>NC_139963.1:55816149-56526149 GCF_963993115.1 Abramis brama | reverse complement strand
CTAAACCAAACTGCCGTTCTATATACTATATGAGCCATTGAGACTCATTTAAACTAATAAACTCTAAACTCATACACTTATAATTAGAATAAGTGTATGAGATTAACTAATTAACTTATAAACTCATGAATTCATAGACTTATAAACTATTAAACTCATAAATTAATAAACTCTGAACTCTTAAACTCATTTAAACATAAACTCTAAACTCATTTAAACTTATAAACTCAAAAACTCATACACTTATAAACTCTAAACTCATAAACTCTTGAGTGTGCGTGTGTGTGTGTCTGAGTGAGTGTGTGAGCGAGTTAGTGTGTGTGTGTGTGTGTATGTGTGTGTGTGTGTGTGTTTATCTATCTATTAACTTATCTATCTATCTGTCATAAACTTCAAACTACTGTAAACTACTTTAAACTTCAAACCACTTTAAACTTCTTACGTTTAAAGCTCCCAGCTCCCAAGCAACTCCATAGCAACCAAACTTGAGTACCCTAGCAACCGTTTTGCAAGACCTATATCTCTGTATCAGAACATCGTATAGAGATTAGGTTTGGCTCTTTTGACTCATGCTAGCAAACAGCACTTCCAACATGCTACACATGCTAGCAGTGAATAGCTACATGCTAATAGCGATTAGTTAAGTGCTAAATCATGCCAAGATCATGCAAACAACTATATCAAAACTCCATAGTAACCATCTGTGACAACTACCAACCGCCTAGCAACACCATAGCAACCACCCAGAACACCCTAGCAACCGCCTAGCAACCACCCAGAATACCTTAGCAACCGCCTAGCAACACCATAGCAACCACCCAGAACACCCTAGCAACCGCCTAGCAACCACCCAGAATACCTTAGCAACCGCCTAGCAACACCATAGCAACCACCCAGAACACCCTAGCAACCGCCTATCAACACCATAGCAACCACCCAGAACACCCTAGCAACCGCCTAGCAACCACCCAGAATACCTTAGCAACCGCCCAGCAACACTATAGCAACCACCCAGAACACCCTAGCAACCACCTAGCAACCGCCTAGCAAACACCCAGAACACCCTAGCAACCGCCTAGCAACCACGCAGAATACCCTAGCAACCGCCTAGCAACACCATAGTAACCACCCAGAAGACCTAGCAACCGCCTAGCAACCACCCAGAACACCCTAGCAACCACCCAAAATACCCTAGCAACCGCCTAGCAACCACCCAAAATACCCTAGCAACCATCCAAAATATCCTAGCAACCGCCTAGCAACCACACAGAACACCCTAGTAACCACCCAGAACACCCTAGCAACCACCTAGCAACCACCCAGAACACCCTAGCAACCACCCAAAATACCCTAGCAACCGCCTAGCAACCACCCAGAACACCCTAGCAACCACCGAAAATATCTTAGAAACCGCCTAGCAACTACCCAAAAGACCCTAGCAACCACCCAAAATACCCTAGCAACCGCCTAGCAACCACCCAGAATACCCTAGCAACCACCTAAAATACCCTAGCAACCACCTAAAATACCCTAGCAACCGCCTATCAACCACCCAAAAGACCCTAGCAACCACTCAAAATATCCTAGCAACCGCCTAGCAACCACCCAGAACACCCTAGTAACCACCCAGAACACCCTAGCAACCGCCTAGCAACCACCCAGAACACCCTAGCAACCACCCAAAATACCCTAGCAACTGCCTAGCAACCACCCAAAAGACCCTAGCAACCACCAGAAATATCCTAGCAACTGCCTGGCAACCACTCAGAATACCCTAGCAACCGCCTAGCAAAAAACTTTCTGGTCCAAACTTTCTCAAGCCAACTTAAAGTTTGTCTCGACGAACTTTCGCATCTAGTTATTATTATTCTTCTGACCCTAAAAATTTCTATATCAAACTCCTCCTAGAGCTTTAACTCTACATACTCCAAACTCGGCTCAGACACTCAAACTGATCTGACTCGAGTTGCTATATCTTTTCAGACTGATCGGACTTACGGTTTTCCTAAAAATGACGATCAAAACTCGAAAAAACTCATTCAAAAACTCCCATTGACTTACATTGGGAGTTCTAAAAAATTCAAACCGACGAAAATTCAAATCAAAATACCTTGAAGACTAAACCAAACTGCCGTTCTATATACTATATTAGCCAATGAGACTCATTTAAACTAATGAACTCTAAACTCAAAACGTGTGTGTGTGAGAGAGAGAGAGAGCGTGTGTGTCTATGTGTGAGTGTGTGTGTGTGTGTGTGTGTGTGTGTGTGTGTGTGTAAACTCAAATACTCGTACACACTCATTTAAACTTATAAACTCTTAACTCAAAAACGTGTACACTTATAAACTCTAAACTCATATAAACTCTGAGTGTGTGTGTGTGTGAGAGAGAGAGTGAGTGTGTGTCTATGTGCGTGAGTGTGTGTGTGTTTGTGTGTGTGTGTGTGTGTGTGTGTGTGTGTGTTAATGAGCTTGTCTGTGTGTGTGTGTGAGTGTGTGTGTGAGAGAGATAGTGTGTGTGTGTGTGTGAGAGAGAGTGAGAGTCTGTGCGTGCGTGCTTGTGTGTGTGTGTATGTCGAAAATTTAAATCTAAACACCTTGAAGACTAAACCAAACTGCCGTTCTATATACTATATGAGCCATTGAGACTCATTTAAACTAATGAACTCTAAACTCAAAACGTGTGTGTGTGTGTGTGTGTGTGAGAGAGAGAGCGTGTGTGTCTATGTGTGAGTGTGTGTGTGTGTGTGTGTGTGTGTAAACTCAAATACTCGTACACACTCATTTAAACTTATAAACTCTTAACTCAAAAACTTGTACACTTATAAACTCTAAACTCATATAAACTCTGAGTGTGTGTGTGTGTGTGTGAGAGAGAGAGTGTGTGTGTATGTGCGTGAGTGTGTGTGTGTGTGTGTGTGTGTGTGTGTTAATGAGCTTGTCTGTGTGTGTGTGAGTGAGTTAGTGAGTGTGTGTGTGAGAGAGATAGTGTGTGTGTGTGAGAGAGAGTGAGAGTCTGTGCGTGCGTGCTTGTGTGTGTGTGTATGTCGAAAATTTAAATCTAAACACCTTGAAGACTAAACCAAACTGCCGTTCTATATACTATATGAGCCATTGAGACTCATTTAAACGAATGAACTCTAAATTCAAAACGTGTGTGTGTGTGTGTGTGTGTGTGAGAGAGAGAGAGAGCGTGTGTGTCTATGTGTGAGTGTGTGTGTGTGTGTAAACTCAAAAACTCGTACACACTCATTTAAACTTATAAACTCTTAACTCAAAAACTTGTACACTTGTAAACTCTAAACTCATATAAACTCTGAGTGTGTGTGTGTGTGTGAGAGAGAGTGTGTGTCTATGTGCGTGAGTGTGTGTGTGTGTGTGTGTGTTAATGAGCTTGTCTGTGTGTGTGTGAGTGAGTTAGTGAGTGTGTGTGTGAGAGAGATCGTGTGTGTGTGAGAGAGAGAGTGAGAGTCTGTGCGTGCGTGCTTGTGTGTGTGTGTATGTCAAAAATTTAAATCTAAACACCTTGAAGACTAAACCAAACTGCCGTTCTATATACTATATGAGCCATTGAGACTCATTTAAACTAATAAACTCTAAACTCATACACTTATAATTAGAATAAGTGTATGAGATTAACTAATTAACTTATAAACTCATGAATTCATAGACTTATAAACTATTAAACTCATAAATTAATAAACTCTGAACTCTTAAACTCATTTAAACATAAACTCTAAACTCATTTAAACTTATAAACTCAAAAACTCATACACTTATAAACTCTAAACTCATAAACTCTTGAGTGTGCGTGTGTGTGTGTCTGAGTGAGTGTGTGAGCGAGTTAGTGTGTGTGTGTGTGTGTATGTGTGTGTGTGTGTGTGTTTATCTATCTATTAACTTATCTATCTATCTGTCATAAACTTCAAACTACTGTAAACTACTTTAAACTTCAAACCACTTTAAACTTCTTACGTTTAAAGCTCCCAGCTCCCAAGCAACTCCATAGCAACCAAACTTGAGTACCCTAGCAACCGTTTTGCAAGACCTATATCTCTGTATCAGAACATCGTATAGAGATTAGGTTTGGCTCTTTTGACTCATGCTAGCAAACAGCACTTCCAACATGCTACACATGCTAGCAGTGAATAGCTACATGCTAATAGCGATTAGTTAAGTGCTAAATCATGCCAAGATCATGCAAACAACTATATCAAAACTCCATAGTAACCATCTGTGACAACTACCAACCGCCTAGCAACACCATAGCAACCACCCAGAACACCCTAGCAACCGCCTAGCAACCACCCAGAATACCTTAGCAACCGCCTAGCAACACCATAGCAACCACCCAGAACACCCTAGCAACCGCCTAGCAACCACCCAGAATACCTTAGCAACCGCCTAGCAACACCATAGCAACCACCCAGAACACCCTAGCAACCGCCTATCAACACCATAGCAACCACCCAGAACACCCTAGCAACCGCCTAGCAACCACCCAGAATACCTTAGCAACCGCCCAGCAACACTATAGCAACCACCCAGAACACCCTAGCAACCACCTAGCAACCGCCTAGCAAACACCCAGAACACCCTAGCAACCGCCTAGCAACCACGCAGAATACCCTAGCAACCGCCTAGCAACACCATAGTAACCACCCAGAAGACCTAGCAACCGCCTAGCAACCACCCAGAACACCCTAGCAACCACCCAAAATACCCTAGCAACCGCCTAGCAACCACCCAAAATACCCTAGCAACCATCCAAAATATCCTAGCAACCGCCTAGCAACCACACAGAACACCCTAGTAACCACCCAGAACACCCTAGCAACCACCTAGCAACCACCCAGAACACCCTAGCAACCACCCAAAATACCCTAGCAACCGCCTAGCAACCACCCAGAACACCCTAGCAACCACCGAAAATATCTTAGAAACCGCCTAGCAACTACCCAAAAGACCCTAGCAACCACCCAAAATACCCTAGCAACCGCCTAGCAACCACCCAGAATACCCTAGCAACCACCTAAAATACCCTAGCAACCACCTAAAATACCCTAGCAACCGCCTATCAACCACCCAAAAGACCCTAGCAACCACTCAAAATATCCTAGCAACCGCCTAGCAACCACCCAGAACACCCTAGTAACCACCCAGAACACCCTAGCAACCGCCTAGCAACCACCCAGAACACCCTAGCAACCACCCAAAATACCCTAGCAACTGCCTAGCAACCACCCAAAAGACCCTAGCAACCACCAGAAATATCCTAGCAACTGCCTGGCAACCACTCAGAATACCCTAGCAACCGCCTAGCAAAAAACTTTCTGGTCCAAACTTTCTCAAGCCAACTTAAAGTTTGTCTCGACGAACTTTCGCATCTAGTTATTATTATTCTTCTGACCCTAAAAATTTCTATATCAAACTCCTCCTAGAGCTTTAACTCTACATACTCCAAACTCGGCTCAGACACTCAAACTGATCTGACTCGAGTTGCTATATCTTTTCAGACTGATCGGACTTACGGTTTTCCTAAAAATGACGATCAAAACTCGAAAAAACTCATTCAAAAACTCCCATTGACTTACATTGGGAGTTCTAAAAAATTCAAACCGACGAAAATTCAAATCAAAATACCTTGAAGACTAAACCAAACTGCCGTTCTATATACTATATTAGCCAATGAGACTCATTTAAACTAATGAACTCTAAACTCAAAACGTGTGTGTGTGAGAGAGAGAGAGAGCGTGTGTGTCTATGTGTGAGTGTGTGTGTGTGTGTGTGTGTGTGTGTGTGTGTGTGTGTGTAAACTCAAATACTCGTACACACTCATTTAAACTTATAAACTCTTAACTCAAAAACGTGTACACTTATAAACTCTAAACTCATATAAACTCTGAGTGTGTGTGTGTGTGAGAGAGAGAGTGAGTGTGTGTCTATGTGCGTGAGTGTGTGTGTGTTTGTGTGTGTGTGTGTGTGTGTGTGTGTGTGTGTTAATGAGCTTGTCTGTGTGTGTGTGTGAGTGTGTGTGTGAGAGAGATAGTGTGTGTGTGTGTGAGAGAGAGTGAGAGTCTGTGCGTGCGTGCTTGTGTGTGTGTGTATGTCGAAAATTTAAATCTAAACACCTTGAAGACTAAACCAAACTGCCGTTCTATATACTATATGAGCCATTGAGACTCATTTAAACTAATGAACTCTAAACTCAAAACGTGTGTGTGTGTGTGTGTGTGTGAGAGAGAGAGCGTGTGTGTCTATGTGTGAGTGTGTGTGTGTGTGTGTGTGTGTGTAAACTCAAATACTCGTACACACTCATTTAAACTTATAAACTCTTAACTCAAAAACTTGTACACTTATAAACTCTAAACTCATATAAACTCTGAGTGTGTGTGTGTGTGTGTGAGAGAGAGAGTGTGTGTGTATGTGCGTGAGTGTGTGTGTGTGTGTGTGTGTGTGTGTGTTAATGAGCTTGTCTGTGTGTGTGTGAGTGAGTTAGTGAGTGTGTGTGTGAGAGAGATAGTGTGTGTGTGTGAGAGAGAGTGAGAGTCTGTGCGTGCGTGCTTGTGTGTGTGTGTATGTCGAAAATTTAAATCTAAACACCTTGAAGACTAAACCAAACTGCCGTTCTATATACTATATGAGCCATTGAGACTCATTTAAACTAATGAACTCTAAACTCATACACTTATAATTAGAATAAGTGTATGAGATTAACTAATTAACTTATAAACTCATGAATTCATAGACTTATAAACTATTAAACTCATAAATTAATAAACTCTGAACTCTTAAACTCATTTAAACTTATAAACTCTAAACTCATTTAAACTTATAAACTCTAAACTCAAAAAACTCGTACACTTATAAACTCATCAATCTATACACTTATAAACTCTAAACTCATAAACTCTGAGTGTGTGTGTGTGTCTGAGTGAGTGTGTGAGCGAGTTAGTGTGTGTGTGTGTGTGTGTGTGTGTGTATCTATCTAACTTATTTATCTATCTATCTGTCATAAACTTCAAACTACTGTAAACTACTTTAAACTTCAAACCACTTTAAACTTCTTACGTTTTAAGCTCCCAGCTCCCAAGCAACTCCATAGCAACCAAACTTGTGTACCCTAGCAACCGTTTTGCAAGACCTATATCTCTGTATCAGAACATCGTATAGAGATGAGGTTTGGCTCTTTTGCCTCATGCTAGCAAACAGCACTTCCAACATGCTACACATGCTAGCAGTGAATAGCTACATGCTAATAGCGATTAGTTAAGTGTTAAATCATTCTAAGAACTCTATAAAAACTCCATAGTAACCATCTGTGAATACTACCAACCACCTAGTAACACCATATCATCCGCCCTGAATACCTTAGCAACCGCCTAGCAACCACCCAGAATACCTTAGCAACCACCTAGCAACACCAAAGCAACCACCCAGAACACCGTAGCAACCACCCAGAATACCCTAGCAACCGCCTAGCAACACCATAGCAACCACCCAGAACACCTTAAACTAAACTAATTTAAACTTTAAACTATTTTAAACTTTCAACTAATTTAAACTTTAAACTAAATTAAACTTAAAACTATTTTAAACTTTCAACTAATTTAAACTTTAAACTAAATTAAACTTCAAACTACTTTAAACTTTCAACTATTTTAAACTTTAAACTAAATTAAACTTCAAACTATTTTAAACTTTCAATTAATTTAAACTTTAAACTAAATTAAACTTCAAACTATTTTAAACTTTCAACTAATTTACACTTTAAACTAAATTAAACTTTAAACTACTTTAAACTTTAAACTACTTTAAACTTTTTCAAACTTTATGGTCCAAACTTTCTCAAGCCAACTTAAAGTTTGTCTCGACGAACTTTCGCATCTAGTTAAGTTGGCTTGAGAGAGCCAACATATTGAAATCCAATTTAAACTTATTATTCTTATTATTATTCTTCTGTTAAAAACTGTTGACTCAAACTCGTCCTAGAGCTTTAACTCTACATACTCCAAACTCGGCTCAGACACTCAAACTGATCTGAAGTTAGTTGCTATATCTTTTCAGACTGATCGGACTTACGGTTTTCCTAAAAATGACGATCAAAACTCGGAAAAACTCCCAACTCCCAATTCAAATCCAGATTCAAACTCACCAACCGACGAAAATTCAAATCTAAATACCTTGAAGACTAAACCAAACTGCCGTTCTATATACTATATTAGCCAATGAGACTCATTTAAACTAATAAACTCTAAACTATAAACACTTATAAACTAATTAACTTATAAACTCATGAATTCATAAACTTATGAACTCTTAAACTCATAAATTAATAAACTCTGAACTCTTAATCTCATTTAAACTTATAAACTCTAAACTGATTTAAACTTATAAACTCAAAACTCAAGAACTCATACACTTATAAACTCATCAATGTATACACTTATAAACTCTAAACTCAGACACACACACTGAGTTTATGAGTGAGTGTGTGAGCGAGTTAGTGTGTGTGTGTTTGTGTGTGTGTGTGTGTGTGTGTGTGTGTCTATCTAACTTATTTATCTATCTGTCAAACTTCAAACTACTGTAAACTTCAAACCACTATAAACTTCTTAAGTTTAAATCTTCCAGCTCCCAAGCAACTCCATAGCAACCAAACTTGAGTACCCTAGCAACCGTTTTGCAAGACCTATATCTCTGTATCAGAACATCGTATAGAGATGAGTTTTGGCTCTTTTGACTCATGCTAGCAAACAGCACTTCCAACATGCTACACATGCTAGCAATGAATAGCTAAATGCTAATAGCAATTAGTTAAGTGTTAAATCATGCCAAGATCATGCTAAGAACTCTATAAAAACTCCATAGTAACCATCTGTGACAACTACCAACCACCTAGTAACACCATATCAACCGCCCTGAATACCATAGCAACCACCCAGAACACCCTAGCAACCGCCTAGCAACCACCCAGAACACCCTAGAAACCACCCAAAATATCCTAGCAACCACCCAAAATATCCTAGCAACCACCCAAAACACCCTAGCAACCGCCTAGCAACCACCCAAAAGACCCTAGCAACCACCTAGCAACCACCCAAAATATCCTAGCAACCACCCAAAACACCCTAGCAACCGCTTAGCAACCACCCAAAAGACCCTAGCAACCACCCAAAATATCCTAGCAACCACCCAAAACACCCTAGCAACCGCCTAGCAACCACCCAAAAGACCCTAGCAACCACCCAGAACACCCTAGCAACCAACCAAAACACCCTAGCAACCACCCAAAACACCCTAGCAACCGCCTAGCAACCACCCAAAATACCCTAGCAACCACCCAAAACACCCTAGCAACCGCCTAGCAACCACCCAAAAGACCCTAGCAACCACCCAAAATATCCTAGCAACCACCCAAAACACCCTAGCAACCGCCTAGCAACCACCCAAAAGACCCTAGCAACCACCCAAAACATCCTAGCAACCACCCAAAACACCCTAGCAACCGCCTAGCAACCACCCAAAACACCCTAGCAACCACCTAAAATATCCTAGCAACCGCCTAGCAACCACCCAAAAGACCCTAGCAACCACCCAAAATATCCTAGCAACTGCCTAGCAACCACCCAAAAGACCCTAGCAACCATCAGAAATATCCTAGCAACCGCCTAGCAACCACCCAGAATACCCTAGCAACCACCCAAAACAGCCTAGCAACCACCCAGAAAACCCTAGCAACCGCCTAGCAACCACCCAGAATACCCTAGCAACCACCTAGAACACCCTAGCAACCACCCAAAAGACCTTAGCAGCCACCCAGGACACCCTAGCAAAAACCTAGCAACCACCCAGAACACCCTAGCAACCGCCCAAAATACCCTAGCAACACCATAGCAACCACCTATAACATCCTAGCAACCGCCTAGCAAAAAAACGTTCTGCTCCAAACTTTCTCAAGCCAACTTAAAGTTTGTCTCGACGAACTTTCGCATCTAGTTAAGTTGGCTTGAGAGAGCCAACATATTGAAATCCTATTTAAACTTATTATTAAGTTGGCTTGAGAGAGCCAACATATTGAAATCCAATTTAAACTTATTATTCTTATTATTATTCTTCTGTTAAAAACTGTTGACTCAAACTCGTCCTAGAGCTTTAACTCTACATACTCCAAACTCGGCTCAGACACTCAAACTGATCTGAAGTTAGTTGCTATATCTTTTCAGACTGATCGGACTTACGGTTTTCCTAAAAATGATGATCAAAACTCGGAAAAACTCCCAACTCCCAATTCAAATCCAGATTCAAACTCACCAACCGACGAAAATTCAAATCTAAATACCTTGAAGACTAAACCAAACTGCCGTTCTATATACTATATTAGCCAATGAGACTCATTTAAACTAATAAACTCTAAACTATAAACACTTATAAACTAATTAACTTATAAACTCATGAATTCATAAACTTATGAACTCTTAAACTCATAAATTAATAAACTCTGAACTCTTAATCTCATTTAAACTTATAAACTCTAAACTGATTTAAACTTATAAACTCAAAACTCAAGAACTCATACACTTATAAACTCATCAATGTATACACTTATAAACTCTAAACTCAGACACACACACTGAGTTTATGAGTGAGTGTGTGAGCGAGTTAGTGTGTGTGTGTGTGTGTGTGTTTGTGTGTGTGTGTGTGTGTGTGTGTGTGTGTGTCTATCTAACTTATTTATCTATCTGTCAAACTTCAAACTACTGTAAACTTCAAACCACTATAAACTTCTTAAGTTTAAATCTTCCAGCTCCCAAGCAACTCCATAGCAACCAAACTTGAGTACCCTAGCAACCGTTTTGCAAGACCTATATCTCTGTATCAGAACATCGTATAGAGATGAGTTTTGGCTCTTTTGACTCATGCTAGCAAACAGCACTTCCAACATGCTACACATGCTAGCAATGAATAGCTAAATGCTAATAGCAATTAGTTAAGTGTTAAATCATGCCAAGATCATGCTAAGAACTCTATAAAAACTCCATAGTAACCATCTGTGACAACTACCAACCACCTAGTAACACCATATCAACCGCCCTGAATACCATAGCAACCACCCAGAACACCCTAGCAACCGCCTAGCAACCACCCAGAACACCCTAGCAACCACCCAAAATATCCTAGCAACCACCCAAAATATCCTAGCAACCACCCAAAACACCCTAGCAACCGCCTAGCAACCACCCAAAAGACCCTAGCAACCACCTAGCAACCACCCAAAATATCCTAGCAACCACCCAAAACACCCTAGCAACCGCTTAGCAACCACCCAAAAGACCCTAGCAACCACCCAACATATCCTAGCAACCACCCAAAACACCCTAGCAACCGCCTAGCAACCACCCAAAAGACCCTAGCAACCACCCAGAACACCCTAGCAACCACCCAAAAGACCCTAGCAACCACCCAGAACACCCTAGCAACCAACCAAAACACCCTAGCAACCACCCAAAACACCCTAGCAACCGCCTAGCAACCACCCAAAATACCCTAGCAACCACCCAAAAGACCCTAGCAACCACCCAAAACACCCTAGCAACCGCCTAGCAACCACCCAAAAGACCCTAGCAACCACCCAAAATATCCTAGCAACCACCCAAAACACCCTAGCAACCGCCTAGCAACCACCCAAAAGACCCTAGCAACCACCCAAAACATCCTAGCAACCACCCAAAACACCCTAGCAACCGCCTAGCAACCACCCAAAACACCCTAGCAACCGCCTAGCAACCACCCAAAAGACCCTAGCAACCACCCAAAATATCCTAGCAACCACCCAAAACACCCTAGCAACCGCCTAGCAACCACCCAAAAGACCCCAGCAACCACCCAAAACATCCTAGCAACCACCCAAAACACCCTAGCAACCGCCTAGCAACCACCCAAAACACCCTAGCAACCACCTAAAATATCCTAGCAACCGCCTAGCAACCACCCAAAAGACCCTAGCAACCACCCAAAATATCCTAGCAACTGCCTAGCAACCACCCAAAAGACCCTAGCAACCATCAGAAATATCCTAGCAACCGCCTAGCAACCACCCAGAATACCCTAGCAACCACCCAAAACAGCCTAGCAACCACCCAGAAAACCCTAGCAACCGCCTAGCAACCACCCAGAATACCCTAGCAACCACCTAGAACACCCTAGCAACCACCCAAAAGACCTTAGCAACCACCCAGGACACCCTAGCAAAAACCTAGCAACCACCCAGAACACCCTAGCAACCGCCCAAAATACCCTAGCAACACCATAGCAACCACCTATAACATCCTAGCAACCGCCTAGCAAAAAAACGTTCTGCTCCAAACTTTCTCAAGCCAACTTAAAGTTTGTCTCGACGAACTTTCGCATCTAGTTATTATTATTATTATTATTATTCTGACCGTAAAAATTTACAACTCAAACTCCTCCTAGAGCTTTAACTCCACATACTCCAAATTCGGCTCAGACGCTCAAACTGATCTGACTCGGTGTGCTATATCTTTTCAGACTGATCGGACTTACGGTTTTCCTAAAAATGACGATCAAAACTCGAAAAAACTCATTCAAAAACTCCCATTGACTTACATTGGGGAGTTCTAAAAAATTCAAACTGACAAAATTTAAATCTAAACACCTTGAAGACTAAACCAAACTGCCGTTCTATATACTATATGAGCCATTGAGACTCATTTAAACTAATGCACTCTAAACTCATACACTTATAAACTAATTAACTTATAAACTCATGAATTCATAGACTTATGAACTCTTAAACTCATAAATTAATAAACTCTGAACTCTTAAACTCATTTAAACTTATAAACTCTAAACTCATTAAAACTTATAAACTCTAAACTCATTTAAAACTTATAAACTCTAAACTCAAAAACTCTTATACTTATAAACTCATCAATTTATACACTTATAAACTCTAAACTCATAAACTCATAAACTCTGAGTGTGTGTGTGTGTGTGTGTGTGTGTGAACACACACACACACACACACACACACACACACACACACACACACACACACACTCTAAACTCATTTAAACTTATAAACTCAAAAACTCGTAAACTACTTTAAACTTCAAACCACTTTAAACTTCTTAAGTTTAAAGCTCCCAGCTCCCAAGCAACTCCATAGCAACCAAACTTGAGTACCCTAGCAACCGTTTTGCAAGACCTATATCTCTGTATCAGAACATCGTATAGAGATGAGGTTTGGCTCTTTTGACTCATGCTAGCAAACAGCACTTCCAACATGCTACACATGCTAGCAGTGAATAGCTACATGCTAATAGCAATTAGTTAAGTGCTATATCATGCCAAGATCATGCTATGAACTCTATAAATACTCCATAGTAACCATCTGTGACAACTACCAACCACCTAGCAACACCATAGCAACCGCCCAGAACACCCTAGCAACTGCCTAGCAACCACCCAGAATACCTTAGCAACCGCCTAGCAACTCCATAGCAACCACCCAGAACACCCTAGCAACCGCCTAGCAACCACTCAGAATACCCTATCAACGGCCTAGCAACACCATAGCAACCACCCAGAATACCCTAGCAACCGCCTAGCATCACCATAGCAACCACCCAGAACACCCTAGCAACCGCCTAGCAACAGCATAGCAACCACCCAGAATACCCTAGCAACCGCCTAGCAATACCATAGCAACCACCCAGAACACCCTAGCAACCAACCAGAATACCCTAGCAACCACCTAGCAACACCATAGCAACCACCCAGAATACCCTAGCAACCACCTAAAATACCCTAGCAACCACCTAAAATACCCTAGCAACCGCCTATAAACCACCCAAAAGACCCTAGCAACCACCCAAAATATCCTAGCAACCGCCTAGCAACCACCCAGAACACCCTAGTAACCACCCAGAACACCCTAGCAACCGCCTAGCAACCACCCAGAACACCCTAGCAACCACCCAAAACACCCTAGCAACCGCCTAGCAACCACCCAAAAGACCCTAGCAACCACCAGAAATATCCTAGCAACCGCCTAGCAACCACTCAGAATACCCTAGCAACTGCCTAGCAAAAAACTTTCTGGTCCAAACTTTCTCAAGCCAACTTAAAGTTTGTCTCGACGAACTTTCGCATCTAGTTATTATTATTATTCTTCTGTTAAAAACTGTTGACTCAAACTCGTCCTAGAGCTTTAACTCTACATACTCCAAACTCGGCTCAGACACTCAAACTGATCTGAAGTTAGTTGCTATATCTTTTCAGACTGATCGGACTTACGGTTTTCCTAAAAATGCCGATCAAAACTCGGAAAAACTCCCATTGACTTACATTGGGGAGTTCTAAAAAATTCAAATTTAGATTCAAACTCACCAACCGACGAAAATTCAAATCTAAACACCTTGAAGACTAAACCAAACTGCCGTTCTATATACTATATTAGCCAATGAGACTGATTTAAACTAATAAACTCTAAACTCATACACTTATAAACTAATTAACTTATAAACTCATGAATTCATAGACTTATGAACTCTTTAACTCATAAATTAATAAACTCTGAACTCTTAAACTCATTTAAACTTATAAACTCTAAACTCATTTAAACTTATAAACTCTAAACTCATTTAAAACTTATAAACTCTAAACTCAAAAACTCTAACACTTATAAACTCATCAATTTATACACTTATAAACTCTGAGTGTGTGTGTGTGTGTGTGAACACACACACACACACACACACACACACTCTAAACTCATTTAAACTTGTAAACTCAAAACTCGTAAACTACTTTAAACTTCAAACCACTTTAAACTTCTTACGTATAAAGCTCCCAGCTCCCAAGCAACTCCATAGCAACCAAACTTGAGTACCCTAGCAACCGTTTTGCAAGACCTATATCTCTGTATCAGAACATCGTATAGAGATGAGGTTTGGCTCTTTTGACTCATGCTAGCAAACAGCACTTCCAACATGCTACACATGCTAGCAGTGAATAGCTACATGCTAATAGCAATTAGTTAAGTGTTGAATCATGCCAAGATCATGCTAAGAACTCTATAAAAACTCCATAGTAACCATCTGTGACAACTACCAACCACCTAGTAACACCATATCAACCGCCCTCAATACCATAGCAACCCCCCAGAACACCCTAGCAACCGCCTAGCAACCACCCAGAACACCCTAGCAACCACCCAAAATACCCTAGCAACCGCCTAGCAACCACCCAAAAGACCCTAACAACCGCCTAGCAACCACCCAAAAGACCCTAGCAACCACCCAAAATATCCCAGCAAACGCCTAGCAACCACCCAGAATACCCTAGCAACCACCCAGAAACCCTAGCAACCGCCTAGCAACCACCCAAAAGACCCTAGCAACCACCCAGAACACCCTAGCAACCACCCAGAAACCCTAGCAACCGCCTAGCAACCACCCAAAAGACCCTAGCAACCACCCAAAAGACCCTAGCAACCGCCTAGCAACCACCCAAAAGACCCTAGCAACCACCCAAAATATCCTAGCAACCGCCTAGCAACCACCCAAAAGACCCTAGCAACCACCAGAAATATCCTAGCAACCGCCTAGCAACCACCCAGAATATCCTAGCAACCACCCAAAACAGCCTAGCAACCACCCAGAACACCCTAGCAACCGCCTAGCAACCACCCAAAAGACCCTAGCAACCGCCTAGCAACCACCAAGAACACCCTAGCAACCACCCAAAACACCCTAGCAACCGCATAGCAACCACCCAAAAGACCCTAGCAACCACCCAAAATACCCTAGCAACCGCCCAAAACACCCTAGCAACCACCCAAAAGACCCTAGCAACCACCCAGGACACCCTAGCAACCACCTAGCAACCACCCAGAACACCCTAGCAACCACCCAAAATACCCTAGCAACACCATAGCAACCACCCATAACACCCTAGCAACAGCCTAGCAAAAAACGTTCTGCTCCAAACTTTCTCAAGCCAACTTAAAGTTTGTCTCGACGAACTTTCGCATCTAGTTATTATTATTCTTCTGAGACTAAAAAACTAAATGGATCTCCTCCTAGAGCTTTAACTCTACATACTCCAAACTCGGCTCAGACACTCAAACTAATCTGACTCGAGTTGCTATATCTTTTCAGACTGATCGGACTTACGGTTTTCCTAAAAATGACGATCAAAACTCGGAAAAACTCCCATTGACTTACATTGGGGAGTTCTAAAAAATTCAAATCCAGATTCAAACTCACCAACCGACGAAAATTCAAATCAAAATACCTTGAAGACTAAACCAAACTGCCATTCTATACTATATTAGCCAATGAGACTCATTTAAACTAATGAACTCTAAACTCATACACTTATAAACTAATTAACTTATAAACTCATGAATTCATAGACTTATGAACTCTTAAACTCATAAATTAATAAACTCTGAACTCTTAAACTCATTTAAACTTATAAACTCTAAACTCATTAAAACTTATAAACTCTAAACTCATTTAAAACTTATAAACTCTAAACTCAAAAACTCTTACACTTATAAACTCATCAATTTATACACTCATAAACTCTAAACTCATAAACTCTGAGTGTGTGTGTGTGTGTGTGTGTGTGTGTGTGAACACACACACACACATACACACTCTAAACTCATTTAAACTTATAAACTCAAAACTCAAAAACTCGTAAACTACTTTAAACTTCAAACCACTTTAAACTTCTTAAGTTTAAAGCTTCCAGCTCCCAAGCAACTCCATAGCAACCAAACCTGAGTACCCTAGCAACCGTTTTGCAAGACCTATATCTCTGTATCAGAACATCGTATAGAGATGAGGTTTGGCTCTTTTGACTCATGCTAGCAAACAGCACTTCCAACATGCTACACATGCTAGCAGTGAATAGCTACATGCTAATAGCGATTAGTTAAGTGCTAAATCATGCCAAGATCATGCTAAGAACTATAAAAACTCCATAGTAACCATCTGTGACAACTACCAACCACCTAGTAAAACCATAGCAACCACCCATAACACCCTAGCAACCACCTAGCAACACCCTAGCAACCACCCAGAATATCCTAGCAACACCATAGCAACCACCAAAACACCCTAGCAACCACCTAGCAACATCATAGCAACCACCCAGAACACCCTAGCAACCGCCTAGCAACACCATAGCAACCACCAAAACACCCTAGCAACCGCCTAGCAACACCCTAGCAACCACCAAAATATCCTAGCAACCACCTAGAATACCCTAGCAACACCCTAGCAACCACCCAGAATACCCTAGCAACCGCCTAGCAACCACCAAAACACCCTAGCAACCGTCTAGCAACATCATAGCAACCACCCAGAACACCCTAGCAACCGCCTAGCAACACCATAGCAACCATCAAAACACCCTAGCAACCGCCTAGCAACATCATAGCAACCACCCAGAACACCCTAGCAACCACCTAGCAACACCCTAGCAACCACCCAGAACACCCTAGCAACCGCATAGCAACCACCCAGAATACCCTAGCAACCACCTAGCAACAGCATAGCAACCACCCAGAACACCCTAGCAACCGCATAGCAACACCATAGCAACCACCCAGAACACCCTAGCAACCGCCTAGCAACATCATAGCAACCACCCAGAACACCCTAGCAACCACCTAGCAACACCATAGCAACCACCCAGAACACCCTAGCAACCGCCTAGCAACCACCTAGCAACCAACCAGAATACCCTAGCAACCACCTAGCAACACCATAGCAACCACCCAGAACACCCTAGCAACTGCCTAGCAACCACCCAGAACACCTTAGCAACCCACTAGAAAACCCCCAACAACTTTTTAACTTTAAACTACTTTAAACTTTAAACTAATTTAAACTAATTTAAACTTCAAACTAATTTAAACTTTAAACTATAAACTTCAAACTACTTTAAACTTTAAACTAAATTAAACTTCAAACTTCTTTAAACTTTAAACTAAATTAAACTTCAAACTACTTTAATCTTCAAACTACTTTAAACTTCAAACTTTCCGGTACAAACTTTCTCAAGCCAACTTAAAGTTTGTCTCGACGAACTTTTTAATCTAGTTTAGAAATAAAAGGCATTTTTCCAAGCCTGATTTTAGCCGATTTGAACGCTGTTTTAAGGGGCGTGTCTGCTGTGCAATCTGTCCAATAATATGCTGTGACATATGGTATCGAATGCAGCATTGAGGTCTAACAGAACCAAAATGCCACAAGCCCCAGAGTTGGCTATAACGAGGAGGTCATTCAGGACCCTGACTAGAGCAGTCTCTGTACTGTGTCCAGATCTAAACCCAGACTGAAAAGTTTCTATTAGGCTATTCATACACAGATGAGTATGGAGTTGGCCAACAACCACACGCTCAAGCACTTTTGCCAGAAAAGGTAAATTGGAGATGGGTTGATAATTTGACATATCGGTGATATCACTCCCAGGCTTTTTAAGAACTGGCATAACTGCAGCCATTTTTAGAGCAGAAGAGACATTCCCTGTATTGAATGAAGCATTTACAATAGACATTTTTTCAAAACAGTCGTAGGGAGTGGATCAAGTATGCAAGTAGTAGAATTCATTGACAAAACAAGTTTAGAAATAAAATCAAAATCAACAGTACTGAAACTTGAAAAAGCGAGACCAAAGAGATAAGGAAAATGCACCTCAACAAGCGCAGAGGCATCCTCACAGGCAATGGCGTTATAAATATTCTCAATTTTAGTTGAAAAATAATTGAGAAATGCATTACACTGCTCAATGGTAGAACAGTTAAAGTCACTGGGAGGTTTATGATTAGATTATTGACTGTTCTAAACAGAACTCTGGGATTAGAGATGTCACTACTAATAATAGTAGAATAATATGCTACTATTGCAGCTTTGAGAGCATTATGATACTCAATCTGATGCTGATCCAACATTGATCTATGAACTGTTAGACCAGATTTTTTATATTTTCGCTCCAACTGCCTGCCTATCGCCTTCAATTTGCGCAACTCAGATGTATATGTAGGAGATAATCTCTTAACCCTCTGATGGTTTATGGGGTCTTTTGGGACCCCAAATGACTTTTACTCAAATTAAAAAAAAATGTTCCCTTTGTCCAAATGGTATGAAACCTTCTACGGCTCTTAACACTTTCTAGATCTACAAAAAAAAAAAAAAAAAGTGGAATGATATCTGTTTTTATGTTAGCGTGACAAAAATTGTGACACTCGTGGTCTTCGGGGTCTCTGGAGACCCCGCAATCAAAATAGACAAAATTCATCATCAAAATCAGAAACAACGCAGAACACATCGACAGAAATGGCACAAATAAAGTGGCACACTTCCACCAATGCAAAAAACATCCACAATGCTAAATTATATTGCTCACAACACGCGTGTACACACACACACACACACACACATATAGAGGAATACATTTTTGAGACTATAAAAACTGTTCTCTTATCATTTGTAAAATAAAATCATCCAAAATGCAGTACCACCACAAAAATAAATTGGTGACACTGACACATTGAAAATGTGCACACACACACACACACACACACACACACACAGGAACATTTGTAAGGCTATAATTTGTCAAATAAAATTATCCAAAATGCAGTACCACCACAAAAATAAATTGGTGACACTGACACATTGAAAATGTAAACACACACACACACACACACACACATACACGCATACACACACAGGAACATTTGTAAGGCTATAATTTGTCAAATAAAATCATCCAAAATGCAGTACCACCACAAATATAAAGTGGTGTGGTGACACTGGCACATCGACAATGTGTACTCACACACTCTCTCTCTCTCTTTATCTCTCAGACACACACACACACACACACACACACACACACACACACACACAATTGTGTGTGTCTAGAATCTAGAATTAGATTAAAAATAAATGATTGAAATAAATGATAAAATCTTAAGACTCCAACATTTCTCTTTGTAACATTTTGTTCAGGTTTGGTTCTAATCATAATGTAACATTATTGAAAAACTGGGTTTTTTTGGTACAAAAAAATGCTAAACTTTGACAAAAATATTTTATTTTTGTTATAATTGTGATTTTATAATATTTAGATATGAATCCAACTGAATCCAACTTGTGAAAAGATATCTTTCAGGTAGTCTAATAGCAAATAGCATATACTGGAGCTCTATAGCCATCTAGTGGTTAAAATTATTATTTTTTATTTTAAAACTGCATTTTTCAAAAAATGGGCAAAAATGTTACATTAAACCATTTAAAATTATCCATGTTATCCCCATGAATGAAAGTTAGAAATCTGGGTCTTTTATAAAGTGAATTTTACATCAAATGCTGTTTTTTTGTAAAAAGGCTATTTAAATATGTATTTATTTATTTATTTATAGAAATTTAAAAAATATCACAAATTCTCCAAAAACTGCACAAATGTTGAGTAAAAACATTAACAAACAGAATAAAATTACATTTGTAAAAAAAAAAAAACTATTATCTTGTTACAAAATTAAATGTTATTGTCTGGGGTCTCTAGAGACCCCAAAAACCCAGAGTGTAGACATAAATAAAGACCATCAGAGGGTTAAGAGTAGTTTACCCGAAAATGACATTTATGCCATAATTTGTGGCATAAATATCATTTTTGGGTAAACTGTTCATGTAACAGTAAACAAATCAACATCAGCACTATTTTAAGCACATCAGCACTCTTAAGAGTTAATATATATATATATATATATATATATATATATATATATATATATATATATATACACACACACATATATATACACATGTATATATATATATATATATATATATATATATATATATATATATATATATATACACACACACATATATATACACATGTATATATATATATATATATATATATATATATATATATATATATATATTAGGGGTGTAACGATACGCATATTCGTATCGAACCGTTCGGTACGAGGCTTTCGGTTCGGTTTTCGGTACGCATTTTGGCTTTCGGTTCGGTTTTCGGTACGCATTTTCAAACCGAACGGTTCATTGGACCATTTTTCCTGCCGACCAAAATTTGCTTATTTCAAATGTAGGCGCGCATGGTAAGCGCGCTCATAATGTAAGAGACGCCGCTGCGACCACAACATTGTCCAACATCAAATTTCAAACGTAATGCAAAAGGAACGAAACTGCTCATTATTGCGTGGTTGAAGGACCGTTTATCAGTTTGGACCAGTGCAGCGCGAGCATACTGTCTATGAGCGCGAGCCGATCATGATCAAGCGACACTGTTACTTACTACACACCGCTAATAAGAGATCCGGTAAAGAAAGCATTTGAATTCTCCACAGAAGTAATAACATTGCTGCATGATCAAGTAAACATTTACATTTCTCCGTTATTAACGGATCAAACAGCGCTGACGTGGAAACCAGGAAGAAACATTGTGCCTTGAATGAACTTGTCCACAGATCAGCAACATTCACCATGGATGGATATCTGAACTAAAATAAAGCTTTGTTTATAACTACAATATTACATTTCATTTTTTCCACGGAGCTGTTTGTTTTATATGCTCCTAAGTAAGGCTGTAACGATACGCGATATGAAACCGAAATCGCGACACTCAGATCCACGATCCTGTTTCGCGGTGTGAGAAGGCAAAATCGCGACACACCCCTTCCAACTCTCAGAGTAATGGCCGTTTCACACATACTCCGTTTGCAGTGCGTATGCGGTGCATATTTTTTTCCGTACCCATGTTAACAGGTCAGAGCTATTACACTGCACGCGGTTGCCGTCCGTCGATCCGTTCCAGTTGCGGTGCGTATACAGCAGTGCAGCGATTGCTTCCGCAACGAGTCTATTTCTTTTGTGCTGCACGCGCTGAATTAAAGGAGTAGTATGAAGCTGCAGACTCGGAGCCTGCATCTACAGTCCCGCACCCAGAGTCCCGCATTCTCAGACCCCTCGTTTTTCGAGACAGCGCCTCCTATCAATCGGATAAACATTTGAAGAACTTAAGCAGAAACGTAAGTATCGTCAATTTTATTTAGCGAATCATACTCATTCGATTTCTTTTTTAATCAAACTACTTTATAGATCGATACACCAACATATGAATAGTCCATTTAATATTTGTAAAGATAGTTTGTAACAAAATTTGAGCCGTTAATGTATGTTTTTTCACCTTTTTTCCCCGAAAATATTTTGATAGCTAACGTTAGCCTTTAACCTTGGACTTTTTGTAGACAAGCCATTGTAAAAATTGTATTAAAATTAGTTGACATTAAAGTAGACCAATTAAATACATGAAGTGTGTTAATATCAAAGAATGTCATCATTAATTATTTAATCAGATTTACCCTTTGACCTTTTTTTAATTACCGGACCTTTTCTCCTAAAACTATAAATTGAATTAATTAATGCCGGAGTAATTATTTTACTTTATATAATTTATGTAGACTACTTAAATTAGTTCTTATAAAACGTAAGTATTAAAATTAATCAATATTAATTTAACTGTGATATGAAGTTGTTGCCAGCCATTTACAACTCATACAATTGCCTATCAAATTTACTATGCCTTCACTATGTATTAACCAGTCTATGGTATTAACATGTGAGCTAGAATGTGTCATTTGGCCTTTTGTTTGGGTTCCTTCTTTTAATTTGTATTGACTGAAATGTTTTATATATTAATTTATTTATTTTAATGGACAGGCCATCATTCATGGCCTATGTGAGATGCAGGCATTATCCTGGCAGGAGGCTGAGGAGGTGTTCCTCCGTGGCCCTACTTATCACCCTAGGTATGCTTGTAATTTGCATTTGCAAAAAAAATATATATATTTATTTATTATTACACAATATTTTTGACAATGGCATTCATCTTTAATTTTAGTGAAGTCGAGGAATTTGACAGAGCGATTGCAAAAAGAATGAAAAAAGAAGAAACATTCGTCTACCAGAAAGTAATTATTTTACCTTATGCATTTACATTACATTTTACATTTATTCATTTAGCAGATGCTTTTATCCAAAGCGACTTATAAATGAGGAGTTTTTTTTTTATGCAATTGAAGATGAAAAGTAAAGTCACTAACACAATTCTTTCTTCCTTTTTTCTTTGCTTTGTCCTGTTTACAGCAAGATGATGTTTAGGTGTTCGTTAAATAAAGTACAGAATTGTTTATTATTGGTGTTTTGTCTATTCTTATTTGAGTTTTGCTTTGCATTCAAAATATCAAAAAACAGGTTTTGTAATGTTAGCATGGTATAATGTTAATTAGACCATTTGAACTGAAAGAAAAATTGGAATTTGAATTAAAAAAAACATTGTAGGAATATTATATCACAATATTTTTCAGAAGATAGTTCAATCTGTAATTGTATCCCTTCCATCAGTAATTTTCTTTCAATTACACCCACGCTCCAAAAATAACTACTGGGTAATTTGTTAGTCAGAGAACACAATGAGTTTTTCTGGCACATGCATTAAGCAGGGAACGCAAATATTTACGTTCTTTAAATAAAACGAGACCGTAATATTGCATCCTATTGTTTTCAATGGCATTTGGATAAGGGTGTTATACGATCTTCGAAACAGTAGGAGGCGCTGTCTCGAAAAACGAGGGGTCTGAGAATGCGGGACTCTGGGTGCGGGACTGTAGATGCAGGCTCCGAGTCTGCAGCTTCATAATGTTGAATTAAAGTGACAGCATGGTTCGTGGTCAAAATGAAAACAGATTGACAATAAATGCGATTAATTAAATCAAATCTAGTAATCTCACCATAAATGTATTTAATTAAATACTACTTTTTTCACTTTAAGACTGGGGAAAAGCAAGAAAAAAACACAATTTACCTCAACTTGGAAGGTTTATTGGTGGTTTGCAGCACAGGCAGTAAACAGTAGCCATTTAATTTACTTTGTAAATGTAAGAGAACTTGATTGAAGGAGAATTTTCAACATGCTCGAATCATCACCACAATGGAGTTTAGTTCTGTTTGTTTTTCAACAGTATTTTGTTACAAAGAAAACAGAAGTGTTATAGCTTTGGCTATTTATTTATTTTATATATGGCTATTTATATTGTTAATAATTGGCATAGTTAATCTTGTTCTTTGGTGTTCAGTTTATAAAGGTTTTTACAAATGTTATTTAATAAAAAATATTGTTTTAATAAAAATCATCCCCCCCCCCCCCCCCTAAAAAAAAAAATCGTGATACGAACCGAATCGTGGGTCAAAAATCGTGATACGAACCAAATCGTGGGTTTGGTGTATCGTTACAGCCCTACTCCTAAGAAGAGTCAATCATAGCTCCAGAATTGCTCAAAGTAATAAAAAAACCATACTTTATGATGTTAGTTTTAATAAAAATAAAATAAAAAATTAAATCAAGGAAATTTCTCTGCCATTTCTTTCTTTTTGCTGTATCAAAAACGTACCGAACCGAACCGTGACAAGTGTATCGTATCGAACCGAACCGTGAATTTTGTGAACCGTTACACCCCTAATATATATAAATATATATATATATATATATATATATATATATATATATATATATATATACATACATACATATATATATATATATATATATATATATATATATATACATATACATATATATATATACAGGGGTTGCCGGAACGGTCCGGAACTGCGTTCCGGCACCTCAGATAAATTAATAAATAAATACATTCAAATCAAATCAAATCAATCATTCTAAGCAAATTCAATGATTCTCATTATTCATCATATCAAAACTGAATATCACCGCCTGGCCCCGCATTCACAAACACGCTTCCCGACGTTATGTTCTCACGGTTCTCCTGTCTGATTTTAGTGCATCTACACCGGTTCACGCCTCCCCTCCCCGCTGAACGCCAGCGGTTACTAATGCGTGAATGCACTCACGGGGGTTGAGCGCGGTAAAGTTAGTTTTAGGTTCGATATTCGCCGGACATTTGTTTTCCCTTGTAATATATTTTATTATTATATTACATATTATATTTATAACCGAGAATGCTTTGACGCGTTTCCACAGCGCATGAACGTCTGCCAATTCCACCAACTGCATTAAACGTAGACTATAATTTGTATTATTTAAAATTACTTTTAACATTTATAAACAGACGTTTTCAAACTCCAAAGCTTGTAGAAGGTTCCTATTGGCAATACTGACTTAGGCTACAGCTTTCCTGGTAGAATTGAGTAAATTAACTTATTATTCATAAAACATATAAATATCAGTTGAGCCTATGTTTACTTTCTTCACTGACACAAACGAAAATGAAAAGACTATCAGTCAAAGTTCAGCTTTAGGAGGGGAAGAATTAGGGCAGAAGGAGACTGAGAGAAAAAGAAAGATGAAGATGAGGAGAGAGCAGGTATTGACAAATAATCTAATGACCAAGTTTTAAGCTATTTCTTATCAATTTTTTTATTTTTATTTTTATTTTTTTTGGCCTTCAAAAGCCCTAAATTGCACATATGTTGGTCAGAGAAATCCAAATTTTCTCGGGGGAGCATGCCCCCGAACACCCCTTACTACCGCACATTTCAGTCAGTTTTGGACTTCCCATTTTTAGGTTTAAATTTACATTGTGAAAAACAAGGTTGTGTTCAGTATCGTCGTGTTCAGCAATTTTAACATAGTATCGTCATCATATCAGTGTAGATGTATAGATGGACCAAAATAAAAACATTAAAATAAGTATTAAATAAGTATTGTGATACTTGGTGCCAGTGCCACAGTGACATTCTTGTCCCAAAAAGTATTGCTATACCACGATACTCAATATGTAGTCCCATGGTGAGTCATTTTTCCCTGTTGCACCTACACAAAATTTGAGGGTTCCCCCACCTGCCAAATCCCACTTTAACCACTGTATATATATATATATATATATATATATATATATATATATATATATATAGATATAGATAAATAAGATATAAAATCTATATGATCTATATTCATATATCATATATGTATATTGTGCATCATGTACATCTAGGATGGCACGAGGGTGAGTAAATTATTGCATTTCATTTTTGGGTGACCTTGACCTTTAACAATAAACAAACAATCAATCATCACCAGTATTAGTTTAACAACTCCTAGAGTTAAAATACACATTCATGTATGTATTAAAGAAAAAAATGTCTACTTTGTCCCTCATTAAGATAATTAAACTCTCATCTCTCCAGATGCGCTGAATGGTTATGTCTGTTTTGGTATTTGTTATAAAGTCACACCAACTCAGTCCTGTTACTGCAAGCTGTCCCTGAACTTGCCAGTAGTATTTGTGGCTTTCCTTTAACTTAGCTTGACGTTTGACAACTTTTATGTGTGTCACCTGAGAAATGTCATCAACATCAGGACATTTTACCTCTGCAAGTCCAAAGGGAGGGTTCTCAGTAGGGTCGTAGACTCTGCCATCAGGGCTTGTGCCAAGGTGTGGCGCATCAGGATGTATAACAAACCCACACTGTAAAACATTGACATTCATCATACCAGAGTACTGAAATAGCACTTCAGGCTCAAGATCCAGTCCACGCTTCATTGCAGAAGTCTGACGAACCCCTCTGATGATTCGGACAGCTAGTGCCTGGCTGGTCGACTCTCCTCTGACATGACACACCTCACGGAATCTACTGGATGTAATGCGTGGTGTACGCATTTGGTTCCATAGAGCAGACTGTGACTGGTCCCGTGTGTCTTTTTCAATTATTGTGCTTAGTTCTTGAGTGACTGCCAAGCTTTCTAAGAACAACATATCATGGAAATTCGGGACAAATTTAAATCTTCCTTCAAATGTATACCCATCCAGAGGAAGCGTAGGGAAAGCAGGGGCTTCTGCATGTTTGACAGCATCCCTTGATGACTCAGCAGGGCACTGATAGGACAGCAAAGAACCTTTGGGTACCAGGCCAAACTTAGACTCCACCAGATTCATCTCCGACAAGCCATGCAGAACCTTGCAGATCAGTGGCTGAGGCCTGACACTTCTTAAAGACTCCACAGAAGAGAGCAGCAAATTATTGAGAAGGGGACTTAAAAGCAAAGCAAAAAAAAAAAAAAAAAGAGAATAGAAATAATACTTTTAAAAGTCCTTTAATTTGTACATCTTTTTGCTAGACATAAAATAATGTAAATGTAATCACCTGTGTAGGCCCTGTAAAGAGTGGACTTAATACCACTTCTGCTAGAGGTTTTTGGCTTCCTCACAAGTAATCGATCCACTGCTTCAGGATGGATTCCCTGTTAAAAAATAAAAATTATGTTATTATTGAGAGCATGTTTATAAACTTTGAAAGCTTAATTTTTCTAAATAAAATAGAGTTTGCAGCAGTGGACAGCTAGAAAGTCAAAACTTGTTTTTTCATGTCCTTGGAGCAATGAAAACATATAGGACAAAAATACTGTCTGAGATTGTCATAATTCATGCATAAAATAGTTAATAGCTGTTTACTATACCTGAGTCCTGGGCCTGTGTCAAGTCTGTAGAGTGCTTGTGTATAGTGGGTGGTACCGTCTTTAGTTTCATCATGCTGTAGTGTGCACTCTGAAACAGCAAGCCAACCAAATGGTTGCATAGCTCTTTCCCAGCCACACAGGAACAGCAAAAAGTACAGATGACAGGAGGATTCTCGTCGACTTTAAATGAAATCTAAATAAATAAAACATTATATACGGTTTAAAATTAGAATACAAATGAAACATTAACATAAATTGACTGCAACAGCAGTCTAACAATTTTCATTTGAACACTTTTTCAAACAAACTGCAACTGCAGTTTAACCCGCTACAACCGTAGCAACTATAAACACAATCAAATTTGTGTCCTCGAACTGGACCTAACTAAAGTTCTGAAACCTGAACAGGTAACCTGAAGAGAGTGTGGCTCTTCGTTTTTCCTCATGGACCGGTAACACTGTGCCCTGATAATCACCTCACTATCTACAACATCAGATACTGTATTGCACAAAAACAGCATTATAATCACACTACCATATCACAGCAAAATAAAAATCGTTTTTTACTTGAAAATTGTATCGGTTTGCGAATTTGTAAGACAATCATGGTTTAGCCAGCTAGGTAGCATGTTAGCCATTTCGAGAGAATAAACAAATGTTAAAATGAAACTTACCTTCATAATTGAAGATGTAGTTTTCAAAGAAGAATTTATATCCCTTCTCAAATTTGGATACTTTCGTTTGTGAAAGATTTTCCACAATCGTGTAAACGTTGGTGATTTGGGGGAAGATCCCGCAGTGATATTGAAAACCTTTGCGCCGCCGCCATTGCTACAGACTCGACCGGAACTCGATTTACGCTACTACTCGCCATTGGAAGTGACGTCACGCGCACTGTGATAAAGGCCTATTGGGACCATTAGACTGGCAGGCTTCCTTTGACTTGGTTTCGTCAGTTGGAAAACTGTGCAAAAGGTTACATATTTCTTTACCTGAGATGCCATCTTAGGCCAGAAAAACCTGAATTTCAGTTGGGCTAAGGTCTTAGTTATTTCCAGGTGACTCGCAGTTGGATGATCATGATAATACCTCAGCAAGGTACCTTTGAGAGACTCAGGAGAATACAGCTTTAACCATTTCAAAGGGTGGATACCGCAAGCAGGTTTAAGGGATCGTTTAAGTACAATAGACCATCTTGAATGGAGTACTGAGAGCATTCATCAAGTTCACTTTCCTGTTGGAACAAGGCCTTCATTTTACGGAGAAGCATAGTGCAGTCCGGGAGGTCATGCGGCTTTGTCATAGTCACATATGGGTCTCTAAGGTAGGTATGTGATATAATAAGTAACAAGGAGCTAACAATAATAAATAAATAATAACAAAAATAACATTGTCAGATTAGATAAATCATGTAGGTGTTGTAATGGTGCAGAAATTGATGCTTAAGTCTACAGATGAGTATACTATCCTCCTCTAATGCCAGTGCCCCCCTGCTCCCCATGCTCCTCCCCCCCAGACAGTGTCCCACTTTAGTTTGGTATCAGCATTTTGTCCTCAAAGCTTCATAGAAATATCCTGAAGACTACAATCTCATAGAAAGCTATTTAAATTTGTCTGTCATTCTCTTTCTCTTCTGAGATCCTCCTGTTCTGCTCTTCAGGAGGTGAGGTAAATGGTGCCTCAGGCATGCCCTATTGCCTAGGCTAGATAGCCAAAATGTTTTTTTCTCTAGTCATTCAAAGCAATAAATTGCTTGCAAATGGACTTCTTGTCCAACAAGTTTATCCTGATGGATATGACAGACAGCAACATGGTTAAGTCTGTTTTGAGTCATTGTTGAGCAGAGACAAGTCTTGAGCCTGCGGAGAACACTAAAACTTCTCTCTGCCTCAGAGGAAGAAACGGGGACTACCAAAAGCAACCTGACCAGGGTTTTCACTTGCCCAAATAATCCACGTACCTCTGCAGGCAGTCCACGAATGATCCCTGCAGCTTCTGCACTGTTACTAAATGAGTAGTTCAATCAGAACATAGAAATCTGCACTGAAAGTGACTCTGTTCAACTCTGAATATTTATCAATCACTGGAGCTTCAACCTCTCCACTCAGAAGTGTCTCTTCCAATTTTTGCAAAGTCAGCAAACCATCCTGGTTAAACCGCTCAGTGAACTGTGCATCTACAGTATCCAGGGCTTTAAAGAATTCCTCTCTGTAGTGGTCCTTTGCAGATTTAGGCTGATGTGCTTCAGCTCCTCCAGTGAGCGGAGGTCCTGACAACTTCAACAACAGCCTTCATGCCAGCAAATGTAGCAGTTCTCTTCTGAAAAGAGATGTTCAGGCATTCAAGCTCATGAACCACTGATGAGGCAAGTTTTAGACCAAACACTGTTACCTTTACAAAACTGACCTAGCAAGCCATTAGCAGTAGATGCTGTGTTTGAGGTACCAGAAGCCATCTCCTCCAAGCTAGCAAGCACTGATCCATACTGTGATAAAACAGCTGTGATGGCTTTGTTCCGTACCGTCCATTTTGTAAGAGCGGATTCTCTGCATGTCCAATCGTTTCATGAATTGCTTTAAACTTCCCTGACTCAGATAACAGGACTCCCAACTGGTTGACCCAATCCAAGAAGTCTCTGATTAAAATGGAGGCTAAGCAAGCTTTCTGTGCAATTAAATTAGTACAGTGGGCACCACAGTGAACGTAGAGTGCTTGTGGCTGCTCTTGTTTTATCATTGCCTGTGCCCCAAAATGCTTACCGGACATATTAGCAGCCCCATCATAAGTTTGACCTCGTAAACCATGGATTGGTAAATTTAATCTCAGCAGCACATCCTTAGCAACTTCAGCAAGACTCTTTCCTGTTGTATCTGAGACACCGTACAAACCAATTCATTCTTCATGGGGAATCAGGTCATTGTCAATATAACGCAGGCATATGCTTTCTTGTTCTTGCCCAGATATGTCTTGTGTTCCATCAATGATAATTGCATACTGAAGAATGGGTAGATTCCCGATTGTGTCAGCTATTCCACGAACAATACTGTTGCTCATTGTGGACAGAATTTCATTCTGGATCTCTGGGATAATGTATTCTTTCTGGGGCCTCTGTACTATGGGGGCACATTGAAATAGACACTGAATTATATTTATGCATGTCAAATGTTAGTAAAGTCATGAAGCCTACAGCCATGAACCTTTAATGCTTAAAGATTTAACTGATTGAATTATGGTTTTATTGTTAAATTTAAGTTGCTGCCACATTCTTTTTCTTTTTGCCCGTGGGATACCATGAAAATGAGTATTAGTTCAATAACTTACCTTTCTGTCAGTTTTCACCTGATAATATAACAGTGATTGAGAATTATACTTGCGTATAGACTCGGAAGTATGCGGACGTCTTTTTGTCGGGTGCTGTTGCCATGGTGAATCGTAATTTCGGAGCTCCATTGATCATGGCTTTTCACAGTCGTGGTGCACACGCTTAACTCAGAGTCAACCTACTCAGAGTTGATTAAACTAACTCAATTCAGCTCTTATGACACTGAAAACTCAGTTTCCCATCTCAGGGTAAATCAACTCAAGAGTTCAAGTTTTAACTCGGAGTTGGTTGAACCTCCTTATTGAAACAGGCCCCAGGAGATATTGGGATATCTTTCAAGCAGAAGTTACTTTTTATTGAGAACTCGCTGTGCGTCGCTGTAGTCATCCAAGTCTAACTCAGGCAGTGTACATTGTAGAGTTTATACCTCTCAAAGGGGGAGGGATTACATGGAGCTGTAGACACTCTGAACAAAACATGCAAATGAAGTACAAGGAGTCAGGCCGTCACCAGAATTTCCCCAGCCCTGATCTCATCAGCATAACAGTGTCATTCAGATGCATAGATCAGTATCTAATCCAATCAGCCTGACTATTCAAAGACTGGGCCAGGGGCTCCAAGAGCCATTAAAGACAAAGGGTGAGAGTTTCAGTAATCTGACTAATTTACCTTACAATAGAGAGAGCAGGACTGGCATAACCTTAAATGCTAAATTCAATTTACTCTACCTTGTTTTTTTCATGTTATGTTATGTTATGTAAGGACATAAGATCAGCAGATCTTAAACAGATTCTTAAATTTGTAATCCCAGAGTTACACAGAAGAGACTTTGTTGCTCAGCACATGAAAATAAACTACTTTGATATCAGACTTTGATTAAGTGGTTTCTCCACTGCATGGATCTTCATGTGTCGCTTCAGGTGACTTTTAAAAGAGAAACTTGTCCCGCACTGATCACACGTGTGCGACTTCTCTCTGCTGTGGATCCTCTCATGTGTTTTCAGATTTGATGACAGATTGAATCTCTTGTCACAGTGTGAACACTTGTAAGGTTGTTCTCCAGTGTGGATCCTCTCATGTATTTTCAGATGTCCTGACTGACTGAATCTCTTGTCACAGTGTGAACACTTGTAAGGTTTTTCTCCAGTGTGAATAATCTGGTGCCGCTTTAAATGGCTTGATGAAGAAAAAATATTTCCACACTCAAAGCACACGTACTCTCTCACACCAGTGTGTCTTTTCTGATGTTTATGTAAATATGGAAGCAGTGAAAAACTCTTTCCACACACAGAACATGAATGCGGCTTCTCCTTCGTATGAACTGTCAGGTGTTTCTTCAGGTTTGATGCACTAAGAAATGTTTTGCCGCACTGATCACATGTGAACGGCTTCTCTCCGGTGTGGATCCTCATGTGAACATTAAGGGATGAAGAATGACTGAAATCTTTCCCACATTGATCACACGAGAACGGCTTCTCTCCAGTATGAACTCTCATGTGAATCTCAAGACTTTGTTTGGTTGTGTAACTCTTTCCACACTGAGTGCAGGTGAAAGATTTCTTGGCTCTTCTTTTCTTTAAAAATGTCTGTTTAGTCTTTGAGCGACTCAAAAGTTTTTCTCCAGGTTTGACATGATGTTCCTCCTCCACTTCACTCAGTTCTTCACTCTCCTCCTTCACTTCACTCAGTTCTTCACTCTCCTCCTTCACTTCCATCAGATCTGACATGAAAGAAAAAAATATTACATTTAATTTTCAGAACATCAAAATAATTCAAAGATAGAAATATAAAGTGTAAGTGAGCCCTGATGTAATGGAAGAAAGTAGACAACTGATGCCTTTTAAAAAAAATTGATTATGTCCTTGAAACTTTCCATGAATGAGGTCAATTTATCTTCCAATTATTATTTTAAAAACATTATAGGCACGAATCCCATGTTTTTTTTTTAGCAAGAACTATTACATATATTTGCTCAATGACAATTATCTAACATATTAACACTAAAATATACAATACTGCCATGTTTTGACACCAACTTTGAGATTGATATTTATTTTACTAAAACGTTTGAATTATTAATGGCCATTCACACTAGACTTTTCCTTGCACTGACTTCCATTCATACACATGTGAAAGTGGGACACAAGAAACACAAGCTCAAGTGAATAACCCTGTGAGAATTAACACAAACGTTTAGCATTCAAGTGGAGTGGATTGTTTATTTTTAATTTTTTAATTATTATTGTTATATGTTAAATTTATGTTTGCAAAAAAGCTGCCACAGAGTGTGGCATCATTTCACAACCATTGCCGTGTGTAGAAATTTCACATGATAGTGTAGAGCGGCCGCAGCTTTAACTAGTTTTAAATTAACTGTTTTTATTAGCATTATCTGTCCTACATGTTGATCACATTCATCAACCCTGTTACCAAAGTTACTTTAAGAAGAATCTCTATAACTATGAATAACTTGTATGATATTTGACAAATACAACTTTATCAGTAACTTGGTATTTACTTATTATTCTTAAAAAAAGAAGAATTGTAAACTGTTGAAAATTCTGGTAAAGTTGTTGCAAATTGGGAACCAGATATCAAATAAATGTAAAATAAAACAGTTAAAATAGTATTTAGCTTGATCTGATGTTGAACAAGAATAAAAACCAACCTCTTTGTTCTTCAGGATCTTCAGTGTGTTTCATTCTGCAGGGTTCAGGATGCTGTGGGAGGAGCTTCACTGATGATGTGTTTGCAGTGGGAGGAGATTCACTGATGATGTAATTGCAGTGGGAGGAGCTTCACTGATGATGTGATTGCAGTGGGAGGAGCTGATCTGCCAAAATCAAAAATATAAATTACTGAGTTTGTTTTTTATAATAAATGACACTTCTAAACTTGTATGTCTGTCCATCTATTCATCGTACAGTAACTGATTATTTTTAATTTTTTTTTTTTCATTAATTCTAACATTATTCTGCTGCTTCATTAAAATACAGTTATCTAGAAATATAGAAAAGAATATAATTTAAATTCTTTCAAATATAAATAATGTTAAGAAAAACAGTTAAAATCATAAACACAAAAATAAACATATAGTAGCCAACAAATCCCCTCAGTCTGCTGACACCAATGTAATGAGCTTTAAGTGTCAATTTACAGGAGATCTGAAGACATCAGCATAATAAATGAGGTGAAAACAGGAACTATTGTCATGAAATAAAGAGTGTTTTCAGCTGATCTGTTAATATTGATGAGCCTCAGACTATCAACACTCATTCAACAAGCCATTCAGGATCATCAGCAGATCATCTCACTTTATTCTGAGTGTTTGCTGTTAGAAACACATTATTTGACTTAGGATACATGATAAAAGACTATTAAACTGCTCCATTGAAAGACAATACTGTTAATTCTCACAACATGACATGGATAAAACATCAATAATACAAAAACAATCACTAATGACACTCATTTCATCAACAGATAAATAATGACAGAAGCATAATTTGTCCAAATTAAGTTTGATCTTATGATAACTACATTAATCACTATAAAGTTAGATCATTAAAATAACATTTTATATGTGCAGAAACTGAAAATGATCATAAAACTTTTAAAAATAAGAGCACCACAAAGCACTATTGTTCCAAGAGTAAAACACTATTCATATTGTGGCCCTGACACTGTTTATTCTCTGTTGTAAATATGCTTACTTGATTCACCTCAAGATGATTTGGTGATCCAAAAGGGCAAAACAACTGGAAAGTTCAAGCTACTTGTTCAAGGGGAAGTGATCCCGAACATCCAGGGGAACCCAATTAGATATCTTGGAAAGTGGTATGATGATTCCCTGTCAGACAGGAACAGCATCTCCAGCACCAGAAAACAAGTTTAAGAATGGCTGAAAAAGATTGACAAGTCTGGTCTGCCTGGGAAATACAAGTGGTGGATCTACCAACATGGCCTGCTCCCAAGACTCATGTGGCTTCTCACGGTATATGAGGTGCTTCTATCAACTGTTGAAGAAATGGAGAGGAAGTTCAACAGGCACCTTAGAAGATGGTTGGGAATACCCCCGAGCTTTACATCCTGGGGCTCTACATAAGGTCGGGTCAGCTCCAGCTTCCCCTGTCTTCAGTGGTGGAGGAGTTTAAAGTCGCCAAATGCAGACTGTCCCTGACATATAGGGACTCACCAGGGAAGCAGGAGTCAGAACAAGATCTGGCCGTAAGTGGGCCGTCAGCACGGCAATTAACCAGGCAGAATGTTCTCTTATAACAAAAGATATCATCGGAAACCCTTGCACTGGAAGACAGGGTCTAGGAACAGCACATTTCCAGCAGTGGTCAAAGTCCACCCTTAGGGAGAAGAGAACCATGATCCAGGATGAAGTCCGAAAATCCGAAAATGGAGCAAAATCCATCGGGCTCCCAAACCCAAGGTACCTTGATGAGGTGGAACCTCCCCAAGAGAACAATCACATGGAGTGAACTGTGGCGGCTGCAGCCCTTCCGTATATCCTTTCTACTCCGAGCAGTGTATGACACCTTACCAACCCCAATCAATTTGCACAGGTGGGGGATGAGGGAGGACCCACTGTGCAGGTTGTGTGGTGGGAAAGGAACAATGGCGCACATTCTGTCAGGGTGTAAGATTGCATTGACACAGGGAAGATACAGGTGGCGCCATGACAAGGTGTTGGCAGTGCTCGCAGACATCCTGGAGCAAGAAAGGAGGAGAAACAACCAGCCAAAGTAAGACCAATGCTGAGCACCATCGCCTTTGTGAAAGAGGGCCAAAGACCTGTCGTCCACAGCCAAGCCAGGCAGAATCTCCTGCAGTTAGCCCAGGGATGGGAAATGGAGGTTGATCTCGGGAGGAAACTCCACTTCCCTGAGGCGGTAATGTCCACAACTCTAAGGCCCGACATTATCATGTAGTCTCCAGAGGGAAAGAAGATCATTCTGGTGGAGTTGACGGTGCCGTGGGAGGAGGGCTGTGAAGAAGCTGCAGAAAGGAAAAAACCCAAATACCAGCAACTCGTCCAAGACTGCCGGGACAAGGGGTGGACAACATGGCTGATGATGGTTGAAGTCAGATGTCGAGGATTCCCAGCTCAATCTGTGTGGAATCTATTGACAGGTTGGATTGAGAGGCCACTTGAGGAAAGCAGCCGTTCGTAGGCTGTGAGAAGCGTCAGAGAGAGCCTCCTGTTGGCTCTGGCACAAGAGAGAGGGGCACAAGCTGGAAGCCTGGAGGGGCAGTGACCTGGCCAGTCACTTGATGACCCGCGACCTGGAGGGAGTTGTGGTTAAGGGTCGAAACAGCCAGTGAAGGTTGGAGACCACCTGATGACCTTTCTCCCAGGCCAAGGCTTCATCCATTAGAAATGGGTGTATGGTAGCATCGCAGATGTATTCTACAACCTGCTGTTGGGGGGAGGTGTCCGGGAGGGAAATAGTTGAGAGGGAGAGGCTAAAGACGAAAAAGGGGAAAAGAGGGGAGGACGGTGAGGGGTGCGGAGAAAAGTTAGTTGAAAGTTACATCGCTTTTGGGGGCTTCTTGTTGTTTGTGGGGACATTTAAGACACCTCCTGGTACCCGTGTTTAGGTTGTACATGTTCAGGAAATAAACCACAGCTGTTTGGTGCTTGTAAACTCGATCCTCATCGCCTGTCTGCTTCTCTGGGAAAGTCCACAACGTCACAATATAGGCTAGTTGCACGTGGCCGCCATTTTGGATTTCGGATCAGCGAGTGTGCGGGTAGACACTTCCGGTTTCGCATTACGCTCGGTGCAGGGAGCCGGAGAAAGGCTTTTTTTTTATATAGTTGTTTATAGAATCAATTATCACTTAAAATACTACTAAGATCCATATTACTATCACACGAGGCAATGGCAATTAAAAGCACGGATGCATAGTCAGATTAATGAATGAAATACAACTGTTCACAAACAGAAGATTTGACTCATGCTGCATACACATACGCAATGACAATTATGCCTCAGGGTTTCCCGCAGCACTTTGGAATTTTTGGTATCGGATCGATTCTGAAAAAATTGTATTGGTGCATCCCTAGAAAAAATACTTTGTCCTTACTCGTGTTTTTTCCCTGTTTCTTTGGGAACCCAAAGTAGCGCCACACATTGCTTTTCAAATTGTCAGGAGTGTAGATTTCGAACTCCTCCTCAGGCGTGGGTGTTGTAGGCGTTGGCGCAGCCATTGATTTGATATACAAAATAGGCGCTAACCAGGACGCTAACGTCACCTACAGGAGCCCAGATGACCAATAATAGCCTTGCTAATAAACTCGCGACTTCAGGTGTAAAAAAGCCTCAGAATCTGAATTGAAAACAACGTTTACAAGCAAACACAAAAAATAATGCCCATAACAGGTTTGAATATTAAAGGCTGCCTAATATTCGTTCAAATATCATTATTTTTTTTAAATATTCAAATTATATTCAAATAACGAAGTTCGGAGTCAAAGCCCTAATCTGAACTGACTAATTAGATATTCCTGCTGGTTGAACATGAGTTAATAGATACCAATCAATCAACAAAGTGTCCTGTGCTCACCACACACACGCTATAGGTGGAGATGGGAGATTTGGCTATAGAGTGATGTGTGTCTAACTTACAGAGAAGAGACTTGCTCCGTAGAGATGCTCAGTACATAAAGATGAACTAATTGCTGTGATTTCAGACTGTGTTGATATGGTTTCTCCTCTGCATGGATCTTCATGTGTCGCTTCAGGTGAGTTTTAAAAGAGAAACTTTTTCCACACTGATCACATGTGTGCGGCTTCTCTCTGCTGTGGATCCTCTCATGTCTTTTCAGATTTGTTGACTGATTGAATCTCTTGTCACAGTGTGAACACTTGTAAGGTTTTTCTCCAGTGTGAATTCTCTGGTGCAGTTTTAAATGTTCAGCTGTAGTAAAAGTCTTCTCACACTCAAAGCACACGTACTCTCTCACACCAGTGTGAATTTTCTGATGTATCTGTAAAGTTTGCAGCCGTGAAAAACTCTTTCCACATACAGAACATGAATGTGGCTTCTCCTTTGTATGAACTCTCAGGTGTCTCTTCAGGGCTGATGCATGACGAAAAGTTTTGCCGCATTGATCACATGAGAACGGCTTCTCTCCGGTGTGGATCATCTCATGTGTTTCCAGATAGGATGATCGACTGAATCTCTTGTCACAGTGTGAACATTTGTAAGGTTTTTCCCCAGGTTTGACATGATGTTCCTCCTCCACTTCTCTCAGTCCTTCACTCTCCTCCTTCACTTCTCTCAGTCCTTCACTCTCCTCCTTCACTTCACTCAGTTCTTCACTCTCCTCCTTCACTTCACTCATTTCTTCACTCTCCTCCTTCACTTCTCTCATTTCTTCACACTCCTCCTTCACTTCACTCAGGTCTTCACACTCCTTCACTTCACTCAGGTCTTCACACTCCTCCTCCACTTCACTCAGTTCTTCACACTCCTCCTTCACTTCACTCAGGTCTTCACACTCCTCCTTCACTTCACTCAGTTCTTCACTCTCCTCCTTCACTTCCATCAGGTCTGAAATCAAAGAAAGAAATATTAAATATAATGTTCAGAACATCAAAATAATTCAAGGAGAGAAATATAAAGTGAAAGGACAGGAAAGTGAGCCCTGATGTAATAGTAGACAACTGTTATAAAATACTATGATAATTTGAAGCCTTTTTATAAATTGATTATATGTCCTTGAAACTTTCCATGAATGAGGTCAATTTATCTTCCAATTATTATTTTTAAAACATTATAGGCACGAATCCCATGTTTTTTTTTAGCAAGAACTATTACATATATTTGCTCAATGACAATTATCTAACATATTAACACTAAAATATACAATACTGCCATGTTTTGACACCAACTTTGAGATTGATATTTATTTTACTAAAACGTTTGAATTATTAATGGCCGTTCACACTAGACTTTTCCTTCCACTGACTTCCATTCATACACATGTGAAAGTGAGACACCAGAAACACAAGCTCAAGTGAATAACCCTGTGAGAAATAACAGGCGTTTAGCATTCAAGTGGAGTGGATTGTTTATTTTTACATTTTGAATTATTATTATTTGTTATATGTTAAATTCATGTTTGTAAAAAAGCTGCCGCAGAATGTGTCGTCATTTCACGACCGTAGCAGTGTGTGTAGAAATTTCACATGATCAAAGTGTAGAGTGGCCGCAGCTTTAAATAGTCTTAAATTAATAATTTGTATTAGCATTATCTGTGTCCTACATGTTTCACTCAACCCTGTTACTCCTGACATGATTTTCCTCCTTTTAAAAACAGAGCATTTCTTAAAATTATGACATATCTGGGCTCTTTCTACTGCATGATGGGAGGACAAGAAAATAATCTCAATCCATTGTCTCAGTTTTACACAAACTGTAGCATTGACTGTATTCTTCAACCCTGTTACCAACGTCACTGTATTCAGGCCATCCTTAAAAATATTTTGGTTTGCCGTAACAGAAAAAAAAAAAAAAAAAAAGGGTCGGTAGGTCGGTCTATATATTTTTTTTTCAAGATTCAATGTTAAAAAAAGTACAATTTTGGTCATGGTGATTACATAGGTATGAATTTAAACAAATTTGCATTTCGGGACTTCACTGACAGTTTTCCAGAACTTCGTGCCTATATATATATATATATATATATATATATATATATATATATATATATTTTAAATAATTAGAAAACCTGTATAAGCTGAACACCAAAGAATACTATTAACAATTGAGTGGTGGTGTTGTGTAAATGTAACATGTAAGGGTGCACTGCCAATAACGCACCTAAAAGCTGTCACAAAGAACTGGGAAAAGTAATGATTATTAATATGTCAAATATATCAAGGAGACATTTCAATTGTTTATTAATAAGCAAGTGTTTTCTGTGTCAAAGATGAAGTTGACAATGATGACTCGCGATCTTCGCAGTAGTGAACGCGCCAGAGAGAAATGCACATTTCATACGGATTACATAAGCAGAGAGCAGTCTGCTTTCTTTAGATTTCAATTGTTTTGTTTAAAAGTACACATTTCATGCTTTCTAAATATATATTTCTCAGGTCTGTGAGGCAAGTAGCTTACACGCTGAGTTTCGGTTCATTTAAGAGACGAGCTCCAGTTCACGCACCGTCGCCTCCGTGTTGTAGGGTTTGAGGGCGAACCAAACACAAATGAATCTTCCACACAGAACTCAACACCCCAGACCCCAAATCACCAATCCAGAACCATAAAATTCAGGCTCCAGCCAGTCTACACTAACCAAAGAAAACCCCCAGCTAAGAACTTTATAGTCATGCAAGCTTCAAAGAGATGAGTCCAACTAAAGGAAGAACATTGTCAATGTTAGATAGCTTGGAAAAGACTGATTGGTTCAGAGATGGCAAAGCTCAGGGCCCGACTAAGATAACGGCAGAGGTTGCTTGATCCCATGACAGATATACAGAACAGACCTCCTTCTTCTTAAAGGGGGGGTGAAACACTCAGTTTCAGTCAATCTTATGTTAATCTTGAGTACCTATAGAGTAGTATTGCATCCTTCATATCTCCAAAAAGTCTTTAGTTTTATTATTAGGGCTGTAACGATACACCAAACCCACGATTCGGTTCGTATCACGATTTTTGACCCACGATTCGGGGGGGGGGGGGGGGGGGGGGAGAGAATGATTTTTATTAAAACAATATTTTTTTTTAAATAACATTTGTAAAACCTTTATAAACTGAACACCAAAGAACAAGATTAACTATGCAAATTATTAACAATATAAATAGCCATATATAAAATAAATAAATAGCCAAAGCTATAACACTTATGTTTTCTTTGTAACAAAATACTGTTGAAAAACAAACAGAACTAAACTCCATTGTGGTGATGATTCGAGCATGTTGAAAATTCTCCTTCAATCAAGTTCTCTTACATTTACAAAGTAAATTAAATGGCTACTGTTTCACACTGAGGTAACTGAGGCTTACTGCCTGTGCTGCAAACCACCAATCAAACCTTCCAAGTTGAGGTAAATTGTGTTTTTTCTTGCTTTTCCCCAGTCTTAAAGTGAAAAAAGTAGTATTTAATTAAATACATTTATGGTGAGATTACTAGATTTGATTTAATTAATCGCATTTATTGTCAATCTGTTTTCATTTTGACCACGAACCATGCGCTGTCACTTTAATTCAGCGCGTGCAGCACAAAAGAAATAGACTCATTGCGGAAACGATCGCTGCACTGCTGTATACGCACCGCAACTGGAACGGATCGACGGACGGCAACCGCGTGCAGTGTAAAAGCTCTGACCTGTTAACATGGGTACGGAAAAAAATATGCACCGCATACGCACTGCAAACGGAGTATGTGTGAAACGGCCGTTACTCAGAGTTGGAAGGGGTGCGTCGCGATTTTGCCTTCTCACACCGCGAAACAGGATCGTGGATCTGAGTGTCGCGATTTCGGTTTCATATCGCGTATCGTTACAGCCCTATTTATTATATTTATAAAAGAAAGATAGGCTGTACCGAGTCTTTCCGGAAAAAAACGAGTGGCTGGAGGCGTGCCTTGTGGGCGGAGCGAAAGAATCACAAATGTTGTTTACTTGCTGTGCTTATGCGATAGCTAACAACACACAGACATTTGAAGCAGATTTACTCACCGCCTGCAGTTCCAACGCACGACCGTGAACCTTTATCGTTGGGACTGCTCCATCCTTAAGCATTAGAAGATCTGCAAATCTGGCGTCAAACTGGGCAGCGCAGCCGATGACTTCCCTAAAGCCGAGCACAGCGCTTTGATGGGTGTACTGCTTTCGCTCTCTCGCTCTGGTCTACGGGTGCGGGTGCGCGCGCGCCCTTCTGGGAGAAGTGCCCTTAGGACCCGTGTAAGGAAATTCTGCCCCATCTGACGTCACACACGCCCATACTCGGAAAAAACTTTCCGAAACTTGTGACAAACCGGAAGGAGTATTTTTGGCACAGAAATACTCCATCAAACGTACAACTTAATTTTTGAAACTTTGTCCATGTTTAGCATGGGAATCCAACTCTTTAACAGTGTAAAAAACTCAGTATGCATGAAATAGCATTTCACCCCCCCTTTAAGGAACTCTGAACGACCCTAGGGTTGAAATCCTAGGGTTAAAACCACAGACTGAGACTTTACCTATAAAAATACATAAAATCATCCCAAAACAATTCTTGATGGATTTATAATCAAACATCGTTCAACTACATAATTCTATATTGTGTCTACAACCTATATGTGTGTCTAATATGCTTAGATCCCATATATAAGTCATGTAATTGTTATAACTATTAGATGTTTGAATGAAGGTGTGTCTCATTTCCTATCAGTACGATCGTATGTTCTTGATTCAAAAGATGGCTTGATTAAAATCAGTGTAAAATGTGTTGTATTCTTATAATAATAATGATGTGAATAGTAATAAACTGTGGCCTCTGTTCTCTCTGCTCGTGCTGGAGAGTAAAGTGATCACAGATAACGCATGATTTACGATGAGAAGTGAAGAAAAAAACACCTCTCAAATAAAGACAGTGTCTAATTGGTCAGAACTCATCCAGAAGGGTGGACAAACATACGATTTTAAAATCTTAGGACCCGAACAAAGCTTTGGAAAAGTAGATTCAAAAAGCGATCATGGAGAAGCCATGACGGAGTAACCAGACAGACGAGTAACCATGTAGACGAGCAGACGAAAGAACCCAAATCAAGATCAGAAGAACATGGGTTAAACATTCAAGCCATCTAACAACTCTCGTCTCAATTTTCTTTCTTTTCTTAGTTTTCTTTTCTTTTCCGTTGTGAGTCTCGGTTCTAAGTTAAGTTTTGCGGCAAAGTTTCGGTCCACGATTCGACTGCAAAGCCGCTTCCAACTTCAAAGACTTTCCATCCATCCGCCAGCACACCATGTGATTGGCCGCCCCAGACATCTATCCAGGCACGAGGAGACGGCCCGCCAATCAACAAACTCAGGAAACCCCCTTTCACTGACAAAAGGGAATTCCCAAAGGAGCGCAAAGAAAAGCAAGTAGCCTCCAGACTCTTAAGCTGAACTGGTGTAATTGATATAGATTTAATAACCTGCCTAAGAAAGGATAGAAGGGTTAAATTAATGATTGATGGTTCATTCAGGTCATGTCTTATAAGTGCATAGAATCTTGAGATTTCATCATCTCACTCTTAAAACTCATTCTTTCCTCACTCTCTTTCTTTCTGCAACTCGTATGAATGCATGTGTTTGTGTTAGATATTAGTTTTATGTGTTAGAATAATCAATAACGTCTTGTTTGTATTTTAAAGAGAAGTGTTACTTGTGTTATGTGCTTACAAATTTAATGTCTTAGGCGCCGTTCACATATCGCGCCTAAAACGCATAGAAAACGTAGGCGCGCCGCGTTCTCCTTTTTCCAAAGCGCTAGGGCGGTTGCGCTCCGGAGGTGTCTGTCGTTGCTAAGCAACCATCAGCTGCGCTCTCCGTTACAGCAAGGAAATTTCAGCAAGTCATGAAGTAGTCAAAGTTCAGGAAATCCCTGGACCGCAATGATGAGCTGCTCCTCCAGAGATACGATTTTCGATCAATCGTCGAATATTATTTTGCTTGATATGCCAATCTTTAATATTTGGTGTTTTAAATGCCTGTTTGAGGTCTCTGTGAAAGTTTTAAAGCAGTCTTGTAGTGCCGCTTTCAGAGCGCTCACGTCCGTAACATTGTTTCTTCCTCATAAATGCGAACATGAAAAATAAAATAAAATGAATATATTATGTTCTGTGGAGAGCAGACCCTTCTTTATCTTTATTCTTTATTACTTTTGGTTTGCACAGTTTAATTCATAGAATTACTAAAACATATTTTACCACCTAAAAGTTAAAGATTTTTTTGTGTCACGTCCGGACAGTAACGCAAGTGTATTTCCCTCATATTAAATATAAAACGCATGTGTATACTGATATTTTTCTAACGTCTGAACTCCTTTATTAAGGAAAATAAAAAAAATAAACTAATAAAATAAATAAATAAATAAATAAATAAAAATAAACTCTCTTTATTTCTGATATTTTACATTTCAAGTTTTGACTGCAAATGTCACGTCCATAACGCTGAAACTGCCCAATAGTAATGTAAAGATGTAGCATGGGATCTGGACGGAAAGGATAACTCTGGGAGATGGAAGGGGTTGGTGGCCCTGAGAGTCGCGATTTCGGTTTCATTTCGCATATAGTATACAGCCCTTATAATCATAGATGACGCCACAGGTTTTTATTTAAAAGAAAGAGCGTAGCCTACGTTTGTATGTAGGCCTATGGGCAATTTATATTCACAATACTTACTAATTAATTATTATTTTATTGCATTTGTATTAATTGTTTGAAGAGTAAAAAAAAAAAAATTGGTCTGTCTTAACGCAAGTTTACAACCGGCAAGTTGGTCGGACTAAAAGGAAAAAAAAATTAATTGAGTCAGACCTAAATTGACGGTCGGTTACGGCAAGCAAGAATATTTTTAAGGATGGCCTCATCAACCCTGTTACCAAAGTCACTGTAAGAAGAATCTCTATAACTATGAATAACTTTGATATCTGACAAATACAGCTTTATCAGTAACTTTACTGATTATTCCTAAACATGTTGAAAATGACTAGAATTCTGGTAACGTTGTTGCAAATTGGGAACCAGATATAAAATAAATGTAAAATAAAACAGTTAAAATAGTATTTAGTTTGATCTGATGTTGAACAATTAATATAAACATTTCTCAAACCTCCCTTTACTGAACATTTGTTGAAGAAAACCCCAGAACATTCTGTACCATTTCATAGTTTATCTAAAAGTGATGAAGTGCTTGAATGTTTCTAACATGAATGTTCTTCAGCATCATGAATGAATGAAGAATAAACACCAACCTCTTTGTTCTTCAGGATCTTCAGTGTGTTTCATTCTGCAGGGTTCTGGATCACTCATGTTCTCACTGTCCTCTTTAATAAACTCAGTCTTTGCAGATTTCAGCTCTTCCTGATGCGCTGATGCTCGTCTTCACTTGTAGCTGATGGGAATTTACAGCATTTATTGGAGAATTGCTGTGGGAGGAGCTTCACTGATGATGAGATTATAGTGGGAGGAGCTTCAATGATGATGATGAAGAAAAACAGATAAAAATCATAAACACAGAAATAAACACACAAGAGTAACCAACAAATACCCTCAGTCAGTTGACAATGAAATGAGCTTTAAATGTAAATTTACAGGAGATCTGAAGACATCAGCATAATAAATGAGGTGAAAACAGGAACTATTGTATTGTATTGTAACTATTGAGCCTGTAATATTAAGTATTTTATGTTTTTCGGTTTGGCGTTTGTGCATTTGTGTCTGTTCTATGTTTATGTCTTGCTGCAGAACAAATTGCCCTACGAGGACAAATAAAATGTCTAAACTAAACTAAACTATTGTCATGAAATAAAGAGTGTTTTCAGCAGATCTGTTATTGATGAGCCTCAGACTATCAACACTCATTCAACAAGCCATTCAGGATCATCAGCAGATCATCTCACTTTATTCTGAGTGTTTGCTGTTAGAAACACATTATTTGAGTCAGGATACATGATAAAAGCCTGTAAAACTGCTATATTGAAAGACAATAACAGTTACTATTGCTTCTCACAACACGACAAGGATAAAACATAAAAATAAAAACAAACACTAATGCACTGATTCTTGGGAATTTGGATAAAACTGGTTTTAATTTTGAAAATAAAAAGTTAGTAAAATTACAAAATCTGAAGGTATATTATTATAGACCAAGGTCTTGGCTGTTCAGCAATGTATCGGTGCAACCTCCTCATTTTGTATTTTTTTCATAAAATAGGCGTTTTTCCAGTTATTACTTTGTTTTTGTCAACACCGTCAGACACAATAAAAAGCAAATAATTTTATATTTATTTGGTCTAATATGTATTTAGAGTTTTTAAATCATTATCTGGCATTCTTAGTACACATATTTGCTGTTAAGTGTTAAATATTCACTTTTTTTCATGTTTTATACTGTTTCACGTGTACTCCTTTAAAAGATCTAACATCATACAACGTTTACTTTAAGCCTAAATAGAAAAAGTTATGTTTTTTTATTTAACAAACATATTTTTGTATTAAAAGATACCATTACTTTAATAACTCAACAGCACTGAAGAAACATATTGTAAGCATATTCATTTAAAACAAATAAAACTCCCTCTGACGGTGGTGACACTAATCTGACGGTGGTGACAGTAGCCTCATTACAACATACAATTCTAAAATTTATACAACTCAAGTCAATGGCTTCTTGCTTAACAACTTTATTTAACTATTTGGTCCAAAAAATAACAATCCTGAGCACTGTGATAAACATTTAGCCTGCCTACTCCGAGCTGGATCGTGTATGGCCTGATCCACCGGACTGTTTGGGGGAGTTTCTAGGTGAACTGAGCCCTTTCTCTTACGTTCTCTTGATACTTTTAGTCTATGTTTCCAAGCCTTTCTCTGACTTCTCTTTTCCCTTTTATTCAAGTCATTGCTATTTTTTTAGCTTCCCTTCCTCCACCCTCTTCTTCCATCTTTGCCTTTCCGTTCTGAGGTATTCCTCCTTTAAAGGAGAACTTGGCAACTTTTTTAACTTAATAAAACTGTCTAGAAATCATTTGGATGGTTAAACAACCTGTTCTGGTGATATTGGTGACTTTCCCCGCTCCCCCCAGTGTTCACATGCGGAAAACAACTTGGGGACTACCGTCCCGGCAAGATAGAAATTGGAAGTCTTGTGAGAAGCGAGAACGAGAAGCGAGAAACACGAACTGCTTTACGGCAATTCGACATAAACACACGCCATATGATACTGTGTATGATGTATTACCCACCTCGGATGACATAGCTCCACACGACAAAGTTGGCCGGCTACGATAATAACATATGCACATGAGCAGCGGTAGAAAGGGGGAGGAGGGTGCCTCAAGTGAGTTTTTTTTACGACTGTGTTGTGAAATATACGGCCCACAGCTGTAGGGGGAGCTCTTTGAGAAAACACGCGAAAAACAAAAGTGAAGATCAGCGAAGAAATTACTAGAGTTGCCGAGTTCTGCTTTAACTCTGCCTCACTGTGTATTATCTCTCTCCGCTTCTTTTGATATTCCCTGTTTCTTCTCCTCCACAGATAGCTGCTACCTAGCCATAACTTTCTAAAATACATAAAGTCAAAGTTGACCTAAAGTAATGACTATGAAATTGGGGGGGAATTACAGTGAATGTTAGATTTGGTTAAATGTTGTCATGCCATTTTCATTTGGCTTTAGTCATTGCAGATGCATAGCCTACAAGGGATATTGTATGTGCTATATAGGTAGGAAGTAGGTGCACAATGTGCATCCCAAATGACGTAAGCCAAATGAACATGGCATAATAGTGAATTGAGAGAGAGGGAAGGTTACCAATGGTTATACCGCAGTTAGGTCCGGTCTAATTACACTGAACAAAATTATAAACGCAACACTTTTGTTTTTGCCCCCATTTTTCATGAGCTGAACTCAAAGATCTCAGACTTTTTCTATGTACACAAAAAGCCTATTTCTCTCAAATATTGTTCACAAATCTGTCTAAATCTGTGTTAGTGAGCACTTCTCCTTTGCCGAGATAATCCATCCACCTCACAGGTGTGGCATATCAAGATGCTGATTAGACAGCATGATTATTGCACAGGTATGCCTTAGGCTGGCCACAATAAAAGGCCACTGTAAAATGTGCAGTTTTATCACACAGCACATTCCAACAGATGTCGCAAGTTTTGAGGGAGCGTGCAATTGGCATGCTGACTGCAGGAATGTCCAGCAGAGCTGTTTCCCGTGAATTTAATGTTCATTTCTCTACCATAAGCAGTCTCCAAAGGCGTTTCAGAGAAACTCGTGTTCGTGAGGATGTTCATGGATATCCACAAACATCCTCACTCTCACTATATTGCTTAATAGTAGCATGCGGTGTAGGCCTGTATGGAATAAATATAGGGGGAATTATATAAATACAAATATAAAACAGGTTAATGAAACATTACAGGTCATATTGGTATTTATTGTGATCAACAAATATATTTTAGCCTTCATTGAGGACCATTTCGAGGTTTTTGTCACCACCGTCAGACTGTACGTCAAAAAAAAAAACCTGACGGTGGTGACATATGACGGTGATGACAAAAACCTACTCTTTCACATGATATGCATGAGTTGTTCACATTAGCCATCTTGTTTCCCTCTGTTGCTAGCTACTTCAGACCTCTTCTTAAATGTTTCTTACATTTATGTCATAATCTAATCTAATATTTTTTTAATACAAAAGAGACAGTGTTGACATGTTATGGTTGTGACAGTAGCAGTGTCCAAAAATATGAACAAGTCTAAGAGAAATTAGCAAACTTACAGGAGCTTGAGTGATCTTGAAGCATGCAGAACAGTTGAAGGTTTGAAAATGGGGTCCCCAGGAATTAAGTTGACCTTGTAGTTGCCTGATTTTATTGCTTTTTATAAATATCTGACGGTGGTGACGAATATGTGGGACACATTTTGAGCAACCACAAAATGATTGTAATATGTATTAAAAACTGCAAACAGTGAGTTTTGAACAATATTTACTATGTACCGTTTCATGTGGTAAAGATATTATTCAATTTAATTATTACGTTTTGTTTTTTTAATCAAGTTGAAATGATTATCTCCTATCCGAGGACAACTGATTTTGTAGGCAATGGGCCAGCATATAATCATTAAATTAATACAAATTAAAAATAAACCTATAAAATAACCTTACATATGTGCAAAGGACCCCCTGATTATAACCTTGATTCTTTTTATTCATGAAAATGTTATTAATTTCCAACAGAATTAGCACTTTTCTTCGTGGGACATGTTTTATCCAAATTCCCAAGAATCAGTGAATGGCATTCATCTTAATAAACCACCTCATCTAAATAACTACAGCAGCATAATGTCAATATCTAAAATATATTTAGATTTTCTAGTAACTAGATGCATTGCACTATGCATCTAAAAAAGTAATCATAAGCTCAATGTGAAGTATTTAGCCGTATCTGTTCCCGTATTTTAACAACGTAAATCACATTTGATCTGCCAAAAATGTCAAAAAGAAGAAATAAAACAGCAGCAGCATCAATTCCCCCACAAATATCAAACTTTAACTTTTGACTTGACATTCAGTAACAGTCCTCACACAAACATTGAGACAATCACACAAACGAACACAAAATCGATCAGGTCTGAATGAACTCAACATATTCTCCTCATGCTCGCTGCTGCTGCACTAAATGTTTATTTCAGAAGGAAGACGCCAGAAAAGACGCACAAACACACAATCAAACTGTATAAAGTGTGTGTGATGGTTGTGTAAATATGAGAAATACCGTGAACTGCTCTCCTCACCCAGTGTTGCCAACTATTTTCAAAGGAAAGTAGCTAACGCCTCCCCTTAAAGTCGCTAAATGTCGCTAGATGACGTCATACGTCAATTAGCATATTGTGGAGAAAGGTGAAGAAGCTCCACCTGAAAGTGTCATTTCATTCACTTCAACCCCGCCTCAAACTCGACGTCAACGCAGAAAGGGTCACAATAAGAAACCTGTAAGAGCTGCTGAAGAATTGTCTGGTTTGCTAAAACACATGACTCTGTGAAGACATATTGTATTGAATGAAAAAGTCTTTTGTTCGTCCCTGTCTCTCTCAAGTCACATGAGAAAGCAATGACAAGGGTCTGTGTTCTCCCATACAAGGGAGCTATTGTAGTTTCAAGAGGGACAGGCATGTGTGTGTGTAGAAAATAGACCAGGCTAGCTGGTATCAGCAGATGTGCATGTGATGTTTAGTTTATTTGTTCTTACAGTGAATATGATGTAATCACCTCGATTAAGGATATATAAAGCAAGGAATCTGGACGGATCTTGGCTCGTCCTTGCAATCCACAGCCCAGGAGGACATCAGTGCCTGGGTGCAGGAAGCCAGAAGACTTAATTGCCTAGCTAACATCACTCTGTTAGTTCAGTACTCTATTATATTCTGTAACAAGTTTTCTTTTCATTTTGATTCTTTTAATAAATATTGTTAAACATTTATTATAATCATCTGACTGGAACTTGGAATTCTTGAGTACGCTTTCACTTTTCTTCCCTGGACCAAAAGGATCCACTCCGGGAGAAAACACCAGAGGGTGAGCATTCATTTCTGTTAAAAAGAATTTATGCACTGTTTGATTGATTATCAGCCTAGCCAAAGAGGCAGCTAGCAACAGGGTTATTGTTGTGTAGCAATTCACGGTTGAAGAGTACCTAAAAAGGTAGATTTATACTACAAAGGGGAAATTTGTTATATTTATAATTCCTATTATCTTTATAATAAAATACGAATTTGTAGAGACTGTTCACCTAACTCTTAGAAGTACGACTAAGGGAAAGGCGCCTTAGTTACCGCGGGATTGTTTATATGTCCTTATTGGATGTAAAATAATTTGGAACGGTATTAATCGTAAGATATTCTTCTACATGGGGGCTCGCCGGTCTTAAATTGTAAAACCGGGAATAAATAAATGAGAAGCAATCTAATCAATCAAATTGAAATGACCCAGTATTATTCGCAAAAATAATAGAGGACGCTCTATTAGAAAGAGAAGCGAAAACGCGCGGCAGAACCAAAGAGTATCTGTAAAAATTAAAACTAATCCCGAAGAAAGAGGATAAAAAGTTTAACTAGTCTGCATTTTCAAGAAGTAAGAGACAGAAATGACTCAAATGACTCAATTACCACCTGATTTAAATGGAGGGCCGACTGCTAATCAGGAATCCATATACCGTATCACTATAACAAAACGTGATACTTTCCTAAAGCAAAAAGCAGCTAGGGAAAAAGATGAAGCTTGGTATATAGGAGATTATGAAATAAATAATGGACAGGAATTCATTTGCACTCAAGCAGCAGATGTAAGGGCCATTGTAGGACGAATTGATGACAATAGAATGAAAGGAGACAAAATTAAAATTCTTTTTGAGCCAGGAATGGAGGTAACATACAAACCAACCACAGATTCCAGTATAGAAGTATACTATGGAAAAACAAGAGTTATGTATGATGGCACGGCTATGCCTCAAAGAAAACGCAGGGATTCTCATGACACAGAAATTTACTATTCTGATGTAGAAAAACCTGGTACTAGCGCTCAGAAAAGGTTAGACTTTCAGGAAACTAGTCCTGGCCTTCAATACATACCGCTGGCTAATGAATTAGTTCATACTTTAAATAGTATGAGCGGAAAAGCCCAGTTTGAAACCAGAGGTGAAGATACTACCACCGAAGGTGAAGAAACTGAGTGGGATGAGGAAGAAAGAGTAGTTTATCAATGGGACGAACCCATTCCACAGAGAAATAGAGTTAATCAAAGAAATTCTAGACCACTATCTCGTGAAAGAAAGAGTAGTAGTTATGCCAGAGAACACATAGATCTTGCAGGGAGAAAAACTCTAACAAAACCAGGGCATAATCTGAAAGAGAAAATCAGACAAGAGCCTGAATACATGCAAAGAATCTTCCTGGCCGCGACTGGACCAACTTCTGATGAAATATTAGACATGCCAGAAACAAGCCTTAAGGCTAAACACGATATGCTTGCTGAACAAAATGACTCTTGTCAAAAAGCTTTATCGTTGCTACTCCGTCTAACCCTATCGGAGAATAGAGGACGACGTGGTAGAGATCCGATTATGGGTGATATTTTTGAACTCAGAAAAGAGGTTCTGAAAGAATCGAAAAACCCCATATTGTATAGGAGACCGGTGCCAGAAATTTCAACAGAGACTGAAATAATTAGACATGACAACCTGTACTCTGAGGAGAAAAGGGTAGACCAAAAACTAACAGAAGGACTAGGCATAAATCTAGCTGAAATTGCTGCTTCCTCTGTGAAAGCTAAGAGAAGAGCAGAAAGTTACCCGCAGGCTAGTGGATCCTATAGAGGACAATACAACCAGTATGAAGAATCTGAGTCCAGCGGATCTGTTTACTCGAGAGAGGATTTTAACCAACAGTCAGACAATATTGCTAGATCGAGAAATGTACATAATATAACAGCCACAGAAGTAGGGATGTTCAATTCAATGAAGTTTGATCCAAAAGATAATATGAGAAACTGCCAGAGAATAGTGCAGCTAGGAAAGAAGCTTAATATCCATGATGAAGATATAGAGCTAATGATGGATCAACTTTTGAATGTAAATATAGGAATTAAGGATGTTTCAATTCACCAGAGAAACATTTCAGGGGAAACTAAAAAAGAAACTTATGAGAAAAGACTGAAGGAAGTAAAAAGCACAGGGTTACTTTTGTTCTGCAAAAATAGGGCCCTGGAGGGAAAAACCACGGCCGAAACTGTGGAAGAACTGTTAATGTTTGACAAAGATCTCCCAGGTCTAAATAAACTAAAATCTTGGGGTTATGAAACTGGCTGGGGAGAATTACAGAACTTTGCGGTGAGATATGACAGACGATCAAAACAGGAAGCAGACAAAAAAGGTAATCGAGAATCAAATTACCGGGACAATAACAAACAGCAAGTTCTAAGACGTTCCGAAAGACTAAAATCTCAAGTTCGTGATGCTCCACAAGGTACGAGGTATTTTGGACAGCCAAAAACCTACAGGGAGAATAGAGATCAGTTTAGATCTGTTGACTTTCAGAGGAGAGGCAGATCCCTGAGCAGAGCAGCACAAAGAAGGCCTAATTGGGAACAAAGACCTACATTCACTAAAACTGCCAGTAAGCAAACTAGCTCTACATTTGTTTCTAGAGATGAATGGGACAAAATGACTCCTGAGCAACAAAACAAAATCAGGGAACAGAGAGCTAAACAAAGAACACCTGTAGAAAAAGCATATGTTACTAGACAAGCTAAACCTAAACATGTAAGACATAACCAAGTTGAGCAGAAACAACAATAGGACATCCTTAAAGGAAAAGCGACCATCCAATCTGACTTAGTTAAAGTACATGAGGGATTCTTTTATATCGACTACCATGGTAGAACGTTCTGTTTAGATACAGGAGCTGAAATTACCTGCCTTACTGACTTACCCGTAGATGCCATAAAACAGAAAGGCATGATGAGGGTGTACAGTTTTAACAAAGCTCAAGGCCCAATTGATACAGACTGGTATTTGTGGAAAGATATAGCCATTATCCCTAATCAGTCAGAGAATCTAATGACATTGCAGGACGCGACTAAAATTGTAGGTGAATTTAATAAGGAAATTAAAGTCAGATGGATGAAAATGGTCGACCTTCAAAAGGAAATTTCAAGAATGGTACAGGAAACCATACTTAATAAAAACAAATTGAGAGAAATCCTGGAAAAACATAAACATGGAGCCGCTAAATTTAAAAATGATGTAGGCCTATTAGGTAAAGAATATGAATATGAAATAAAGGGAGGAGTGCATAAACCGCAAAGACAATACCCCATTAATAAAAAAGCTTTACCTGAAATCGAAGAAACTATTAAAGAATTGGAAAAATTAGGGGTAATTAAAGAAATAAAAAACCCAATCACTAACTCACCACTGCAGGCCGTCATTAAACCTGATAATTCTTACCGCGTGGTTAATAATTTCAAATCTTTAAATAAGGTTTCGGAACCTGATACAAGATATTTAATTAATGCGAGGGATGTTACCAATGGTTTACCTAAAGGCAGAATATTAACCAAAATTGACTTAGCAAACGGTTACTGGACAGTTCCATTAACTGAGAACAGTATGGCTAAAACTGCGTTTACCTGCCGATCTAAAGCCTATTGTTATACAAGGCTCCCCCAAGGGTTCGTAAACTCGGCTAACGCATTTCAGTCCATCGTAGTCACGCTAATGTCTGGTTTACCTGTGTCAGTTTATGTGGATGACCTTTTGATCATCACCGATGATGCTGATGAACACCTGAAAATCGTAGATGAAGTACTCACTAGATTGATTAAAGCAGGATTTAAACCCAGCTACAAAAAGATCGAAATAGGTAAAGAGGAAGTGGATTTTTTAGGCTTCGCTACAACAGGTATGGATCGAGGACTATCGAAAACTACCAAAGAAAAATTGGAAGATTTGAGACAAAATAGCCCAAAAAGTCTAAAAAATTTACAAAGTTTCATGGGACACATGAATTTTATCAGAGATCTGATACCAGGCTATGCAAAATTAGCAAAACCTCTTTATGGTGCCACGAAAGGCGATAAATTCAATTGGAGTGATGAATTAGAAAATACAAGATTGAAATTAATTGACTTGGCTTTAAACTCAGGTAGAATAGCAAGAAGAGAACATGATCAAAAATTGATCGTTAGTGTTGAAAATACCGCGGATGAAATTGAATTGGTCTTGTATAATGAAAACGATAGGAAAAATCCAATCCAGTTCATGTCATACCCAAAACCTGCTAATCAGCTAAAACAAGAACCAAAATCTGCGACCGATATCTTAGCTAGTATCGCTAAATGCTTGATACCTATAAAAACCTTAGCCCTAGATCAACAAATAATTGTAGAATCTAAAGGTGAAGGCATTACTCAGCTAATGAGGGAATCGAAAAACCTAGTAAGTGAAGCACCTAAAATTCATCAGTTTACATGGGCTAAGTGGAGTAAATTACTACAAGATACTCAGATCATTTTTGGACATAGTAAGCTTAACAAAAAAGACAAAATAACCGAAATACCTAAAGGTGCAAATGTCTGTTACTTTACTGATGGTTCAAAGGAAAACGATGAGGTTTGGTGGGGCTTCATTAGAAAAGAGAAAGGAAGGATAGTGTTCAAACAAAAGGGGCAATTGTCTAGTGAAGACTCAGCACAACTTGCAGAAGTGAGAGCAGTCGTAGAAGCCCTAAGGCATATGAAAGCCACGAACACAGTGAATCCTATTATTGTCTCAGACTCAGACTATGTATACAAAGCACTGACTGAACATATTTCCACTTGGAAACTGAATGGATTTAGCACAGCTAAAGGAAAACCATTAAAACAAAACAGTTTGTGGAAGGAAATTGCATTATTATTAGATGATGTTAAACCAGTAGTATTGCACCAAAGCAGTCATACTGTGCAAACCACATCGGCCGCCAAAGGCAATGCCGAAGTAGACAAATTTATTAGACATAAGACGATCCGAACATCTAAAACTATCAATGTTATCACTAAAACAAGTGAGAATGATATCGTTGAAAAACTGCACATTGACTTAATGCATCCTAGTTTAACTTATATGGCAAAATACTGTAAAGCCACAGGACTTAACATACAGAACCTGAAGTCTACCTACTTTAAAATCAGGAAAAAATGTCCTGAATGTAGGAAAGTAATGACCAGCAGGTTTAATGAGTACGGAGCAATAAAAACAGATAAGGAGAATGAAGAGGTTTCAATGGACTGGGCTGGACCAATCCGCCCTCAAAGTAAATTAAAAAATTGCTACTTTTTAGTAATTGTAGATAACTGTTCAAATTTTCTACAAATATATCCGTGCAAACAAGCTACTAGCTCGGTAGTCGTACAAGCACTTAAAGACTGGATAAGATTTCGGGGTCCGCCCAATAGAATTCGTGGCGACAATGCCCCAAATCTTACAGGAAAGGAAGTTGAAGAATATTGCGATAAAATCGGAGTACAATTAATTAAAAGCGTGAAATATAGCCCGGAATCGAATGGCTTGGCGGAGAACGCGGTTAAGCGATGTAAAGAATTCTTCGTCAAAAACGAAAAACTGGGAGACTGGGATACTTTACTTGACCAATGCACGCATTTTCTAAATTACAGAATCAAACCGAGTGAACTCAAAATTGAAGATCAGCCTGAGCAGGAAAGTTGTAACAACAATCCATTTAAGGTAGGCGATCAAGTAATTATACTACATAAAATCAGAGGTAAGAGATTTAAGCACAAAACTGGAACCGTGGACACGGTGACCAAAATTACTTCCAACACTACTGTGCAATTGGAAAATAACGGGATTTGGTCATTAAGAAACCTAATTAAAGCATAAAAATGAAGAAAGTTGTATTTGAGTCAATAATCGAATCAAAAACAGGATGGGTCAGATGTCAAAATGAAGCATACGAGCTACTAAGAGTCAAAAAGTGGCATGAAGACTGCCCTGATGGTACCATTAGCAAATTGATACCATTCACAAGCTGTTGTATCTGCGAAGCAACTGACATAGCAGAATTACTTTGGGAAGGCCCGAATGAGTCTCGGCCTACAAAAACAAGCTTAAAAACAATCCCTAGCATGGGAGAGCATAACCTCTTCACCTGGTACAATCCGGACGGTAAAATCGGACATTGTGCTTTAGGTGAAATTTCGGTATGTGGAAACTGCAGACTAAGTAAACAACAATGGGTCATTCAAAAGACACAACGAGGAGAAAACAATTGTGTCTGTCGAACCTGTAAAATATGTGAAGAAAAAATAATTTTACTAGGCTCGAAATGTTCTTGTACATTTAGAAACTGTACGTTAGAACTTTGTAACAGATGTGAAAAGCTAGAAGAGCGGAAATGGGTCCAGACGGTCAGTAAAAAAGAAGTCTGGTTAACCCGAAAATCTGAATTAGCCATGGGATGCGTTTCCCAAGGTAAAATCATGTCCGAATGGGTTAGCAATCCGATCCAATTAATGGAACAAGATGAACAAGCATGGCTATACCGCTACTGTGAAATGTCAGGGCTTGGAAACCCCTCCTATACAGACCCTCTAGAGATTGGTTCTGTATTGGGCCAAGTATTGGGACAAATCACATGTTTGGATGCGTGGGAAAGAGTGATCTCACATAACCTAAATGATCCAAAACAAATTATACTCGTAAAAAGACAGGGTCAGTATGAATGCAGCACAGCCGAACAATTTATTATTGCCGAAATTAAAAATATGACCTTCCTCATTGAACAACATAACTGGGAAACCAGAACATGGGAAGACGGTGTAAGAGAAACTACATTAACAAGAAGGTCCAGAAGTCAGATTATTATGACTGGGCAAGCTTGTTATAAAATTAAACATGCAGAAAACGACGCATCCATGATTAAAACTCTGATAGTGAATCTCTGTTGTACCAGAGGTTACATGAACATTGGCTTTGCCATACAGGGTTTTAAAATAGATTGGATAACAGAAGTTAAGCCTTTTAAACAAAGACTTCGGGACTGGCTGCTCAAAAAACAGTTCTAGGGTCAGACAGGCAATTCTTTGTTCTCTCACCCACAGCTAAAAATGCCTAGAGGGGACACAGGGCGAAGGCTACAATCCATACACAGACGACTACGCCAGGAAATGACTGACAATTTACAGGAAGTCCTTGCATGGATAAGTATGACTTTTATCCTTCTTGTATGCATTTTAGCTGGATTCGGAACGAAAGAAACAGAGGACATCTACACTGTTTACCCTTGTACTAAAATAGAAAAGATAGATAAATTACACTGCTATAATCAAACAATAATGGTTAAAGGTTCACCTTTGATTTTAGCAGGAATAGAATACGATCCTGAAAATAATGCTAAGCTAATAAGAAACTGGATAGCGGATATAGATCCAGAATACTGGAATTGTACTAGTGTAGGAAGTTTCATAGATTCAGCTGCAAGTTATGGTCCCACAACTGAAAAAGGGATAACTGTAAAGAAATGGAACAAACTGAAAGTGCTGAACCAAACACACGTGTTACTAAAAGGACAAGAAATAGACCTTAATACAGTCAAAAACATTAGTGTGAAAAACTTTGACTTAATATGGTGGACATATTCGTATGGAAAAACGATTTCCACATTGGAATGGGACTGTGTGACGGGAGAAGCCCGCATACAAAGAATAAAAATATTGGATAAAGAAAACCAAGGGAAATTAGAAGTGGCAGATGATTTAGCCGTGACAAATGAATTAGAAATGACAAGTGATTTAGAAGTAGTAGATGATTCTGAAGTGACAGGTAATATGGAAGAAACCAAAGAAATGGAATCACTAAAATTAAGTTCCATGACACCTGCAGCGCAACGTGCAGGGCCAAAACCAATAGATCGTTGGCTTCGTATGAGTGAATGCGGAGATAAAACTATAATTCATTCAATCCATGAAAACAAACCTATAATTCCTGCAAAAACCACGGAGTGGATAAACTGCTATAATAAACCTCGAGCCACGCCAATGTGTAATAAGATCCTAAACTGTCCGTGGGTAACTAAGATGATTTGGCCAAGTAACAAAGACAGGTCAACAGTTGATCACAAAAAGCAATGTGCTCGTAAACTTAACCCAGAGAAAAAGGTATGGTATTGTGTTATAACAGCTAAGGCCCCGTGGAACCAAACTCTTATGGAAAAATATGAAAAAGATACTATTACCATATGGCACAAATGGATAATGAAGAATTATAATTTCACAGCAGGGACAAGTAGTGAAGCAGACAGAACTACATGGACTGTGAAAGCTACATTAGAAGGAAAGAAGAGATTGAATGGTAATCATAGACATCCATACACCCTAGAATATTTTCAGAATTCAGGCATCCCAGAAAAACTTATAACTACCTCTGGAATAGCAAAATACCTAACAACGAAGGTAATAGATCAACAATACAGGAGTGCATTGTTGTTATATATGATGCAAGGAGGGGAAGCTTTGAAACATTATACCATTGCTAAACGACCGACTGGATACGTAAGATACCATGGAAGACATCAAGATATAAAAGATATACATACTGGAAGAAAAGAAGGAAATTTGATTTGGCCAGTACATATGAAGTATCTAGGCTCACATAAAATCTTGAACTCCTATAGATCCCAAAATATAGGTCAATGGGAAAGTGGCTATTATTTAAAAGTATCTGATCCAGATAGATACTCATGGGGGACTCAGAGCAAAATATATATCAGGCCCACGAAAGGAAACTTTAGGAAAAATTGGAACGCCACAGGTTGGTATGGAGGACCTTGCAGCAGAAGGGATAATTTCGATATTGTAAAATCCTCAAAAGGAAATAGGATAGCATATAAACTGAAGTGTGTCAAGGAATTCGATTTAGGAACAGAAGTATTAATGGTAGGTGAGAGAATGGATAATAAGAGAATAGAATTTTGGAGCGATCGAGTTGAGACTAAATATTTGTGCAAAGGAGATTTATTTGACAATTGGCAACATGCCACATTTAGTGCGCCTATAATGCAATCATATGCCGCCAAGAGCACAAAGGGGAACATCGATAGGAATCACATGTCTTGCAATTTTGAAGCCATGGAAGGGAACCTCTGGAGAGGGGAGAACTTGAAAATTACCCCCCTTGTTCTGAAACAGATGATTGGCGAAACACAGATAAGAAAGATTTGTGCTATAATTCCTTATATTAAATATATAAGTGAATGGAAGGATTTATTACATCCAATCGATGATTTCATTGAAGCGGAAAGCCTTGGCGCGCACTGGTTACACCGTTTAGATTACTGGACGAAAACCAGAAGTCCTTCAGACGTAACTCTAATTAAATTAATCGGAAAAATAGTAAAAACAGCATTTGAAGATATAGGTGGAAAAATTAAGGCAGTGGCCACAAGTGTATGGAACACAATGACAGACGCATGGAAAATACTAAAAATTGTACTCTACTGTGGGGGAGGAACAATTGTAATTATTATAATAATGGGTATCATGATTAAATCAGTAAGAATATGCATACATTGGAGGCAACTGAGACAGCTAGCCAACAGAGCCAAATATAGAAAAATACGACTGTCAGCTGACTTTTCGGAGTCCGAGAATGAGAGTGAAGGAGAGTTGCCCAAGGCTAAACAGAGAAACATAAAAATGTAAAGAAGTCGTAAAAACACTCCACTCGTTTACCAACCAGCCAACTGAACTGACCATTTCACTAAGGAACTTTCTTTGAAAAACCTGAACGATGGAATCGATGACAAAGCAAAATTGGGGAAACAATTCCAATGAGACGACTTGTACCACCTTACCGGTAAATAAATTTCAAATTATAACCTACAATGTGATTTTGATCCTTTACTGGATATTTTCTATAATGGGATTACAAGGGGTATACCAAATTCCAATTGCAATATGTAACTTAGCCTCATTTAATTTGGAGAAAAGGCTATACCCGGTAAGCATGATAATTGGACAAGTTGTGAAAAGCCCTAAGATGAAATCCATATTTGGAATAAGAGGCTTAATAGCAATGGAAATCCTCCATATAATACTTGTCTCGGGAAACTTGATAAAGTATTATCTCGAGGTCCAGTACGTAAAATACATAGTATTTGCTTCTACTCTTTCGGTGATTCTGTATATTCTAATACTTGCCACCAGAAGAGTAGAAATGGAAGGTACGAAAATGACTGTTTATGAAATATCTGTAATAACAGCTGCATTTATGATAATGATGATTGCAGAATACTATGATGATTATGTGATGTGTGGTATAGCAATATTAATAGTTAGTAATGACTGGTTTTATGTAACAAAACTGTTAAAAGCTGGTAAAGAATATTGTCTCCATATTGAGCTGACAAACCTTTTTGTAATTTACAAATAGGATGCCTCAGCCCTTGGAGGGCAGAAGAAAAAATACATAGATTGCACCTCAGATGGAATTTGTGGACCCAAAAATGTGACTAAGAGACGAATGAACTGTGTTATATGTGGAACACTTCCAGGAGGTTTAAGAATAAGATGTTTTTTGTTGAATGAATGGCAAGACCTCTGTTCAAATTGTACTGTGATACAAAATGTGAAAATGAGTGAAATTGCACAAGTGACTGTAATTGAACGAGAGAGACGAATGAATCGTCACGGTCCCTGGGTGTCGGGGAGTTTTATAAAATGGTGTATGGCTATGAAATTTAAATGCTGTAAAGCCAGTGAAATTCTAAATGTGCAGGCTGGGTGTAGAAATACTTATACAGCTAGTAGATATCACCTGGAACCAAGGGTATTCCGAAAGAAAAAGAAAAATGGAGGCTTGAAAGAAATAATAGGAGTTATTTACAGGCATTGGATCTTGGATAAGCCGAGCCAGCTCGACAATACCAAGCAAAAATTCAGCTATAGTGGTGTTTATGTTCCAACAGAACATCCTCATGCCAGAGGCCCCGGGAAAGTGGACAATGGTACCGCTAACTCTCGACGTGGCCGAAAGAGGACTCATCTTCGCAGTCAACCAATTGAATTTGGACAAACTGCTAAAAGTGTGGCGGAAGAACCACGAATTTCAGTGGCAGCCAGCACTCAAAGCCTGGCACCGGCAGAAAGTTATCCAGAGTCTGAAAACCTGGTGTCTTCAAGCTGGGATGAGCCAGGATCAAGCCAATTCATTAAAACTGATGATATGTAAAAATGATGGAATCAGTCACCGCCTGTACCAATTAGAAATTGACGGCTTTACACCTAGCATTTACTGTACTGATTTTGTAAGCAAAATAGATAGATTTGGTGTAAGGGATTTTGTAGGTAAACCGAAACGTAGACCTAAAGCTAGGCTGAACAAATACAGAAGAGTTAAGGAAGCTCATTCAATGACAAGAGGGGATGTGGAGAAAGGTGAAGAAGCTCCACCTGAAAGTGTCATTTCATTCACTTCAACCCCGCCTCAAACTCGACGTCAACGCAGAAAGGGTCACAATAAGAAACCTGTAAGAGCTGCTGAAGAATTGTCTGGTTTGCTAAAACACATGACTCTGTGAAGACATATTGTATTGAATGAAAAAGTCTTTTGTTCGTCCCTGTCTCTCTCAAGTCACATGAGAAAGCAATGACAAGGGTCTGTGTTCTCCCATACAAGGGAGCTATTGTAGTTTCAAGAGGGACAGGCATGTGTGTGTGTAGAAAATAGACCAGGCTAGCTGGTATCAGCAGATGTGCATGTGATGTTTAGTTTATTTGTTCTTACAGTGAATATGATGTAATCACCTCGATTAAGGATATATAAAGCAAGGAATCTGGACGGATCTTGGCTCGTCCTTGCAATCCACAGCCCAGGAGGACATCAGTGCCTGGGTGCAGGAAGCCAGAAGACTTAATTGCCTAGCTAACATCACTCTGTTAGTTCAGTACTCTATTATATTCTGTAACAAGTTTTCTTTTCATTTTGATTCTTTTAATAAATATTGTTAAACATTTATTATAATCATCTGACTGGAACTTGGAATTCTTGAGTACGCTTTCACTTTTCTTCCCTGGACCAAAAGGATCCACTCCGGGAGAAAACACCAGAGGGTGAGCATTCATTTCTGTTAAAAAGAATTTATGCACTGTTTGATTGATTATCAGCCTAGCCAAAGAGGCAGCTAGCAACAGGGTTATTGTTGTGTAGCAATTCACGGTTGAAGAGTACCTAAAAAGGTAGATTTATACTACAAAGGGGAAATTTGTTATATTTATAATTCCTATTATCTTTATAATAAAATACGAATTTGTAGAGACTGTTCACCTAACTCTTAGAAGTACGACTAAGGGAAAGGCGCCTTAGTTACCGCGGGATTGTTTATATGTCCTTATTGGATGTAAAATAATTTGGAACGGTATTAATCGTAAGATATTCTTCTACAATATTCATGACGTCATCGCGGCGTACTTGCGTTCTGCCTGCCTAATGTTTTTTCTCATTAAAATCATGCTCACATACTGTATTTTAGTATAACATAATAATATAATATAGCCGAATATCCAATAAAGCTGTTCTAATTTACTATATTTTTTTGTCAGACGAGTAGCTATTGAATGACTATTTTTTATATGTGTAAAATTATCTGAATTGAGAGAGTTCGGGAACTGGGTGAAGTTGTGAACTAAAGCACTGTTAAAGTGAGTATGCAAGTGATAAGCACAAGAAAAGAAAGGAAAATAAAATGGTCAAACTAAATTCTTTAAATATAAAACAAAGTAATAAGTCCGTGAAACAACACTGCTCATTCACGTCTGTAAGCTGCCGTGCTGCTGCTCCTCTCTCAGCCATTCACTGAACAGGGTAGACGCAGAGAGAGGTGTGTGACGGCAGGGAGAAAGCAAAACTCGCGCTCGTAGGACTGTGCTGGCAACATTTAGAGGTTACTGAGGTTTGTCCAAAAAGTAGCTAGATTTGTCGCTAGTCGCTTTTTTGAAAAAATGTCGCTAAGGGGGTCTGAAAAGTCGCTAAAAATAGCGACAAAGGCGCTAAGTTGGCAACACTGTCCTCACCTCAGAAGACTCGACGCTTGAAACTTCTTCTTCTTCTTCTATTTTTATCTGGCGGTTGACAACTTGTTGTTGTATTACCGCCACCTCTGGACTGGAGTATACCCACAGCTTATTTTCTCAATACTTTTAAATTCTTTTTAAAAGCCCTGTATTCTTTAAAAAAGAAAACAAAATTTGACACATCTTATCAGAACTTCTATGTAAAATATTTCTATAATTAAATATAATTTCATTGGCTTCTACTTGCTCAATAAACCTTTCCCTCTCATGCTTATATTTCTGACAATAAAACACTAGGCCTACATGCTCTCCAGTTTCTGGGTTATTTCCAAGACAATACTCACAGATACCATCAGCATGCTTTTTCATTAAAAAATAATGTACTGTTAAGTCTGGTGTGCCCAATCCTCAGCCTGGACAACACCACTACTTCATGTCTAGCTCTACCTGACACTGCAATCTTATTTAGGCCTACTTTAGACTGTAAATTAAAAAGATGTCTCCCACTTGATTCATTTTCCCAACATCGCTGCCATATTTCAAAAGTTCTTGTTTTAATAATACTCTTAACTTCTGCTTTACTGTGTTTTATGTCAACATCAATGATATCTTTTTTTTGGCCCATACATCAGCCAGCTCATTCCCCTCCACCCCTATGTGTGCTGGAACCCATAAGAAGGAAAACATTTTACCCGCCTTTTGCAATCTACTCGCTAACTGCAAAACTTCAAGCAGAATGTATTTCCTGGACCCTGAATGGGAATTCTTGATACTTAAAATAGCAGAACTGGAGTCAGAAGCTATGACAGATTGTCTATTCCCCCCATGACTTTCTACCCATAACAGGGCAAACCATATAGCTACAAGCTCTGCCGTATATACTGCCAAATCATCACTTAGCCTATTTCCTACAGCCAGACCCAGCTCAGGCACCACATGAGCCACTCCCACCATTTTATCTGTTCTTTTGGATGCATCTGTAAATAATCCTGTCATTTCTGTAGTTTTCTGTTATATATCTATTAACTCTCCCCTTGTCCACTCCACATACCTGCTTTTCCTCCAGCAGCCCTCAAAAGTCCACGGGGGAACTGTAGAGTATGGTACTGTCGTACAGATATTAAGAGCACTTAATACACCCATACACTCAACTTTTTGTTCGATACCCCACCCAAAGCTTTTTACTCTTTTATTTAATCGCTCTTGACAATTTCTTAGGGTTGTGTGAGCAATATGATCCTCTCTATGACCCTTAAGATTAGCCCAGTACACTAGGGCCAGCTGATCTCTTCTTAAATACAAGGGCATCTCCCCCACCTCCACTTGGATGGCTGCCACAGGAGAGGACTTGACTGCTCCACTGCAAATTCTCAGGGCTTGGTTTTGCATTACATCAAGTTTATAATAATGACTTGAAGGCTGATCCATATGCTACACTCCCATAATCGAATACTGACCTCATTAAACCAGTGTAAATTGTTCTCAAAGCTGCGCCAGACGCACCCCACTCAACCCCACACAAGCACCTCATCACATTTAGAATTTTCTTACATTTATCAACCATCTTCTGGATATGGAAGGCCCATGTCAACTTCTTGTCAAACCATACACCCAAGTACTTAACCTGTTAAGCCCGTAAACCCGGTACCGGGTTGGAATTGCGTTATTAAGATCGTTATTACGATCGTCCTTTAATATTTAAAGGTCCTGATGAAACATTAACAGTCATATGTGATATCATTACAAAGCTTAGACCCTCTACTTTTCACACAAAACCATCATTTTTTAATTCATTTTACATATCGCATCATTTAAATGTTTAAATTCCTCCACCCGCAACCGAAATACCGATCAAAAGTAAGTGTGATTATGAATTTGAATATTGATGGCATTGGTCAAATTTGATGAGGGGAGCCATCAGATCTGGGTATGTCCAATTTCATGCGGAATTCCAAAAAAACCCAAAGAGTTTAAGGGGTTAAAAACCTCTACTCTTTCCAGCTCTTTTCCTGACAAGCTAATCTTAAATTCAGGTATTATACTCCCACTAGAAAAGAACATAACTTTTGTTTTCTCTACTGATATCCTAAATCCCCATTGAACTGCCCATTTCTGGACTTCATTTACTGCACTCTGAATTTTCTTTACTATGAATTCCACATTCCTCCCTTTCTTCCACATGGCTCCAACATCAGCAAACAAAGCTACTCCATCAGGCCCCTGCACTTTTTTAAAGATCTGATCTATCATTATATCAAACAATATAGGGCTAACAATACTCCCCTGCGGAGTACCATTCTCAACTATATATTCATTACTTAATTCCCCGTTTATTTGAACCCTTAGACTTCTTTCAGACAAAAAAGCTTTTATCCACTGGAGCATTCTACCACCAATCCCCATCTGCTGCAACCTGATCAACAATCCATTCGTCCACAACATGTCGTACGCTTTTTCAATATCGAAGAATACTACCACCACTGCTTCTCTATTTACTTGAGCTCTTCTTATAACATCTTCCAAGCATACTACTGGATCCATTGTACCTCTACCTCTTCTAAAACCACTCTGGTAGCTCTGCAATAACCCCTTTGACTCAACCCAGTAATTTAACCTATCATTTACCATTTTCTCCACAGTCTTACCCACCTGCGAAGTTAAAGCTATAGGCCTATAACTACTTGGATTATGAGGATCTTTACCAGGTTTCCTAATTGGTACAATTATAGACTCTTTCCACTCCTTAGGAATCCTTCCCTCCATCCATATCTTGTTAAATAACAGCAATAGCTTATCTTTCCCTATACCACTCAAATTATCCAACATATCATAACATATTGAGTCTCTCCCTGGCACAGATTTTCTTAATTTTCTCAGGGCAATATTTAGTTCTAGTCCAGTAAAAAATTCATTAATTCTACCTCCTTCCTCATTCACAATCCCATCCACATTTGAATATCTTAACAATGTCTCTTCCCTTCCTTCCTTTTCCTCCAAACTGAGGTTATCTGAACTATGCACACTAGCTAATGTTTTAGCAATCACTTCTGCTTTATCTTTACTCATCACCACAATATCCTCTCCATCTATAAGCATGGGGTACCCATAACTTCTATCTATTCCTTTCATTTTTTTGATCATACCCCAAATCCTTTCAATAGGAGTAGTACGACCCACAGCGTTACAAAATCTCCAGTCTCCACCAGTATTCCTTTTTTGCCTTCTTAACAATTCTTCTCACCAAAGCTTGAGTTCTCTTATACTCAATCAAGCATTGAAAATTATGTGACTTCTTCAATTTCCTAAAAGTTATATTCCTTACTTTAACTGCCTCCTGACACTCTTTTGACCACCAAGGTACTATCCTATTTAAAGGCCTGGACTCTGCCTTTGGAATAGTTGCCCCTGCTGCATCCACTATACTTGAGCTAATTGCCCCACATAGCTCTTCAGCACTCATACTTCCTTCAATAGTTGACAACCACTCATCACTAATTTCTCTAAACTTCTCCCAATCAGCTTTTTCTAGTATCCATCTCCCGCCTCTCCTTTCCCCGTCTTTTTCCAATTCCACCCCTACCTGAACTCTAATGGGGTAATGGTCACTCCCAATTGTCGTCTCCTTAAGTACTTCCCACCCACACTTATCAGCTACATTCCTAGAAACTATTGTCAAATCAATTGCTGACTCTGTTCCTCTAGAAACGTCTAGCCTAGTGGTAGATCCATCATTAAGACAAACTAAACCCTCCTCCTCAATAAACTCTTCTACGACAATCCCATTACTATCATCCCTATCACCCCACAGTGTACTATGTGCATTAAAATCCCCGCACCATATTACCTTTCCAGTCAGATCTATTCCATATTCCTTCAAGCTGTCTCCTTTCCAACTGTCTACATGGATTATACAAATTAATAATCAAGATTTTACCAGTATTCGACCATACTTCAACTATAATATACTCCAAATCATCTCCTTTCCTTGCTTCTCTGAACTGAAGACCCCTCTGAATAAATGTAACTACCCCACCTCCTTTACCAGTGTCTCTGTCCCTTCTTACTGACATATACCCCTTTATCCCAAAGTCTAGCCTTGGGATCAGCCATGATTCTTGTATACATATGACATTTGGTTTCACCTCAAGATCTTCTACATACTTTTTGAACTCTTGCCCATTAGAAATCAAACTCCTTGCATTCCATTGGATTATATTCAATACCATTAAGATTATCCTTAGCATGACTGACCTTGAGATGATGACTCAACATCATTAGCTTCTGAATCATTAAGACAATCTACAACAAACAGTTTGGATTTAACTCTTTGTATGGCATTGATTAATGTCAGATCAATGGCCAACAAAACTTTTATACTAAATGACTTTTTTACATCTCATAAATTGGATTTTATGCTGCTGACTGAGACTTGGCTTCATGTTGGTGAGTCTGCATCCTTCTCTGAACTTCTCCCTCCAAACTGTACATTTTTTAACACTCCTCGGACTACTGGTAAAGGTGGAGGACTTGCCACTGTGTTTAAATCCACCTTGCAGTGTCGGCTGTCTGTATCTGTTAATTACTCAAGCTTTGAGCTGCAGTTATTTGAACTAAACGCCACTTCTCCGATACTGTGTGCAGTTGTGTATCGCCCACCAAAATTCAACAAAACTTTTATGCAAGACTTTGCGGATTTTATAGCAGGTCTAAGGTTGAATTATGATCATTTTATAATTTGTGGTGATTTTAATTTACATGTGTGTTGTGAAAACAAACCCATGGTTAAAGACTTCTTAAATCTTCTAAATGCTTTTAATCTCACTCAGTCAGTGTCCGGCCCGACACATGAAAAGGGTCATACATTAGATCTTGTGCTGTCTCATGGTTTGTGTGTTCATATAAATGAAATATGTAGTGCATGTATTTCGGACCACTTTCCGGTCTTGTTTACGATTACAGTTCCATGTTCTGTAATTAAGTCTCCTATTTCACAGTGCCGCCGTGTATTTAACAGTCAAACCCCGGCACAGTTCTCTGCTGTTTTTAAAGACTCTGTGCTTTATAAATTGGATGGAGGTGATGTTAATGGTGCTGATGGACTCATAACTCTTTTTAATTCAACTTGCACAAATATCTTAGACTCTGTAGCTCCTTTGAAGACGAAACGCACTAAACCGCTTTCAGAGCCTTGGTTAAATGACACTACCCGAGTGATCAGACGTGCATGTCGGCAAGCTGAGCGAAGGTGGAAGAAAGATAAACTCAGAGTGTCTTATGAAATTTTACAGCAATATCTATCTGATTATCAAAGGGCTGTAAAACTGGCAAAATCTGATTATTTTTCTAAACTGGTTGCAAATAACCCGTCACAAGCCACAAGTTCTGTTCAATATGGTTAACAATATTACAAATCCTCGCAAATCTTTTCCTGTTACACCTACACTGGACCTTTGTAATTCTTTTTTAGAATTTTTTGTTGAGAAGATTTCTGTTCTTCGATCTTCTGTAACCACATCCTGTGATCCTGATCCCTCTGCTCCTCCTGTATGCCTCGCGGTACTAGATCAGTTTGAGCCCATATCAATCCTATCCCTATCTGAGGTGGTCCATAAACTGCGGCCTACAAACTGTCCCTCAGATAGCATCCCTTCTTGTTTGATTAGAGAAGTCTTTGATACTGTTGGACCGTGTATTTTATTATTGATAAATACTTGTCTCGTCTCTGGTCAGGTTCCGTCCGCCTTTAAACATGCTTTTGTGCAACCGCTGCTAAAAAAGGAAAATCTTAATCCCGCTATTCTTTCTAACTTCAGGCCCATTTCAAAACTGTGCTTCCTATCTAAAGTCGTGGAGAAAGTAGTTTCTATGCAGCTGCAAACTTTTTTAATTAGTAATAATATTTATGAAAAGTTCCAGTCCGGCTTTAGATCCCGTCATAGTACTGAAACTGCATTGTTGAGAGTTTTTAATGATTTGATTTTAACTGTCGATTCAGGAGCCTCTGCTGTCTTAGTGCTTTTAGACCTTACTGCAGCCTTTGACACTGTGGACCACTCAATTCTCCTGGCACGTTTGGAGAGTTGTGTGGGAATCAAAGGTAGTGCACTAAGGTGGTTTCAATCTTATCTAACTGACAGGAGCTTCTCTGTCCAACTCGGTGATTTTTTATCTGAAACGGCTCCATTTACCTGCGGTGTCCCTCAAGGTTCCGTCTTAGGCCCCATTTTATTTTCTTTGTATATGCTGCCCCTGGCCTCCATTTTTGAAAGGTACGAGGTCTCCTTTCACTGTTATGCAGACGACATTCAAATTTATTTGCCCCTGAATGTAAAAAATCTGCAGCCCCTGTTTGATTGTATGAAAGACATTAAAACATGGATGAATTTAAACTTCTTAAATTTAAATGGAGACAAGACAGAGATTATAGTATTTGGAAACCCTAAACCTCTTGATTTAAATTATCTTGGCCCCTTGGCTTCGAACAGTCGTTCAACTGTGAGGAGTCTTGGTGTTGTGTTAGATAGTGCATTCAAGCTTGATAAACAAATATCCGCCACTGTAAGATCATGTTTTTTCCAGTTGAGAACTATAGCCAAGGTAAAGGCATATCTCCATCCTAAAGATCTGGAAAGGGTGATAAATGCCCTTATAACCTCTCGCCTTGACTACTGTAACTCGTTGTACGTAGGCTTAGATAAGTCATCGATTCAGCGTCTGCAGTTAGTCCAGAATGCGGCTGCACGTCTCTTGACAGGAAAGAGGAAGAGGGACCATATCACACCTGTGTTGCGTCACCTCCACTGGCTCCCTGTTCATTTTAGGATCGATTTTAAAATTTTACTACTGACTTTTAAATGCTTAAATGGCCTGGCTCCATTATATTTAACAGAGCTTCTGCACGCTCATATCCCGGCTAGAGCGCTAAGATCCGCTAATCTCCTCCTCTTGGATGTACCGAGAAGCAGGCTAAAAACCAGAGGTGATCGAGCATTCAGTGTAGCTGCCCCTCAATTGTGGAACAACTTGCCAGTCCATATCAGAACCTGCCAAACTCTGGAATGCTTTAAATCATTGTTAAAAACTCATTATTTTTCTTTGGCTTTTCTTTCGAGTTAGGGCTGTTAATTTCCTGGTAATTTTAATTTTAATTTTATTTTAATTTTCACTATACCTCGTATACTGTATATTACACATGTTTTATTGTTGTATAAATGTATGAGCAGTAATTTGTTGTTGTTTTAACCTGTGAAGCACCTTGGTCAACCATGGTTGTTTTTAAGTGTGCTATATATAAATAAATTGATTGATTGATTGATTGAACAAACCCCCATTCCAACCTTTGCACGTTCAAGAACTTTTTGGCTGATTTAACTATGATCCTGATCTGTTCTACTACTTATTTGAGCAGCTCCATTAACAACATCTGCCATGAAAAGCACAAAGTCCAATTTCTTTACTATCAGTGTGTCTTCTTGAATTTTTTTTACATGCTATACACTCTCTTTCCATTTTGCTATTAACCTTCTTTGCCTCTGGAACTAGTTTAGGGAATTGCTTTACTGCCTCTGCATAGGACATTCCTTGCTCTGCTTTCATCCTCTGAACTTCTCTCATGTGTTTATACACCTCACATCCTCCATACGCTGCACTATGGTCCCCACCACAATTGCAACATTTTTTAGTTGCCCCTTCTTCGCATTCACCGTACTTATGTTCTCCTCCACACTTACTACACCTAATCTCCCCTTTGCATACAGCAGCCACATGCCCATACCTTTGGCAATTGAAACATCTCAATGGAGGTGGGATACACATTATAGCTCATAAACCCAATACACACCTTATCTGGGAGTTGTTTTTCATCAAACGTTAGCAATATTGACAGGCTATCGCTCAACACACCATCCTTTTTCATTTTCAACCGTTTCGCTTCTTTTACTTTCACATTTTTTATGTTTCCCAACAACTCATCAATTGAATCTTTAACTGGGATCCCAGTAATAACTCCTCTAATCAGTTCCTTGTCACTGGCTATTACCCCTCTCACTGCTTGGCCATTCATCTTTCTTATTTTAACTGCTTTCTTCTGTTGTTCCTCATCAGTACATTCTACCAACAGTGATCCATTTCTCAATTTTTTAACATTCAATACTTCCCCTATCTCCTTATGTACACATTTCGTTAACTGGATAGGACTCCAATCAGCAAAATAACCTCCCTCCTTTATAAAGGATATAAATACCTTATACCATCTTCCTTTCAGAGATATCCATATCCTCATCATCTTGTTTACTAAATTAATTTTTCTTGCGTTTTGGCCTACCTTCCTCTTCATACCCACGCTCAGATTCATCCATCCCCCACTGCTTACTCCGTCACTTCCTACAAACAACTCCAGTCCAGTCGGCGGCAAATATGCGGCTAACAACTGCGCGAGTCGAGATGCGGCGTGCTCCCAAGATTGCCTCAACAACCCCCTTCCCGATGCGACGCTGAAACTCTTCTTCTTTCAGGTTTTAATGGCGGTTGGCAACTCAATCTCAAAGGTGCATTACTGCCACCTACTAGACTGGAGCGTGGGCATTATAAAGACATCAAAGGATATATTATATATATATATATATATATATATATATATATATATATATATATACCGTTAAAAAAGTGAAACTTGTATATTATATAGACTCATTACATGCAAAGTGAGATATCTCAAGCCTTTATTTGTTATAATTTTGATGATTATGGCTTACAGCTTGTGAAAACCACAAAATCAAAATCTCAGAAAATTAGAATATTACATGAAATCACACAGTAATTACACAGTAATCCCATGGTCATTGAACCATGTTTTGGTTATTTTGGCAGTGTGGGCAGGTGCAAATCCTGCTGGAAAATGAAGGAAGCATGAAGTGCTCTGGAAATGTCCTGGTAGACGGCTGCGTTGACTCTGGATTTAATAAAGCACAGTGTAATCCCCCCTCGAAACGACCTCTCTTCTCTTTCGGTCACGTGCCATGGCGAAAGGGTGTGGCCAGTGCCGATGAGGGTGCGGCTATCGGTGTCTGTCTCGTTTCTGCACCGCCTCTCAGAGAAACCTCCACAACTGAATGTAAACTGGCATTCAAATCTGCCTCCATTTTGTTTGCAACGCCCAACCTCCAACGATCCAATCAATTCCCGATGGACGAAATCAAGTCCCGCCCTACATTTTTTTTCTAATTTCAGAAGCCGTTTCACTCGGATATACGTCACAACAAGGAAAAAAATGACAATCTCAACTTCCGTTTCATGCCGACTTTAAAGCCTTATCTCTTGTCAAAAGGCTCAACGCAACCTCAGACTTTGATGAACACTGACGTCTGTGTCCGTACCATTCTTATCAATGACAGCGTAAACTCGTATCTCCCTGCTCCCAAGTCATAAATCTTGTATCTCCGATTAAATATGATTTTGTGGAAATGTTGTGTTAATGTTGGTATACAACAGTATATGATAGCAATATAAGGTATAATACCAACTTTAACGATGCAATGTTTAATAACTCAAAAAATATGCAGTTTTTTTAATTTCCTGAAAAATAATGGTTTTGGAGATGCAAGGATTCCGCCCGACAGCGACGATAAGTTTATTTGTAATTGCCAGAAAGAAAGAAAGAAAGAAAGAAAGAAAGAAAGAAAGAGAGGGCAGATATAAGGTTAGGAATTAAAAGTCAAGGTAGGGCTGCACAATTAATAGAATTTCTAATCGCGATTACGATTATGGATGCCACGATTACGTAATCGTTCAAAGCTGCGATTACAAAAAAAAAAAAAAATACACTCTGCGTGCATTTGGAGCATGTTATGAGAGGCGAATCACAACTACTTAAGAAAACCCAGCACAATAGGAACTATCAGGAAGTGACGTATGTGTACGCTGTAAAAAAAAGTCTTTCACCTCAGAAAAACGGACGTTCCTGTGTCATGTCAGCCGTTATACTGTGCTAGTAGCGCACACTCTTCAATTGCACGCACAAATGCGGCGGCGCGCGCTGTGTATAAAGTGCAAAGGAAACTACGAGCATGCAACGTTGTTACGGTGTAAATTAGTAAGTCACGAAATAAAAGTAAAATACCAATAAATCACGTTACTGGTACGTCGTGTGTTAACTGAGAAGGATTTGCATGCAGGGATGATTTTCATTCCCAGGAGCAGTTTCCATGTTTCATTAACAGTTCTTGTTAATATTGTGTTTTCACCATGGTAACTGTCATTTCAATATTAACCTCAAAATGCCACTTTATTTTCACTTTGTTTTATTTTTTATATTTTAAATGACTGTGGTAGCTCATACCAACATTGTATTAACAAAAGCTAGTTTGGGACTGCTATTTAATAGCTTTAGCATAGGCCTAATGTTTATTCCTTAGTAGTCTTTACTATTAGTCATATTCTTACAATTTATGTGTATGTTAAGTAAAGGGGGACAGAGTGTGTGTTAACATGTATAATAATATGCCTATATATATATATATATATATATATATATATATATATATATATATATATATATATACAGTGCAATGCATAAGTGAATACACCCATGCTAAAGTTGACTAAAAAGAGGAATAAAAAAATCATATTTTGGAAATTGAACTTAATGCCTTAATTTAAAAAATTAGGAAAAATCCAACCTTTAAGGACACCAATTTTCTTTGTGAATGAATAATGTATCGTAAATAAATAAATGTTCTTCCTTAAAATACATGGTGCATAAGTGAGTACACCCCTATGTTAAATTCCCATAGAGGCAGGCAGATTTTTATTCTGTAAAACGCAATGAACGTGCGTCACTTTACTTTCGTTTTCAACAACGTAATTCTCTTCATGGAAAACCAATCAAAGAAAACATATCAGGAGGACTCGACAATAACGCTTGTCTGGGACCATATACTTTGTCCGGGACACGTGTGTTTTCTTCTTTCTTTCTTTTTTGAAGGGAAAAGTGAGAGAGAATTGTAGCCCATCCGGACAAATGATGATTAAAAAAAAAAAAATTAATATAAAAATATTCCGAATCACCGAAAACGTGAGGATGATTCTGTTTTATTTAATTTAATGTAAGTGGCGATTGATAGCCTATAGTTGATAATATAGGCCTACCTAATGTACTGACGGTAACAAAGTTGCACTGTTGAGGCTCGTGCTGTTATTTATAACATATTATAGTTAAGAAACAATATAGGCTACACACGATCAGAGTGATGTTTTCCTGAATGCCATCAAGATTGAAACCGAGACTGATTTCATAACAGTTCAATAAACAAATAGCCTAGTTAAAATTAAGTCACTTACATTTGAGACGCAATGACTGTTTTTGTTCTGTTTCAGCAGCGAAAATAGTTCCAAACAAAGATCACAGCAGAACCATAGCGCATCTCACAGCAACACTCAGCCGTGTTTCATTACTGAATGATTCAGCGTTTTGAACGAATCGATTGAGTCAAAGATTCAATTACCTATTCATAAACTGCCTCATTCTGAATGAATCAGCCTTTTGAACGAATCGTTTGAATGAATGACTCAATGACTCGCTCATTAAGACGGTCGCCTGCCGCCTCTTACTGGCGGTTTAGTTTCAAACATTTTCAACATTCCTTATTTGTATATTCAAAAATATTTAAAATAATCTAATTTAATACAGTTATAATTTTTCAATGTAAATTATTTAACTTGATTGGAAACAGCCTAATGTCTTATTATTTTAATTGAATATATTGATCAAATTTAAGAATTTGAAATGAAAGATGGAGCAAACATTTAAAGGAGAACTCCGGTCAATTTTAAAATTGAGCTCATTTTTTTGTAAATTTGGAGTGCTGTCAATACAGAGAACAATGACAAAAATCGGTGTTGCCTACACCATGTTATCCTCTTCTTAAAATTGGCACCCAGCTGACTTCAATGGGGCACGTTTTAAACCTGCTTTTAGCCTCTTAACATCCTTGATGTGTCATTACAAGTGCACAGCTAATGTGAGTGATTCCTTCAGAGTGAACACGAGTGAATCTGACTGCAGTAGATGTGAAAGATATTAATAAAAATGATGTTATTTCAGCCAGCGCACATACCTGTATTTTCTTCCTGTTTTCGGTCGAAGTCCATAGTAATCGATTGTCGAGTTCACGCGCGTGATCATAGGTAACTAAACCTATGCGTGTGAACTCGACAATCGATTACTTTGGACTTCGACCGAAAACAGGATGTAAATACAGGTATGTGCGCTGGCTGAAATAACATCATTTTTATTAATAGCTTTTTTGTCGTTGTTCTCTGTATTGACAGCACTCCAAATTTACAAAAAAATGAGCTCAATGTTAAAATTGACCGGAGTTCTCCTTTAATAAAATAATTTAGGTACAAAAAATTATTCTGTTTTCAAACAGTGATGTAATGAAACATTGACAATTTAAGTTTGAATGGAGTAAAGCCTCTGTTAAGGCTATTAAGGAAATGTAATTTTGCCAAAAGAAGAACTTTTATTTTAAATAAATGTTAATTTTTAATTAGCCAACTTCAGTGTGATATGGTACCATATTATCATGCTTAACACTGAGAATTTGAATAATTGTAATGTGATGATCAGATGCAGATATCTAAATCAAAGAATATGGGTGGTTTGCGGGTGGATTATTTATTTTTAACAGTGGATTTGGGTGACTCAAAGTGCACCAGATTAATGAATTTATCTTTAAAATGTACAAAAATTTCTTTTTTTAGAAATTAAGGACCCCCCTAGAGGTACCAACCTCCACCCACAAAAATAATGCAGAAAACACATTAGGCTATATGATGATCTATGAAAAATAACATTTAATTACCTTATTATTAAAATACATTATTAGGATTTTACCACCTCCGCCTCATTTTGAGCCAGGAAAAACCCTGATTTGTATTTAAATAGTTTTTTTTTTTCACACAGTATTTTGATTTTAAACACTTTTCCATGTATTTATGCCCATATCATTTCGGTCTCCTCGGGTGTGAACCGCTCCTGGCGCACGCCTGGCAAATCCGCTGTTATAATAGCAAACCGCCATAGAACAAGCGCTCCGGCTCTTAAAGGGAATGTGAGATGACACTCTGATTGGTTTATTTCACGTTACGCCCAAACCACACCTATGAATAATGAAGCTACTTCAGAGTCAACCCATTTTAGATTTGCGTCGGGTGCAAGAGTCATTTATCCCGCCGGTATAATAGCAACAGTGCCTAAGACCCGCCCACAAAGTTACTTGCGTTTCCCACTTGATACTTGTGTTTCAGATCGTTAAAATAGGGCCCTAAAACTTAAATAAAAGTATGGATAGGCTACACTGTAAAACCCAACAAGTTAAGCTAAGTCATTTCATTTGAGGATACAGATGACCTCAATTCAATTAAGTTAGTTATACAAAAAAAAAAAAAACAATAGTTATGAGTACCCTGAACTTATTTTAATCGAGTCCACTAAAACAAGGCTATTTCTTAATACACAATTAAACTTTACACTGCATTCAACTATCTAATATAGCTGAAACTTCACTATATTGAGTAAAAACTTTCACTACACTGTGGCTGCACTTAGTGCTTTAAAGGACTACTTAGATTGAGTATAAGTTTCTGTTGCACTTTCATATTTAAAAACTGAAATGCCTTTTATTTAACAAAATTGTTTCTGGGAAATGAAGTTTTAAAGAGATTTTTTTTTTTTTTTATATTATTCATGTATATTTTTTTAATATTCCTAGAATTATTTGTTGCACTGTTTCTTATACAGTTATATTGCAAAACTAAAATTTACAATTTTATTAATTAATTTTTTTATAAAATACCCTTTTCAGTTCAGTGTTAGATTTGTGGCTGTGGCTAAATAATATATTACTGTCAAATGCTATGTCAGATAGGCTAATACAAATGCTCTAGTTTACCTGTTTGTCTTAACGTGAAGAGCAAGGGCGTAACTTTGGGTCTACCATTGGGGGGGTTAAACTCGCGGCATATTTATTAATTTATTTATTTATTGAATAATTTTCTTGTGTAACATGCTAATTTGCCGTTCCTGTTTTAGAAATACATTGTGATACTTTTAGTGATTTAGGCTACTTAACGTAAATGCAGCTGTTCACTTGACTATTTATGCCATAATTACACAGTAGTTAAATTAAGTGTTTAAGCACTAGCCAGCAGTGGCAGCTTCTACTTAATTGATTTTTTGTGTGTGTTCAATATCTTATAAAAAAAAAAAAACAAGAACTTAAAGATTAATCAATTGCATCACTGTATTGGCACCTACATGCAGCAAATGTATTATGCACAATTCAACTCTCAATACATTACACAATACAGGGTGGCACACTGGAGTGCAGCTTGCACCTTTATTCTGAACAGATTTCACATAATGGTGGGCATCACCAAAACTCACCATCCACTAACAAAATCTTTAAGTTTAACTGTTAAAATGTATTTTATTAACATCACATTTTAAAAACTTAACATCAAATAACAGCATTAAAAACTTTCAAATAGAGAAAATGAAAGTGCAATAATATTATCACTTTGCATGAAATAAGACTCAAAAGTAGATTAAAAAAAATTGCATAGCCTCTGATAACATCAAATTCAGAAACTGGGAAAATACAAGTGTGGACTAAGTTGTGCTTTGATTCATTTTGTCACTTTGCAAACTCCATGCAAAAAGAACAAAAATAAAATAAAAAATAATAATAATGATAATCTCAAATTGAGCCGGAGGTGGTAAATTCCTAATAATGTACGTATTTTTTTTTAGGTATTTTAATAAGATACCTAAAATACGTTGCGCATACAGCTCAACTAACGCAAACGTTATAAAGGTGTTTGAACAACAAAACACATCCACTTGCACATATTTGACAATCGGAATATCAGCTATATCCTGCTATAGCTAACAAATTTGTGAAATTTTGAATAAAAAAGGAAATAAAAGCAGATCATCAGTCATTCAGCGCTATTGTGGCTGTGGTGTGACAAGCAATGAATGACGCGTCTCCATGGGAACCATAAAGTAATACTACGATCAATAACGCCCCCTCTGATTTTTGAGGGGGTCATGACCCCCGTAACCCCCGTGCAAATTACGCGCATGGTGAAGAGGTTATGTCTACGGCATAAAATAATTATATCATGGTGGCCACAGGTAACGTTATATCAAACATGGTTCACTTGTGTAAACATTTTGTTTACTGTCCATAACTCTGACAACAGATATTTGATTACATTTGTTTTGTAGAGAGAGAGAGAGAGTGTGTGTGTGTGTGTGTGTGTGTGTGTGTGTGTGTGTGAGTGAGTGAGTGAGTGAGAGAGAGAGAGAGAGAGAGAGAGAGAGAGAGAGAGAGAGAGAGAGAGAGAGAGAGATGATCAAATAATCCATTCTAGGGTTGTAATATTATGAGTTAGAACGATTGTATGAACTTTTTGCGTGTTTTAACATAAACAGTAGCATTAGCATAAGCAGTAACTTAGCATTTACAAATAACAGTGTATATAAAGAGAATGAGACATCTACAAAAAACAACAACAACAAAAAAAAAACATACCACTCTGAAACGTCCTGAAACAGCCGTTCGTGCGCAAGTTCTGCTCGATTCCTCTCCACTAATATTCTCTAAATCTGATTCGGGATGAAATTGATAAGGCAATATTGACGCCTGTGTTTACATTACACCGGAGCACATGCAACTGCTGTTATGGACGTTTCCGGACAGCGTGAACTAGGCGGTTAGCGAATCACAACACACTGGGCCAAGCTGACCAATCAGAGCCCGTCGTGTATTTCTGAGGGAGAGGCTTCTTATAACCAGGAAATCATCAGATCGGTTTACGAGGAGGGACACAGCGGTGCAGAATAAAGGTAAATTATATTTTAAAAATGCGGGTTTTTTTTGAATGAAGCATGAGCACATGTTAGACTGCACCACATAGCCTAAACACAAGCCTTCGGAAAAAAAGCTGATCAACCCTTTAACAGCTGCTGAAAACACTATTTGTAAGTCTTGGAAGGATTAGTGCTATTTTGAACCAATAGGATTTAAAAGCTGGAGAATGAGCATTTAGTTATTTGACTCCAATATTAGTAATCTGACCCCTTTAAACTTGTTCTTTAAAGGGATGCTCCACTTTTTTCGGAAATATGCTCATTTTACAACTCCCCCAGAGTTAAACAGTTGAGTTTTACTGTTTTAGAATCCATTCATTCAGCCGAACTCCGGGTCTGACGGTACCACTTTTAGCATAGCTTAGCATAGATCATTGATTCTGATGAGCCCAGTAGCATTTCTTTCAAAATGACCAACGAGTTTCAATATTTTTCCTATTTAAAACTTGACTCTTCTGTAGTTAAACCGCGTAATAAGATCGACGGAAAATGAAAAGTTGCGATTTTCTAAGCCTATATGGCTAGGAACTATACTCTCATTCCGGCGTAACAATAGGAACTGTGCGGCCGTACCATGAGTGCAGCAGGCGTAATGATATGACGAATTGTGTCGTCTTAGCGGCCCCTAATTTAATAACAAATGATTGTTGCGACGGAAGCGAATCAATCATAACTAACCTTAGCTGGAAAATAACTTTACTAAAGAACCGCTATAAAGCCAAAACAATCTCACCATAAATTATACGTTTATCTCTGTAAAGCTGCTTTGAAACAATCTACATTGTTAAAAGCACTATATAAATGAAGATGACTTGACTTGACTTGACCCAGTTCCCGAACTCTCTCAATTCAGATAATTTTACACATATAAAAAATAGTCATTCAATTCATTCGATTCACGTGACGTCACTGTAGCTTTGCGCCGCCATCTTTGTGACCGCAGCGGTCTCAGTAATGCCAGAGCCCGTCTACGGAGAGCCTGCCCACTCCCTATTAAGCCCTATTGTACCGAATTTTGGTTGTAGTACCACCAGAGTTCCACTGGGGGCGATCGCCATGAGTGCAGAATGAATGGGAGTCAATGGGGCTAGACGGCTAAATTTGTCTCTTTCACCCGATTGCCGTTGAGAAATCTCAGATCTGATTGTAGATTTTGCAAGTTCAACATGGGTTTTAGGTCGAAAGTTGAATGAACGAGTACTTATGTCGTTTTGATTTCTTACAGGTTGAGTTGTTGTTGCCCATAACACGCTAGCATTCTGCTAATGACGTCAGCATTCTGACGTCATTTCCATTTTAAAAGACTTTTTAAAGCAAATAAGTGACTCTAAAAAATCTAACACCCAGCAATGTGTAATTTCTTTGCATCTCCTTTCGAATACAACATTCAAATTACTAGACAAAAAATTATATCCTGAGAAAAGTGGATTTTGAGGGTTTTTCGCCATAGACCTCCATTCATTCTGCACTCGTCCTGTGAGCGCCCTCATATGGAATCAGAGTGGAACTGCAACCAGTTCAGAAGCCGGAAGTGTAGTGAGAGTGAAACTTCTCGCCATATTAGACATTCTCTGGTAATGCCTGCAATATGTTGTGCAGTTGAGTTGGCTGCAACAACAGCCGAAAGAGGAACCCTGAACTGGTATTTTATTCTATACCAAAAGAAGAGAGAAGAGAGAATCATTTATTTAAAAGACCTGAAGTCTCATGTTGGTTTGTGGTTAATTATATTTCCATTATACACGTGGCCAACATTATACACAGATATCGACAGATAATGTTTTGTCTTCATTTTATTGTTGGATCTGTTTAAATGCACTTTATCATGGTAAGTTAGTAAGATTTGGGGTTGTTTTGAATATAACTATCTGTCTGTTAGTTAATACCTACCTAAATCTAATAAATATTTTTCTGAAGTTCATAAAGATATTGTCTTCGTCACATGCGCTTTAGATGCTATTTTGAGTAACGTTAACGTTAGCTCTGCAGACGATGCATAATCTCAGCCTTGAAATGCATATTAAAGAACTAGTTCTTCCAAAAATGATAATTCTGCCGTCATTTACTCACCTTCATGTGCAAATCCTTAAGTTTACTTTCCGTGGAAGACAAAGGGACATTTTTGAATATGTAGCCTATGGAGACTCTTGTCGATGTAATGAAAGTGAATGAGTAACGTTAGCCTACTGGGGGCTGTCACGCAAAAAATAATAATAAGGGACCGTTCGGTATTTATGGAAGGGGCCACCGGAGGAAAATAGGGGAGGGTCATGTATTTTTATTCTTTATTGAGGGGAGGGTCATCCAACTTTTTTTAGTCTAGGGGGAGGGTCACCCAACTTTTATATTCATTAAAACAGCAACATTTCAAAATGGCTTGTTTGGTGCTATTTTTTTCCATTTAGCTCCATGTTGATCTCGCGTTACCAGCCCCCCTTCGATATCAGATGGCATGACCCAACAAAAATCCAGTTTGGCGCTGTTTGACAGTGTGCGCTTCAGTTCGCGCTTAGAAAAAGTGCATCATGTCAGAACAGAATGCCAAAGAAATGTTTACCCGGCAAAGCTTTAAAGCACGAGCAAATAATGAACTTTTGTTAAGTGCACAGTGTCCTGTGAGTGTAACTCTAGCGCTGCATTAACATGTGATGTGAACGTACGTCTAGTTTAACAGTATTGGGACTGAGGCGCCAGAACTGCTGATAGAATGTGCGCTGTAGGGCGATACTGCATATTTTAGTTTCCATTCTTATTTTGTTTCCACGATGTTTAAGATGTAGGATTAGCCTACCACCAGCCGCGGCGCTACCATTGGGCCCGGGTGGGCATTTAGGTCCGGGCCCACCCATTTTCTATAGCCTATGGTTTTGTACGTTTCTTCATTCGGATCTATTATTTGCGATGATCGATCCAAATTCTAAACAAACAGTTTACATGCTTCGTCCTTGTTACATTATTCATTAAGATAATAATTAATAAATGCACGCATAATTATCAGTGAACTTGATAAATGTTGCAGATGTTTTACATGCATGCACAAACAAATGCCTTTCAACTTGTGTGTGCAAAATTCAGAATTAAATGAATGTGCAGCAATTTGTACAAATACAGAGTCTGTAGGCCTACTGTGTTGTTACCATTAAATAAGCTCATTTATTTTCATTTTTGTTAAAATATAATAATGTTATTTTTTCATCTATGTTGATTATGAAAAGTGAACCGCACACACGAGTATACGCAATATCGAGAGACATGGAGCGGGTCGGACATGATTTTGACCACTTTGATGATTTGATTTAAGTTTTGTTTTGCAGAAAAGATTTTTTAAGTGAATTTCGTTTTGTATAAATTGTATCTTAATTTTAATATTTTTGTTTTATCAACCAATTGCCAAATACCAAATATAGCAGACAACAAAATCATAGAGGCGCCCGCGTGGTCACTTGCACTGCTCGTAAACAGGAGCGCATCTCATCCTATTCCTAACTTAACGAAACTCAGCATATGCCTCTCACATGAAATATATCTTAAGAAAGCTTGAAATGTCTTTTTAACAATTTAAAACGAAAAGAAATAGGCTACTCTCTGGTTATGTAATGATGTGCATTTCTCTCGGCGTGTTCACTACTACGGAGATGGCGATCGTTAACTTCATCTTTACAGCTGTTGTTGCTGTTAATAAACTAAAAATAATAGGCTTTTAATTTTATTAAACAATAAATGAAATTAAATTTTTATTGTATTAAAAAAGCAACAAACAAATCCTGTTTATCAATATTGTGTGTGTGTGTGTGTGTGTGTGTGTGTGTGTGTGTGTGTGTGTGTGTGTGTGTCGAAATAATTTGTCCGCAGCGGCTCAAAAAAACAAACAAACAAACAAAAAAAAAAAAAAAAAACAGTCAAAAACCCCACTGTCAGTGTTTTGTAAGGAACAGGCAAATATGTTCAATATAGCAGGAGACATTTTAATTGTTTACTAATAAAACAGTTATTTTTTATGTCAGTGTCGGCTAGACAGATGAAGTTGACGACTCGCGATCTTCGCAGCGCTACCACATCTTTAAATCACTATTAGTAGGCTATTATTTAAGTTAACATAAAATACATAGACCTACACCACAAAAACTAGTTGAGGATAAATTCGTTAAAATTGGGCGATTCCAGTGAATGGACGTGACATTTGCAGTCAAAACTTAAAATAAAAATTCTCAGAAAATGCATTTATTTGAAACGTCTGAAAGGAGTCAAGACATTAGAAAAATATCAGTCTACACACGCATTTTATATTTAATATGAGGGAAATACACGTGACGTGACACAAAAAAATCTTTAACTTTTAGGTGGCAAAATATTTTTTAGTAATTCTATAAATTACACTGTGCAAACCAAAATATATATACCCACCGGATGAATAAAGATCGGCCTCCACAGAAAATTACATTTTATATTATTTTTATTTTATTTTTCGTGTTTACATTTATGTGAAAAAAAAAAAAAAATGTTACGGACGTGACAGTTCTCCATTACGCACGGACATGACTGCTCTGAAGCGACTTTAAAAATTGCACAGAGACCTCAAACAGAAAGCACAAAGCCTTTCTTTAAAGTGAATTTCGTTTTTTTATTAATTTTATCTTAATTTTAATCAATGTTTCATCTGGATTTAATAAATAAGAAGTAGTCTAAATATAGTAGAAAATAGATAATCATGACACGGAGGCGCGGGCGAGTGAACTGGACTCTTGTCTCATAAATGAACCGAAACTCAGCGTAAGGTAGGCTATGCTACTTGCCTCATAGACCTGATAAATATATAGAAAGCTTGAAATGTCTACTTTTAAACATGCAGAACAATTCAAAACGAAGGAAAACAGACTGCTTTCTCCTTATGAAATGTGCATTTCTCTCTGGCGCGTTCTGAGAAGATCGCGACGCATCGTCAACTTCATCTTTGCAGTAGACACAGAAAACACTTGTTTATTAAAAACAATTAAAATGTCTAGCTATATATGACATATTAATAATCATTACTTTTGCCGGTTCTTTGTGACAGCTTTTAGATGCTTTATTCGCAACCGAAAACATGATTTTTTTTTTTTCAAATCTAAAATAAAAAATCGTGATACAAACCGAATCGTAGGTTTGGTCTATCGTTACAGCCAGATGAGAAAGCAAGAGTTTATGGTTTAAAAAACAAACAAACAATGGCTATCTGAACATCTTTGCCAAGCGCAAACCAGTACAGAATTAGGCTAATCAATAAATTATCGGGGAGGGTCATGCCTTTTTTCACAATCATTTTGGAGGGTCATAGAAAAAATTATTGCTGGCGAAGGGAGGTCATGTCTTTTTTGACAACAGATCTCAAAACTCCTCCGGTGGCCCCTTAAATAAATAACGAACAGTCCCTAATAAAAGACAAAAAAACATCACAAAAGTATCATAAAAGTGATCTAATACGACTCGTCCATTATATTAATATCGTTATTTATTCATATGATAGCTTTATGTGACGAACAAACTGCAATTTAAGTCGTTATAATCACTGATGAGCTTTACCTCTTGATAGCTTTTAATCACAGCCGAATCATTCAAAAAGATTCGACTCGAAAGATTCTTTCATTTCGATATTTGTGTGTATTAAACCTTCTCTCTGTAATTGAACATCTGTTCTTTAGGACAGATATGGCAGTCTTTTATGATATTTGACTGATGTCTCTGGCTGTGCTGATGGACGGATTAGATAGATTGATTCATGCCAGCCGAACAGCTGCAGATTCATAGATTCATTCATGACATCGCCTCGACTCTCATGAACGCGTGCCATGTAGCTCTATGACTTAAGTATTTCTATATCATGAAAGGGCAATTGGGGCAAGCCTGGGGCAGATAATAATGGACTAAAGAAAACTGGGGGTAACAAATAAGGATCGGAGCCTAAAATAGAAATTTTCTCCAGGTATCTCTGTCTCTCTCTCTCATTCAAATTGGCAGTTTGGGCGGCCATACCGGACGAGTCGGTCGCAAATATGGCGGCGTTCTATTTGTAGTGACGTAGGTGGCATCTATGAATAGCTGTACTCGTCTGACAAAAAAAAATATAGTAAATGAGAACAGCTTTATTGGACATTCAGCTATATTATATTATATTATATTAAAACAGTATGTGAGCATGATTTTAATGAGAAAAAACATTAGGCAGGCAGAACGCAAGTACGCCGTGATGACGCCATGAATATGCTAATTGACGTATGACATAATCTAGCGACTTTTAGGGGAGGTTAGCTACTTTCCTTTGAAAATAGTTGGCAACACTGGGTGGCAGCTAGGCCTAGGATTTTTTTATTTTTTTTCTGTTAAACTTTTTTATTTTCAAAGAATGCACTTTAAATTCAACATTTTCAATATTTGCTGATATCTTAAACTTGTGAAATGTAAAATATTAATACTGAACATCAATAGGCTATACTAACGGAAAAATCTGTCAACTCTGTTATAGATAAATTGGGTTGACGATAACAGAGTTAACGTTTTCTACCATTTTGTGCTTTAGCTCAAAAAACTAACCTCAAACCAGACACCACATGGCATGTCTAAAAACAGAATTGTATGGGTTTTCGCCATATTATCGTTTTTTTAAAAGTGAATGAGAGATTCACTGCAATATCACAATAATAGATTTGACAAATAATTAATCAACTATTGGTGTATCCTAAACATTTTGTACAAATTAATGAGAGAAGAATAATGACATACTTCACTGCTTTCCAGAATTTCCCGCCAGAGGAAGTGATATCCCTTGGTCCAATCACATGCTTTTTCTACAAATGCTTTGGAGGGTTTGAATTTGTGTTATTATTCAAAACTGATTCAAAAAAGTAATTTATTTTTTATTTTAATTAAAGAAGGTTTATCTGGTGGACTCGAAATGTACCCCCAATTCTAGAACGACTTGTGTGTGTGTCCTGTGAAGCAAATGGCACAGATGTGTGTTAGAGGTGTAAGAGACACATCAGCTCAATCTGCATAATGACGATTCTCTGCATACATTAGCATACTGAGATGATTGTTTGATTATTACTATGACATCATGGACAGCAGGAGATATTCACTAATGCACTAATAAAATATAAGATGTGGTGTGTCGGTTTAATCCTTTAAAACACAACTGACTGTCTTTACACTAATTTCGCATCAGAAATAATTTTGAGATGTAAAAACATTTCACCTCTACACGGAGTCTCTCACAGCCTCATGCTCTTCACCAAGCCCACGTCAGCATTTGAAACTGAAAGCGTCCTTATGTCAGCGAGTTTTGCTTTTTTAATATATAATCCCACTGCATTCCAAAAGACATAAATTATGCCTTCATAGAGCATTTGTAAGGAAAACTGCAAGCATAACATCGATGCATCGGAGTATTATTATTTTTTCCACCCTTAATTTTAATGAAGAAGCAGGATAATGTTCTGGGGCCGTATTCACAAAGAATTTTAAGGCTAAAAGTAGCTCCTAACTGGCGAATTTAGGAGCAACTCCTAAAAATAATTGGTGTGTCACTTGTAACTTTAGGACTCCTAATTTTTTTGACTAAGAGTAATTCACTAAGCATTTTAGCCCTAAAAGTAGCACCTAAGCTTGGGACAGCTTAAAAGAAGTCGAGAGGACTCCTAACTCACTAAAACCTATTCACAAACCGCTTTTAGTGGCATTTCACGTTGCGATGTTTTGAAATGCGTATGCGGCGGCTACAGGAGCTTCCAATCGCGAGGGCACAATTTTGCATTGTAAGCATAACTAGGGATGCAATAACGCCACCAACAACAACCAAAACTAGGCTACTCATTGCATGTAAACTAGTTGTAACGTTTCATTGTGAATCAAATTAAAATGTTCTTCTCTTTGCAAACGTAGGCAGAGGCATATAGTGACAGATTAATAATGTTGCAAAGATATTGCATCAATCCATATGTTTCATTAGGCTACTAGGCTATTTGTTTTGCCTTACTCTTTATTCATTTAGGCTATTTATTCAGTTATTCATCATCTTGCGTCCTTCGCACTACTTGTGTAACACACGCATTCTCAGACCTGTCACCTGTCACTCATCATCGTAGGGGAGGTGTTTGGAATCATTCCCGCGTTACAATCATCAGCCAATCAAGGTGGTCACTTCAGTCAAGCTCGTGCATGAGTAATGACGTCATCCATAGCAACGAAGACTCACTCTTAGTTTAGGAGTTGTCATTTTTCTTTACTAAGAGTAGGTCTGAAAGGCGTTGTGAATAACTTTTAAAGGAGTCATGACCTAGTATTACCTTGGATACCTACTGCTGTATTATAGTCTTTCAGGCCCTTCTAAAAGAGAAAAGTGGAAAAAAAATAAACACAGAGCTCCTCAGACCCTTATTTCTGAAGGCATTATTGTCTCGCGAGATCTGATGCGATATTTTGGCTGTCGTGGACAGTCATTTTAATAATGCAAATGAGGGGCGCGTTGATTGGTGGCAGGAAGGAGGGGGTTGACACCGCAGGTGACGCTTTAGCATATCATTACAAAATGACATCATGGCGCAATATACAATAGCCGAATTCATGATGATCTCAGTCATTTGTTGTTTGCAAAGTAACGTTAGCAGCCATTCCCCATGTTTACATCGAAGCTAATACTCCCGCTAGCATACAATTGCCGCATTAGCAGTTAGCTGCTGTTTGTTACACAGAGTAGAGCAATAAAAACACATTCTTACTGTTTCAATTGCAGGCAAGTGTCTGATTGTTGAAAATGGCCCCTTTTTCCCGAGCTTCGATGCCAACTTCGCCTGATATTGCCTCAAATTTGTGAAGGATTCCGGCGTAAAATGTTTAGTTAGCACAGGCACATAACGTTAAGCCAGTGGGAAGGGTTGTAGGAACCGCGTCATTAAAAATGAATTTAATCCACTGGTCCCTGACAGCTTGGTCCGTTCTTGGGAGAGAAAACACATTTACATGTTGATTCTGGCAGTCAACAACAGAGCAACTCAGTGTGCACTACGTTTCTGCTTCTTTCTCGACTGAATATGAGGGGAGGAGGGGCGCCAGGGCGCACTTCCTGCGGCAGGTCTGCGGTGTCCATATATGGTATATCCTGCCCCGTCATGACGTCAAGACGGGGCTGAAATCAAAATCTCGTATTTGAGTGCGCGTGCACGCGCGCTGGTTTATTTACCCTGGGGTAAACGAACGCTTCACTTTTAAATATCGGCTTCCCGGCCAGTGTATAATCGTTAGGCAATCATAACATACATTGATTCTCGTGGAAAAGTGAAAATTTAGTGCGATTTAGGAGTACTCCTAGTGGTAAGATAAAATGCTTTGTGAATACGGCCCCAGGTTAGTAAAAAAAAAAAGTGAATTAGCATCAGTTACTTGACAATAGACAGACAAACAGGCATAAGTGCTTAGATGTGATATTTAGTACAAAAACAGACTCAGTAACTGATATATTTTTTGATTTTGTCAGATCAGCTCCTACCACAGTGTGATTCATCATCAGTGAAGCTCCTCCCACACTGGAATTCATCATCAGTGAAGCTCCTCCCACAACAATCACATCATCAGTGAAGCTCCTCCCACATTAATTCTCCAATAAATGCTGTAATTTTCCCATCAGCTACAAGTGAAGTTGAGCATCAGAGCATCAGGAAGAGCTGAAATCTGTAAAGACTGAGTTTATTAAAGAGGACAGTGAGAACATGAGTGATCCAGAACCCTGCAGAATGAAACACACTGAAGATCCTGAAGAACAAAAAGGTTGGTGTTTATTCTTCATTCATTCATGATGCTAGAAACATCCAAGCACTTCATCACTTTTAGACAAACAGTTAAACTATGAAATAGAAAAAACATTTTCTTGTTTGTTCAACAAATGGTCAGTAAAGGTCATAAATATTATTTTAGCTCTCTTTTTTGTTACATTTATATCTGGTTCAACAATTTTTTGCAACAATGTTGCCAATATTTTAGACATTTTTCAATATAGCCTAGTTATTATTATAATTATTTTACCAATAAACAGTCTGATTTATAGTTAATAAAGTTGTATTTCTCATAAATTCTAGAAGTTATTCAAATTTATTGAGATTATTCTTCTTATAATTACCTTAGTATCCGTTCAACATGGTACAGTTTGTGTAAAAACTGAGAGAATGGATTGAGATTATTTTCTTGTCCTCCGCTCCCATCATGCTGTAGAAAGAGCCCAGATGATGTCACTTCCTGGGTGCCACAGTTTTAAGAAATGCTCTGTTTTTGAGGAAGAAGGAAAATCATGTGAGAAGTAACAGGAATGAGGGAAACATGTAGGACACAGATAATGTACTAATATTTTTTTAAAAAAATTAGAATAAGCTAAAGATTGTTCTGATGGCAACGTAATGACATCATATAATTAAAAAAGACACCTGACGAAAAGCATGACGCATTTCTGGATCTTTATAAGGAAACATCCAAGCGACCAAAACAATATAAAAGTTAATAGATACATCAAATACACTTTTTTCCCCCTACATTTATAGGATGATGCGCCAGGGTCCAATGAAGAGGCTGATGTGCAACTTTGCGCATCATCCTATAAATTGCAACCAAGTGGCAAGCCTTTGTGTTTATGAGTCATATCACAGTAAAATTACTTTACTTGTGAAAGATTATGTGTATTTTCAGTTAACTTTAGTAAGATACTTACATGGTTACTGTGCATTAGATTTAATCAACTCTGTCTGTGTCTGCAAAGGTGTGTGCCAAATGGCCCATACAGATGAATGCCCATTCAGATGTATGGCCCATAGAAACTGATTGGTGTGAATGAATAAAAAGAATCAGCATTGCTCAGAGTGGATTAGCAAGTTAGATCGATCTCCTGTGGGAGGTCCTAGCAGTTTTCCTTTGTTTGTAGCCCTTTTGTCTTCATGTATAAAGTTCAGTCTCAACAGACAGAACTTTGGGTTAAGATTGTTGAAGGGTGACATGCTAATATTGCTGCTGAAGGACGGCTACACTACAAACCTTCAATAAATTCTTCTCGCCACACAAGAACTCTGGTCAAGCTTACTTATTTTATGTATTGGAGAAATCTAATACATTGGCGAGCCACCCAAACCACTGCTCGGCCAAATACACCAAAATCTAACAATTGTTAGATCAAAAAGTAATCTGATTGCGTAATGCACGTTACTTATAATGCGTTTCTTTACTCATAACATCAAAAAGTAATCTGATTACGTAATGTGCGTTATTGTAATGCGTTTCTTTAATCATAACATCAAAAAGTAATCTGATTAGGTAATGCACATTACTTGTAGTTAATTACTTGTTAGATCAAAAAGTAATCTGAATACGTTATGCATGTTACTTGTAATGCATTACCTCCAACACTGATCATTTCAGATGAGATTGAAAAAACGTATCGCTAGGTTTTCTCAGAGGAGGGCTATGATAGAAATGTGCATGTCCATCTTGTATGAAGCCTTTGCAATTTTTGCATTTATATTTTTTGTGTATATTTTATAGTTTTCACATGATTTGATATAATTGTATTGATTAGTTTGTTAAATTCACATACTTTATATGTTTGATTATTGTCTTGTAGTATCTTAAGTTTAAACCATAACCGCATGCTGGACATCTGAAGATCTCTTTGAAAAAATTGTAAAAAATATAAAATAAAAATCAATTCTTGTTTTTCATGCCCTAAGAGCAATAAAAACACATAGGAAAACAATCCTGACTGAGGTTATCATAATTTCATAATCATCATTTCTGGTCATACAGAAAGAAATGTAAAAAAAGAATCTGTGATATTTCTACTTTTGTATGTGTCCACTTACAATCGAATCAAAACATTGTGCTTTTGTAAAATATAAGAAAATAATCAGGGTGTGCTTTCTGCCTCCCCGTCACGGTGAACTTTTTTTTTCTTGAGCACGTCTATAAACTGAAACAAAACTCAGCGAATACTTGTCACACATTTATGAGCCATATGGGTAGTTGACGTGACGTGGCTTTTTCACCGTCACAGAAGATAAAAAATAATTTATTTCACATTTTCATCATTTAGAATACTATAAATGATTAAACATTTTCTTGTTTTACATGAGCTTGTTGTTTAAATACCCGAGTTATTTTTATTTTTTTACAACTTTGAGCCAAATCTCAAAATCGTCCTATGGTGTGACGGTAGACAAGGTTATTTCATAAATATTAACTTTTATATTTCACATAACTTCTATTTCACTAAGTGGCCATCACTTTTCCTATGCATACATTTCTAAAAGTGTAGGAATTTAATAAAGTTTGTCACAGAAAAAAATGTCCTTTGGTGTTATGCAATAACCTGACATTAAGTTGGGCAATATCATGGACAACTAAATTTAGTTGAAAGACCCCATTCAAGGTCATGTGTCTGTAGACCCCTATGAAGCCCATGAGAAGTGCACATGGCAAGTATTTCTCTCAGAATTGTTCAAATATTTAACTATGTTCTCAGACCACTGAAGTTGTTAATTTTTTTTGTCCTTTAGTGTGACACTCCTAAATTAAATTTTTTAATTAAAATTTGTATTTTTAACAGCAGGAGTAAGTAATATTATGCAAATGTATCATGCCAATTGCTAATAACAGTTCAGCTAGTATTAGCATGGTTATTAACTGCCACAAAAGCTCAAATGTCCTTTGGTGTGACAGAAAATATCACAGGAAATGTCCTTTGGTGTGACACTTTGGCCTGTCACACCATAGGACACAGATGTCACACCGTAGGACAAGACCTCCTTAAGAAGCTTTTAAAACAAATATATAAAGTTTCAACAAAAAAACAAATGTCCTCCTTTATTATTGTTACAATAAACACTATATATTCTGACTCTTTTTATGCAATGACTATATTTGTCCTTTAGTGTGACGTTTTGTCCTATGGTGTGACAAACATAAAACAACAGAAAAATATACTTATTTTAAAATATCTTTTAAAAAAAGAGTCAAGTTTGACATTAGGAGAGTTACAATACTATCTCCTCTTAAATAGGTACAATTTCAAACAGTTTTGTAAGGTTGGTGAAAAAGTTTTATTGACATTCGTAGGGAAAAGTTTATCAGGTTCATCTATCCATGTTGAAAATGATTCTAATTAGTACTTTCATGTAAAATAAATATCACTTTAAGAAAATAATGTTTTAATAATGTGAACAATTCTGTCTCAAGTATTTTTTTATGTTATTTAATGTAATTTCTTAGTACTTTTTAAATGTCACACCATAGGACACATTTACAGTACTGTTGAGTGAAAACGTGAAAAAAATATGTGAAGTCATTGACAAAATGAGTGACCACTACTATTTTCTGAAACTGCAGTTTTCATACTCCATAAATATATGTATTTTTTCTTAAAAAGTTCTGTTTTCCAAAAAAAGTACTTTTTCTTGGCCATTTGTCAACTACCCATATACCTTTATAAACATTTAAGTGTGTACTTTTAAATGATTAGATTCAAACTGAAAACAAATATTCTGTTTAAGTCATTTGTATAACCAACAAGATGTCCAGCTTCTCAAACGCTTCCTAATTATTTTTAATTTGACCACGCCCACACGCGCAAAAGAGAAAAGCTTACATATTAATGACCTCCCGCATAAAGCTTTCTCACACAAAACACGTCGTACAAATTTTAAATCAATATATTGTCTTATCTGAATGAGCAGTCAGGGTGATTTTCACATAGTTTTGGAGCAAATATTCTAAGCTACGTGATACAATTTTCAAAAGTCTTGTGAAGAAATAATCAGTAGGGGTTTCATGGCCTTATTTCAGTGAGAATTTTGTATTTTTTTGTATTTTCACAACCCACGCATAAATGTCATTATCTTAAAACTACAAACTTTTACATACATGCTGCTGATATATTATTGTAGCAGAGTTTGTGCTGAATACAGTGTAATTAGACTTTAGCCATGAAAATGTCACAAGTAACAGAAATAAGCACACATGTCAGAGCATGTCAGAAAACCTCCAGGGCCCAGAAAACAGCTCAGACCCCAGAGGGTTAAAAAAAAAGCTAAAATAGACCGTTGCCTGGAGGCAACACCGTACCATAGAGGGTTAAAGTTTTTCATAAAATAAATGAAATCTCATTCTAAAAGTTGGTGTCAGAAAGATGTATATTTTTTTATGTTCTCAATCTCGTCAACTGTGACTTTGAGTGGTTTGCTAGGATCACACTGTATGGCATAGAGGTTGGTTTGTTCTACTATATTTTCAATACAGCTACTAGTGAGGAGGCCTCTAAAGTACTCAGCAGGATGTTTCACATCTGTTGCCTTTGGCAATCTGCCTCTCCATTGTGGTACTGGAAGAATTGTCCTGCATTTTTTCCACACTAAATTCTTAGCTTGTGTGTATTGCTGCTGGCAAGACTATGTAAACATAAAAAATAATTAAAAATAAAAATAAAAACCTTGTTAGTTGCAAATGACATGCAAATAGTTTATTTTTTACCAAATTTACCAATCATCCTACTCTAATCAAGCCTGCTACTGTACCTCCATTTTCATTATCACCAGGTTCCTCATTCTCACTCTGAAATTCTTCCTGTTGATTTTCTACCATTATGGTAGTTCTGTCTTCATCCTTTCTCCATCCTCACTCTCACTCTCTCCCTGCAGAACTGTCACTATGACCTCATCTTCCTCACCATTACATGCCATCTCATCCTCACTCTCATCCACTGGCAGTGCTACCTGTGCTTTATACCTTTTTGAAGTGCCATAGAAAACGTGCGGATTCATCTCCTGCATTAAATCATAATATGTGCATGTATAGTATGTTAATTACCTTTCTTATAAATGCATTTCAAAATCATGCAAAAATGCAAATACATTTCAAACTCTTTTCCTTACAAATAAAATACACTTGTATTAAAACCTAGTATGGCCTTATGTGATTCCATTATGGTACAATGTTGCCTCGAGGCAACATGCAGTTCTATGTAATTTCCTACGATATATTTGATGATATATAATGTAAAGTTTTTGAAAATACTTCTTTACTTACCAATGAAGGTGACTCTGATTTTTTTGTAGCTGATTATCTGGACAGAAATGAGTGAAAAATGCCTTTTTCAGTGGAGAAAATATCAAACCATGTGACATATGCACGTGTGCTGGAACAAAATTAACCCCTGTGGGTCATGTGGCCACTCTTTTGCATTTTCATCCCCTCCCCTTAGACCAGTTACCTTAAAGCATTGACCAATTACATTTAATTAAGTTTTTATTTAAAAAAAAATTAAAATAGACTGTTTCCTGGAGGCAACACCGTACCATAGAGGGTTAAAGTTTTTCATAAAATAAATGAAATCTCATTCTAAAAGTTGGTGTCAGAAAAAAAGATTTTTTTATGTTAAAATTATATATAACTATATTTAATAGTTCTCACTACAGAAACATGTTATTTGTGGCTATAATGCTTTGAGGGACAGGGACATATAATTGATTTATATAATGCATTGTAATATTTTATAGCTGTTGCCTAATTTCTGCGATTACATCAGAGCTCGCTTTTATGTCCTTTCACTTTGTTTTTATCTCTTTGAATTATGTACTAAAAATTTAACTTATTTTTCTTTCTTCACATTTCATGTCAGACCTGATGGAAGTGAAGGACGAGAGTGAAGAACTGAGAGAAGTGAAGGTGGAGAGTGAAGAACTGAGTGAAGTGAAGGAGGAGAGTGAAGAACTGAGAGAAGTGAAGGAGGAGAGTGAAGAACTGAGTGAAATGAAGGAGGAGAAACATCATGTCAAACCTGGAGGAAAACCTTTGAGTCTCTCAAAGACTAAAAATACATTTTTAAAGAAAAGAGACAAGAAATCTTTCACCTGCACTCAGTGTGGGAAGAGTTACACAACCATACATGGTCTTGAGATGCACATGAGAGTTCACACTGGAGAGAAGCCATTCACATGTGATCAATGTGGGAAGAGTTTTACACGCAAAGATGTTCTTAAGCTTCACATGAGCGTTCACACTGGAGAGAAGCCGTTCACATGTGATCAGTGTGGAAAAACATTTCTTGTGGTATCAGACCTGAAGAAACACCTGACCGTTCATACAAAGGAGAAGCCACATTCATGTTCTGTGTGTGGAAAGAGTTTTTCACTGCAGCAATCTTTACATGCACATCAGAAAACTCATACTGGTGTGAGAGAGCACGTGTGCTTTGAGTGTGGGAAGAGTTTTATTAGACAGAGCTGTTTAAAACAGCACCAGAGAATTCACACTGGAGAAAAACCTTACAAGTGTTCACACTGTGACAAGAGATTCAGTCAGTTACAACATCTGAAATCACATGAGAGGATTCACACTGGAGAAAAACCTTACAAGTGTTCACACTGCGATAAGAGATTCAGTCAGTCATCAAATCTGAAAACACATGAGAGGATCCACCCTGGAGAAAAGCCGCACACGAGTGATCAATGGTTCATCTTTATGTGCTGAGAAACAAAACTGTGTCCCAATTCATCCTCCGAAGGCCGCATTTGAAGGCCGATTGCGTCACAGCAATGAAGGAATTGGGCAGTAAAAAAAATTCCGCGGGTTGATTTCTACCCTTGCAAGAGAAGGTGCTTTAAGCACTGAAATGTATAATGCACTAACAAATACATCTCCATTTCCGGACTTATACTCAAGAACACACACACATAGGTTCCCAAGATGGAAGGAAGGGAAGGAAGAAAGAATGCTGAAATGAATACACACTTGTGGTAAACATAATTTGAACACAATTCCCAGGAGTTAATACAATGAAGTACTAAAAGTCACATTGTGTCATGATTTATATTGTCATTGATTTATTAGTCACATGGTTTTACTTCTTCTGAGAAAAACCTTAGCGTAGGCACAGGAACTGATGTAACCAAAACGTTCCTATATATATGAGTGCTTCTGTATGAGTGTGTTGCGCTTTTGATTTTGATGTCGTTGCAGCCCTGAAGAGAACATAGCCCATCTTCAGTTTTATTTTTACTCTTTGATTGATATTGCTCTGCTGAATTTCTTAACTTGATAAACTCGGACGAGAACAAGTTAATCATATTGCTTGAACTGCATATAAGGTATTTAGCCTTTGTGAATCCATTCACAGGACTGCCCTGGAATAGGATAGAGCTGTAAGTATTATAACCTGTAACCTTTTGTTGATTTGCTACAAACCTTTTTATTGTATAACCAGTGTTTTAATCTTTTGTATAAATACATTTTACTTTATAGACATGTACCGTTTATTCATATTTCAGCTCATCACAAGACAGTTCTATAAATATTATAACAAGAGCATTATAAGAATAGGTTATATTACTTCTATTCTTCAAAGAACACCTTTGGACAAGATTCTGCTAGAAGGTAAGCATAAACTTTGATCCATAGGTTTGAACTTGTAGACATGTATTGTTACACAATGGGGTTATAATATTCCTAGATTTGCTGATATATGATATGATAGATAAGCCAAGGGAAACTAATCCTAGAAATCTGACCTGACAGCAGAAGGCTATTCTAGATAACTTCGGTTACTATGAGGCTAATCAGGAGATGAGATAATATCAGATCTCACAACAACCCCTGTAAGTATGATTTCAGCACTCCAACACTGCCACAACATCCCTCAGACGCACAAATCCAGTGTAGAATTCGGCCGCCCGATGGAGAAGAGCCGATGGGTTTTTTGGGTGTAACGACTGAGACAAAGTCAGACACAATTATTCGGTATGTACCATAAAAATCTCCAAACTTCACTCTGGGATCTGTGGCCCATCCCCCAAACAGGGCCCTAGTTGTCATGACCACGATCAGATAAGGTTTTATGGGTGTTAAAGGAATGTGACCACATGCAAGAGAGAGACCATGGAAAGACAGAAACAATCTGCAAAACAGACTCTCCTGCATTCATTTATTGATGAATTGACTTACATGAAATGAACATGCATTCCAGACCATTTTGTGAATGATTTACTGTCGTGTGTTGTGTCTTTTAATACTATTATCTGTTGATACTATTATCTTTTTGATACTATGTATTTTATTACAGGACCAACGGTCAATGTAACCACACTTATACCTTGTTTGGTCTCTATAAATTGGTGCTTTGAGGATCGAAATGATTGTGTACATGATATGCTGATAGCTGTGCAACACATTAGTATTATAAGAATCTTTCTTAGTTTCATCATAAAACACCAATTCAGCATGCCAGTCAGAGTGAGCACGTTTAAGACAAAGGCTCATAAATCTTCGTCACAGAGGAAATAGTGCAGGGCCATATGTGGCAAAATAAAGTGTTTGGAACATTTCATATAGATTTTTGCAAATGATGTTTTTTGACTTCTTCAGACCCTATAGTTTGCAAAACTACCTGTTTCCGATTTCTGCACAGGCCCAAAATCCAAGATGGCGGATATATCACCAAAAATTGCAAATAATCGCCTTTTTAAATATTTCAAATGGATATATGTTAGGTATATCATTATATACATACATTTTCTAATTAATTGATTGACTTGGGTAATAAATATGACCATGGGTAACATGAATTATCATGATTATCAACCAATGATGGGTGTAACCACCATTATGCTATTAAGGGTGCTTTCACACTAGCACTTTTGGTGCGCACCCGGGTTCGAACTCGGGTTCGGAACAGGCAATCGAACCAAGTGTGAAAGCGCCCTTATTGGCATACCCGGAAAAACACATTGACTGATTAAAAGTTTCCTTCATATAACCTAATAATCATTTTAATTAAAACAATGTTCTGCGCTCACCACAATAATTCTGTTAACAATCAGATGACATGGAAAATTATTGGGGAGAATGAATTACATGAAGCCAATGGGAAAGATGGGAAAGATAGCCAGCCCTTGTTACTAGGAAACGATAAACAAAATGAAACTTTTGAGCTTTTGCAGGAAGAGGGAAATTATTTTTTCCAGCCTGGGCAACTGGTGTTTTTTTACTTGCTAGGACCCCACTGAATACAAAACAACCTGTTTCCAATTTTTTTTCTTCATTTTTAGTGCCAAAATTCAAGATGGCAGACAATATGCAGAAAAATCACATAAAATAAAATATATAATCTTTTCACTTCTATAAAGGCTTTAAAATGGTAAACTTTTTGATGAATGTATTCCTAATAAGGCAGACAAGTGAGACAGTTTTAGAGACAATTTTAAAAATATTTATTGGATCATTTGCCAAAAAATTGGGTGAAAAAAAATAGAAAAATTGGAAAAAATGGAGAAAAAAAATATGCATTTTGTTTAATTATTGAAGAATTCAACAAAACAGTCAGTCATTGTCACTCAAGTATTTATCTTCATCACTCTCACTGTCACTGTCTGACTTTTCAATATTGGTGCATGTCTCCTCAGAGCCCTCACTCCTGCAAAGTTGCGTGCATGGTAAGTTGTTGCTCTTGCAAGAACACCTTCTACTGCATTGGCTGGCAAGACAAGAGCACTTCACAAGCTCCACAACAGCCTCTGGTGCTGGTGGAAGTTTTGACAGGACAGGAGCCCATTGCCCATCATCAATTTGCCTCCATCCCAGTGATAGTGCATCAAGAATCTTTGGAGCAGGCACTGTATCTTGTGCCCAAACATTTCGAGATTCCTTTATTTGTCATTTTCAACAAAATAACAGGAAACAAGAAAACATCAATACTACATACTCTGTGCAAAATGCGCTTGAAGAAACACTCCACTTTTTTTGGATATAGGCTAAATTTACAACTCCCCCAGAGCTAAACAGTCATTTTTTTGAGAGAGATGCTAACGGTCTAATCTGATTCAATGATCTATGCTAAGCTATGCTAAAAGTGGTACCGCCAGACCCGGAGAGCAGCTGAATGGATTCGAAAACGGTGAAACTGTTTAACTCGTTGTAAAAAGTTATCAAATGAGCCTATATCCAAAAAAAGTGGAGTGATCCTTTAAGCGCATTTTGCAAAATTGTAAAATGTTACCTATTTCTTATGTGCATTGTTTACCTGGTGCCTCTCTGATGACAGATGCGATGTCGTCTTGAGCGAGAATCGATATTTTCTCTGCTTTGTCTAGTCTTTGCAGGAGCTGCATCTCTGCAAAGACAGTTTAATAGACTTATGCTGACCAATTTGAGAGTGATCAGCTTCACTCCAGAAAATATAAAATGTATAAACAGTGAACCACCAACACAGAATTTTGACAGGTTATGCAGCAGACAGTGAACAAACCTAGGTCAGTTGATTTCCTCCATCCATAATGCAAAAGGGCATCAGTCAACAGGTCTAGGCGGTGAGATGGAGTCATCTCCTTTGTGACTCTGGCAAATCTTCGGAGAAAAGACCACAGCCTTTCCATTCCTTCTGTGAGCCCAAACCCTTCGAGCCGCCTAGTGCTGTACTTGATCTGTGATTAAAGGAAAGTGGTAGAATATCACAGACACTGAAACGGAGCATGATCCTACTACAGTGTAAACCGCTTATAGTGATCACGGTTACAGTGATCAACCGCTTATATGGATCAAAAAGCTTGGGACAGAATCATTCCTATAGAAATGATGTGTAAATAATTTGTTTATAGTAATCAAGTAGTCCGCTTACCTTGTTCATAATGTGTGTGTTTGGTGTGTGTGTGTGTACATGCACTTGCTGTGCACAGTTACGCAACATATGATGTTTTCCTCTACTCGCACTGCTGTGGTCTACGAAGTTATTTTGCCCTCCTGCCATCCCAGATCTCTCACAGCAGCAGGTAGGCCTACTCTGTTACATGAGTGCAGTGTAATGCTTTAACCTTGACCATTCAGCAGGAGAGGTGTAGGTTTAGCTTATATTATTTTATATTACATGCTATTACTTTATATTCATGTAATAATTGTACAAATTAGATAGTAATCTGCATAAAACATAAACACATGGTTATTATAACAATCATCCACTTACAGGCCGTGCAGAATTATTAGGCACGTTGATTTTCTGATCATATTTTATTCCCAGGAACATTTTGCCAATTCCAAACCATATTAATCTTAATAACTACTATTAATTTTGTATTTAATCATTTATAAGTGATATATTATTGTTCATCTGTAGCCTATTTTGCCGTCAATACTGCCGACGTTGTCTTTGCTGCTATATATTTATGTTTAACATTAAGTATAGGCCTTCCACAACTCTCTCCCCAAACTATCAAAATTATAATGTAAATGACATAAAAACAAAACAAAATGCAGAATAAATATTAGAAAATGTAGAATGAAAGTATAGTGGTCCCCTGGAGTTGTGTCACTGGTGTTACCGTTAAACAAAAATCTCTTATTTTTAAATAAAAATCACACTGATGACATCACTCGACTTCCTTCTTCCAATTTCCTGAATATCTATGAAGAAAAGCCCATGGTAGATTCACTGTCTCTTTTCAGTTAGCAGAAATCTTCTCATTTATCTCATGATTTCATATGAAGCTTTTGGAAGTCACTGGTATGACCTACTTTACTGTTAGGGAATTGTAAAAATCTAGAATGCAAATGGATTAAACTACTTAATTTAGTTATTGACAACATGACAACATGTGGTTTTGTTGCAGCAGCCATTTTTTAAAATGAATTTTTCATGAAAATTGCCACTGGTGTTACTGTCATACTGACTCCCATTTATAGATGAACTTTATTTAAAGCTATTCATTTAGATTGAATGCCAAATGTAACAATTAAGTATCATCAACTTAATTATAGTTGAAGAATAATGATTATTATTATTAGGATTATATTATTATTATTATTATTATTATTGAAGAATAATGATCTTTGGTCTTATGTATGTCATTGGTGGCTGCAACGCATTCTCATCCTTGGACGTCACATAGGCCCCGTTTACACTGCCAGTGAAATGTGACACAATTCCGATTTTTTGCTCACATGTGACACAGATCGGATGTGTTCTATGACAGTGTAAACAGGAAAAAAACGCATGCATTCGGATATTTCCAGATCGGTTTCAGGCCTCATTCATATGTGGAAATAAATCGGATATGTGCCAATGCGACTGTCATGTAAACATGCAGATCGGATTTTCTGAGGCATTAGGCAACAGGCTTGTTTGAGATGCGCCTAGCCTCGCCTGAAATGTGTGCGAGAGTAGGCGGCTGCAGTGAGGGGAGGAGTGAAAAAAGCGCAGGCAAGACGGACAGTTCTCTCTTCTCGCAATGGATCTGACACCTGTGAGATCAAAGATGGATATCGCGGGATTCACGATATTCACGCTCGTGCACGGTGTTGCTAATAAACTGGATGTAATTTAAGTTCTGTTGCTTTTATATTAAAATAAATAAAATGAACAAGACACCCAAAGTACTTGTTATTTAATTCCATTCCAAATACATGTTTATCAATATTTTTTTCTTTAATACAGACATATGTGTTTTTATTTATTTTATTTTTTTTATAAAAATTCAATTGCATAACCCAAAGAGATCGCACTGTCAGATAGTTTGGGAATATTCACACATAAAATATACACATAAAACATGATATTAGAGTTTTAAATTCAAACATTTTAAAAGAGAACAATACATCACAGTTGTTTAAACCAATGAGCATTAAGCTGTGTCGTCAGCAAGTCGTTTCCCATCATGCTTTTGATCAGCGCAGTCAGTGGAGAGCAACTGCGCTCGGCTGCAGAATCCGACACATCCGCCTTGCGATCGCGAGAGATTTTTGACATACGTCAGCATGACATCAGAGCAAGGCGGACCGCACTCGGACACATTTCTAACCGGCATGCATCTCGCGCTGATCACCGGTGATCGATTCTGCGCAGATTTTGCTCATCTCAAACAAGCCTAACGTCTCCGCGGTTTAATGGCGAGAGAAACCCCGACGCACATCTGCAAAGGGACGGATGGCCCGACGAAACGTTGTCATCGTAGGAGAGGAATGTGGAGAGGGGCACGGGAAGTGTTTTCACATGATTGTAAATTTAACGAAAATTTTTGTTCATTTACATTTATTCATTTCAAGCAATTAGTAGGCTATTTAAATTTAAAAAGTGCTAGGACTATTTACATGTTCAATTATATTTTTAAAACATACGCGCAGATTGTGATGTAATATTGTGTGTGCATAGAAAGAATTTGTCTGCAGCCGCTCAAAAAAGAAAAAGAAAATTGTTCACAGCTGCTCTACTCCTGAGCGCAACTCCACTGTCAGTGTTGTGTAAGTACAGGCTCTAGGCAGTTTTTTTGTGTGTTAATTTCTATTTCTTGTCGCTGTGCAGGCTCTTTATTGTATAACAGTGAACAGCCCTTAATTTATGTGCCGTAGATCGGTCCGTTGCATTACGAATGAAAGCAGTATCAATAATGTCAAATAGGCTATGTGATGTGCAGTCAAGTTCGGGTGTGTGTATGTTGTTTTAACGAGTGTTCTCACCGACACGCTTGTGATTCGTGGAGTTTTAACGAGTTTTATAGACATTGTTTCTTATTCAAAAGTGGTGTTTGGCAACTTTGCATATCGCAGAGCATGAAACATATTTTGTGTTCGTCTATTTATGCAAGAGAATTTAACCTTTTAAGCATGCGCGATATGTTTCAGATAGTAGCCTATGGCAAGTGTAAACACATGAATAGGATATGGGTCACAATTTAAAGAACGTGTAAACAGACAGTCAAAAAAATCGGATATAGGCAACAAATCAGAATTGGGCATCAAGACCTGCAGTGTAAACGAGGCCATACTGACCCTTGTGACATTTCGTCTACATCGAACGCACATGGCACCCTTTAGCGTCAATATGACATGCACAGGATATGGGTAGGTTTAGTTCTGGGGTAGGTTTAGGGTTAGACCGCTAGGAGGCGCCTTCTGGCTCATATCTATCTGCGTCTCATATTGACGATAAAGGGTGCCATGTGCGTTTGATGCAGACGAAAGGTGTGTTCGACATCGGCTGCGGCTGGATGCACCCGATCGGCGAGAGTAGCCGCGTGCAGGCGGGGAGGAGCTGCAAACGGAGACGTGAAGTCGGACACTTTCTGGTTCCCGTAGTGACTGCTCACGTGGTGTTTGCATACTTTACCACAGCTGAAGTGAAATAAATGCAATATTTGACAAATAATACACAGATTTTTCAGATACATTTTTATTCAATACTTTATGTAGGCTACTGCTTCATACAGCGTCTGTTTGAACAAGAATAAAGTTCAACATAAGCTGTTATAAATGAAGTGGAGTCTACGTTTTTTAATCAGTTTAATTTGATAAACATGACACAATATAACATGACAACGACATGAAAAGAGTGTTTACTGTTATAATAAACTGATTTGAGAGCTTTAGAAGAACTAAAGGTGTTCGAATAAACACGAAACACACGTGATCGTTGTCATGCAGTGAATCCGGCCAATCGTGGAACAGCTGTGTCGTCATCCGCCCTCGTGCAGCCCAATGCAGCCGCTCTTGAGAAGCTGCGCTGGCTGAGTTCTCCGGCTACTCTCGAATCGCTCTCGCGGTACTTTGATGGCATACGTCACAGTCACGTGGCGTCGGCGCTGCATCAAGTCGGACTAAATTTCTAACCGGCATGCACTGCTTCAAGTCAGCCGCCGATCGGTCTGCGCAGAGCTGCATGAAGTCGAACAAGCCTGAAATGTCAACAGCGTCAGTACTATGACGCCTTGGGATGAGAACGGGCTGGTGTAACTGTCTTTTTTTTCTGTCACATTAAATAAAATATCACATGTGACATGATAATAATTTTACATCCATTTAATTCTGCATACACTCAAAAGTTAAGATTTAAAGGATTGTATCATTACTTGATTTTAACTGGTTTTCAAATATTTCCATCATTATAGCAAATAATGCACAAATGAACTAACATTCAACATACTTTTAACAAACCTGATTAAAATAAATAAAACAATCTCCTTATTTGTTGCATTATTATTGTTTTTCTGTAACTCTGACTACATGTGCTGAAACTATTTTTAAAAAAAATAATATTTCATAAAAACCTTTAATATATTGCCAAAGTAGTAAGGTAACACCAGTGACAAAAAAAAAAAAAAAAAGGTTTATGCGGTCTTTAAATAAATGCACAAAAATATTCCAAAATCATTAAGCTGTCATTTATGTGTATTCATAAAGTCAAAGGGTAATCTAATAATGTGGTTTAAATGTTAAACTTACGACATTACTAAATCTTGCCTATGCATCTTGCCGACAACATCTCGTCCATAGACTGTAAAAAATATGTCGCAGACAGACCCACCCATAGATATCATATAATAAAGGCCTTTATTATATGATATCTATGGACCCACCCATCTCAAAAAAGGAGTAAAATGAGTCTCTGATCCAAAACCCACAACAGATGGCGCTAATTCGAGCCGCCAGTAAAGAAGAAGAAGAGTTTCAGCGTCGAGTCTTCTGAGGTGAGGAGAGCAGTTTATTTCTCATATTTACACTCCATCACACACACTTTATACAGTTTGATTAAGCGACAGACTCATTTCTGTATTGTTTTCATCGATCACAGCGATACTTGTGCGTCTTTTCTGGCGTCTTCCTTCTGAAATAAACATTTAGTGCAGCAGCAGCGAGCATGAGGAGAATATGTTGAGTTCATTCAGACCTGAGCGATTTTGAGTTCGTTCGTGTGATTGTCTCGATGTTTGGAGTGAGAACTGTTACTGAATGTCAAGACAAAGTTTTGCTGCTGCCGTTTTATTTCTACTTTTTGACATTTTTGGCAGATCAAATGTGATTTACGTTGTTAAAATACGGGAACAGAGATGGCTAAATACTTCACATTGAGCTTATGATTACTTTTTTAGGCAATATTTTATCATTGTCAGTTTTAAATAACATTAGTGCAATAAATCTAGTTACTAGAAAATCAAAATATATTTTAGATATTGACATTATGCTGCTGTAGTTATTTAGAAGAGGTGGTTTATTAAGATGAATGCCATTAGTGTTTGTTTTTATTTTTTATGTTTTATGTTTTATCCTTGTCATGTTGTGAGAAGCAACAGTATTTCCTTCCAATTGAGCAGTTTTACAGGCTTTTATCATCTATCCTGACTCAAATAATGTGTTTCTAACAGCAAACACTCAGAATAAAGTGAGATGATCTGCTGATGATCCTGAATGGCTTGTTGAATGAGTGTTGATAGTCTGAGGCTCATCAATATTAACAGATCTGTTGAAAACACTCTTTATTTCATGACAATAGTTCCTGTTTTCACATCATTTATTATGCTGATGTCTTCAGATCTCCTGTAAATTGACATTTAAAACGTATTTCATTGTCAACTGACTGAGGGTATTTGTTGGTTACTCTGTGCGTTTATTTCTGTGTTTATGTGTTTACCATTATTTATACTTGGAAGAATTTAAATTATTTATATTTGTTTCTTTATTTCATAGATTACTGTATTTTAATGAAGAAGCAGAATAATGTTATGATTAGTAATGCAAATAATTAATGATTGGCATCAGTTACTGTACGATGAATAGATAGATAGACAGACATAAAGGCTTAGAAGTGTCATTTATTATAAAAAACAAATTCAGTAATTTATATTTTTCATTTAGGCAGATCAGCTCCTCCCACTGTAATCACATCATCAGTGAAGCTCCTCCCACATCAGCCACATCATCAGTGAAGCTCCTCCCACTGCAATTCACCCATAAATGCTGTAAATTCCCATCAGCTACAAGTGAAGACGAGCATCAGGAAGAGCTGAAATCTGCAAAGACTGAGTTTATTAAAGAGGACAGTGAGAACATGAGTGATCCAGAACCCTGCAGAATGAAACACACTGAAGATCCTGAAGAACAAAGAGGTTGGTGTTTATTCTTCATTCATTCATGATGCTGAAGAACATTCATGTTAGAAACATTCAAGCAATTCATCACATTTAGATACACAGTTAAACTATGAAATGGTACAGAATGTTCTGGGTTTTTTTTCTTCAACAAATGTTCAGTAAAGGGAGGTTTGAGAAATGTTTATATTGATTGTCAACATCAGATCAAGCTAAATACTATTTTAACTGTTGTATTTTACATTTATTTTATATCTTGTTTCCAATTTGCAACAACGTTACCAGAATTCTAGTCATTTTCAACATGTTTAGGAATAATCAGTAAACAGTAAATGTAGAAGCACATAAAAACAATCCAAAAACCGCTAAGGAGCTTAGTGCAGGAATAACTAATGTGACACGTTTATCCTTGAAGCTTGCATGTTGTTTTATTTTGTATAGGTTTGCACGGTCAACAAAATATGTGCTCCAGCACTCACCCCATTCTTCCATGTGAACACACGCACACACACACACACACACACAACAGGTGTTTTAACCCCACTTAATTAATGACACTCCAATTATCAGTTGGTCACATGACTTTCCAATTACATGGCTCCTACATACCAGCCCCTAATTATTATAAATCAATAATTATATTAAATACACATAGGAGACCCATACACAAAAGAATTATATTTGAAATATATTTTCAGGATATGTTTTGGAATATATGCAAATATTTGAAATTGGCCCAATAAATATATTTCATACTTATATTTCATATATTTTTGTTATATTTCAGAATATATTTCAATGTATTTGGAATATATGCCACATATATTTTTGACACTTTTGGGGACCCATACAGAAAAAAATACATTGAAATATATTCTGAAATATAACAAAAATATATGAAATATAAGTATGAAATATATTTATTGGGCCAATTTCAAATATTTGCATATATTCCAAAACATATCCTGAAAATATATTTCTTTTGTGTATGGGGACGTTTATAAATACAAGATTCATCAATTATAAATACTTTACAACAATCATAAATGTTTGCACATTTACAATACATCAATGAGTCCTTGTAAAGTCCATAACACAGTGTCAGTAGATGTGAAGTGAGAAATATGTGGTGTGTCAATGTGATACGTGTAATAAGTCCATGTCTGTGTTAAAAAGAAATCCCCTTTCAAGGAAAATGTCAAATATCCACCTCTTGCAAAAGGCAGATTTTTGTCACTGGTCTAATCAAACAGTTTGTCTTGGTCTTAAGTCGCACTTGACGAACAAAGCCTTGATTATCTGGAAATGTCTGAATCACTTTTCCAGTTATCCATGAATTACGTGGTGCTGAGTCATCAACCAAAAGCACGATATCACCTGGAACGAAGTTGTAGAATATATATATTGCACCTGTTTCCATCGACGATGAGCTATATATCCTCCTTTTGAAAGATCCCTGGTGGCAATGATGGGGTAGTCTTTAACAGTAGCAAATGATTGGGTGTCAGTGCTTCCAAATCATTGATGTCAGTAGATTCCTTAGTAATGGGACGTCCATTAATAATTGCTTCAGCTTCACATAAAACTGTATGAAGGCCTTCTTCATCAAGGTTTTGTGTTCTTAAGGTGGCGTTAAGTACTTTTCTTACAGACCTAATCATTCTTACCCATACACCTCCGTGATGTGAACCAGTTGGGGGATTAAAAATCCACTTTATTCCCTTCTGCAGGAGCACGTTGTTGATCTGAAATTGGATCCAGCATTCAACAGCTTGTCTTATTTCACGTTCCACTCCAAGAAAATTTGTACCATTGTCAGACTGCATTTCCAAAACTTGTCCACATCTTGCAATAAATCTTCGCAGTGCATTGATAAAGGAATCAGTATCCAATAATTGTACCACTTCGATATGAATGGCACAAATGGCTAGGCATGTGAAGATAACCCCGTATCTATTCACAATACTTCTGCTCTTAATTTCAAAGGGTCCAAAACAGTCAATTCCAACGTATGTAAATGGAGGTGTATCTGCAGAAACTCTATTCAGAGGTAGGTTTGAATAGCTGCTTGCAAACGCTTGCAGATCACACACTTGGACAATATCTTCCTTATGGCTACACTGGCACCAGGAATCCAGTACCTCTAATGCAACCTTGATGGCATATAGTTTCGACCACCATGACCCACCTCTTGATGTATATGTTTAAGAATGATGTCTGAGATGTGAAAATCCTTAGCAAGTATAGCGGGATGTTTTGTCTCTTCTGGCATAACCGCCCTAATCAAACGTCTGCCAACTCTTAAAACACCGTCTTCAAGGATAGGATTGAGCTTATAAATGTGACTGTTCTTTTTCACATTTTTTCCCTTTTGCAAGCTTGAGAGTTCATCAGAGTATATTTTTCTTTGGCAGTAACGAATTACCTCTAATTCAGCTTTCTTTAGCTCTACCACAGAAAGCTTACTTCTGCCACATTGTGCCTTGATTTTCTCCATTTCCTCTTTTAAATGTTGTCTTTGTTGGTTTTCGTCCATGCAACAAGATCATGATACAGAGAAAGAGCCTTTTCTGACAGTCATCCACATAAAAACAATGCAAAATTGCATCAATTACTTCCTTGCTGAAGTCTTTGTTATCTTCAGCACACTTTCTGAGGGCAAAATTTGCACAACTGGCCAAAGAGATGCACAACCATACGATGCTTAACCATATTTCGAGTAAGGTCAACATCAGGCCACCAAAGAAATCTCAGCATATCTGCGTCATCTTTTGGTACCCTCACCTGATGAAACATAGCTTTGATATCTGCTGTGATCACAACTCTTTCCTTCCTGAATCTGGTTATTACTCCAATCAGTGAACTGGTGAGGTCTGGACCCTGTAACAGTTCGGTATTCAAAGATGTCCCTCGAAATGTAGCACCACAGTCAAATACAACCCGAAGCTTTCCTTTTCGTGGGTGATGGACACCGTGATGGGGTATGTAACATACCTTACCGTCACTACATCCTTAGTCTTCAGTTGGCACTCTCTCTGCATAACCTTTAGAAATAATGTCTTTCATGAAAACAGATTATTCAGAATGAAGTAAAACGTCCTTTTTCATCCTTTTCTTTAGGTTCAGAGTACGCTGTTCAGCAATTGTCCTGTTGTCTGGCATACAAACATTTTTTCTTCCTCAAAGGTAAGCCAATAGAATAATGACCATCTACAAGCTTTAATGAGTCTGTTACCATCTCAATGAATTTGTGATCTTCTTTCGAAAACCCAAATTGTTCGTTTTTGTTACACTCAGGAAAATCAGCCTTGAATTGTTGTTGCAAAAGCTCTCCCAAGTTTGCCCAACTGAAATCCTGTTAACTGTAACATCAGGATACCCATAGGTAGACTGGTCACCACCATCTCCTCTTAGTGGACCATTTACTGTCCATCCCAAACTGGTTTGAATTGCATATGGTCCATTATTGAAACTGCAGATCACTTGAATTGGCTCCATAACCCTTGGGGCATTGATTCCTATAAGCATTTCAACCTCAGAGTCAATTTCAGGTGAAGTCACATGCTTCAGATGTGGCCATCCCTGCAGATCTCTTTGTCTTGGGATGTTTCCACTATGCACAGGTATAGTATTTTGTGTATAGGCATCAGGCAACTCCCAAAATTCATCTTTATTCAAACCAGCCACCTCTAATCCAGAAACAACATGGGTAGTTGTGACTTTCTCCTCCATAGTACGCAAGAGAATATTAGTCTTTTTACCCGAAAGACCGAGTCTGTTCATAAATGTAGGTGTACAAAATACTGCAGTGCTACCTTGACAGACTTATTTCCTTTTTTAGATTTCACTTGCACAGGAACTATGGAAAGTTTACATTCAAATTCACCAGCCCCAATAAATCCACTGGACTCAACAGATTGCAGAGCACTGCCCATTACAGCGTCTGTTTGTCTCCTGACAGGTTTTAAATCTGTCTCCTCTTGGGTAGGTGTGATGTATACTTGGGTGCTTAAGATTACACACTTTACATGAAATGCGATTTCTACAATCTTTACTGATGTGCCCTGTGCACATACAGCCAAAACAAACGCCATTTTCTTTTAAGAATGCAATCTTCTCACCATGAGTCCTCTTTTCCAAAAGAGGGCCCAATTCTAGAACATGTCCACATCTACAAAACAAACAACTCTTGTTGGTGGGTGAAACAATTTCCTTTTTGTTGGTTCCATTTAGAGCCCGACCGATATATCGGCAGGCCGATATTATCGGCCGATATTAGGCATTTTCCTAACTATCGGTATCGGCATTTATAACGGCCGATAAATTAATATTTAAAAAAATGCAGCGTGCAGTGATTTATGTAAGGATGGCGCTGCCAATAAAGCACCTAAAAGCTTTTACAAAGAACTGGCAAAAGTGGCAAAAAAATAACAGCCGCGTCCGGTGTAGACAGTGTTAAAGCTCATTCTGCTATGTTACAACATAAAGCAATATTCCAATAATTTATGTAATTATAACACTTTATATAGGGCCATTTTGCATTAAAAGTAGCCAGATGGAGACGCAACACGTTCAGAATTAATACACTTTTAGTAAACTACAGAACAGCGCGAGCGGGAAGCGGCGCACCTCACGCGGGCAGAGAACGCGTCCGAGAACGGACACTGTTAGTGATATAAAACGCACACACAGGTCTGTTAAATTAAGCAATACTTTTAAGGTAGTCTAATATTTTTCTGACTAACAAAATTACTGACACAGTAAAGGGTAGATTTAAATAAAGAAAAACGAAATTTAAATAAAGAAAAATGAAATTTAAATAAAGAAATTAAACGAAATTTAAATAAAGAAATTAAACGACATTTAAATAAAGAAATTAAACGAAATTTAAATAAAGAAATTAAACGAAATTTAAATAAAGAAAAACGAAATTTAAATAAAGAAATTAAACGAAATTTAAATAAAGAAAAACGAAATTAAGTTAAATTAAAAAACGAGATTAATTTAGATTGATAATAACGGGTAAAAAGTCTAATACATTTTGTTTCTATTATTCTATTTTCCACAATGTCAAAGCAACACAGCTTAATCCAAAATACAAGCTCAGGCATGCACTTCGGTCCATACAAACTCCGCTGTTCTGCGCTCTTGCCAGAGAAGACTTGCGCGTCGGTTCTATTTCTGGCATGCACGCGTTTTCCGCGTGGCTCGAGCCGCGCCTGAGAGACGCGTCTCACGCAGGCAGTGTGCAAACTCCAACCTGTTAACATGGGAGCCGAAATAAAAACGGCCATGCCACGCAGTCAGTGTGTCGCCGGCCTTACTCAAGCGCGAATGAGAACCGTTTTGCGGGGGATCCCAGATGTGAAAAAAAAAAAAAATATTCGAATGTCAAATTTTCAAATCGAATACCAACCCACCGAACGAATATTCGGGTCCAGCCCTGTAGCCTAGTTTCACGTTTAGTACATTTTGCTTACTACTTATTTCAAATAGTATAAAACTACTGTACATAGGCCTATGTAATTATAAACGTTTTCATTATGATATTATTAATTTTACTTTACTAAAAAGATCTGAGTTCTTCCTCCACTAAATTAAGATTAAAAATAGAAGAGTATTTAGAATATAATATAATATAAAATGCAATGCAAACTAGTTTGGTTACAGCTCAAATTCTCATTATATCATTCACCCTGCCTCCATTGCATATCTTTGTCACACAAGTGTTTGATCACCACATTTGAGTGATCATTGCAAAACGTTTATATATTTATTCTGTTTATACTGTGTATTCTATATACAGTACCCATCAAAAGTTTGTACACACCAATTGGAAAGTGTGTCCAAACTTACTGTACTATAATACACATAAATAATATTGCTACTGTATTATAATATACACACAAATAATATCGGCCGATATATCGGTGTCTGGCTTTATTTTATCGGTATCGGCATCGGCGCCCAAAAATCCATATCGGTCGGGCTCTAGTTCCATTTTCTGATTTATTTTCCATTGCTGTGACGGTAGTAGCAAAACTCCTTCTTTTAGATTTAAGATAATACTGAGACTTGCCTTTGTTCAATAATTTATCTCCTGTTAATGCTGGACCATCCTGTATGTCTCTGAAAACTGGATCAGTCATTATTTTCACTTGTCTTTCAACAAAGTTAACAATTTTGCTAAAGGTAGCTCTTTGATTGACGGCTTCCTGCAATTCACAGACTTCAGATCTCCATTTTTCCCTCAATTTGTATGGTAGTTTCTTCACTACAGTAAACATATTAGAGGGCATATCCAACTCATGAAAATACTGAATATCTTCCATGGAGTTACAACAACTTCTTAGGAACAGACTATAATCCCGTAAAGCTCTTACATCTTCACTTTTGATATTTGCCCATGAAAGAGCCTTTTCCATATAGGTAGATGCAATTATATACTGATCACCAAAATGCTCTTGTAGTAAACCTTTGGCCCTTAAATACCCACGGTCGGCAAGCATATGCTGGCAACTTTTTATAATCTCTTTTGGATGTCCCCTGGTATACTGTTCAAGAAAGTATAAGCGATCGCTGGGGCTTTCAGTTTTACGCTCCACACCGCTTTCAAATGATTTCATAAAGGTATGATATTGCAGAGGGTTTCCATCAAACACTTGAATTTCCCTTTTAGGCAAAGATGACAAACACTGTTGTTGAATCAGTAAAGATGTGATTTCATTTTGTTTCATCAACTTGATCGGTATTTCCTGGACCGGCATTCACGTAACCACTCGGAGATGTTCTGGGAATAAATTGTCTGCGAAACATTCCCCTTGTTTGCCTTGGCACTTTCATTGCCACCATCCTTAGAAGAAACAATTTGTTGCGTCTCAGCTCTAGGAGTAAATTAATTTGCATCAGCGTTGAGTGTCTCTGTTGCTTCAAAGTAGGAATTCATTCCATCAGACCGATGAGTCACATCACTTTTAACACAATGCACACTAGAACGTTTAAGCAGTTTCACAATAGTTGCAGCAATCTCCATTCGCAACTCAAAATCCTCTTTCTGTTTCCTTAAATTCTGTTCCTTTTCTTCAATTGCATGTTTTACCTTCATTAAATTTTGACGTACCAACAAAGCTACAATATCAGCCTCTGCCTTAATGTGGGCCGAAGAAGTTGTTGATGTAGTTGAACTTCTTGTGGCAGCGCTACGTTGACTTGATACTTTACTTCCAACATTAGAAACACTGTCACTTGGGTTTATATCATCTTGATTATGCATGGAAATTTGAGACAAATTTGAGACTTCTACTGCCATAGCTACAGTCTACAGGCCTCCTAAGAACAATAAAGACTTTTTATCTGAATTTGCAGATATGTTGTCCTTGCTATGCCTCAAAAATGAGAGAACTTTAATTTTGGGGGACTTCAACATCCATATGGACAAAAAAGATTCTACAACAACAAAAGAGTTTTTATCGTTATTGGAGTGCTTCGATTTGAACCAGCTCGTGGACTGTCCTACACACAATAAAGGCCATACTCTTGACTTGGTTCAAACGGCTCATTTGTCTCACAGTTGTACACCTCTGACTTAGGGCTGTCTGATCATCTGTCTATTGATAAGCTGCATGTATGCCATCAATGTGGGAAGAGTTTCACCCGATCAGAAACGATTAAATTACACATGAGAATCCACACTAGAGAGAAGCCGTTCACATGTGATCAGTGTGAAAAGAGTTTCCCATTTATTTATTGTTTTTAATTTGGAACTGCCTGACATAAACACTATCTCTTATCGCATTCTTAACTATCGTAAATGGAGATCGATTGAACCCAACTGCTCCAGCTTCGACTCATCTCTGTAATACGTTTCTTGATTTTTTTTCAGCTCCAAGATTGATAACCTCCGTAAATGTATTATCTCTGCTTTTTTTGGAGCGAATTGTTGCTACTCAACTGCACTCCCATCTAGCTGCAAATAATCTTTATGAGCCCCTCCAATCAGGATTCCGGAGACTCCACAGCACTGAAACCGCATTAGTTAGGGTCACTAATGACTTGTTAATTGCTTCGGATTCTGGCTGTCTCTCTATTTTAATTCTTCTTGATCTTAGTGCCGCTTTCGACACTGTTGATCATAATGTTTTAATCGCTCGGTTAGAATCTGTTTTTGGTGTCTCTGATACTGCACTAAGCTGGTTTAAGTCCTATTTTTCTGATAGAAAGCAGTTTGTTGCTATGGGTGGTTGTAGGTCTGTTATTGGTGTTGTGCAATCTGGTGTTCCTCAAGGTTCTATCTTGGGCCCTATACTTTTTAACATATACCTTTATCCTCTGGGTCAACTTTTCACTTTTATGCAGATGAGACACAGGTTTATATACATTCAAAACCTGACATTCATGTGGCTGTGTCCTATCTTTCTTTATGTATTTCTGAGATAAAAAAAAATGGATGTCTAGTAATGTTCTATGCCAGAAACAGTGACAAGACGGAAGTAATGCTCGTTGGTTCGCCCCACCAGCTACGTAAGGCTGGGTCTCCAGCTTTAAGTGTAGAAGGATCTACACTTCAATTTCAAACAAATTAAAAAATTTGGGAGTAATATTTGATAGTAACCTAACATTTGTTCCTCATGTCCAGAGCACTGTTAAGACATAATTTTATCTAAAAAATATAGCCAAATTGCGTCCCATGTTGTCACTACCTGTGGCTGAAAAGCTAATTAACATCTTTGTATTCTCTAGAATTGATTACTGTAATGCCTTTCTGGCCGGGGTCTCAAAAGCTACCTTTAACAAACTACAGTTGGTACAGAATGCAGCCGCTCGAATTCTATCTGGTAACAGAACAGGGGATCACATTACTCCTGTACTGGAATCCTTACACTGGCTGCCTATCAGATTCCGTGTTGATTTTTAAAATTCGAATGCTTACTTATAAGGCCTTGCATGGTCTGACACCTCTTTATATCACTGAACTTTTAACTCCTTACACACCAGTACGTGATCTTCGCTCCTCGGAAGCCGGCCTTTTAATTGTCCCGAATACTAGACTTAAATCCATGGGTGATGGGGCCTTTTCGGCGAATGCTCCAAAACTTTGGAATTCCCTGCCTGTGGAGATTAGGCAAGCTGAATCTCTTAGTGTTTTTAAATCTTCCCTGAAAACTTATTTGTTTAGGGTAGCTTTTATATAACTTTATAATTGCTATATTATTGTTATTTATCATACATTTCATTGTTTTATTTTATTAATGCATTGTTTGTTCTATTGAAGGTTTTATGTTTTGTGAAGCGCTTTGAGATGCTTTTTAAAGGCGCTATATAAAAATAAAGTTTATTATTATATTATTATATTCTGTTGTTTTGAATTCAAATTCGAAGGGCATTCAACTGTTTTCGATTGTTGATCCTGGTTATCATCACTTGACATCTCAATTCCATTTATCCATTGCTTTGTCTCTTTTATAAATGCATCACTGTGTTTATAAATGCTCGAGAACCACTCATTTTGTTTGATTTGTTCATCACTAGGCAATAATGGGATCACTGAATCATGAAGCTTGACTGTCTCTTTAAAAGTTCACACCAAAGTTTCAAGTTCAGACTGTACAGCTGCAATGTTCTCATTTTTCAGCATGAGTTCTTTGATGGCTGGTATAGAACTTTTAATCACATTTACATTTTTTTCGTTCTTTCTGAAGTTGTTCAAGTTTATAAGTCAAAGCCTTTGCTGTGAGTTGAACTTTTCCTCTACATTTGTCCTGTTCAGGTTCAACATCCGCACCCGTTTCAATCTCACTCATGATTGAAGCACGCACACCTCATCGCGTCTAAATATGGAGACGCTTCCCACAAGCAAACACAATCCAAAACAACGCATATCATCGGATATGTCTCACAACTCCAATAGATTCACAAAAGTCCAGCAATCTAAACAATGATTCACTAAACACACCAACAGCGCTGCATCAATCGTAAACAAACTGCAAAACCATTTCAAATCATTCCGCGGACACAAGCAAAGATGTAACAAACCAATGTCCTACCGGTTCAACAGCATCAAACCTATCCGAAGACGTCGGTCCTGTTGCTTTGAACATCCAATTGTGCAATGATTGTTAGCAGCAAACATATCCAAAGATTTTGGTCTTGTTGCTTTGAAAGTCCAATGTGCAATAATCCTGATTAAAACAAGCGAGAGCCGGGCGAATCTCCATCAGCCAGCGCTGCGCTTCCTTTCCGTCCAGTCAAAGCATGAGGGCCTCTTCCTTGAATCCAAAGTCGATGCGTTCAACAATAAACAATTTTGTTGACTAATTTTTAGCGGCACATAAAAACAATCCAAAAACCGCTAAGGAGCTTAGTGCAGGTATAACTAATGTGACACGTTTATCCTTGAAGCTTGCATATTGTTTTTTGTATAGGTTTGCACGGTCAACAAAATATGTGCTCCAGCACTCACCCCATTTTTTTCACCCCGTTTTAACCCCACTTAATGACACTCCCATTATCAGTTGGTCACATGACTTTCCAAAGTTGTATTTGTCAAATATCAAAGTTATTCATAGTTATAGAGATTCTTCTTACAGTAACTTTGGTAACAGGGTTGATGAATGTGATCAACACTGTACAGTTTGTGTAAAACTGAGACAATGGATTGAGATTATTTTCTTGTCCTCCCATCATGCTGCAGAAAGAGCCGAAATGATGTCACTTCCTGAGTGTCACAATTTGAAGAAATGCTCTGTTTTTAAAAGGAGGAAAATCATGTCAGGAGTAACAGGGTTGAGTGAAACATGTAGGACACAGTTAATGCTAATAAAAATAATAAATTAAAACCTAGTTAAAGCCGAGGCCACTCTACACTTTGAGCATGTGTGTTTCTACAGACACTGCAACGGTCGTGAAATGACGTCACATTCTGTGGCAGCTTTTTTACAAACATAAATTTAACATATAACAAATAATAATAATAATTCAAAATTAAAAAATAAACAATCCACTCCACTTGAATGCTAAACGCTTGTGTTATTTCTCACAGGGTTATTCACTTGAGCTTGTGTTTCTGGTGTCCCACTTTCACATGTGTATGAATGGAAGTCAGTGGAAGGAAAAGTCTAGTGTGAGGGCCATTAATAATCAAACGTTTTTAGTAAAATAAATATCAATCTCAAAGTTGGTGTCAAAACATGGCAGTATTGTATATTTTAGTGTTAATATCATGTTAAATAATTGAATCATTTATCAAATATATTTAATATTTCTTGCTAAAGAAACATGGGATTTGTGTCTATAATGTTTTGAAAATAATAACTGGAAGATAAATTGACCTCATTCATGGAAAGTTTCAAGGACATATAATCAATTGATAAAAAGGCATCAAATTATCATAATATTTTATAACAGTTGTCTACTTTCTACTATTACATCAGGGCTCACTTTCATGTCCTTTCACTTTATATTTCTCTTTGAATTATTTCGATGTACTAAAAATTAAATTGAATAAATTTCTTTCATGTCAGACCTGATGGAAGTGAAGGAGGAGAGTGAAGAACTGAGTGAAGTGGAGGAGGAACTTCATGTCAAACCTGGAGAAAAACCTTTGAGTCGCTCAAAGACTAAAAAGACATTTTTAAAGAAAAGAAGAGCCAAGAAATCTTTCACCTGCACTCAGTGTGGAAATAGCTTTACAACCAAACAAAGTCTAGAATGTCACATGAGAATCCACACCGGAGAGAAGCCATTCTCATGTGATCAATGTGGGAAGAGTTTCACAAACAAACAAAATCTTGAGCGACACATGATGATCCACACTGGAGAGAAGCCGCATGTGTGCCATCAGTGTGGGAAGAGTTTCACCCAATCAGAAACGATTAAATTACACATGAGATTCCACAACGGAGAGAAGCCGTTCACATGTGATCAGTGTGAAAAGAGTTTCCCATACAAACAAAGTCTTGAGCGTCACATGAGGATCCACACCGGAGAGAAGCCGTTCTCATGTGATCAGTGCGGCAACACTTTTCTTAGGGCATCAGAGCTGAAGACACACATGGCAGTTCATACGAAGGAGAAGACGCATTCATGTTCTGTGTGTGGAAAGAGTTTTTCACTGCGGCAACATTTACAGCTTCACTTGAGAGTTCACACTGGAGAGAAGCCGCATGTATGCTATCAGTGTGGGAAGAGTTTCAGTCAACCAGACCACCTTAAAGTACACATGAGGATCCACACTGGAGAGAAGCCATTCATGTGTAATCAATGTGAAAAGAGTTTCCCATACAAACAAAGTCTTAAGATTCACATGAGGATCCACACCGGAGAGAAGCCGTTCACATGTGATCAGTGCGGCAAAACATTTATCTGTGCATCAGTCCTGAAGAAACACCTGATAGTTCATAAGAAGGAGAAGCCACATTCATGTTCTGTGTGTGGAAAGAGTTTTTCACGACTGCCATATTTACATGCACATCAGAAAATTCACACTGGTGTGAGAGAGTATGTGTGTTTTGAGTGTGAGAAGACTTTTACTACAGCAAATTGTTTGAAACTGCACCAGAGAATTCACACTGGAGAAAAACCTTACAAGTGTTCACACTGTGACAAGAGATTCAATCAGTCTGCAAATCTTAAAGCACATGAAGGAATTCACTCTGGAGAAAAACCTTACAAGTGTTCACACTGTGACAAGAGATTCAGTCAGTTAGCACATCTGAAAATTCATGAGAGGATTCACACTGGAGAAAAACCTTACAAGTGTTCACACTGTGACAAGAGATTCATTCAGTCAGCAGATTTGAAAAAACATGAGAGGATCCACAGCAGAGAGAAGCCGCACACGTGTGATCAGTGCGGGACAAGTTTCTCTTTTAAAACTCACCTGAAGCTACACATGAAGATCCATGCAGTGGATAAACCACATCAACATAGTCTGAGATCACAGTATGTAGTTCATCTTTATGTGCTGAGCATTAAAGTCTCTTCTGTGTAAGTTAGCCACACATCACTCTATAGCCAAATCTCTCCTCTCCACCTATAACCTGTGTGTGGTGAGCACAGGACATTTTGTTTGTTGATTGGTATTTATTAACTCGTGTTCAACCAGCAGGAATATTTAATTAGTCAGTTCAGATCAGGGCTTTGACTTTTGAGTAGGGAGGAACACTTTCAGTTCCCTCAATTCTCTGAGATCTTCTCCTAGCGCCACATACTGAATCTACAGGCTAATCAGTTAATGATTGGATGGCTACATCTGTTTCAAAGAAAGCTTGTAAATCAGGATAGCTTTCATCTGACTGTTGGTCTTCAGAGTCACATTTGGTTGAGGCTTTGTTATGGCCCACCTTGTCTGTGAGACAGGACATTCGAGTGTGCAATTGTTTGTTCTGTTCATTTAACTTAGCAATACACAGAGCTTGTTCTTGTGCAATGGATAAGCTAAATTCTCTGTGGCAGCAGATAATGCCTTTTATGTTTTTCTTCCTGATACATGCACCTTCTTGCAAATGGAATTGTTGATGCTACCACACCCCCATGTCACGTTCAGTCGGCTTGTCAAGCGGAAAAAAACACGTGTGTTGAAGTGTTGCGAGTCAACCTCCTCTAAAGGGGGCACGGCACACCGGATGAGAAGCGCAGCAACGCACTGCGTCTATGACAACTCGAGGTGTCGCACACTGGAGGCGCACTTTCTCAGTTTATGGCCTGCAATATTGTTATGTTTAAGGACATTATGGAATTAAAGGGATAGTTCACTTTACAATTAAAATTCTGTCATCATATACTCACCCTCATGTTGTTTCAAACCTTTATGAATTTCTTTCTTCTGCTGAACCGAAAGGAAGATATTTAGAAAGAATGTCAGTAACCAGACAGTTTCTGGGTCCCATTGACTTCCATAGTATATTTTTTTCCTACTATGGAAGTCAATGGGACCCAGAAACTGCCTGGTTACTGACATTCTTCTAAATATCTTCCTTTCTGTTCAGCAGAAGAAAGAAATTCATACAGGTTTGAAATAACATGAGGGTGAGTATATGATGACAGAATTTTCATTTTAAAGTGAACTATCCCTTTAAGATCATGTCTGTACTATGTTATTATTGTAGGCTAATCCAGTGGTTTTCAAACTGTGGGTCGCGACCCACTTGTGGGTCACACAGTGAGAAAAGGTGGGTCGCACAAAGGCACTTATCTGCAGCTAAATTTACGTTACGATGAGTGAAACAAAACCAGTCCGATTAATGACCAAACGACTCTTAAGTGAGTTTTAGCGCCCGCCAAAGTCTTATTTGATCGGTGAGTAATGTAGATGAACTGCTGCGCTTGTGACAGTGCACAGTGCATGTTTAACTGAAAGAACGATCAGAGAGAGAGACTCGGTGGCGCGCGCGCTCTCTCTCTCTCTTCGGAGCCAGGCGAAAGTGTAAACAAGACTTCACCGTCTCCAAACTAAGCGCTGTCTTGCTCTCTCTCCCTCGCACATATTAATCAAAATAAATCGACACGGTGGTAAAAGGTCGGAAGACCAAAGTTTCATGTGGAGCATTCTGAGATTTTTTTTTTCCTTAATTACTGCTGGGTGTGAATTGTGCTAAATAAGTTGTTGCCTTATCTTCTCTGAAAAGCGTCCCAGACATTCAGCTGACATAAAACAACACTTTAATTAAACGAAAAAAACTATCCAGTGATGAAATGTTTTCTGTGTTGACACAAATCTTGGATGTCCATGTCCTAACTTCTGGGATAATCACACAACGCGCACACGTCCAATTCGCGAACTAATGACTCCTTTGAACGATTCATTTTAATGAATGGTTAAAACAACTGATCTTTCCAACAGTGAACTCAGGAGACGTCTGAATCGGTGTATAATCAGTAACACTTTACAATAAGATTCTATTTATTACATAAATTACATAAAAAGTACAGTTTGCTTACTCAAGCTTAAGCTTTAAAATAAATAAAACCCCTTGTTTTTTTGAAAAGCATATGGCTACATTTTTCCACACAGTGCTATCAAGAATCGATAAGAGAATCGTTAAAGAATCGGATCGATAATCAGAATCGTCAGTGGCATTATTATTATTATTGATAAAATCGTATAATATCCCATCCCTATGTGAAGACGGTAAAATTATAATCAAACATTAAAGAACATACATGTTTTTTTAAGTTTTTTTAAGAGTTAAAAGTTTAAAATATTTTGCTAACATGAGGTCTTGTCACTGTCAGTCTTTTTACATCAGTGCAAAACTAGGGTATGCAGATTAAGACCATCAGCATGCATTGATTAATCCCATGGCATGTAGCAAAAAAAAAAGAAAAAAAGTGCGACCAAGTGGGTCTTGAGATTGATTATACTTGTCTAGGTGGGTCCTAGAATGAAAAAGTTTGGGAACCCCTGGGCTAATCTACAATTAAATGCGTTGCTTAGTCTGCAGTCTGAATTCACTTTATCTTAGAGTGTCCGTTAACTGAATGAATTGAGAATATCACCTGAAAATCCGATAACATCAGCAATTTTCATTCAACCAGCTGATTTCTGTAAATGAATGTAAAACTAAATGTAGCCTTTTTATGTAGCCTTTATCGCAGCACAGGGTGAAGTCATAATGACGATTTGAGACAAATAAATGTAAATTTAATTTAAAATTATGTAATGACGCTCTGTGGCACGGCAGGATTTTGAACAAGGTGCTGAGTCGTGCCTGGTGTGTGTACGCTCATAGAGAATGTGTTCGAATTTTAAAGACGTGGCGCTGCGCGACACATAATTTATCTGTTAAACCAACAACTGTTTGTTTGTTTTGTTGTGAACTTGAATGTCAACTTCTGTGAAGATGACTGCAGTTACAAAAGAGAAACTAGATGGCAGGTTAAGTTTCTAAATGACTGAAGATATAAGTTATTGTTACATTATGTTCTTAATAAATGTTTTAAATTTGACTTTGTAGTGAGGGAGGCCAGGGAACGATTTATAGATTCATGAGACTAAAGATTGCCCATTAGGTCTACACGAGACAAATTGTATGTTTAACCACTACAGAGACGTCAGAGTCAGCGGCAAACGTCAGAACGACTAGCCGAGGAAAGGCTGTTCCAGGCGGGGAACATGAGCGCCTGGTGATCGCCTGGATCTCATAACCTGGATAAAATGTTCATAAATCTTTATAAATAAACCACAAATTTGAGCTTTAAACATCTACATTCTCGCCTTTAAAAAAAACTCAAAACTACATTTCGTGACACAATAACAGTAGTATTATATTTCAACTATTAAAAAATGGTGCTTCTAATGTTGTCATTCCCCTTGTAGCACGAGCAGGTGACGATTCTCTGTCAACCAATCATCATTCTGCAGTGAGTCTAGCTCCACCCTTTAGTACCATTCACTACTTTTGACAGTGGAAACGCAAATAATTGCGTACCGTACCGTACCGCTCAGTGGAATCGAGGCTTAAATGGAAGTCAATGGTAGAAAAAGTCTAGTGTGACCAGCCTTTAACCCTCTGGGGTGTTTTTGGGGTCCTTGAGATGTTCTGACATGCCCTGACATTTGTGCTTTTTTCAGTTGCTTATAAACATATCAATGGCAAAAAAAATGACACTATTTAGCACAAACAGGACTACCATGATATGTGAGCCACATGTATGTACATGTTTTCATTTTTGAGAGAATAATGTTTATGCATGGTTATTGAAAAAACTAAAAATGAAAGTTTCTGAAATAAGGCCACAAAACACATACTAAATATATGTCAATAAGACTTTTCGTCGCCTAGAGTTTCTTCTTCAAAATGATGTGAAAATCATCCTGTCTAATCATTTACATAAAACGATACATTGATTTTAGTTTTGTGAAACGCTTTTAGTTTGGAAAGCCAATATGCGGATGGGGCGTAAACGATCATGCATATTTAGTAGTTCACACCTGATGAGACAATGCCCCTGCATACTTAATGAGCCATTCATTCAGGTGTGTCACCTATAGCTAACTTAAATATACAAGCTTCATAAAAATGATCATTCTAGAAGAAAATTTCAGATGGCATTTAGAGGCTTTTGCATCTGAACTCTTCATATACATACACACACACACACACATATATACACACACACACACACATATATATATATATATATACATTCACACACACACATATATATATGTGTGTGTGTATATATACACAAATATTTTTATATACTTTTTTTTTTCACAAATTGTGCTTGCAAATTGTGCTTGCAAATTGTATAATATCCAAGGTAAACATTTCTAGTAATTGTGCAGTTAATTCTCATACTGTATTTTCAGTTTTGGAATATTTATCCTCTCCCCAAATTTGTTACTAATAAAACACAATACAAATTATTTAAAGAAAAAAATTATATTTACCTTTTAATAGTTTGTGTACATCTACCTTGTAAATATATTTTTTTATTAAAAAGGTTACAATTACAACAATGTTGTACAGTACGTTACAGTAACGTTTTTATGAAATATTAGGGCATATAAATGTTAATTTGCAGTTTAATACGTTGCTTATACAAATAGCCTACATTTTATTTCAACATATTTCAGTCGATTTTTACTCATCTCAGTATAGCAATACAGTTTGCTAAAACATCATCATTCATTCACACACGCAATTTAAATTTAAACCTGTCTTTTGCGAGCTGTGGTAAACAGCGTGCATCTCTGCCGTTCATTCATTCATAAACAGAAACCCGATTCACGTGAGAAGGGAAAAAAACTTACTACTGTATTCCTCAGCTCGCTCCTCGATATACCCGCACTTCTGAGGGACATTTTCCATTATTATTATTCCTCACAGCGCTGCGAGACGGTGTAAACAAGTAATGATCTGAATAAACTTGTGTTTTCTTGAGCTGATATGGGGGCGTTCACAGATTTGCGTGGATTGCCTCAATCATTTGCATTTGAATAGCGCGTGCTCTCCGTGGGCATGTCACATTACATTTGAATCAGCTGTAATGAGCTCGACTGGAATCGCTCTTTTTTAATACAGATTTCACAAGATGAGAATATTTGTTTTTTATATAAATTACTTCATTTAAAAGAAGAGAATTCAAGCTTCATGCCTGTGTGTCTGTATGTCTGTTTGACTGAGTATTCGCTGAGTTATTGTTCATTTTCGGACGCGTTTCAGAATGGACTTAACTGACAGAGAGAAGGCAGAACTCGCTTCGTGTTTATTTTTCTTTATTTGGCGAAAAACACAACACTTTGTTTTTATTGTGAGTATACACAAAAATAATACACATTTAACAGAATCGATTGATGTATGAAACTCCTATGGAAAATCAAAGTCAACAGAGTTTTTATGAGTTTCTTTTAGACTGATAAAAAAAAAGCGAGCTGGTATCGCTGGCGATACCGCCGACCTCAGGGGGTTAATAAATTAAGAAGTTTAGTAAAATAAATTAAATGGCAATCTAAAAGTTAGTGCCATAATTATGGCATTATTCTCTATTCTTTAATGTTAATATTACATTAGGTAATTGTGTCATTGTTCAAATAAAATTGTAGTTCTCACTACAGAAACATGGGATATGTGCCTATAATGTTCAATAACTGAAAGATTTACCAAAAATTACTTTTTTCCCCCTTTCATTGCAGACCTGATGGAAGTGAAGGAGGAGAGTGAAGAATTGGGTGAAGTGGAGGAGGAAAATGCTAAACCTGGGAAAAAACCTTTGAGTCGCTCAAAGACTAAAAAGACATTTTTAAAGAAAAGAGATAAGAAATCTACAACCTGCACTCAGTGTGGAAAGAGCTTTGTATATAAACGAAGTCTTGTGATTCACATGAGAATCCACACCGGAGAGAAGCCGTTCTCATGCGATCAGTGCGGGAAGAGTTTCCCATACAAACAAAGTCTTGTGATTCACATGAGAATCCACACCGGAGAGAAGCCGTTCTCATGTGATCAGTGCGGGAAGAGTTTCCCATACAAACAAAGTCTTGAGCTTCACATGAGTGTTCATCCTGGAGAGAAGCCACATGCATGCCATCAATGCGAGAAGAGTTTCTTGCGATCATCTCTACTTAAGAGACACATGAAAGTTCATACTGGAGAGAAACCGTTCACATGTGATCAGTGTGGGAAGAGGTTTCCATACAGAGAAAGTCTTAATGTTCACATGAGGAGACACACTGGAGAGAAGCCGTTCACTTGTAATTGCTGTGAAAAGAGATTCTCAAGCAAACGACAACTAAAGGTTCACATGAGAGTTCGTACTGGAGAGAAACTGTTCACATGCACTCAGTGTGGGAAGAGTTTTTCACACAGAGAAAATCTTAAAGTTCACATGAGGATCCACACTGGAGAAAGACCGTTCACATGTGATCAATGCGGGAAGAGTTTCAGACAATTGGTACAACTTAAAGGGCACAGGAATATCCACACTGGAGAGAAGCTGTTCACATGTGATCAGTGCGGGAAAACGTTTATTTGGGCATTAGCCCTGAAGAGACACCTGATAGTTCATATGAAGGAGAAGCCACATTCATGTTCTGTGTGTGGGAAGAGTTTTTCACAGCTGCCATATTTACATAGACATGAGAAAATTCATTCTGGTGTAAGAGATCATGTGTGCTTTGTGTGTGGGAAGTCTTTTATTTCATTGGCCTTTTTAAAACTGCACCAGAGAATGCACACTGGAGAAAAACCTTACAAGTGTTCACTTTGTGATAAGAGATTCAGTCAGTCATCAACTCTGAAAAAACATGTGATGATCCACAGCGGAGAGAAGCCGCACACATGTGATCAGTGTGGAAAGAGTTTCTCTGGTAAAGTTCAACTAAAGCTACACATGAGGATCCACACTGGAGAAAAACCTTACAAGTGTTCACACTGTGACAAGAGATTCAGTCACTCATCATCTATGAAAAGACACAAGAGGATCCACACTGGAGAAAAACCTTACAAGTGTTCACACTGTGACAAGAGATTTAGTCACTCATCATCTCTGAAAACACATGAGAGGATCCACACTGGAGAGAAGCCGCACACGTGTGATCAGTGCGAGTTTCTCTTTTAAAGGTCACCTGAAGCGACACATGAAGATCCATGCAGTGGAGAAACCACTTAAACACAGTCTGAGATCACGGTAATAGTAATAATAATATTACATTTTATTTGGCGGACGCCTTTCTAGATACACAAGGACATCTTACATATTTCGGAGGACATAAAAGAAGGAAATACTTTAAAATACATTTAACTTCATAGAAATACATTTTACAAATGAGACAAATCTGAAAAATGTGCTAAGATGTCAGAGAGCAGTAAAAAAAAGTGTGTCTGGAGGGTTACTATGGTGATGTAGTACTAAGAGGTTTTAAAGATTAAAAGCTTTGCTGCTTTGTAGGTGATGACGAGGGTCTTAAATTCAATACGGTAGTGCACAGGGAGCCAGTGTAGAATGATAAGGATAGGTGTGATGTGTTCAGAAGTTCTGGTACCTGTGAGGATTCGAGCAGCAGAGTTCTGAACAAATTGGAGTCTAACAAGCTTAGAAGGGAGACCGGTGACAAGGGAGTTGCAGTAATCCAGACGTGACGTGACACAGGCATGAATTAGTGTTTCAGTGCTGGATTGTGACAATGAGGGTCTAAGCCTGGAGATTTTGCGGAGGTGAAAGAACAAGGTCCGGGTAATTGCTTTAATCTGGGATTCGAATGAAAGGGAACTGTCCAGAATGACACCAAGGCTTTTGACTTAAGTTGACAAGGGGTCCGAGAGCTCATCTATGGTAATATTGAGGTTATGCTGTTTTGAAAGAGTAGATTTGGAGCCGGTGAGTAGGACTTCTGTCTTATTGCCATTAAGTTTCAAAAAGTTTGTGTTCATCCAGTTTTGAATGTCTTGAAGACAGTTGCTGAGTGAGGTGGGAGCAGGGCTCAAAAAAAAAAAAAAAAATCCCCACTGGCCCCCGGGGCCAGTAGATCAAAGTTTTGCTGGCCCCTTCTATATTTTTACTGGCCCTGAAATAAAAAAGGTAAAGCACTTTTCTAATAAACTGTATTTGTTGTATACATGATTAGGATTAATCAATACAGCAAAGGGAGTACATTAATTAAGAGAGAGCCCCTGGAGACATGCAAAAATAACCAAATTGTCATTGTAACTTTGAATGGTTATTGCAGTATATATTATTTTTCCAGCAATGAACATAGGCTCGCCAACACAGAGAGAATGTGGTTTTCACAGGGATCCATTTTACTAAGAGATTCCTTTCTTCCCCTTAGCTCCTCCCTTTTCTCCCTCAGCGGTCCATTTTATTCACTGGAAACTCCTTCTGTCCGCCTCCATGAGCCACCTCTTCACTATTGGCATGGGGTTGAAGTGCTCTAAGTTGGGACCCTCCAAGCGAATGAAGAGCAAGCTCTTCAGCATTTCAACACTCAAGCTGTATAAATAAATACATTTAATAAATACATCAAAAACATTTATCAAAATATAATTGGACAACAAAAAACATCATTTATTAGAATATAATTGGACATCACAAAAATAAAACAAAACAACAAAAATTAAACAAAATCTAAGAACTTTTTTGGTGCCTTCCTCTTTCGCTGGGCAAGGCAAAGTTTCAGTGACCTCCTTTCTGCATTTTTTTTCTTTCTTTTGCCCTGGGAGCTAGTGGTTGGGCAGGGGCATCTCCATCAGGGGCATCTTCCTAATGTCATCGCTTCATGGCACTGAAGTCCCTCTCGACTGTTGCCGTGGACAGAGGCAAGACCAAGATGAGCTCCACAATGAGGAGGTGGTTGGGGAAGCTACTTCTTCGCTCATTATCCAGGAAAAGTCTTGCCAAGCATTCCTCTGTAGGCTCTGTGATAAGGACTTGATCAGCACCTTAGCAGCAGGCCACTCCACACGCTGTGCTTTGTCCCGGTCACATCCTATCCAGTCAAGGACATTAGCAAAGTGATCACAGACCGTGGCAAGGTGGTCCCTGCCATAGCATGCTAGTTCTTGATGGTCAGCAGCCCACTTGCAAGGATCCCCCAGTTTTGCTGCAGCCTGCAGCACCTGATGAGAGACAACCCCCTTGAATTGGGACTGTAGCCTGGCAATCACACTGTGCAGGAGCGTCCACTTCACACTGGAGAAAAAATACTAATAATTAATTATGTCTCAGAATTTAACACCTTAAAAATAAATAATATCATCCTTCTTGTTTAAATATATACTACTTAAACTCTTCTCTGCTGTCCCTGAACCTCAACAGCTCAACATTTTGATAGGTTTCATTCTTGGTTTCAGCTAGGAAGCCCTCCACACACTTTCAATCCAATCATCGTCCAATCATTTCAGCAGTTCTGATCTGTTTGATGTAAATGACCAAATAAGAATTCATGTTGACCAAGATTGATTAAGTATGATTGTCACAGTGTCTGGTTGTGTTCCCCGTGTTTCCACTAGATGTCCTCCTTTTCCCCACGGTGTCATGCACATGAACTTCAACTCCCACAATTCCTGTCTGTGTATTACACTCAGGTGTTAATAATTGTAATCACCAGCTGTCTCTCGTTTTCCCCTCGTCATGCATGTATTTAATGCCCTGTTTGTCTTGTGTTCTTTGTGGATCAATGTTGTATGTCACACCACTCCAGTTCTCGTGGTTTTCCTTGCCTGTTTGTTGTTTTGATATGGCCTGTCTGGATTTTCGACCCCTGCCTGTGTTTGGACCTTGATTTTTGGATTGCCCTGAAATAAAGCCTCACCACACTGCATTTGGATCCCGTGCTCTTTTCTCTCTGTGCGGTCGTGACAGATTGATCCACCAAGATGAAGGGATCCAGCAGTTCGGTGGTTGAGGCTCCTTCCACCATCACTCAGAAGGAGAGGAGGAGAAGGTTTCAGGAATTGATGGGCTTACGCCAACGGGGTCCCAGCCCAGAGCGCGCATCGCCGCTGCCCAGCCCAGAGCGCGCATCGCCGCTGCCCAGCCCAGAGCGCGCATCGCCGCTGCCCAGCCCAGAGCGCGCATCGCCGCTGCCCAGCCCAGAGCGCGCATCGCCGCTGCCCAGCCCAGAGCGCGCATCGCCGCTGCCCAGCCCAGAGCGCGCATCGCCGCTGCCCAGCCCAGAGCGCGCATCGCCGCTGCCCAGCCCAGAGCGCGCATCGCCGCTGCCCAGCCCAGAGCGCGCATCGCCGCTGCCCAGCCCAGAGCGCGCATCGCCGCTGCCCAGCCCAGAGCGCGCATCGCCGCTGCCCAGCCCAGAGCGCGCATCGCCGCTGCCCAGCCCAGAGCGCGCATCGCCGCTGCCCAGCCCAGAGCGCGCATCGCCGCTGCCCAGCCCAGAGCGCGCATCGCCGCTGCCCAGCCCAGAGCGCGCATCGCCGCTGCCCAGCCCAGAGCGCGCATCGCCGCTGCCCAGCCCAGAGCGCGCATCGCCGCTGCCCAGCCCAGAGCGCGCATCGCCGCTGCCCAGCCCAGAGCGCGCATCGCCGCTGCCCAGCCCAGAGCGCGCATCGCCGCTGCCCAGCCCAGAGCGCGCATCGCCGCTGCCCAGCCCAGAGCGCGCATCGCCGCTGCCCAGCCCAGAGCGCGCATCGCCGCTGCCCAGCCCAGAGCGCGCATCGCCGCTGCCCAGCCCAGAGCGCGCATCGCCGCTGCCCAGCCCAGAGCGCGCATCGCCGCTGCCCAGCCCAGAGCGCGCATCGCCGCTGCCCAGCCCAGAGCGCGCCGCCGCTCAAACCCCAGAGCCCAGCTCAGAGCCTGCACCTCACCGTCGTAAGCGACGGAGGAGGAGGAAGACCCCCGATTCCCCCAATGCCCTGGAAGTCGCTGTTGTGGAGGAGGAAGCTGTCTCTGAAGCCACGGCGGCTGTGGAGGAGGAAGCTGTCTCTGAAGCCACGGCGGCTGCGGAGAAGGAAGCTGTCTCGGAGGTCGTTGCTGCTACCGCGGTGAGGAGGGCCGCCCCGGAGGCCGTCCATGGGCTGCTAGCCCTGCCGGCCCCGCCCACGCTGCTAGCCCTGCCGGCCCCGCCCACACTGCTCGCCCTGCCGGCCCCGCCCACGCTGCTAGTCCTGCCGGATCCAGAGCCGGAGCCAGTGACCTGCCCAGCTGATCCAGAACCGGAGCCAGAGACCTGCCCAGCTGATCCAGAGCCGGAGCCAGAGACCTGCCCAGCTGATCCAGAGCCGGAGCCAGTGACCTGCCCAGCTGATCCAGAGCCGGAGCCAGAGACCTGCCCAGCTGATCCAGAGCCGGAGCCAGAGACCTGCCCAGCTGATCCAGAGCCGGAGCCAGAGACCTGCCCAGCTGATCCAGAGTCGGAGCCAGAGACCTGCCCAGCTGATCCAGAGTCGGAGCCAGAGACCTGCCCAGCTGATCCAGAGCCGGAGCCAGTGACCTGCCCAACTGATCCAGAGCCGGAGCCAGTCGCCTGCCCAGCTGATCCAGAGCCGGAGCCAGTCGCCTGCCCAGCCGACCCAGAGCCAGAGCGGATTCCAGTGCTTCCGCCCTGGCCGCCAGATGAACTTTTCACATTGCCCCGGCCACCCGATGGTCCGTTCCCCTTGCCCCGACCGCCTGATGAACTGTTCCCCTTGCCTCGATCGCCTGATGAACTGTTCCCCTTGCCTCGACCGCCTGATGAACTATTTGTTTTCATCTGTTTCCCCGTTCTACTGTCTATGTTTCCCTGGTCCTCATGGAGTCTGTTGCCCCTTGTGTCTGTTTCCCCGCACGGACCTGGCCCCCCATCCCTCCCCCTGGTCCTCCACCGGGCCACCTCCCTCCTGAGCTTTTGTTTTGTTCCTTGTTCTGTCTTGTAGTGTCTGGGAGCCACTCCGTTGAAGGGGGGTAATGTCACAGTGTCTGGTTGTGTTTCCACTAGATGTCCTCCTTTTCCCCACGGTGTCATGCACATGAACTTCAACTCCCACAATTCCTGTCTGTGTATTACACTCAGGTGTTAATAATTGTAATCACCAGCTGTCTCTCGTTTTCCCCTCGTCATGCATGTATTTAATGCCCTGTTTGTCTTGTGTTCTTTGTGGATCAATGTTGTATGTCACACCACTCCAGTTCTCGTGTTTTTCCTTGCCTGTTTGTTGTTTTGATATTGCCTGTCTGGATTTTCGACCCCTGCCTGTGTTTGGACCTTGATTTTTGGATTGCCCTGAAATAAAGCCTCACCACACTGCATTTGGATCCCGTGCTCTTTTCTCTCTGTGCGGTCGTGACAATGATTACCTAGGAAACAGGAATGTATTACTAGCCTTGCTTCCACTGTGTTTTCCATCTGGGCAAGCAATACTGGGTAGTTTTTCAACAAGACCCTGAGTGCCACCTTGTCCCTCCCAAGTTGGTCATCTTCCAGACCTTTTGGTTGAACACATCTGCCAGATCTTTCAACTCTCTCCACGCTTTTGGAGAGTGATGATACTGTTTATACAGCCCCTTCAGTATGTCCATCACCTGAATTAGAATTATAGGAGTATGATAATTATACAGATTGGCTTAAGTAGCACATAACATGTTGGGTTTATGTAGGACATGATTTTCTCAGTTTACTATACATAAGTTGCTGAAGGCTGGCTTTTTACTTCCTTGTTACTTGCCTTTCTCATTCTTTCTTGGTCTTTCATAGCATCCATGGCAGCCAACTCCAGGCCATGGCTTAGGCACTGGATATTTATAAGGTGGGGAACTTCAGCACGAAGAAGTGTGGCAACACCCCCAATCCTCCCAACCATCACAGCAGCTCCATCAGTACCCAAGCCCACTACCTTATCCTTCCACTGGGATATGTCTGCCTTATCCAATGCTGTAGACCGAGAAATACTTGTTATTGATGTAACGTTACTCAACAAGTGAGAAAACAGCAAGCAACACAAACAGATTCAATAGCCAGGCTTACCATCGCTCATTGCAGCAAAATGACCAGGCGCTGTGGCGTGTTGGAGCTCCTCTACACCAATAAAGATGTTCTTTGGATGTCCACAGCTCAATATACAGACAAAAAACCCTTCCAGGTCTCTGCCACTCACGTCAGTAGATGAGTCTGACAGAACACTTAAAAAAATTGCTGCTTTAATTTCTGCACCAGCCCTCCCACAGCTCTCTATAAATAACATCGACAAACCTAAAAATAAACAAAAGAAAAGTTAGGACAACTACAATATTAGGGTTATTTAAGTTATTCATCTATTATCTCTATTCATCTATTTTTTTTTTCTCCAACGTTTGTATTCGGGGTCCAGGGCACTTGGAAAGTAAAAACAAATCACTATTTCTGCACCACTAACAAAGCTAAAAATAGTTAGCTTTTCAAACACTTCAACGGTAGCATAATGAGGGTCCCTACATGTTAACCGAAGCATTGAGAACTTTGTAAGGGTACAGACAAAAGTTAGAAAATATTGTTTAGAAAGACTAGCTATACTGTTCACGTATACGGGCGGTCGCCATCTTGGGCCGCTACTTCATATGCTAGCTAATCAGCGGTTCGCGCTAGCTTGTTTCAAGCTACAAACACATTCGATTAACTAGCATGAAAACATATACATGTAATACATAGCTAGCTAATGTGGCTTGGTTGCTAGCTGTGACACCCAAACTCACTCATGACACAAGTCAAGCAGTCGCACTTTGGATCTATCATTTATGAGCAAAGTTACGGTGATATATTAGCTAGCTAGCTGAGTAACTTACCTTCGACATGCTACATCGGTGAGGTACTGAGAGCCAACGTCTTCACCACTGATCGAGGGTTTTTGATTAGGGAGGACCTTTCAGCATACGGTGCAACCCTTCATATCCCACACTTCACAAAAGGCAAGAAACAGCTCTCTGGTCATGAAGTTGACACTTCAAGAAGGCTGTCAAATGTGAGAATACACGTGGAAAGAGTCATTGGTCGATGGAAGAAATTCAAAATTTTAACATCTGTAATTCCACTTACTCAGGTAGACATTCTGGATGATATGGTAATAGTGTGAGGGGCATTAACAAATGAACAAAAAGTGTAGTGCCTAAAAGATAGACACACTAACAAACAAGCCAGTCATTCATAATGTGTAAAAGCAGTAACCGAGATGGGTGCTACACATGGTACATTTTCATTGTGTGTTAACTTTGGGATGGTTTTCTCTATGCATGATTTATTTTAATTGCTTTTGATTAACTTTGAATATTTAAATGAAATGAGTCCTGCATTGACATTTTACCGGACATTTTAAGTTCTAACATTGTTCTAACATTTCATGTTTCATGAATATACTAAAAATATATTTTTTAAATATGTTTTTTTTATACTCGCACTTGTTTCTGTTCTCATTGTCACATTGCTGTAGTTTAACCCACTTGTCAGTCTTTGAATATTGTTTTACTATAGTCAATACAAAACAGCTGTGTATGTAATGGTGTGACACCATTACACAAGACTGTATTTTGAGTATTGAATGTTTTTTTTTTTTTTTAACAATGAATTTAATTAAAATATTTAAATTGTACACAAATCAATGTTTCAGTTTTTAGTAACCATTTTGCCAAACAAGCAACATTTAGGGAGGGAATGTGATAAGTATATTGGACATTCTCTTACTATTAAGTATTTTGTTTTTAAAAATGTAATCTCTCAATCGAAATTCATAGATGTTAGGAATAACATCTACTGGTTGTACAACCATACACTGTAGAGCAAATATACACAGATAAGATGACCACTAATCTAAAGTTGCAGATTGTAAAGGAACAATGTATATATATATATATATATATATATAGATATATATATATATATTTTTTTTTTTTTTTTTTTTTTTTTTTTACTTTTTATATTATGTCCATGTGGAGCTATATTACCCTTTAGGTGTTACACAGTTTGCAAAGCCACTTAGAAGACCTTCTTTTGATCTGAACACACTTGTAATGGAAATGACTTTTGCACTTACCACAGTGAATCCTCTTCCCATAGTCTGGACAGTTGCAGTGTGGACAGTACAGTGTGTGTCCATCTACAATGCTGGGATCCATGCTCCGGGTCAACAGCTCTGGCAGAAGATGGTCGAGGAAGAGTTGTTCAGCCTTAGGCATGGCTTTCAGCAGCAAGTCTGCATCTCTCACAATATGATTAATGACCATGACCTGTTACAAAGTAACTGTAGTGGACATCACACACAAAAATCTGCCTCTGGACCTGGTAGTAGTAAGGGTGGTTCATCTTCAGCTGCCCAGTTGTGTCAAGGCAGAACTGGGGGTCTTCATTGCAGCTGGTCAGGCCCAGGCATTTAATCTCCAGTGTTCCCCTCCCACAACATGAGCAGCTTACAATCCCATCAGGTGATGCAACAAGATGTAAGTGGGTGAACAACAAAACCAGAGAGTCTAGCGAAGAAATTATTGTGACCTTTACTCATTTCTTCTATATAGCATTTTCTTGCTGTATCCTCCATTTGTCTCCCCCAGCGTACGGCTGGTACTTGTAGATCCTCTGTCTTGTAATGCATGATGTTTTTAATATCATTGTCTGTAGGCTCTCCAGCTGTGCACATGTGGTGCAAGTTTGTGCTTGTTATTTTGCCTTCTCTATGTGTGCCAGGCCCTGCATTTTGATTGCTCCCTGGTAGTAAACTCGAGAGCTTCACACTGATCTGAAGTAAGCTTCTTTCGAAGTCTCTGAAACATCTCAAGACTCTTGTCCTTTAGAACATGTGGTGGTAGGCCCCTCAACTGTTTATCATAAACAGCTGTAACTGGCTCTGGTAGGTTTGTTTCAGTGTCTGATTCAGATGCAGAATCGGTGTCACTGAGGTCCACGCTGGTGAAAATAGCTGCATTAGGTGCAAGGTCTCTTAGATCCCTTAGATCATCAGCAGTGAGCTCTATAATGTAACAAAAGATGGTCATTAGTCTCAGTTACTATAGTAGTTATATGTCTTGCTTATAAAGTTTCATTTTGAAACCACACGTTTAAGTACTTTAATCAAAAATCACTGATAAACATGACTGAAAATGAACTTGATAACACTGAAATAAATTGATGTTCATGACTTTCACATTAAACTTGCCACTTTTTTCAAGAATCTCTTTAAGCTGGCTGTCTTTTCTCTTTGGCTTGCTGAAATTGATCTGACTCAGGGCTGCTGTCTTGACCTCTCTCCTGGACATGTCTTTCCACATGCAGGCCCCTGATGTGCTTGCTGTGTCTGTCCTTCCCATCCTGACATACAGCTCAACATTAAAAAGCAGTGCGGCTTCATGGCTGCAGCACGACCCTAGCCTACATTAAAGCATGAATTTGATGTAATCAATAGATCTAGATAATACCTTAACTAAAATTAATAATGCTTATTTGTTCATATTCACATATGCAATTCATAGAGGGAAAATCTGAATTAGCCTACAGCATGAAATAATATTTAACCCTATAGCCTATTAATAACTATTATTACATTTAGCTACATCCACCTAGGTAGTAGCAGCAGTAGTTTCTAGTGATTTACATTGTTCCAAAATACATTAAACAATGAAAAGGAGTTAATACGTACCCAGCCATACAATTGCAGTTCGCCGTCAGTATGTAGTTGTTAGATTTGTTGTTAATAGCCCACGTTTTGTAAAGTTGAGTTTTGTGTCCTTGCCGCTGGCTAGGCAAAACCTTGGTCTGTAATACACAAAAGTCATGAGACAATTATTGATATTCGATATCCTGGACATGACCGCAAAGTACAAAACTGTATGCGTCAAGAGGCTTGTATGCCTTTAGTTTTTCTTTAGTGTAGACGCTGGGTTTTTCTACCAGGTATAAAAAGATGTCCGGCCACTCCAGCTGCAACTGGCACCAGAGACGGTTTTCCCAGACCAAGGACGTGGAATGAAGATGTTTAAATTGGAGCCAACAGGCAGACAGTAATATGTAAGCGTCATTATCAAGATGCCAGTAAGTGTAATTGTTTTGCATTACTTTTTGACTAGCGCAAATGAGTATCGACAATTAAGAAATAACAAGAGTATATCCAACAGTGTTTAGAAATTCACGGTGGGAGAAGCGGCAACCAAACCGTGCCAGCGTGCTCGCCGACCGGAGATGTGCAATTATGTGATCATGTCAAGTAAGTAGTTTATCTTTATGTGCTGAGCAACAAAGTAGTTTCCGTACAGCCACAGTGAGCGTCAGGACATTTTGTAGTTTTGATTGGTATTTGCTTGGAAAGATTTTCATTATTATAAGAAGGTATCTCATTATGAGGTGCAAACAGGTCCTAAAACTAACTTTTTGTCACACTTGCCAATGGCTGGTGACTTAAAAAAATGTAGCGGCAAAATATTTTTTTATCAGCCATGACACAATAACAGGCAGTTATGACACCATTTTTTAAAAAAATTCATAATCCTCTATACCAATGTGATACCTCAGCTAAAACTACTAGCTTAACTTATGTAAATGTAATAGCCAGTAAAAGTAAATAGTCAGTATTAAAATAAGAACAACATCAAATTACAAGCAAAAGCACCAATAAATGCAATGCAACAAATATACAAATTAAATAAATAGTGCTCTTTGGGCAGGTCTTATAGTTTTCATGTACCGAAATGTAATTAAGTAGGCTAATCTAATAAATAACACTGCATAAACTTCATATAATTTTTAAAGTAAGAGCAGTGAGTGTTTTTTTTCTTTGCCCTTTGTTTATTGATTTAATATTTTAAAAAAGCAGACAGTAGCAGGATTATAATGATTCTGCCACTTTAAGACCGAAGGCATACTGTACATGATCATGCCTTTTGCGTTTGCGTTTACTTATGCATACTAGGACTTATGTTCACTATGCTTACTAGGACACTCGCCCAGACGGTTTTGTCATAATTTTGAGTGAATTTGTCCATTTAAGCACAGGAAGGCATGAAAGAGAGCTCAGCTCAACTTTGCGCATTGTCTGAGAGACGGTTTTAAGGTCGCGCAGTTCAGATGTTAAACTTCCCACACAGCGTCTGAGTAACAAATTCCCTTTTGCGTGTTCCAGCGCTTGAATATTTACATTGGAAAGGCTGAAACTTTCGTGATGATGCAGCACTGACACATCAACTGTACAGAGCATTGTTCAGGTTCGTGTTGTCACAACATTGCACTTCAAAATATTGTTACTGGCCAACTGGCGACTGACACTGTTTCGTATACTCGCCAACTCCGATTTTTACTCGCATGTGGCACTTGGCGAGTGTTAATTTTAGGCCCTGGGTTCAAGTCATTAAAATGAGAAACACTGTTAATTATTTGACTGTAAATTTACAATAAATTGCAGGTTACCAGTTGCATGACTTTCAAGTCAAGTCATCTTCATTTATATAGCACTTTTAACAATGTAGATTGTTTCAAAGCAGCTTTACAGTGATAAACGGATAACTTAAGGTGACAGAAATTGTTTTAGCTTTATAGCGGCTCTTGAATAAAGACATTTTCCAGCCAAAGTTAGCTTTGACGGATTCACCTTTTACTTCTCATTTGTTATTAGATTAGAGGCTGCTAAGACGACACCGTTCTCTTTACACAGACTTTAAACGCGAACCTGTGAGAAACGTTGATGGCGCTCACATGCGCATCAATAATTAATTCTATAGTTATGCGCATTAGAATATATGTGCGCAGGTTTGTAATTCCCTACAAACTGAGCCTTAACTAACAAACTACTGGTCTGGTCTTAAAATTTTGATACAGAATTATATCACTTCGGGGTAGATACACAAAACTGAAATTATCCCGACAACGCTTTATCTGTAGAGTGGTAAAGGGATCCTCCATAGGGAGATACTAGTTGGCACTTCAGCACTGCGTTGTCATCGGGTCCAGGCGAAGGTCCTTCATCAGATCTGGATACGGCCTGGATCCGGCGGACTGCAGTAAACCTCGGATAAACAAAGAGACTAATATTAGCGTAGATGCCATTCTTCTCATGATGTAACAAGTATCAGGGAGTGTTCCCGGTTCTGGCTGACCTAAACTATGCAGCCTAAATTGAATTATAGAAGTCTATAATGTATTATGTGAATGCTAGGCCAAAGAGATGAGTCTTTAGTCTAGATTTTTTTTCTGACAGAGTGTGTCTGCTTCCCGGACAATGTTAGGAAGACTGTTCCAAAGTTTTGGTGCTAAATAGGAGAAGGATCTCCCGCCAGCAGTCGATTTTGATATTCTAGGTATTATCAACTGGCCGCAATTTTGAGATCGCAATAGACGTGAAGGACTATAATGCGTTAAGAGCTCGCTCAAGTACTGCGGAGCTAAACCATTTAGTGCTTTGTAAGTGATCAGCAATATTTTCAAATTCATACGATGTTTAATAGGCAGCCAATTCAGTGTTGACAGAACCGGGCTAATATGGTCATACTTCCTGGTTCTAGTAAGAACTCGAGCTGCTGCGTTTTGAACTAGCTGTAGTTTGTTTATTAAGCGTGCAGGGCAACCACCCAGTAGAGCATTACAATAATCTAGCCTTGATGTCATGAACGCATGAACTAATTTCATCTTGTTTTAAAAATTTTATTCAGAGCATATGACGCAATTTAGATATATTTTTAAGATGAAAAAATGCGGTTTTACAGATGCTAGACATGTGACTTTCAAACGAAAGGTTGGTATCAAAGAGCACACCCAGGTTCCTAACCGACGAAGACTGTTGTTTTCAACAACAGCTTGACAGGAGAATTAAAATCTCCTGAAAGACATACATTAAAAAAAACATACATTACAAAACAAACATGCATTCATTTAAAACATTTACAAGCTGTGATAAAAAAAATACTCCCTAGTAGCTTTATTAAATGCAGAGATTTAAATAAATGATTGTAATTTCAATGACTTTTGTAGCACATTCTTATATTGAATGGTTATATCCTTATCAGTAAATGTTATAAAGTAATGTGTATTTCTAGCGAATATTTCAGCATATTCCATTCTCTTTACTCTTCAGTATAACACAGAAATCTTTTAAAACTAATGTTTCTCCTGGCTTCCAAGTCAGTGCCCATGATTTACTCAGTCTCAAGTCATCCTAGGTGTATATGGCATTCTTCTTTAAGACGAATACTATTTGAGTTATATTAAAAATTTTCCTGGCTCTTCCAAGCTTTATAATGGACTATAATGAATTTGCGTTTTTTTTTTTTTTTGCATGGATCTGAACTGACAAATTACACACTCCTGTTGGTTGAACACTCCACTGCATGGATCTTAATGTGTCGCTTCAGGTGAGTTTTAAAAGAGAAATGTAAAGACCACCCATTGGCCCAATGATGGAAATCCAACGGTGTGGGCGAAGGGATAATGCGCGTGTGTCTTTTCAGCGCTCCAGTGAAGTTCACTTAATTTATTAGAATTTAGTTTCAATATTACTTTAGCTCTATGCTTAATCTGATATGATAATCAAATTTAGATTGTGTTTCTTATTAGAAAATAATCATAAAAAATATCTTGAAGAGACATCACCCAAAGAGGAGAACAGGATTCTCCAAAGTTCTCAATCATTGAGACATTTAAAATGATACCAAACATGAAAAGGAAAAACAATAGATTCACAAGATACATCATATGTGATATGTGAGACATTCTCAGTGAACTTTTGGTGACTTGACTCAGGGGGAAAGGACAATGCTCTTTGCGATCTTCTGTCCAGGGTGCGTTTTATTGCTTTATTGTAGTTGTAGGGTGAGTTTTATCTCAGCTTTTATGAAAATCAGTTCTTACAGAAACTGATCACACGTGTGCGGCTTCTCTCCAGTGTGGATCCTCTCATGTCTTTTCAGACTTAATGAGCGACTGAATCTCTTGTCACAGTGTGAACACTTGTAAGGTTTTTCTCCAGTGTGAATTCTCTGGTGCCGTTTTAACTTGTTTGCTGTACGAAAAGTCTTCTCACACTCAAAGCACATGTATTCACCAGTGTGAATTTTCTCATGTCTATGTCAAATCAAATCAAATCAAATCAAGTATATTTGTATAGCGCTTTTCACAATACAGATTGTATCAAAGCAGCTTCACAGTATTAAATTAAAATAAAATAATACAACAAAGTTTGTTTCTAGTGGAATTTATTGATTGATAGAATAAAATTAAATATCCCCTAAATATCCCCAACTGAGCAAGCCCAAGGCAACAGTGTGTAAATGTACAACTATGTAAATGTTGCAGTTGTGAAAAACTCTTTCGACACACAGAACATGAATGTGGCTTCTCCTTCGTATGAACTCTCAGGTGTCTCTTCAGGGCTGAAAAGTTTTGCCGCATTGATGGCATGTGAACGGCTTCTCTCCGGTGTGGATCCTCATTTGAACATTAAGGTATGATGATTGACTGAAACTTGTCCCACATTGATCACATGTGAACGGCTTCTCTCCTGTGTGAACTCTCATGTGACGCTCAAGACGTTGTTTGGTTGTGAAACTCTTTCCACACTGAGTGCAGGTTGTAGATTTCTTGGCTCTTCTTTTCTTTAAAAATGTCTGTTTAGTCTTTGAGCGACTCAAAGGTTTTTCTCCAGGTTTGACATGATTTTCCTCCTTCACTTCACTCAGTTCTTCACTCTCCTCCTTCACTTCACTCAGTTCTTCACTCTCCTCCTTCACTTCTCTCAGTTCTTCACTCTCATCCTTCACTTCACTCAGTTCTTCACTCTCCTCCTTCACTTCACTCAGTTCTTCACTCTCCTCACTCTCTTCCATCAGGTCTGAAATCAAAGAAAAAATATTACATTTAATTTTCAGTACATCAAAATGATTCAAAGAGAGAAATATAAACTTAAAGGACATGAAAGTGAGCCCTGATGTAATCGTAGAAAGTAGAACTGTTATAAAATATTATGATAATCTGATGCCTTTTAAAAATGTATTATATGTCCTTGAAACTTTCCATGAATTAGGTAAATTTATCTTCCAATTATTTTAAAAACATTATAGGCACGAATCCCATATTTCTTTAGCAAGAACTATTAAATATATTTGATCAATGACACAATTATCTAACATGATATTAACATTAAAATATACAATACTGCCATATTTTGACACCAACTTTGAGATTGATATTTATTTTACTAAACACGTTTTAATTATTAATGGCCGTTCACACTAGACTTTCCTTGCACTGACTTCCATTCATACGCATTTGAAAGTGGGACACCAGAAACTCAAGTGAATAACCCTGTGAGAAATAACACAAACGTTTAGCATTCAAGTGGAGTGGATTGTTTATTTTTTAATTATTATTATTTGATGTAGGCAGTGGCGTACTGTGGGGTTTCAGTAAGGGCCTTCAGCAACAATCTCCACTACTTTCTGAAACATCTTGTGGTACAGATGTAACTAATACAAATAAATAATACATCTCCGGTTAACTAGTAGTGCCTTAATTTAGTTCGAAATGTATTGTTTTTTAAATCAAGCTGCTGAGTGCTCGTTGCCGCTGCGATCAGTGGTGCGGATACAGTGTCAAAGTGTCTAGAGACAAGATACACCCATGAGAACCATACTGCTGATACACTTTCAGAAACTCTTAATGGGGCTAATACTGTGGTTGCAGTGGGCAAACTTGGCTAGCCATGGCTAAATTTTGTTGGCCATAATCTCCACTTGGCTGTTACAAATGCCATAGCAAGTGAGAAGGATCGCACCACACGTGCCCTAGGACTCTGCAGGAATCTGGTGAGCATGTTCAGTATGAGCTGGATAAAAAGAAGAGACCTGAAAAAGGCACAGACGGAGGCCAACATTCCTCAGCACAATTTAGTTCTGGTGAGTGAAAAAATTTATTAAGCCAGAGAAAGTCAACATGCTAGTATTTCTTTCCCGTAATCTACCAAGCCATTAAGGAGCAGGATTGTTTTTGTTTCAGAATTTGACTTGTATGGCCTGTTCTGTTATGGTCATAAATATAAATTAAATTTAAAAATTAAATTTGTGATTCATTGTTTCTGTTATTTACAGAATTTTTTAATTTGTAAAATTCATTTATATTTTACTTTAGTTGGGAATGAGATATTGACAGTGTTTTTTTGTGTTATGGTAATTTTATGGTGATTGTTTCTATTTTCAAAATTGTATTTACATTTGTTCTTTAAAATGTACACATTTCTGAAAGATACACATTTTTCATTGAATAAATTAATTTAATATTTAAAGGCGTTAAGTGTATTAATTTTTTATTGCAAGTGACAACTTACAAACGATTAAATTAAATAATCACAACAATTTGTATGACAATTAATCGCCAAAGCCCTAAAACAGACAATTAATCGTCATAATCGCAATTATTTATTAGACAATTAATCGTAAGCCAAATTTCATAATCGTGACAGCTCTAGTCCCTGCTTGATATACAACCACTGATGAACATATTTGGTTTTGATTGGAAAAAAAAAACTATACGAGTGCGAATTAGGACCCGTAACTTCTGACACGATTGGCAAAAGCTCTAACCACTAGACCATTGAAGAACTCAAAAAGTCTTTGTGGATCTATGCCTTTATTCACATGAAAATTCTCGCCACTAATAATATAGCCTATGTTAGTAGATCTCATTAAATGAAAAATGTACCCAAAATGACCCAATGTACTATTGAAATTGATTTCTGGATATCGTAATGTTGAATTCTCCACAGAAGTAATAACATCGCTGCGAGATCTAGTGAGAAGCATTCAAATTTCTCCATTATTAACGGATAGAACAGCGCTGACGTGGAAACCAGGAGACAAATTGTGTCATGAATGAACTATATAGTTATAGGCTTTAAGTCCACAGATCAGCAACATTCACCATGGATTTCATGTAGTAACACTAAATGTAAGCATGGAAGTTTGGCAGGAATAGTAAAATGCTTTCAAGTACGTCACACAGCACTTCAAAACTCAAATATTTAAATGTTTTTTTTTTTTTATGTGATGACCAAAACATGATTTGTTCATCCTTCAAAGATTACTCCCAGTTTCAAAATGTAGGAAAACTCACACTTATTTAAAAATAATTTTTCTTTAATATATATTTTTTTAAAAATCAAGGAAATTTCTCTGGCATTTATTTCCTTTGGCTGTATCGAAAACGTACCAACCGTGAGACCGCTGTGTCGTTTCGAACCGAACCATGTATTTTGTGAACCGCTACACCCCTACTGATTACAGATGTTGATCTACCTCAGAGTTCGCCTTGATTGTTCTACGTTTACACTTTTGCATTGCACACATTTTGTAACAGTTTAAGTTCAAGAGTTTCTTTAACACTTACTTAATCTTAATATAAGACATACACTATAAAGAAGATATTTTTTGTGTACATTTTATTTTTGACTGCTAAAACTAATATAATTAGTTGTTTGCCTTAATAATGTTGATAAATAAAATAAAATAAAAACATTGGTTTAAATTCAAAATTTTCTACGTGTCTTCAAAAAAGGGTTATAAATTTTTTTTAATAATTATCGATACCGAAAGATATGAAACATATCGTGATAAATTGTTTAACTATATCACACAGCCCTACGATCGAGTTATCAAGCATTCCAATGTATAAAAAAAAGCTTTCATTCGATTCCTACGTCCTCCTTTTCTTTCCTTGCGCCCTTCCCTCGCATCCTACAGGGGGTGGAGCTGAGACGTGAGGAAAGAAAACGAAGATGCACCAAGAAATGAGAAGCACCCTAGGAGTTCCAGAGGGGCAATGTGCTTTTTTTTTTTCTCACCCCACCATAACTCAAAATGCAAGCCAGATTTGCTCTAATGTTTATAAATAAAAACGTAAAAATATGGCATTAATCGGCCAAATGTGGGCTCTCATGGCCATATACAGTAATTAACTTAGCTTTTTTTTTATTATTAACTTTTAGGAATTCCAGTTAAGAATAGCCTCAACTGGTGGGTGTTTATTTTAATTTCGTCTTCAGGCAAGATCAGCCGAACCTAAATCCCCCCAGGATTCGTACGGAGGGCCTACGCCAAATAACTTTTCTATACACTGTAAACCCGGATTTCATATCTAATCAAACATTTAAAGTATAATGTACTTACATGACTCAAATCGATTAAGTTTTGATTGCATTACTAGCAAATGTAAGTATGTTTAACTAATTTGTAGACCTAGTTGAGTCTGTGAATAACTTTAAGTGAAATAGCTTAAAATTCCCAAGTTTTAGTCAAGTTTTTGCAATGTACGATGGGAACGTGAAAGCCGTCACTTTGCCGCCGTGCTTTTTGCTGAGAAGATGTCATTTCCTGCCGCGCACCGGACAATCCAGTTGCTGCTAAAACTCGCCAGAGACGGTAGTAGCTTTGGTCTCGCCCTCCCGCTGTCAATTTAATGTGTTTGTGTGTGGATATAAGGGGATGTTGGTGAGTAGTGGGACGCTATAACTTTAACTAACGTTAGGTCGGCAGCCATTTTCACCTGCTATCTAACGTTACAGTTTGAAAGTTTTTTTCACTTGGTGCACTGTTTGTGAGAAGTCCAAGTGAAACAGTTTGACGTCGATGGACATTATCATTGTCACGCTTTCTCGCTTGACGCGCTGTTTGTGAACTTGGAAAACTGTCGTTTTAACCAGTTCAATGGGACATTTTTCACCTGTAGCGTCTCGCCCCGCTTTGAACCGCCTCTCGGCGCTGCGGACGAAAACCACGCGCATTCATGGCGGGGAAGGGAGCGCAACCACGTTGTAACATAGGGCTTTTGTGAGCAGTGTAAAACCGTTGTTGCAAGACGTTTTTCACCTGTAACTTTAGCGTCTTGGAGTTCACCTGAGTCGGGAGACGGCAGCGCCGGATGATTCTGTTAGCATTTAAGACTTTTAAAATAATTTAACTCGCGTTCATGTTTGAATGCCTTCTGTTTGTGATGCAAAAGACGATACGCGCTAACCATTACCATAGTAAACGCTTGAAGATACGCATAGTAAAAAGAAATATAGTGAACGCTTGAAGAAATCAGACCAAATGCTATCACAGTCATGTTTTTGTTTTATCTGTCAGTAGCCTACGTCTCGTCTCTTTATACCGGACTATCATAAAATAAAGCAACTTTTTTTTTCGGGAGCTTCCTCTGTTTCTCTGACTGAAAATATCTGTATGGGAGTCGAGAGAGTGCTAAAGCTCCTCAGGTCGTATTTTTGGTGGCATATATTTGTAGAAATTATCATTCTTTCTACATGTGATGTAAATATGTCCTGTAACCAGATAAACAGAAACAGACGCGACTGAAGAAGTAAGTGTGTCCTCTTTCTTTTGTGAAATAGACCTACGGTAATTTATTTCTGAGTGACTAATGTGCAATAATTTTGACATAAATTCATTATGATCAGTGTATCACTTTTTATTGTAAACCTGTGGTAAAACATCGATGCTTGGGTTTTAAATATTTAAGTAAACAACAAAAATGTCAGCAAACGGCCGCTTTTATCATGTTTGTTTTCAACGCTGTTTCCAGTGATTTCGGATTAGTTTTCTGATAAAACTTCCATTTGTTGGTGAAATGATGGGTTAGTGTGACGTTGTTCCAGAGAGGCGTGTTATGGGCGTGTTTTAGTGAAGCGCTGTGGAGCTTCTGGCCCGACAGTGGAAACCATCAATCCCGTTTAATCTCTGTCTCTTTCGCACCCGGAATCAACACATCAGCGAACTGGTAAACCTATGTGAATGTATATGTATGCGATGTGAGTTTATTGTAACAGGGCAATGGGTATACATTGAGTTTGAATGAACTTGTTTGAGTTCAACTTGTCTTGTTTGCACCCGGACCATAGCGGTAACAGAGGAGAAAAAAAATTAGAGTGTGTGTGTGTGTGTGTGTGCAGGGCCTGAAGTTAACTTTTTTGACCACCAGCCACTGTGGTGGATTTAAATATCCACCTGTCACAGTGACTTTTTACCAGCCAGTTTTTTTCTCTGAAAAATATTTTTCTTCATTTTCACACCGGTTCCCAACACACACACACATCTGTGCAGCTGTCATTGTCATTGTCATTGCACATCCAAACGTAGTCAGAGAAGGGCCTCATCTTCTTTCCGATCGCATGAACATTCCGAAACAGCAGTCGCATCCTCTCAAACTGCTCTGCTTTCATGGACGTCAGTACCTTGACCGCAGCGGTGTCTTTGGAAGCGCAGTCTTTGATAGTTTACAACTTATGCGTGATATCTCTGCGCCCAAGTAGCAGTGCTTCGCCTGTGCTTCCCCCTAATATAGTCCCAAGTAAATATCTGCCTAGGAAATCGCCTAGTGTTAATCTGCATCTCTGTTTGTACTTGTTGTGAATACGCAGGCCACAAGAAGTAATTAGGTGTTTTTTATTTATTTTTTATCACTTTTACTCAGGACATGCTAGCTGGCAACAAAGGATCCCATTCATTATGCTAAGCTAAGCTAGCGGTGGCGCTTCCAAACTAAAACAATGCATGCACTGAGACAAAAATGCATTTGCCCACCTATCTAAATGTAGGAAAGAAGGTGAATAAGCCCTATTTCAAAAAAATGGTGGAGTGTTCCTTTAACTACTGGCCTGCAGAAGGAAAATAAGTTAACAACAGCCATCACTTACAGATGAATAAATTAGGCTTCATTTAACATATTCTGTCTGCTTAACCACAAAATGTGAACAAAATCCACCCGGTTTACACAAGGAAGACTTATAAAACATTTCCAACAGGCAGCATGCTTCAGTTTTTTTTTTTTATCAACAGCAGAACAAAACTCATTATCAACAAGGTTTCCTTTCTCTTTTTTTTAATTTTTTTTTTAAGAGTCAAGGGTCAGTTAGTCCAGTCACTGAACCAACTTGGTGGTTTCTTGACTCGATGCGGCCTACCCCTCATTTGCGGCCTACACCTTCACTCCATGAAACATCTCTTCCCTCATGTTCCACTGTCGGCACACCAGTGTAATTTAAAGGGATATTTCACCCAAAAATTAAAATTCTGTCAGTAATTACTCACCCTCATGTTGTTCCAACCCTGTAAGATTTTTGATGAAATCTGAGAGCCGTCTCACTCCTCCATAGGCTTCTAAGGGATAAAAACTTGCCGGCCCAGAAAAGTTTTTAAAGACATCGTTAAAATAGTCCAAGTGACTACAGTGGCTCAACCATAAGTTTATCAAGCGACGAGAATACGTTTTGTGCACAAAAAACAAACAAAAATAATGACTTTATTCATCTATTAATTTACCGAAGATGAACGGAAGTCTTGCGGGGTTGGAACAACATGAGGGTGAGTAATTACTGACAGAATTTTAATTTTCGGGTGAACTAACCCTTTAAAGCAGGCACCCTGTCCATGCTGCTGGAGTTTTCAGGTTCCTCCACGAAAAGACTAGACAGGTCCAGGTCGAGTTCAGTTCCATCGGCTTCCAGGTTTGGTGTAGGAACTTCCTGAGGTTGCCAGCCTTCTGAGTCCTTAAACACCCAGCTGTTCTCCAAGGGTTGCTGTGAATGGTAAGGTTTGAACTTGTCATGGTGGACTTTTACTTTGGCCCTTGAGCTCTTCTGGATCCTGTACACTAAATCGTCCAGATGTCCGAGGATGAAGTAAGGACCATCGTAGTTGGGAAGAAATTTCCTGATCTTGTTTTTCACCCGTTTAGTTCCCTTAACAAGGTACCACACTGCATTGCCAACCTTGTAGTGTGTCCTTGCCAATCTCTTATCGTACTGCTTTTTAGCATGCTCCACAGATTGGTCTAGTGCATCCCCTGCAATTTCAACTCCAACTCCAGCCTTTCTCTCATCTGAGACACGTACTGCGGGGGTGTTTGAGCTGATGTATCGTTGGGGGGCATTCCTGCAACTAGATCAATGGGCTCAGTTAGCTCCCGACCAAAGAGCTTTATGTTTGGGGTAAAGCCAGTTGAACTGTGCTTGGTTGCTCAATAAGCCATTACAGCGTAAGGAACCATAAGATCCCACTCCTAATGACAACGCTCCGAGGTCGTAGCTAGGACTTTCTGAAGAGTGGCGTTGAACCGCCTGACCTGGCCAGAAGGTGTTGTGCGGGTCTTTTCAATGTCTAAGAGTTCACACATTGTTCTGTGTGTTCTGTGTTTGTCCCATCAAATCAACAGCAATCCTTTTCATGGGAACATCTACTCATACGGTACCCATGAGCGATTGAGGCCTCTTTGATGGTCGAGCCTTGGACGCACAGCTGACACAGGTACAACACCAGAGCTAAACATCTTCTCGCATCTTGTACCAATAATACCTTGTCTGCAGTCATGACAGCATCCGCTCTACACCAAAGTGTACACCCACTGGCCCTTCATGCATCTACTGAATGACATCTTTTCGGAACACTTGCGGGAGAATGATCTGTGGACAAAACTCGGGACCTTCCATCAGGTATAAAACGTTGTACCAGAATGTTATCCTTTAGGTAGAGTCTCTTCCACTGGCTCCAGTAGGCCTGTTGCTAGCCCGTAGGGTGATGAATCTTTCCAGGAGGGTCGCTCCTCGCCTCTCTCCATCCACCTTCTAATGGGAGAAATATCAGGGTCAGCCACTTGGGCAGAGCACAGTTCCTCACCCAACAAATGGAGCAACACTTGTGGTGAGGACGGGTGCACTTCCCCCACTGGACAGGACTCCAGGATAACTGTTCAAGGGTAACATTTCCATCACTTGTTTCTAATGCAATACTTCCAAGTGTGCATAAAAACAAGGTGATGGAAACATTGCTAATGATAGGAAAAATATATTTTTGTATTGATTTGTGTGGAACGGTTCATTTTAAAGCAATTTTTTCAGTGTCAAACATAATACTTCTTTATGGACTTGGTTGGTTTCTGGACGCCACTGTACAGTTCAGCTCACTTTCTGATCCAGAGCTTTTCAAAGTCAACACAGTTTTACACCAGAGATCTTTCTTCTTCAGCTGTGTCATAGAGTCAGGACTAAACACTCATTTGATGAGATCAGAGGAAGTTACCAACCAGAGGAGGAGCTGATGATGTTTAAAGGAAGAGCTGTAACTATATATAATGAAGAGAAAGACTGACAGAAACACAAAATGGCTGATAAGTGTGATCTGTGTCTGCTGGGACTGATCATTCTCTCTTCACTTCTCACAGGTAAAGAAATCTGTATTTTCTCTAAAGACATTTAGTGGAATTAGTCTGGAAAGAGTTCATTTGAACATGCTTAGAGGACAGCCAGAGAAAAACTAACATCAAATAGTCAAGGGCAAAGAGCCCAACTAAAGCAAACACCAACTAAACCAAACTATTACTTTCAAACAATCTTCGACATCTAAACCTCTTTTAAGAGGTTCAGTCCTGTGTCTGCTGGGAAATGTCCCGCTAAAACTTTATAAGAATGTTATGGGATAATATTCTATCAGTGTTATCACTAAACATGTCTAAAATGTTTTTAGAGAGTGTTATCGTTCCTTTAGGAGAACATTCTGGTAACCAAAATAAAATTAGCTATAGAAAACATTACAAGAACATAACAACATTGATAGAACAACAACATTTCTATCTGGGATGAGCTCATATTGTGGCCACAGAGAGTGCGCTGTGAGTTACACTTTTAGAGTTACACTTTTAGCTCACTGTGACTCACATTGATGACCTTGTGCCCAAATTGTGAGATTACTGTGAGATTAAAGTGTTGACTGGGCAAGTAAAATCATGACAAAATAATGCATTAACAAATAATTTAATAAAATATGATTAAACATGCACTAGGGGGATATTTTTATATATTTTATATCTTTGTAGTTTTTCTTGTTTATTTCCCCAGGTGTTTCTGATTAGCCCCACCGCCTTGTTATCTTGTTTAGCTTGTTTGCCTGTGTATTTAAACCTCTGTGCTTCAGTTGTTGGTTGTCTGTCGTTGTAGCTGTTTCATGTTCTTGTCCTGAGATCTGTTGTTTGCCCTGGATTACATGTTTGTCTTTTTAAAGTAAAGCTTGCATGTGGATTCTCTCTCCGGTTCATCCTTGCCTATACGCTAGTTATGGGCAAATGAAGCCTCATGAAGCACTGAGGCTTTCCCTTGATTGTTCCGGGAAAATTTTAGAATAAAGATTGATGAGAAGGAGATAGATGAGGTACATGAATTTAAATTTCTAGGGGCTACTTTAGACTCTCATCTTAAGTTTGATAGTCATGTAAAGAGAATGTGCAGAACTGTCAAGACAAATTTAAACTGCTTCCGATTAATAAGGCAATATATACCCATTAAGGCAGCACAGCAGTTTATGCATTCTATGATATTTTCTCATTTATCGTACTGTATTACTGTTTGGGGTCAGGCCAATCAAACAACAATTACACCCGTTAGGTCATTATATAAACAGGCATTAAAAGTAATGGACCAGAAACCTGTAAGATGGCACCATTGCCTCATTCTAAGGAAGCATAATATTTTTGACAGTTTTGTAAATCTTTCATTTCTAAAACTACTTTTTAAGTGTGTGAACAACCTTGCACCAGAAATATTCTGTCAACTAGTAGTGAAACAAAAGAGCGGAATAAGAACTAGAGGCACAATAAGTGGAAACTGTATAGCCGCAAAACATAGAACAACATTTGGTCAGACATCATTTTCAGTAAGAGGCATAAAATTGTGGAACGCCTTACCATCAGAAATTAAAACATTGACAGAACTCAAGGTTTTTAATACACATTTAAAGCAATGGCTGAAACTGAAACAATTCTGTGAACACTGACTGTACAGGATACAACACAATGCATACAAACATAAAGTTGCATATGTTAGCATGCACAGACACATGCATACTTTTGTGTTTTTGTATTGTTAAATGTATCTAGACTCTGTTTTATAGTGATTTCTACATCCATTTAAGCGCATATCTTATTTCATGTATGGGATGTATTTATTGTATGTATTTTAATAGTTATAATTTTTTAATTCAATACTCTGTAATTTCTGTTTTAATTTTACAAGCCTAACCAGGGACAGGGGTTGCAAATTAGTCATGGCTATAAACCTGTATGCATGGCATACACTTTGTATTCTTTATAAAGCAATGTTCTATGCATTTGTCCCTGTCAAATAAACATTAAAAAAATAAATAATAAAGATTCGAAGCATCAAGAGTGTCGAAAACAGCGCCATCTTGTGGCAGGTCAAATTTATAACAGCCATAAACCCGAGTGCGTATTTCACCTCCGTTGTTTTATCCATTAAACACAAAAAAAGCCTGACTAGGCTAATTGTTCAGTTTTCTGATAACTTGCATATTAAAGTGTGACAGTAAATTAAATTGTCACTGTTACTCTCCGGCACAGAGCTTCATGAGAAATTGCGCTGCGTACTCGATATGTGCTTTGAAGCTTCATATCAAATGAAACATCACTACTATACGCTGCAACATTATTTTGCCATTAATTTAATAGATCTATACTTTTTAAACATGGAAAATAGACTAACTACTACTACCACTTATAAATTGAATTTGATCTAAACCGTTTTCTGATTTTAATTATTCATAAATATTTGGTCATAACTACTTTTATTCCTGGAACTACAGTATGTAGGGTTTGTTTCTGGTGAGACATTTATTAGTAGCGCACACTATAGGTGCTCTCAGCGTGTTAGTTGTGTTGCTACGGTAATGCTGGCATTTTACTCTAATATATGTTGACTGCTGAGTCTGTGTGTAATGATGTCAATAAATAAAATAACTACAAATAACCTTTATCTTTTGTTTTGTTGTACTAGTGGTGTAAAGGAATACAAATATTCTCTTAGCATGTTTAATCATATTGTATTAAATGATTTGTTAATGCATTATTTTGTCATGACTTTTACTTGAGAGGGCCCTAATCATGATCAAATTCACTGTTAACTACTTTCCAAACTCAGCTCATGATTGATCATAAACTTACTATCAAACACACAACGAGTGTTCAGCTCAGTGAAGTGATGTTGTGTGGTCAGAGAACAGAAGTACAGTATCATCACGACTGTGTCTGGATGGAGAGTGAACTACTGATCCCAGCAAACCTTCCCTGAGTTTTGCTCCTTCCTTTGGGAACTGTTCCACAAATATTCTTTGTGGGTTTGGAATTGTTATTTTGTATTTAGCTGTGCATAAGTCACAGTAGGGTGAGTTTGAAGGAAAGAGAGAAACACAGAACAGATAAAGAACTTTTAAGGTCAGTTATTAGTGTATTTTCTACGGTTGAAGAGGAGGATCAACTAATCCTGTGCCGTCCAGTAATGTTTATGACAAAGCTGAAATCAAGAGTTCAAGATATGATGATATTACATTATTTAAATTTGTTTCAAAGTCAATTCTTATTCCTTCTTAAAGAGGCATTTGATTTGGTTTATGCATAAATGTTAATTAATGCATTAACTATCAAACACTGGAAAAAGATTGTATGATTTGAATCTTCTGCTTTTTATGCTGGTGTGGTTTGTTTTTTCATTTATTAATATCATAATGATCACTGAGATATACTGTGTTTCAGGTATCAGTGGAGTGGATCATGTGTTCATCAGTTCTGGTGAAAATGTGCGTCTGCCCTGTAATAATGCTCTTTCTGACTGCAAATCTAAAACTACATGGATCTACAGCAAAAATTCAACAGCAGTTGGACTGATTGAATTAGGGATAAATAATAAAGACACAGAGAGACATGAGAGACTGAGTCTGGAGTCTGACTGCTCTCTGAACATCAATAACGTCACAGAAGAAGATCATGGATTTTACAGCTGCCAGCAATATGTGAATGGACAGAAACAAGGACCTGACGCTGATGTTTATCTGCATGTTCTTCATGGTAAGTTTATGATTATCTGGTCAATTTGAAAAGGGCAGATTCTCCATTTAAACTCAGATGATGATTGAAGAGTCTGTGATTTGTGTCTTGTGTTCAGTTTCAGTGTCTCCATCATCATCATCATCTTCATCATCATCATCATCTTCTTCATCTTCATCCTCACAGACTGAGATCAGTCCAGGCCGCTCTGTGACTCTCTCCTGTCAGTTGTATTCATATACTCGATTCTCCTGTGATTATTGGGTTCGTTCTGAGGGATTTGAGCTGTTGTGGGTGAATCAGGCTGGTGTTGATCTGAAGACAGACTCCAGATATCAGATATTATCATCATCATCAGATCAATATCACTGTATCATCATCACTCTGACTACAACACTCCTGAATGAAGATAACAACAGAGAGTGGAGATGTCAGCTTACTCACAGAAATCAACTCCAGACCTCAGTCAGATACACTGTCAAGTATTCAGGTGAGAAAACACTCTTTTCTGACAGATTTGTGAAAACTTTCACACACTGGCTCTACTCTTTCTGATGGCTTCATACGTTTGGCAATTGTAAAATATTAGTGGTCAAAGTCATAAACTGCATACAAATCCTTATAATTCCCAATATTGACCTCCTATGGGTCATACTAGGCTAAAATAGACTCTTCTGATTTATGCAATATTTCATGTATGACCCATGAGAGGGAGGTCAATATTGGGAATTATAAGGATTTGTATGCAGTTTGAGGAATTTTAAGGCTTAATAATGTCATTGATTCAGGAAAGCTGAAGGTTTATGGGAAGCAGCTCATTGTGTTTCACTCTCATATAAACTAGGAATAAATTATACAGTAACATCTCTCTTCTCTACTACTGCCACTGTAAGCTGTGATGATTGAACACAAACTGCATGTCATGATCAATATGAAAATATGATGTTAACCCACTGCGGTCTAAGGAGTTTTTGGGGTCCTTGAGATGTTCTGACATGCCCTGCCATTTGTGCTTTTTTCAGTTGTTTATAAACATATTAATGGCAAAGGTGTAATTACACTCTATTTAGCACAAACCGGGCTACCATAATATGTTGTAAGTTGTTGCCTAGAGTTTTTTCTTCAAAATGATGTGAAAATCATCCTGCCTAATCATTCACATAAAACAATACATTGATTTCAATTTTGTAAGACACTTTTTGTTTGGAATATGCGGGTGGCCATAAATGATCCAACCAACACCATCATGAATACATTCACATCTGAGAAGACGGCCCGCATAATTAGCCTTTTCATTCAGGTGTGTCACTGTAACGTGCTCCAAGAACCAAGTTAAAGCCAGGATCTAGATGCAGATAAAAATGATGTTTAATGGCTCAAAACAGCAATTCATGACTTGAGCGTAGAACACATGACACAGAGCGTAGAGTTTCACCATAGCAATGAACCATGAAGGGCACGTTCACATGAACATTCGAACACACTAACATTCAAACAATAATCCGTACAGGTAAGAAAGAACACCATGGTTAAATAACAGGACTAATTAGATAACACTGTACACCTGAGTGAGCAAACAAAACTACAAAGACCATGAACAGAACTACAAAAGGAACATGAACTGACAATTTTCACAATAAGAGACATGACAAAGCACAGGTTCCTTACATAACCCCCCTCCTTAATGGCGGCTCCTGACGCCCAACAAAGATTCCCTGAAATCATTGTCCATGGGAGGGCCAGGACCGTGAGGCAGGGGAAAAACTAGCCTAATTGCTAACCCAAAAGGCAGTTCAATGGGCTCTGTTACAAACATTGAGACAGTACTACAATGTGCCCGACATAAGGCAAAGACATTCATGGCAGCAATACAAAACCAAGACCCCAAAACACTTGTCACATGAAGCATAATAAACATCAATAATTTGTCCATGGCAGTAGCAGTAGCAAGGTTTCCTTACTTGTCACATTGTACATAGGTAACTTAGTTTCCCCCGTGACCACGGCATAAAGCTTGGAATCTGAAAAAACTACCCCCTCGTTCCAAAGAAAAAACAAAAATGCACACTCGTTCTTCTTAACCATGGTGTGCCTCATCTCAGTTGCAACGTTCTCATTCAACACTGAGACGATCACATTCTCGGCCTCGGTGCAATTCTTTGTAGCCTCAGCACTCACATTCTCGGCTTCGTTGCACTCGTTCACTGCAGCCTCGGCACTCACGCTCTCGGCTTCGTTGCACTCGTTCACTGCAGCCTCGGCACTCACGCTCTCGGCTTCGTTGCACTCGTTCACTGCAGCCTCGGCACTCACGCTCTCGGCTTCGTTGCACTCGTTCAGATCTTGGTTCGAGAGGACAGTTGCACTCTCTGGGTTATGGTAAGCCACAGCCTCACCCACAGTGAAACTAGACCCACTTAAAAACAAAATAAAGTCCATTTGCTGGCATAGCGTAGAGGGGTGCTCAAACGAAGGCATTAACTCAGCGAATTCATCGTCCAATCCATATTGAAAGCACCACTTTAAATAAGTCTCATCCCATGGTACATGATCCGTGAAACATAGAAAATCCTTGACATAATTTTCAATAGAACGACCTGCTTGACAAGGACTCATGAGCCGATCTGCTAGATCCATTTTTAGACGGATTATTCTGTAACGTGCTCCAAGAACCAAGTTAAAGTCAGGATCTAGATGCAGATAAAAATTATGTTTAATGGCTCAAAACAGCAATTCATGACTTGAGCGTAGAACACATGACACAGAGCGTAGAGTTTCACCATAGCAATGAACCATGAAGGGCACGGTCACATGAACATTCGAACACACTAACATTCAAACAATAATCCGTACAGGTAAGAAAGAACACCATGGTTAAATAACAGGACTAATTAGATAACACTGTACACCTGAGTGAGCAAACAAAACTACAAAGACCATGAACAGAACTACAAAAGGAACATGAACTGACAATTTTCACAATAAGAGACATGACAAAGCACAGGTTCCTTACAGTCACTGAGCCACAAGAAAGAATGCAAGGATAATATATATATATATATATATATATATATATATATATAAAATTGGTTCACAGTTGGAAACACAGTTGTTGTTTTTTTTCACAAATTTTGCTTGCAAATTAATATCCAAGGTAAACATTTCTAGTAATTGTGCAGTTAATTCTCATGCTGTATTTTCAGTAAGTTTTGGAATATGTATCCTGTCCCCAGATGTGTCACTAATAAAGCACAATAAAAATAATTTAAAGAGAAGGCTTAAATTGACCTTTTAACCCCCTGAGGTCGGCTATCGCACCGGCGCGATAGGTTCGTTTTTTTCCTTATCAGTGCAAAAAAGAATCAAAATACTAATATTAATTTTTATTAGGGCTGTCAATCGATTACATTTTTTAATCGCGATTAATCGCATGATTGCATGAGTTAACTCGCGATTAATCGCATTTAATCACACTTTTTTTTATTTGTTCTAAATGTACCTTAAATTAATACTTTTCAAGTTTGTAATATTCTAATCAACGTGGGCATGGACAAATATAGATGCTTTTTGCAAATGTATGTTTATTATTGAAACCATAGTCAATATAGAGCATGAAGACAAGACATGTTTCAAAGGTCATAGATGTTTTTCAAAGAACTTGTTCATGCAGCTCTTCTGAAAATGCTAAATGTACATTTATTATTTATTATTACATTATAGTTTGTCTCTCTCTGTGCCCATTTTGATGAAGCTAAATTCTCAATAAAACTGTTTTCATTGGTAGCCTATATTTTACGGTTTCTGTTGTCAGACAACGGAATGAATATGAAATGGTGACTGAACCGCGACCTATTAAGACATAACCAGCTCTCCCTTCCAAGACGTTAATCTGCACAAAAATCCTGGTAATCGAGCCGGCGTCTGATGAAATCAAATACACATAATTTCGGCTATACTTGCATGTAAAATTAGAGAAGCAACATAATATCTGTGTTTAACTGAATTAAAGCGCTGCTCCTCCGCGCAAGACGCAGAGAGAGAGAGAGAGAGAGAGAGAGAGAGAGAGAGAGAGAGAGAGAGAGAGAGAGAGAGAGAGAGAGAGAGAGAGAGAGAGAGAGAGAGAGAGAGAGCAGTATACCAGCGGTACCGGTAGATTCTCAGAAACTAAATAAGGTTTGGGTGCTTTGTTGAAGGGGAAAAAAATCGCTAAAGGGGTCTGCAATGTCGCTAAGTTGGCAACACTGTGTATCTCCATTTCTCCAACTAGGGGTTGGGCCACGGGTCAAACAGAAAATACGCGCTGCGTTAATCGAATGTTAAAAAAATTTGTGCCGTTAATATGATTTTGCGTTTACACGTTATTAACGCGCTAACTTTGACAGCCCTAATTTTTATGTTATATGCTTGTGTTATACATCAATCGATCCTGTTAAGTGTGTATTATTTTTGTGTATACTCACAATAAAAGCAAAGTGTTGTGTTTTTTGCCAAATAAAGAAAAATAAGCACGAAGCGAGTTCTGCTTTCTCTCTGTCAGTGTAGTCCATTCTGAAACGCGTCCGAAAATGAACCATAACTCAGCGAATACTCAGTCAAACAGTCACACAGGCATGAAGCTTGAATTCTCTTCTTTTAAATGAAGTAATTTTTATAAAAAACAAATATTCTCAGTTTATGTAATATGTATGTAAAAAGAGAGATGTCAGTCGTTCTCATCTCAGCTCAATAAGTTTTAATGTGACTCCGCCCACGGAGAGCGCACACTATTCAAACGCAAATAATCTGAGGATGCAAACCTGTGAAACGCCCACATCAGCTAGATAACACACACCGCGAGTTCACTTTCAGTCTCATGTACTTTACAATGCTGTGAGGAATAATAATCCTGGAAAATTTACCTCAGAAGTTCTGGAAGTTTCATTTCAAGGAGCAAACGGATCCGTCTGATGAATAGGTCAGTTATATGCACTGTTAACCCTTGCTGTAAAAAAAGGCGTAATTCAGACAGTATCATACCATTTTCCATTAAAACAGTAATATACCGTAGAAAACAAAACTAGCCTACAGGAATATACTGTAAATTAACAGCGCTCAAAGTCGACACTCAGAGGCTGTTTTCCCAATCACACCCTATACCCTCATTCACTATTCCCTACATTAGTTCACTAATATAGTCCACTTGAATGAAAAGAAGTGAGTGAATTGAGACACTGATGAACACCTGATAAGCAGAATCACTGAAGGACAGAGACAAACAAGAACAGAAAAAAGAGAAACACAGAAACTACAACTGACTTCCAGCCACACTGAGTGTGAAACCAGTTTACAAACCAGTTTACGATTATTTCTTTCATACATGTACAAAAGTTCTTGTTGAGAATTAACAGAGATTGAGTTAATAATAAAGTTTGTTGTCACCATGATGGAGATCAGTATTTGCTTTAGTTGGTCTCTTGTCCCATGACTTCTTACCATTCATCTCTCTCTGACTGCTGTAACAGTGAGTTTCTAAAGCACATTTGTTATAGCAAGAAGAAGTCAAGAGGAAGATGATTAGTTGTTTTTGGCTTTTGTGATGATTTAACATTCATCCTGGACATGTCTGATTCTCTGATCTTTCCTGTATATATTCTTTGAATTTATGGGTATTTCTTATTTATCTGTGAATCTACAACATGAAATCAATATCTTTGTAATCATGTCTTCTGAACAATATTGTAATCATAGAGTGCATTAATACATTTTTAACTTCTGCTTGACACACACAGACACCAACAATCATCATATGAATCTCAGCAATGGTGACAATCAAAAGTTTCATGTCGCAATGCATGCTGGGTTCCAGGATAATATAAAACTCCCAGCATGCACTGCTGCATGAATAATAAAAAAATATTGCCACCATTGTTGAGATTCATGTGCTAAATTGTGATATCTCTGTGTTTCTTTAAGACAGTAGCTCTGTTTTTTTTTTTTTTTTGGTTTATGCATGATGTGTTAAAAAAAATAAGTCATTGTATGTATTGCTGTGGTTTCACAGTGGTGCTAATGTAACACTTTTGATTGAGGATTAAACTCTGAACGAGTAGGAATGAGCTCCTTAGTGAATGAACAGGCTATATGATGATTTTATCACCATAATCAACATAACCACAATCATTCATAAACTGTGTGTGTGCACAAGTGTGATTTACAAAAACACAGCTCAAGCAGCAAAAGAAACACTAATGTTTTTGCATCAGCATCCCAACTAAAGCAAGCACTGATCTCTATAATGGTAACTTCACACCAAACATTTTCAATTAAACATCTCAACAACAACTTCTGTAGATGTATGACAGAAATAAAGTAATACTGGTTAATAATAAGTGTAATAATGTGTAATGGCTGGAAGTCAGTTGTAGGTCTTGTGTTTCTCTATTTTCTGTTCTAACAGCAGGTGTTCATCACTAATGCTCAACATTCACTTACATATTCTCTTAAGTATCTCACTGCAACACTGCGTCAATGTAACTTTTTACTCGTTGTAGTGTGGATTTCCCTGTGGGGTTGAAAGGGTTAACAGCGTAAGATAAAAAGTCACACCCACAACATGTATTTTAACAGTAATAAACTGTAAGTTATAAAACAGGTTTATACTGGCAACACTGTTGCCAGTAGTTTACTGTAAAATCTTGTTTTTTGGGTCACCATTGTGCAGAAGAGTAGAGCCTGTGCTTCAGTCCAGGAGAAGATCTAAAGACATTGATGATACGCTGCATGTTGCTTTATTTAAAAGGCAGTGACTGTGTAGTTGCTGGTCCAGTGGAAATCTCTTTATTTACCAATTTTTTTTTGTGGTTTCAAATGAAATAAGTTCACAGTAATCCTTTGCTCACTTTATTAATGCATTATAAATTTTAGTTAATACTTTTAAATGACAGTTGGTTAATTTAAGACAGTCGGTTTCTGCAAGTGAAATTAGTTAACTCGAGTTTTAGTGCATTTTTACAGTAACATACTGTACAATTAACAGTAAATTACTGGCAATAGTGTTGCCAGTATTTTACTGTAAAAAACCCCGGTAAGGTCTAACAGTGTGCTTTGTTCTAATCGCAAGTGTCTGTACACGCAAAAAGACTGTTTAAATATGAATCGCGTTTCTGTGTGTGAATGAATGAACAGCTTTTAGCAATCTCTATTGCTATACTAAGATGAGTAAAAATCGACTACAAAAATCGGATAGATTATAAAGTTTTTACAGTAAAATACTGCCACATCAAATAAGCTTATAATGTTGCCAATGTATTTGTGCCAGCTCCACAACAGCACGCATCTGTGCATTCATTCATTCACGCACAGAAACGCGATTCATATTTAAACAGTCTTTTTGCGTGTACAGACACTTGCGATTAGAACAAAGTATATAACTGACCTATTCCTCAGCTGGATCTGTTGCTCCTCGAAATGAAACTTCCAGCACTTCTGAGGTAAATTTTCCAGGATTATTATTAAGATAGTATCATTCCTCACAGCGTCGTAAAGTACATGACTCTGATTACTTGCAGTGTGTGTTATCCAGCTGATGTGGGCGTTTTACAGGATTGTATGGATTGCCTCAGATCATTTGCGTTTGAATAGCGCGCGTTCTCCGTGGGCGGAGTCACATTAAAACATAATGAGCTGAAAGAGAACGACTGACATTTCTCTCTTTTCATACATATTACATAAACTTAGAATATTTGTTTTTTCATTTCATTCATTTAAAAGAAGAGCATTCAAGCTTCATGGCTGTGTGTATGTATGCCTGTTTGACTAAGTATTCGCTGAGCTACAGTTCATTTTCGGACGCGTTTCAGAATGGACTTCATTGACAGAGAGAAAGTAGAGCTATCATCGTATTTTTTTTCTTTATTTGGCAAAAAGCACAATACTCTGTTTTTATTGTGAGTATACACAAAAATAATACACACTTAACAGGATTGATTGATGTATAACATAAGTATGTAAGATCAAAATCAACAGAGTCTCTCCTGCACTGATAAGGAAAAAAGCGAGCTGGTATCGCCGGCGATACCACCGACCCCAGGGGGTTAATGTCCTGATGCGTCTGAACATTCATCTTCTGCAGCTCCAGTCGCTTCACCAACACTGACTCCAGTCAGAAGCTCAAACTCTGAGAAGACATCAAGCCGAACTACAGCAGCAGCTTCTACACAAGGTTCATGATCACATGATCACTGTCACACATCATCAGTCTCTCGCTTCAGTGGTTTGCACTGGCTCTCACAGACTGCTTTATCATCACACATATTATCATCAAAAAAAGCTCTTTAGTCAGATTTGTCAGTGAGTTTTGATACATATGACTGGTCTTGTACAGCTCTTTAGTCTCCTATGATAAATTAATAAAATCATAGTGAGGATTTATTAAACACAACTCATCCCATGTTACTATTTCCATCTTGTTTTTAATAGTTGTAACATCAACTACAGCAACAACACTGACTCTAGACACCACACCAATCTCTCTGAATCCAGGTGTGTATGAACGAACTACAGCAGCAGCTTCTACACACGGTTCATGATAACTGTCAGACACATCAACCTCGAAGGATTCCTCAATATTTGTGCATTTCATACCGGAAACGTTGTTTGTTTTAGATGCCGTCAATAAATAGATATTCCACATTTCAATGTTTCTGCAAACTTAGAAATTCAAGTGTGCTATAAACTCACTTAGAAGTTATAACATGAATACCTATGAATGAATAAAGCATCAAATAGATTTATTTTTGGTCAATGGCTATAGTCATTCTTCTCCTGACACCTTGTGATTGAAGTAAGAAGATAATGATGACAGACTCGTGCACATATTCATAATTTCTGTGATGAGCAGCTCAAGTATTATGCGATGATGATGTTGTGTATATGTGGCATTATGTGTTGAACTGAACTAACAGACGTGATCCACAGATCCAGGAGAAACTAAAGTCAGTGTGACTGCTGTATCATTATACAGAGGTACGACACGTTCATTTATACTGACAGCTTTATAAAAATAAACTATCACTCAGTCTGTAAAAGCTTCATCAATAACTGTTGATAGTTGAATACCCTTGACTTCAGTCATGTACAGTTTCTCTTCTTCCTCTCATGTTTCCTGCAGTGATTGTGATTATTGTTGAGATCGCAGTGTTTGCTGCTCCTACTGTGATTCTTCTTCAGATCATCAGTGCAAGAAGAGCTGGTGAGTTTTGAGCCACACACAATCTGATGATTCACACTCATCTGATCTGGAACAATCTGCAATCATGATAAAAACACATACGAGAGGTCAGTCAATGCTTTTATTTTGCAGGGAGGAAGGACTTGAAGCACCCAGAGGAAACAGAGATGCCTGCAAAATTACAATAAAATACTGGTGAGTTTTGAGCAAATCTGCAACAATATTTAAAATAGCAAAAACTTACAGAGGATTGTTTATCATTTTATTTTCTTCTTCTCAGAAAACAAAGAAAAAACTCTGATCATCCTTAAGAAAGAGTAACACCAAGTTTAGATTAAAATGTGTTTTTTTTTGTTTGTTTTTTACAAATAAAAGGCCAGATTTATTTTCATTAACATCCCAGTCAACACGTTGATCTCACAGTGATCTCTCCATATGATCACAGTGTGAGTCACAAGTGTAATTTTGGTTGAAAATGAAAATTGGATTGATGTGTTAGGCCGGCTACACACTGGCTGCGTGGCGTGTCCGTTTTTATTTCGGCTCCCATGTTAACATGTTAGATCTTGCACACTGCCTGTGTGACACACACGTCTCAGGTGCGGAAGAAAACGCATGCATGCTAGAAATATGAACGGACGCCTTTTTCAACTTTTACAACTTTTATCTTCATGAAAACAGCAACATTTCAAAGTGGCTTGTTTGGTGCTATTTTTTTCCATTTAGCTCCATGTTGATCTCGCGTTATCAGCCCCCCTTCGATATCAGATGGGTCTGACCCAACAAAAATCCAGTTTGGCGCTGTTTGACAGTGTGTGCGCACTTCAGTTCGCGCTCAGAAAAAGTGCATCATGTCAGAACAGAATGCCAATGAAATGTTTACCCGGCAAAGCTTTAAAGCACGAGCAAATAATGAACTTTTGTGATTGCGAATAAGTGCAGTGTCCTGTGAGTGTAACTCTACCGCTGCATTAACATGTGATGTGAATGTACGTCGAGTTTTACAGTATTGGGAATGAGGCGCCAGAACTGCAGCTGATAGAATGTGCGCTGTAGCGTGATACTACCATATTTTAGTTTCCATTCTTATTTTGTTTCCACGATGTGTAAGATGTAGGGCTACCACATCTTTAAATTACTATTAGTATTATTTAAGTTAACATAATAAAATACGTAGACCTACTGTTACGTCAGAAACGAGGATACAATATGCAAGTGCAAAAACTCTTTATTGATAGTCAATAATGATGATGATGTTGATGAAATCCGGGTGATGCAGGCTGTGGCGCAGGGACTTTGATGGTCAGACACGGAGTGATGAATGAAGTGCAGCGTGCTCTGATGAGTGAAGACGTGATCCAGACATGAAACGTAATCCAACAAGACGTGAAACAGGAACACAGGAACTCCAGACGGGACACGAGGCACAGGAACAGGATCAGACAACACAGAGACTTCATGCAACGATCTGACAAAGGAGATGAGAAAGCGGTGAGCATATATAGGAGATGAGATGAGTGGCAGCTGGTGATGATGAGTGGTTGCAGCTGGCTACTGATCAACAGTAACGATCCGGACACACACACTCACACACATGTAAACAACAAGGCACGAGACTAGAGAGAGACATTGGATCTATGAACCGTGACACCTACACCACAAAAACTAGTTGAGGATAAATTCGTTAAAGTTGGGCGATTCCAGTGTTATGGACGTGACATTTGCAGTCAAAACTTGAAATATAAATTCTCAGAAAATGCATTTAATACCAATATTTTGAAACGTCTGTTAATATATCCATACTCCCTTAAGAAAGGAGTCAAGACATTAGAAAAATATCAGTCTACACATGCGTTTTATATTTAATATGAGGGAAATACACATGTGACGTGACACAAAAAATCTTTAACTTTTAGGTGGCAAAATATTTTTTTGTAATTCTATGAATTATACTGTGCAAACCAAAAGATTTATACCCACCGGATGAATAAAGACCGGCCTTCACAGAACATAAAATATTATTTTTATTTTATTTTTCGTGTTCGCATTTATGTGAAAAAAAATAAAATAATGTTACGGGCGTGACAGTTCTCCATTACGGACATGACTGCTCTGAAAGCAACTTTAAAAATTTCACAGAGACTTCAAACAGAAAGCACAAAGCCTTTCTTTAAAGTGAATTTCGTTTTTTTATTAACTGTATCTTAATTTTAATCAATGTTTCATCAACCAATTGCCTGGCTTTAATAAATAAGAAGTAAATATAGTAGAAAATAGATAATCATGACACGGAGGCACGGGCGAGTGAACTGGACTCTTGTCTCATAAATGAACCGAAACTCAGCGTAAGGTATGCTACTTGCCTCACAGACCTGAGAAATATAAAGAAAGCTTGAAATGTCTACTTTTAAACAGAACAATTCAAAACGAAGGAAAACAGAATGTGCATTTCTCTCTGGCGCGTTCTGAGAAGATCGCGACGCATCGTCAACTTCATCTTTGCAGTCGACACAGAAAACACTTGTTTATTAATAAAGATTTATTAATAAAGATTTTCAAATATTGCACCTGTCAATACAGAATGAAATATTCTGTAGCCTATTTTGCCGTCAAAACTGCCGACGTTGTCTTTGCTGTATCGTCACCTAGCAGCAGCAGCGCCGCGTCAGACACGTTTCTGGTGTGCAAAGACATAGAAAACGCCACGCTCACGCAACAGAAACACCACGCTGTGTAGCCAGTGTGTAGCCGGTCTAAACATTTGATGTCAGGCTCCAACTTCATTAAACAACTCCACAAACAGCATTACCAGCTTCACTTATTACTAACCAGACTGACTTTATTTCTGTCATATGTGTGGAAAAGTCCTTATTGAGATTAACAGATGTTTAGATGTTGATGTTTAGATGTTGATGATTTGTTAATAATAATAGTTTGGTTTGGTGTCATCATTATGGTGATCAGTGTTTGCTTTAGTTGGTCAGTTTGACTCTTGATGTTTTAATGTTAGTTTTTCTCTGGCTGTTGGAACTGTGTGTTATGGCAAGAACAGTAAGAGAAAAATGTGATCAGATGATGTCATCTACTTGATAATGATGATAACGATATAATCATCATGTTGTGCTCTGATCAGCTGATCTCTTCTAGACTGTCATGTGTGTTATTAATTTCATATAATTGATTATATTAATTCCACAGTATGACAACCAAAAGTGTTTTAATAAAATAAACTGTATAATTGCTAATCAAGGTCTTCATGATTACTTCAACATCAAACTACAGCAGCAGCTTCTACACAAGGTTCATGATCACATGATCACTGTCACACATCATCAGTCTCTCACTTCAGTGGTTTGCACTGGCTCTCACAGACTGGTTTATCATCATACATACTAGGGGTGGAGCCGAACCCACATACCATCTACAAAAAAAAAAAAAAAAAAAAAATCCAATTTAAATAGATTTGTCAGTCTATGACATTTTGATACAAGTCTTGTACAGTTTGTTGTCAGAATCAGAATCAGAAAGAGCTTTATTGCCAGGTATGTTTGCACATATGAGGAATTTGTTTTGGTGACAGAAGCTTCCACAGTACAACCAGACTGACAGTGACAGGACACAGATAATACAAATACAATAAAATAGATTTAGTAAAATACACAATATACAAAATACAAATGCAAGGACATGTAAATAAGACGTGTGATGTGTTAAATAAATGAATGTTTAAATGGTGTTTAAGTATTGCACATGTTTATTGCCAAGTTGAGGCATTAACTGTTCATGAGGTGGATTGCCGGAGGGAAGAAACTGTTCCTATGCCTGGCCGTTCTGTTGCTCAGAGCTTTGTAGACAGTTCAAAGAGGAAGAGGCCTGTGCGTGAGGGGTCCAGGGTGATTCTGCCAGCTCTATACTCACTCTGGATGAGTACAGTTCTTGGAGAGTGGGGAAGGGTGTACCAGTGATTCGCTCAGCAGACTATCCTCTGTAGTCTTCTGAGATCTGATAGCTGAGCTGAACCAGACAGTTCTAGAAGTGCAGAGGATTCAGTGACTGCAGAGTATACTTGTATCAGCAGCTCCTGAGACAGGTTGAACTTCTTCAGCTGGTGAAGGAAGTATATGTGGAACTCCTACTTCAGGTCCTGAGAGATGATGGTGCCCAGGAACCTGAATGACTCCACTGCTTCCACAGTGCTGTTCATGATGGTGAGAGTGGGGAGTGCAGGGGGTTTCTCCTAAAGTCCACGATCATCTCCACTGTTTTGAGTGTGTTAAGCTCAAGGTTGTTATAACTGCACCAGACAGCCAGCTGTTCAACCTCCAGTCTGTAAGCAGACTCGTCACCGTCCTGGATGAGGCCGATAAGTGTGGTGTCGTCTGCCAACTTCAGGAGTTTGACAGAGGGGTCTTTTGCAGTGCAGTCGTTGGTGTACATGGAGAAGAGCAGTGGGGCAAGAACGCTCGGTCCGGGTGGCTAAGGGCTGAATTAGTTCAGACGGCAGCTCGCCACGCTGGGTCGGGAACTGGTGTTCATAGAAGTAGCAGTTTGGCTGGGCGGAGGCGCTACTTCTGATGAATGCGGCTTGCGTGGGCACAGACCTGGCAAGTGACACGCACATTGGCGCGGGGCTGTAAAACAACCACTGGCTAAAGAGTTCAGTTAGCCCCTAGTGGTCCGCAAATGCAGCTAGGCGGAGCTCGCACGCTCCCAGCGAGAGGGCTAGTCTTTGATGAATATGGCTTGCGTGAGCGCAACCCTAGCAAGTGACAGACTCAGAGGCGCGCCGCTTTAAGAATAAACGGCGACGAAAGACGTTCTAATGAGTCTCAACTGATAATCACAGCGGAGAACATCACACTTAGCACTGTGCTCAGCTGAGCGTAGTCAGCGTTGTGCTCACTCTCACTGTTTTTGGAAATTTCCTGCTACAGAGATCGTGAGACACGCGGGAAATAGACCGGCGTGAGCTCACTTAGTCCCGTTTATTCAGCCCTGGTTCGGTGCTGAAGAATGAGGGGAAGAGTTGCCGAATCATTTCATAATTTATGAACCTTACACAGTTATTGAAGCAAATCACCACTGAACTGAATTGATCTGAATAATGACTCTATTGTCTTTACAGGAGTCAGGAGAATCGGTTTACATCATTATTTTTCTGTTTATTCCAGTGAAGCTGCTCTGAATCAGTCTGTACTCTATAAAGTACTATTTAAAGTCTCTCTAACACAGTTAAACACTCTCAATGAAAGATTATTTTTTTATCAGAACAACTTTAAGAAATCCTTAGAATTATATTGAAAATGCTGGATCTTATGCTGTAGAATCACAGGGCGGCTGTAATCAATACGGTAAATCAAACTCAGAGATTAGACTATAAATTAGTTCAGTCATTCAGGTCAAATGATGATTATGTCGAAACATAACCAACACCAGCTGATCACCTTTTCTCTTGTCTGGTTGTTACAACCCAGTTATGCTTAAAACGGAGAAGTCTTTCCTTTGAGTTTTCCGCGTACAGACGACACCATTGTCAAAACGATTCCCATTCACACGGATCCGTGAAAACGACTAAAAACGCTGTATTCTGCTGCCAGGCCATCAGATGGCGATGAAACACTATAGACTGAACACGTAATGACCTATAGACTGAACGCATGTGCATGACCTCATGGTCTTCAGAGGTTCACATTTTGATTATTTACAAGGAGACCGTTTTCAAAAACTTGCACTTTCAAACCCGTTTTCAAACGGTTGCGTTATCAGGCCCCAAAACACCATTGTCGTGTAAATGAACGTAAAAAGTTGTGACACCCTTATTTTAACACTTTTGAGTGTGGTCTGAAATAAATTCCCAGGAGAGTTAATTTAACACTGGAGTTTTTGCTGTGTATATATAGAGTGCAACACTTCTGGAGGTTGTGAATTTGTGGTTTCACAAGCACAAACTTAGTAGCCTAATAAAAGCTTCATGGTGCACACCCACACACACACGCACACACACACACACACATAGCAACACAATGTGTTAGTGATGTGATGAAAAAAAAAAGTGTAACTGAAAAAAAAAGAAATAGACACATAAAAATTACTCTGAGGACACTGTATTGGGTCACTTAAAAATAACTATATTTCATTATGTTGAAATTGTTTTCTCTGACAAATAATCAGTAGCTACAATAGCTGGGTTTCCATCCAAACATAAAGTTTAGAAATTTTGCGTTTCCATCACTCGTTTCTGATGCGATACTTCAAAATATGCATAAAAACAGGGTGATGGAAACATTGACAACTAATGAGAGGATAAATATGTTTGTATTGATTTGTGTGGATCTGTTCATTTTAAAGCACTTTGTTCAGTGTCAAACATAATACTTCTTTATGGACTTGGTCGGTTTCTGGACGCCACTGTACAGTTCAGCTCACTTTCTGATCCAGAGCTTTTCAAAGTCAACACAGTTTTACACCAGAGATCTTTCTGATCGCTTCTTCAGCTGTATCATAGAGTCAGGACTAAACACTCAGATGAAGAGATCAGAGGAAGTTACCAACCAGAGGAGGAGCTGATGATGTTTAAAGGAAGAGCTGTAACTATATATAATGAAGAGGAAGACTGACAGAAACACAAAATGGCTGATAAGTGTGATCTGTGTCTGCTGGGACTGATCATTCTCTCTTCACTTCTCACAGGTAAAGAAATCTGTATTTTCTCTAAAGACATTTAGTGGAATTAGTCTGGAAAGAGTTAATTTGAACATGCTCAGTTTATTCTTGCTCACATTCACGTTGTGATCTCAGAGTTGTGTATTGATACACACAGATCATACTGTATTATTCCTGATACTGGACATAGTGTCACTCAAACATCTGATGATGAAGAATTATCTTCATATTAAGAGTGTAAGGGTGGATTTCCTGCAGAGGTTCAAGCTGCAAGACTGCCGAATGACTAAAGAAAAGTTGTCAGCAAGATGGAAGAAAACTGTTACATTTCTTGTCTATTCCACCCACTGCTACTTATACCAACAACGGAAATAAGCGCAGTTACAATAGATTAATCTGCGGGAGAGCATTGCTATAGAGAGTGACGATATTGTATTGCAATTTGTAGCACATCAAAGTCAAGACCAAATCAAAACTATTTAACACATTATTTGTAATTGAAAAGGTTTAATGACAAAATATGTTTATAGTTATACTTATTACATGGCTTGGTTGAATTCCAATGTAGAATGCGGTGTGTTATTTCTTGATAACCGCTGTGAAGTATAACAGACCGTTGCCATGAAAAACAGAGCGTTGCTATGGACACAGTTCTGTAATAGTTTTTAAATCAATAAACTCCTTTTTAAATCAATATTTTGAGTCAAATTATTGATTTATTTGTTAGGTAGCCATGTAATAAGCGGGATAATGTATAGCGAGGCAGTTGTTATAGCAAATACAACCCCTTCAGGCTGATTCAAGCTCCGCTTCGCATCCTGATCAGCCTGTCGGGGTTGTATTCGCCATAACAACCGCCTCACTATACATTATCGGATAATAGTTACAAAATAGATATGTATGAGATGATGATAACTTATACCATTAATCTTACTCAGCATGTAAATGTTTCCTGAGAGAGAGAGAGAGAGAGAGAGAGAGAGAGAGAGAGAGAGAGAGAGAGAGAGAGAGAGAGAGAGAGAGAGAGAGAGAGGGAGAGAGAGGGAGAGAGAGGGAGAGAGAGAGAGAGGGAGAGTAAGAGACAAAGAAAAGAGGAAGTAAAGAAAGAGAGCCAGAGCATAAAAAAAAGACAGAGCAACAGTTTCAATCTTTTTTATCCTTTCCTGACCATGTGACTTTAACCCAACTGTGAGACGTTTAAACTGACCAATCAGATAATTCGAACTTCCCCCACCGTACTAAAGGTGTGACAATTCATCAGTGTGTGAGAGTGTGTTGTTTGCTTTAAGTGAGGAAAAAACGGTCGCACTTTACAATAAGGGTATATGAATAATCATGTACTAATACCTGGATTAATACTTAATTCAACATGAACTAATGATAATTAAAAGCATGAACTAATCATGAACCAATGACTACAGCCTTAACTACATGTTAGTACATGTTTGATAGTTTATGCATTCATTAACATTTATGGATAAACCAAATCAAAGTGCCGCTTTAAGAAGGAATAAGAAGTACCCTGACTGCACCTCTTTTCTCTGACTTCTGGAAATTCACACAAAAACTGAACTGGGCTGAATACTTGTTGTGTTAGAACATCATGTATATTTGATAATAAGTTTAAAATAAATCATGAGCTGAATTAGGTAAGTAGTTAACAGTTAATTAATTATGATTGGGCCCTCAGTCAACACGTTGATCTCACAGTGATCTCTCCATATGATCATCAATGTCACAGTGAGCTAAAAGTGTAACCTCACAGCGCACTCACTGTGTGCTCATACTATGATCACAATATGAGCTCATCCCAGATAGAAATGTTATTGGACATGGACTCCAACATCGCTCAGACGTCAAATTTTGGTTGAAAATGAAAACTGGGTTGACGTCTAAACATTTGTTTGATGTCAGGCTCTATTTACTTTTATGTACTACAAATGTTTTTCTTATTCTGAAGTTAACCCTCTATTGCATGATATATGAAATAATAGAGAAAAAAAAAATATTTCCACAAATTTTATTACCAGTCATAGAGCACGTTGAACAATTCAACACATCATTTACAAAAATTATAATAATAGGGGGTAGATCTAGGTATGTTACTTTGGCGCAACAACATGCAATAATGGGAATAAATGCAAAAAGTGCAGTCTATTTAAAATATATCTCTTTATTTCATAACAAAACACATTTTATGAAAGATCTTCAACATCAACTTCATTTAAAAAAAAACATTTGTGCTGAAAAAGTAATACAGTTACAACCAGTTTCCATCTTAGTGGGGTTTGTTACCTAGAAGTAACAATGCGCAACAAAGGAGTATTATTTTTATGCATTCATTCTCATTCAATTTTCATGTTAAAAATCAAAAACTGGATAGAAAACTAATTTGTGTTGTTTAAAACAGACTAAAGAACAAACAACACTGGTGGATCATTCAGTATTAACACATAAATCACTTCTTCATCTTAGGTTACTGTGTGTGAAAGGAGAAGAAACAGTTTTTGTCAGGAGTGTGACACAGAAACACGTCACATTTCATGCACTTGATTGTGCCATTGCATCCAGGATATTTACACCTCCCTCTGTTTTCACTGTAGACAGACCAGTGGTCTATGCGGTCCAAGCGGACTGGGGCCGGGGGTAGAGGTGCAGTTGCTCCCCGTCTTTTTTTCAGGTCTAAACCTGCCTGGACACTCAGAGATGTACGTCCCCTCTTGCTGCAAAGTGTGTCCACTGTTGCATATTGTTGCTTTGAGGAAACATAGCTATTTTACCCATTTACAAAATAAACATTCAATGAAAACATAATCAACAGAGTGAAATTAAATCAGAACTTACCCAAAATTGTGAAAATATTTTTTATTTCATGGAAATCCTAAGGAAAATGTCACTTTTTCAAAGTTTTGTGGAGCTGAAAAAACATGGCTGCCGCATGTGAGTGCAGGTGAGGAAAAGACATTGAAAAGGGGGTTGGACAAGTCATGTAATCAAATTCAAGCATTCTATTGGCTTTTCATACTTCCTCCAGATTAAAATAAGCAGGTTTTTTTTTTTGGTGTATGATTTTGTAAGCCTGAGAATATGAGGGAAAATGGGTATGTTACCCTGAAGCAACACTATGCAATAGAGGGTAATGATTTTATACATTTTGGATTGTTGAAAAAAATATGTAACTGCATTCAAGTCTTTTCTTTTAGTGTCATTAATGCAAATTTATTTGGCATTATTGCAAAAACAAAACACTTCAAAAGACCTCAAATAACAACAAAAAACTGATTTAATGTATTTTAAAAAGTTTAAATATATATATTCATAACAAAAGCTGTTATAAGAGCAGTCAGTCACATCCAAAAAATGAATGGATCTCTATGGCGCCTCTGCTGGAAGTGTACGGTAATTACACTTTTTGGCAAAACTATATTATCTGCAAAAAAAATTCTAACCAGCGGATGAAGAATTATGCATCTCACACCTAGATCAATATCTAGAAACAACTCATATTTCATTTCGATCATCATTAATGTGTTTTTTTTTTTTTTTCATAAAAAGGTAATATTTAATATGCATGCTAATGGTGTAGCTGAGGTATTTTGCAGTAAATAGACACAAAAGTACTTAAAAGCATTAATGTATAGATGAGAAGTAAAGCAAAAAAAATATATATTATGTGTATTATTAAAAATGTAAAAAAAATCACTCTATACATTTTTGGGCTCATATTTGGACTACATATCAAATGCACTGAGTGTAAACAGGAAACTAGATACATGTGAGAAAAAGTTGGTTCAGTCCAGTGTCTGCTGGGAAACTTCCCGCTAAAACTGTATAAGAATGTTTAGAGAGTGTTATCCTTCCTTTTAGGAGAACATTCTGGTAACACAAATAAAATTATCTACAGAAAACATTACAAGAACAAAACATATGCTCTCAAAACATTATAGAACAACAACATTTCTATCTGGGATGAGCTCATATTGTCAAGTCAAGTCACCTTCATCTATATGGCGCTTTTAACAATATTGATATCGAGATCATAGTATGAGCACACAGTGAATGCGCAGTGAGTAAAATAACTACAAATAACCTTTATCTTTTGTTTGTTTGTTTTGTTGTACTGGTGGTGTAAAGGAACACAAATATTCTCCTAGTGCATGTTTAATCATATTTTATTAAATGATTTGTTAATGCATTATTTTGTCATGACTTTTACTTGAGAGGGCCCTAATCATGATCAAATTCACTGTTAACTACTTCCCAAACTCAGCTCATGATTGATCATAAACTCACTATCAAACACACAACGAGTGTTCAGCTCAGTGAAGTGATGTTGTGTGGTCAGAGAACAGAAGTACAGTATCATCACGACTGTGTCTGGATGGAGAGTGAACTACTGATCCCAGCAAACCTTCCCTGAGTTTTGCTCCTTCCTTTGGGAACTGTTCCACAAATATTCTTTGTGGGTTTTGAATTGTTATTTTGTATTTAGCTGTGCATAAGTCACAGTAGGGTGAGTTTGAAGGAAAGAGAGAAACACAGAACAGATAAAGAGCTTTTAAGGTCAGTTATTAGTGTATTTTCTACGGTTGAAGAGGAGGATCAACTAATCCTGTGCCGTCCAGTAATGTTTATGACAAAGCTGAAATCAAGAGTTCAAGATATGATGATATTACATTATTTACATTTGTTTCAAAGTCAGGGTATTTCTTATTCCTTCTTAAAGAGGCGTTTGATTTGGTTTATCCATAAATGTTAATTAATGCATTAACTATCAAACACCGTAAAAAGACTGTATGATTTGAATCTTCTGCTTTTTATGCTGGTGTGGTTTATGGTTTAATTTATTAATATCATAATGATCACTGAGATATACTGTGTTTCAGGTATCAGTGGAGTGGATCATGAGTTCATCAGTTCTGGTGAAAATGTGCGTCTGCCCTGTAATAAAGCTCTTTCTGACTGCAAATCTAAAACTACATGGATCTACAGCATAAATTCAACAGCAGTTGAACTGATCACTGGAGGGAAACTGAAGAAGAAAGACACAGAGAGACATGAGAGACTGAGTCTGGAGTCTGACTGCTCTCTGAACATCAAGAACGTCACAGAAGAAGATTATGGATTATACACCTGCCAACAATATGTGAACGGACAACATCAACAAGGACCTGATGCACGTGTTTATCTGCATGTTCTTCATGGTAAGTTTATGATTATGTGGTCAATTTAAAAAGGGCAGATTTTCCCTTTAAACTCAGATGATGATTGAAGAGTCTGTGATTTGTGTCTTGTGTTCAGTTTCAGTGTCTACATCATCATCATCATCATCATCTTCATCCTCACAGACTGAGATCAGTCCAGGCCGCTCTGTGACTCTCTCCTGTCAGTTGTATTCATATACTGGATTCTCCTGTGATGATTGGGTTCGTTCTGAGGGATTTGAGCTGTTGTGGGTGAATCAGGCTGGTGTTGATCTGAAGACAGACTCCAGATATCAGATATTATCATCATCAGATCAATATCGCTGTATCATCACTCTGACTACAACACTCCTGAATGAAGATGACAACAGAGAGTGGAGATGTCGGCTTACTCAGAGAAATCAACTCCAGACCTCAGTCAGATACACTGTCAAGTATTCAGGTGAGAAAACACTCTTTTCTGACAGATTTGTGAAAACTTTCACACACTGGCTCTACTCTTTCTGATGACTTCATACGTTTGGCAATTGTAAAATATTAGTGGTCAAAGTCATAAACTGCATAAAAATCCTTATAATTCCCAATATTGACCTCCTACATGGGTCAAACATGAAATATACATGAAATATTGCATATATCTATTAAAGCCTAGTATGACCCATGTAGGAGGTCAGTTTGAGGAATTCTAAGGCTTAATAATGTCATTGATTCAGGAAAGCTGAAGGTTTATGGGAAGCAGTTCACTGTGTTTCACTCTCATATAAACCAGGAATAAATGATACCTGCAGAGTTTATCTCCAACCCTGATAATCTCTCCTGCCTGTATCTTTCTAGTAATCCTGGAGACATTGATTAGCTGTGTTTGATGAGGGTCCCAGATATCAAGCAACCATCCAAACAATGTTAAATCAGTGTTAAAGGACAATTCCGGTGAAAAATGGACGTAGGGGTAATTAACACATGGTTACCGAGTCGATCGTTCTCTGGGATGCGTTTTCATGATAATCGAATGCAAAGAGTTTTATCTCTAAAAACAGATTAGCTAATAACGCTAGTATATGGGGCACAGAATAAGTAAAAGTAAATCGCTACACTGTTAGACCTTACCGGGTTTTTTTTACAGTAAAATACTGGCAACACTGTTGCCAGTAAAATACTGTTAATTGTACAGTTCTTTACTGTAATCTAGTTTGTTTCTGTAAAAATGCACTAAATTATAGTTAACTAATTACACTTGCAGAAACCGACTGCCTTAAATTGACCAACTGTCATTTAAATGTATTAACTAAAATTTATAATGCATTAATAATGTGAGCAAAGTATTACTGTGAACTTCTTTCATTTGAGACCACTAAAAAACTATTGTACATAAAAAGATTTTCACTGGATCAGCAACTACACAGTCACCGTCTGTTAAATAAAGCAACATGCAGCATATCATCAATGTTTGTAGATCTTCTCCTGGACTGAAGCACAGGCTCTACTCTTCAGCACAATGGTGACCCGAAAAATTAATTTTACAGTAAACTACTGGCAACAGTGTTGCCAGTATAAACCTGTTTTATAACTTACAGTTTATTACTGTTAAAATACATTTTGTGGGTGTGTCTTTTTTATCTTACACAGTTAACCCTTTCAACCCCTCAGGGAAATCCACACTACGAGTAAAAAGTAGCGATGCAGTGAGATAATTAAGGGAATATGTAAGTGATTGTAAGCAGAATCACTGAAGAAAAGAGAAACACAAGAACAGAAAATAGAGGAACACAATAACTACAACTGACTTCCAGCCATTACACATTATTACACTTATTATTAACCAGTATGACTTTATTTCTGTCATACAGAAGTTGTTATTGAGATGTTTAATTGAAAATGTTTGGTTTGAAGTTACCGTTATAGAGATCAGTGCTTGCTTTAGTTGGGATGCTGATGCTAAAACATTAGTGTTTCTTTTGCTGCTTGAACTGTGTTTTTGCAAGTCACACTTGTGCACACACAGTTTATGAATGACTGCAGTTATAATGATTATGATGACAAAATCATCATGTTGCCTGTTCATTCACTAAGGAATTCATTCTCACTTATTCAGAGTTTAATCCTCAATCAAAAGTGTTGCATTACCACCACTGTGAAAACGCAGCAATAAGATACAATGACTCTTTTTTTTTAACACATGATGCATAGCCAGAGAAACAGAGCTACACTGTGTTTTAGAAACACGAGATATCACAATTTAGCACATGAATCTCAACAATGGTGGCAATATTTCTTTATTATTATTATTATTATTATTATTATTCATGCAGCAGTGCATGCTGGGAGTTTTATATTAGCCTGGAACCCAGCATGCATTGCGACATGAAACTTTTCACCATTGTTGAGATTCATACGCTGATTGTTGATATCTGTGTGTGTCTGAGTCAAGCAGGAGCAAAATAAAATTGAATGCACTATATGATTACAATATTCTTCAGAAGACCTGATTACAGAAATATTGATTTCATTTTGTAGATTCACAGATATATGCTAAATATGAGATAACTATAATTTCAATGACTATATACAGGAAAAATCTGAAAATCAGGCATGTCCAGGATGATTGTGACATCATCAAAAAAAAAAAAAAAACACCTGATCATCTTCCTCTTGACTTTTTCGTGCCATAACAAATGTGTTTTATAAACTCACTGTTACAGCAGTCAGAGAGAGATGAATGGTAAGAAGTCCAGGGACAAGAGACCAACTAAAGCAAATACTGATCTCAATCATGGTGACAACAAATTTTATTAATAACTAAATCTCTGTTAATTCTCAACAAGAACTTTTGTACATGTATGAAAGAAATAATCGTAAACTGGTTTGTAAACTGGTTTCACACTCAGTGTGGCTGGAAGTCAGTTGTAGTTTTTGTGTTTCTCTTTTTTCTGTTCTTGTTTCTCTGTCCTTCAGTGATTCTGCTTATCAGGTGTTCATCAGTGTCTCAATTCACTCACTTCTTTTCATTCAAGTGGACTATATTAGTGAACTAATGTAGGGAATAGTGAATGAGGGTATAGGGTGTGATTGGGAAAACAGCCTCTGAGTGTCGACTTTGAGCACTGTTAATTCACAGTATATTCCTGTAGGCTACTTTTATTTTCTACGGTATATTACTGTTTTAATGGAAAATGGTATAATATTGTCAGAATTTTACAGCAAGGGTTAACAGTGTAGTTAATACCACTAACAAGGCTCAAAATAGTCTCACACTAACACAGTAGCATAATGAGGGTCCCTACATGCAAACCGAAGCATTGAGAACTGTGTAAGTGTACAGACAGTTTAATAAGATACTTTATAAAGACAGTACATTACACGTATACAGACAGGAGCCATCTTGGAAAACAGTCTCGACTAGTCGAGCCACGAACGCCGTGCTAAGTGAGATGAACTGTGACTTGGAATCTCATATGGTCCGTTGTTTCCGGAAGAAAGCACTGAACGCAACAGAGAAAATGAATAAATAAAAATAATTTAAATTTCACAAACGTATTTCCTATCGACCAGCTCACTTAGCACGGCGTTCGTGGCTCGACTAGTCGAGACTGTTTTCCAAGATGGCTCCTGTCTGTATACGCGTAATGTACTGTCGGTAAACTATCGATTGACTCTGTAACCATGTGTTAATTACCCCTAGGTTAATTTTTCACCGGAATTGTCCTTTAATGTGTCAATGTTAACTGCACTGAATCAACATCACTTTAGCACCCATAATGTTTTTAGATTTCATCCAAAAATCAATGATAATGGCACTGAATTTATGTTACAATGATGATGATGATGATGATTCAACATCATGCTTGCACTCTCAGAAAATAAAACACAACAGATACAACAGTATAACAGTGGCCCTCCAGGACTGAACCCTAATTTGTCCTTTGAGGTCAATATGACCCAGTTGACTTTCTTTAGTTAAAAAAATAATGGTTTTCTAAATTATCTATCTATGCACACACAAATAAACTGGGCTTGATTCGGTTGTTCTGAAGGTATTTTAAAAAAAAAAGTCACACTCAAGACCTTTGAAATGAATGTCTTTGAAATGAAAATTGTTTTTTATTTTTCATTTGTCAAAAAAAAAAAATCAATAAATCCAGAATAAATCTGAAAATTTCCATACCTCAATGTACTAGAGCACAAATACAGTGTGGAACAAACGTGATCACACACACACATACAGGTTATCATGACTTATAAGGACAGTTTCTTCGAACCAGAAAAAAAGGTGGTTTAGGGGGTCTATGACTTCCTTTTATGCTAGAGCTTTCAAATAAAAATGGAAATGCTTTTAAAAATCATGGCTTCAAAACTCAAAACTCTATTATTTTTTACACCTTATAAAACAAGATACATGGCACCCGGATTTTTTGCTCACTTACAAGGACATGTGAGTAGTATATATGACGGACCTTGTGTCAAAATGATTGACGGCTTCCGGTTGTCATTGACCTTCCGATTGACCTATTGACCCTTCCTTTCCCTTCGATCATGTGTTTTGACAGGTTGATCTTCCGGTGTCTTTCCGGCATATGTTGTTATGGTTTGCCCTATTGACCTTGCTAGTCCTAGATCATGTGGTTTGACAGAAAGTTTTTGCCCTATTTGAACCTTTTTATCCCTAGATCATGTGTTTTTGAAGAGGATGTTAAAATAATTTATGGATTTGACAGAAAGTTTGAAGTTGGTGTCAGGTTCAGTTATATGGGTTTCTGTCTGGGTATATATTGTCACAGGCGCTCCCTCCCACCCTTTGCATGTGAGCTCTGACATCTGAAATGTGCTGTTCGGTCACTGTGATGTTGCTGATGGTTTTGAAGGCGCTGTTATATATAGGATATGTGTCAGCATATCCTCCGCATTCCAGGGCATTGTGGACCCCTTTGGAAAAGTGAGAAGAAAAAGACTGTTTTTCCTGAATGCCTCACCAGCCAGAGTAGTGTGTGTGTGTGTGTGTGTGTGTGTTTGTTTGTGTTTGTCACAGGATTCCCTCTCCCAGCCTTCGCATTTGAGCTCTGACATTTGAAACGTGGAGTTCAGACACTGTGATTAAACAATGTCATACAAAAACATTCTATCCTTTAAAATAATTCGCCTTATTCACCTGGCGGCCATTTTGAAAACTCGAACGCCGTTGAGGGGTACACAAACCCGGAAGTTTGACTCCGACGCATACGATCTTCCAGTGTGGACCAACAATCTTTCCTGTCTGCCCGAATTAACGATACAAAATGGTTTGTTCCTAATGTAATTTCTTATGTTCTGACCTGTTCCGGTTCCTTTTCCATACTTCTATGTACATGGTTACCTTTACAAACCTAGACCAGTGTGCCTATCAATGTTTTTTTTTTAATGTTTTATGATATTCTGGTATATTAAATTATAAAGTTATGAAGGACATCATCCATGTGTAATACAATTGTACTTTATTCTTTAGATAGGTACACATCCAGTAGCTTATACTGTAAATACACACACATACATGTAAAACAATCAAATCACTCACATGTAAAAGTAAAGAGCATGAGAAGTGATTATAAGGTCTGACAGGGACTGATCCTGTGATACACTGACCATGATAAGGTGCTATGGTAACAATACAAGTTCACATATTTGTATAGATTCATAAAGAAGAACAATAATGATGGTTAAGGCTTTGTACAGATTCGTAAAGATGAACACTTTCTATTCAAGGTTTGAATATGTGGATATTAAGATTTCAGTTGTAGAGATTTACATAACAATGCTAGATATTTGAATAAAAATTACAATTTTAAAAGAGAGGACCTTAGATAAAGAGCTCCCGCACACTATCGTTACTTGCAATTAAAATAAATATTTATTATCAACATTTCGTTCACACACTTTATCAGGAAATTTAACGATAGTGTGCGGGAGCTCTTTATCTACTGATACAACCTACTTAATTGAAGTGCATCGGGGAACACAGCAGTGAGGCGCCATTGCACTGAGAACTCGCGTTGTAAGAACTCCCGGAAGTGGTAAGTGTACCCCTCAGGCTCGGTGGAACGTTCGAGGTGAATAAGGCGAATTATCGTGCTAATTAAACTAAAGTATACATGATATGGTTATAAAATAATATCTTGCTAATTTAACTAAAGTTGAAAAACATTCTATTCTTTAAAAGTATATAAATTAATTGCTTATAATATAATATAAAATCACAGAGTGGTTCTCTCTTACAGCACCACCTGACGGGCTCTGACTCCTAGGGTTTATTCAGCGATCAGAATGAGACATTTTGTTAGGGCTAAATTTATTTCAAAGTTTAAATGATATCTTTATAAAATGTTTTTTTATTTTTATTTTTTATTTTTTTTAATTAAATTTAATACATTATTAAAAGTCGTAATAATGTTTTTAAATTCAATACATTATTAAAAGTCTTAATTAAAAAGTCTCTCAAACAGAGGCCCCCCGTGACACCCCCCTCCTTCTGCTCCTTCACATTCCAAAGGTAACAGTGAAACTGTGAAGTGTATCTCACACTAACTAAAGTTAAAAAAACATTCTGTCCTTTATAAGTATATAAATGAAATGGTTATAAAAATATCTACTGAAACCAATTGTTTTAGATAAACAAAAATAAAATCCATCTTACATAAATCATTCTATTCTTTAAAAGTATATAAATTATATAATATAATAAAATCACAGAGTGGTTCTCTCTCTCTCTCTCTCTCTCATTTAAAAGCATAACCTTAAAAGTTTAAATTAGATCTTTTAAAATTAAAAGACTGTTTAAATTAAATCTTTAAAGTTTGAATACATTCGTATCTTCTATTTATCTTTTAGAAGACTTATGTATGATATAAATGATTTTGCTTAAATTTAACCCATTGTATTATTTTTACTAAACAATGTCTGTTCAAAAAACTTTAGATGGTTGAAAAACTACATTTGTACATTTTCAAAATGAAATAAATATTTCTAAGCTGTTTTGAGTGCGTGCACACACACGGTTCTAAAAAATGAACTAATCTCTATTTTAAATTTAATTATTAATAACATGTGTTACTAAAATGTAAACAAAGTTTTAGCTAAATAAATATATGAATAAAAACACCTTACAGCCCCAGATCCTTCAGAGATAAACCACAGTGTGAACTGAAGCTTCAGGAAACAGGGTATCAGACCAGATGAGTCTCGGGGGACAATGTCACAGTAAATCTAGTCTGCTAACGCCTTTTCAGAGTACATCCAGAGTTTATACTAAATTCATTTAAAAGCATAACCTTAAAAGTTTAAATCAAATCTTTAAAGTTTTATTAAAATCATATCTTCTATTTATCTTCTAAGAAGACTTATGTAATGATTTTGCTTAAATTTAACCTAAGGTATTATTTTTACTAAACAGCGTCTGTTCAAAAACTTTAGAATGTTGAAAAACTGTACTTAGTCGTCTTAGATCTTATTTATACAAAAATATTTCAAACAGTATTTTTGTCCATACAACATTTTGTCAAAGTTTGTCACAATGTTTTGTTGTTGTGTTGTTTTTAAGAAATCCGAGGACTCCACATTGCTCTTATTTAGACTAAGTTTGTATCATCTGGAAAATCACCACACAATTTCAGAGACGCAATGCGTGATAAGTAAAGTTTGTCTTGAGCGAATATTTAATTTTACTCGTCTTAATTCAAAGTATAAGTATAAGATCGTATAAGATCATTTTAACTTGTATCTCCCGAACTATCCTTAATCAGTGTGGAATCACACAGGGTGAAACCCTTTACTGAGAATATACTATCGGTTATCTACTCAAAATATATGTAGAAGTTTAAATCCGGTGTTTAAAATCTGTCTGGTGGCCGCATGAACAGACTTTGGGCAGAGCTATAGCAGGAAGCATGCCCCTTTGACCTCCTCGATTTTGTAGGCTTTTTTGTTTTTGTTTTTTTGTTAAAGACCCTACAAGTTAGTCCTCCCAAAAGAATTTCTCCCATCTAGCGGTGAAATTCTATTTTGCATTTAAACAAACAGTGCTCTCTAGCGCCTTGCTTTTTCAAATGCGGTAGCACATCATCGAGTTTAACTATACATGTTCTACCGTTATGCTGCCTATATAATGATTTACACAGCCAAGCAGTACAAAAAAGCTTGTCATTTAGACCGTAACTTTGACTCACCCGTCGAGAAGAAAGCAGACAACTTCCCTTTCAAAATCTTTCTCCTTCATTAGCTCTTTCCACCTGGGAGAAGCTATCCCGATATTTATTTACATCCCGATAAATTACATTTTTGCTTTCTGGCCACGAGGATTTCTTCTCCTGTGGCTCGGCATAAGTATGATCCAGCATTATATTGTACCGTGCAGCCTTTTCAAATTTGTCTGGACGGTATCAACGCCTCTCATATGGTCTAGAGGTTAGGATTCCTGGTTTTCACCCAGGTGGCCCAGGGTTCGACTCCCGGTATGGGAAGTCAAATTTTTTTTATATTGTCAACAAAATTCAAGTTATTCAAGTTATCAATAATCATTTTTAGTTATTCATAGTCTTAGAGGCCTACACGAACTGCAGAAACAAGCACAAGATATGTACAAACTCATAAATGCTGTTTCAGTACTGAATCATTTTCACAAATACAATGTTGTTGGTCCTTTTGAATGTGCTGTTGACTATAGTAGTGTTGATGATGAAACGTGTTGAGTTAGGCTAGCGTTTTTTGTCCCTCTCTGTTATTATAGTGTTTCAAGATGGCGGAACGACACGGAAGCCTCCTTGGACTTACCCGCCCATGTAAATAAAGATAAGAAATGTTTCGCTTACGAGGATAAGTCAGATCATTTGTAGAGGTCATTTTACACCCATGAGGACATATTTTATGAATACAGACAATGATTTTAGCTAATAAAATACCATTTTTTCAACGAGCGAATCTACACATGAGAGGCCTTCAGAAGTCATAACTTCAGGGGTCAACGGCTTAGGCCCGTTGGTTTAGGTATTTGTACAAATCAAATACTGTATTACACTTTTCAAAGTTACAATAAAAAGACCTGTTGTGTTCTGACACAAGGCCATTAACTTGTTTTTATAAATGTATTTTGCTTATTTCTACAAATATCAACCTGAAAAATGAAAAATCAGAAAAAGAAGAAAAAAAACAGTGTTTTAAAAAACAACTAAACCATGATAATGTTTAGTTTAGATGTTGATGACTAAGCTTCTGGCATATAGTGCAACCACGCAACAAGAAATCTAATATTGGTGTAATCTTTGCTAGGTCTCACTCACGACGCACAACTTTGTAAATAAAATTAAATAAAATATTATGGAAGTCATTGTACTGTAATTTAACCATATTTTATTGATTAATATTATGGCTTCATGTTGATTTAAAGTTTTTAATTGTTATTAACTAATACCTTTATCTTTTAACATCCGGCACAAAATGAAAGAGATGTATTATTTGAAAAAAAATAAAAATAAAAAAAAAATAAAAAAATGGAATGTTCACAATCACTATGTGTCAAAAACAGTATGCGTGTAAATAGTTGTGCAAAGTTCCACACCCTATGGACTAACTTTAAAAAACAAAACAAAAATACACATACATAAATATATATATAACATACACAAATCATTTCTTAACTAAGCAACTGTTTCTTAAATTATCAGACACTCACCGCACTGATGTTAACATCACCATATATTGTGTTTTCTACCATGATTGTAGTAACTATTGTCCCACCATTCTTCTGGGCAATTGTTAAGTTAAGCTGATTAGGGTTCTGAATTAATGGCTGTCCCAATGATGTAGAAATATTATGCTGTCGTCGTTGTGGAAGGTTGTTAGGCTGTTGATTTGTCATGTTTCCAGAATGTGTTTGAACGCTCAGCGTTTGAACGTCACCATCTGTTAAAAAAATTAGCAATTAAATACACAACCATGTAAACATTATAGTAAAGCTTATTGAAGATTGAGAAACATATTGACTACTAACAAAGTAAATTATACATATTTTTTTCACTATGGACTTGATCCTTTTTAATGCTGTTTTCTCTCCATATTTATTCTGTAGTTCCTCTACTGTGTCTTCCAACTTCCCTGTTGTTCTTCTCCAGCTGTGCTAACCAAAGACAAACAGTTAGAAGAATAAAATGTTTGTACAATAGCAAAAATAAAGTTGGTCATTAGTTGTTAGGGTTAGATACACCTGTAGACACATTCATACACCCGTTCACCTGTTTTCATTTAGCATACACCAGAGTTCAAACATTCACTTTTTCAAAGGCCGAATGATTACGCGGTCAAAATTTCTCTTTTTAACATAAGAGTTAAAAAATGTACATGAGTCACGACGCATTGCATTATGCACCTGACCTACCGGCTGATGAAGTATTTATTACATCAAGAAAACATGAATACAACACACTGTACTTGGATGAATACATTTATTAGATTTATTTAATAATATTACCAGTTCCATATTATCTTTATTAAAAAATAAGACAATAAATGATTTTATTTTTTAAATTTGACTGCATTCTTTACTTTTTGATTTATGAATTATAACAGACTGATGGGAAAAACATTATTTTGCTGTTACTTTATTAAAATTTGTTTTATTATTCAACTATTTATTTCTTTTTGTTAGTTTTTATTAGTTGTAATTTTATATAAACATTTAACTTTTTAAATAAAGGTTTACAACAACATCACCATCTTCTGTTATATTTGGGCCTCCATGCTCATCTACTGTACAGTATATGATATTGGTGAAGGGGGAATATATATTTTTTTTGGGGGGGGGGGCCCCGAATTCTCTAGCTACGGCCCTGTTCACATCGCATCGTAAGCGCATAATATCACCTGCTCAAGTACGTCTTGACGAGTTTCTTCTGTATTAAACAGCGAATCTTCTCAGTCAGATCGTCGCAAGATCTCAGGAATCCTCTCACACTGCTCGTGTTCACGCGCTCCATCGCTAACGATTCAAACTTTCATAAAGCGCGCCAAAACAGCAGCGCGGAGATGTGACGTCACGTGTCGAGCGGGCGCTCGTAAAAAGCACATCTTTGCATATCTTCTGAAACAACACTTATCGTATTGCCGGGTGTGATTGTAATGTTTTGTATGGCGTTTTCTTTACACTCTCCCCGGATATCTGTTTCCTACAGTTAGCTGTAATGTTAGTGAACTCTAGGTCTTCTCTTTGTTCATATACGATAGTATTCGCATGAATTGGCTTGATTTGATAAAATTATGTTTTAAACCATGATCTTCACTTGGGACATTTACATTATATTATATACCGTCCTATATACCGTTATACCGTCCTAGTTTTTAAATAGCGCTAAAATGTATATTTTAACTCTTTATGCGGATATGCCGCACAAGGTTCTCTGTTCTCTGATTCTATGTTTTTTAAAAATAAAGGATGCCTCTTTCTAAAAGCGACCCTCAAAATCTGTGCATACAACAAAACACGTGTAGGTGTACGATGATTTATCAGAAAATTACTTTTGTTTGAAGAAAAACTTAAATCAGCTGGTGCTTGATAACTATTGAAGTTATATTGAAGTTATGAATTCGGTAATGATGCGATATTTATCACGTTTTAATTTTAACTAACTTACTTTTCAAATAGCCTAACATCTTGTTGGTCAAATTAACTTAAAGCCTGCGCAAAATTATTCTTAAAGCACATTAACTTAAAGCATGCGCATCCTAGCTACTTTCTAAATGCGTGTTACAGAACTTATGGTGAACAATTCACCCATATGTTTTAAACGTGTAATGTTTAAACAGATTTTGTTACTGGATTGAGTGAAAATAATAAACTTCTCTCTGGCGACATGTAGGACTTGTTGGTTATGCAGGAACTAGTTATTTACGGCTTTCCTGATGACAACCTGAGCTGAGGTTGTCATCTGGGGGCTGAGCTGTCCTGATAAATATTTCCGGACATCGCACGCTCTAGCTCTGCTCTAGCTCTACTAGCCGCGGACTGCTGCGCTACTGCGACATCTCATTGATCAAAAGTTGAAAGTCCTGTTTGCCTGAACCTGACGCAAACTACGCTTCTACGAGTCACGCTTTTGACCCATAAACTTCGAGCATTAACGCACAAACCCTGGACGACTGTCCCGCAAGGACTCAGGACATTCCAGGAAAATTTGAAAAAATTTGAAAAGTTGAAAAAATGGCTACGCAAAACCTGATGGAGAGCGACTCCCCGTCCAGTTCTGGCGATGTGGGGCACAAGTATCATCCGGCGTGTGAGTGTGCCACGGGCAAAGACTGTCGTTTAAGAGATATGCTAGACAGTATGTTTAAAGATCATTTTAGAGGCCAAATGGTTGGCTTGATGCACAGGATCATCGATGCTGCGTGTGGTATGAAAAACGATTGTGCGCTGGATAGCAAACGTGTGACAAATCTCAAAAATGAAATGGATGTCGTAAGAGGCTTGATAAAGTCATGGACTGATGTAACACCCATGTTTTTTAACGGTAAAGAGCCGATCGGCGTGATCCTCAGAAAAGTTCTGGATGTGTTGGGTGCATGTAGTGACGAATTTGAAATTGACGAAATTCTCGCTATATGGACATTTGTAACAGATCTCTGTGTGTCACTGGTGTCAAAAAATGCAAAAACTGACGTTGGTGAATTAGTTGAAATTCTGGTCAACTATACCCTAGAGCAAAACATGATAGCCTGCAGAGATTTTCTATTCTGGTTAGACCATCTGTAAATGTTGTTTTACTTTATGTCTATCATTTTCTTCACTACTTCAATGTATGAAAGTATAAAGTGTTAAATTAAAAAATTTGTGAATGATGTGAATACCTGAAATTGTGTGGTGATTTTTCAAATGATACAACTAAATTCCCCGCTGTGTACAGAACAGAAAAAATGACATTTTGTGGTGTTGAACAAAATTTGATTTTGTTCTTAGCATCGGGTCCTGGATCATAGAGGGTATTTAATAAGTTTAATAAGATTATGTGTTCGGACGACTAGACACTAGTCATGGGATGTCCGGCAGAGAGAAGGGCTTGAGTGGTCACATTTTTATGTCTTCATCCAGAGCCTTTATCAAAAGTGCCTTTTCCCCCGCTTCGCAACGTAGCCATCCTCTTTCCGCCCCTCTGACAGCCGTAACATCGACCACCAAGGCATCCGTTTCAGACCAAACGGAGGAGCGGGTGGGTTACATGGATATGTCTCACCAGCGACCTCAGGCTTGTCACAATCCTGGCATGCGTCGGGAACAGGAACGCCTTGACACCTTTCAGAATTGGACTCTTGCACCAATAAGTCCAGCCGAGCTTGCCAAAGCTGGTTTCTACTACCTTGGCCATGGCGACAGAGTGGCTTGCTTCAGTTGTGGAGGCCAGCTTAGCAACTGGGAACCGGGAGATCGTGCAGTATCAGAACACCAGAGGCATTACCCCAACTGCCGCTTCGTTCGAGGTGACCGTGCAGATAATGTACCTTTATCTATCCTTTCCAATGTATCGGCAATGCAACAGTGTGAAGAAAGGTTGCTCACATTTGTCTACTGGCCCTCAAGAATAACTGTTCGACCAGACCAATTGGCTAAGGCTGGTTTTTACTATGTTGGTCGTAATGATGACGTGAAGTGCTTTTGTTGCGATGGTGGACTCGGATGTTGGGAGTCTGGTGATGATCCATGGGTAGAACATGCCAAGTGGTTTCCAAGATGTGAATACCTCTTGCAATAAAAGGGCCAAGAGTTTGTTCATCAGATTCAAGCAAGATTTCCAAGACTATTTGAACAGCTATTGACTAATGGAGACAGCGACTCAAGAGAATTTGTGAGAGAACAAGAGAACAATCCTGTGGTGAAGTCTGCTTTAGAGATGGAATTTGAGTGTGGCCTGACGGCCCAGACAAATGAAGCAGCACCCCCGAGTCAAGATCTTTCAGACTTGTCTATGGAGGAACAGTTAAGAAGACTTCAAGAGGAGCATACATGCAAAGTTTGCATGGATAAGGAAGTGAACATTGTCTTCATCCCCTGTGGTCACCTAGTTGTGTGCAAAGAATGTGCGCCTTCTCTGCGCAAGTGTCCCATATGTAGAGGATTGGTCAAAGGCGCTGTCCGTACTTTCCTATCATATCATGCGCCATGGGGTGGTGATGGCGCAGTGGATAAGACACATGCCTTTGGTGTGAGAGACCCGGGTTCGAATCCACTGTGAGACACCAATGTGTCCCTGAGCAAGACACTTAACCCCTAGTTGCTCCAGAGGCGTGCGACCTCTGACATGTATAGCAATTGTAAGTCGCTTTGGATAAAAGCGTCAGCTAAATGAATAAATGTAAAATGTAAATGTAAAACGAAGATATTCATCATCCAAGTAACAACAGTTTTTTACATTTAACTTGATGAATAAAAACAATTATATATATATAGTTGACCAGAATTTCAACTAATTCACCAACGTCAGTTTTTGCATTTTTTGACACCAGTGACACACAGAGATCTGTTACAAATGTCCATATAGCGAGAATTTCGTCAATTTCAAATTCGTCACTACATGCACCCAACACATCCAGAACTTTTCTGAGGATCACGCCGATCGGCTCTTTACCGTTAAAAAACATGGGTGTTACATCAGTCCATGACTTTATCAAGCCTCTTACGACATCCATTTCATTTTTGAGATTTGTCACACGTTTGCTATCCAGCGCACAATCGTTTTTCATACCACACGCAGCATCGATGATCCTGTGCATCAAGCCAACCATTTGGCCTCTAAAATGATCTTTAAACATACTGTCTAGCATATCTCTTAAACGACAGTCTTTGCCCGTGGCACACTCACACGCCGGATGATACTTGTGCCCCACATCGCCAGAACTGGACGGGGAGTCGCTCTCCATCAGGTTTTGCGTAGCCATTTTTTCAACTTTTCAAATTTTTTCAAATTTTCCTGGAATGTCCTGAGTCCTTGCGGGACAGTCGTCCAGGGTTTGTGCGTTAATGCTCGAAGTTTATGGGTCAAAAGCGTGACTCGTAGAAGCGTAGTTTGCGTCAGGTTCAGGCAAACAGGACTTTCAACTTTTGATCAATGAGATGTCGCAGTAGCGCAGCAGTCCGCGGCTAGTAGAGCTAGAGCAGAGCTAGAGCGTGCGATGTCCGGAAATATTTATCAGGACAGCTCAGCCCCCAGATGACAACCTCAGCTCAGGTTGTCATCAGGAAAGCCGTAAATAACTAGTTCCTGCATAACCAACAAGTCCTACATGTCGCCAGAGAGAAGTTTATTATTTTCACTCAATCCAGTAACAAAATCTGTTTAAACATTACACGTTTAAAACATATGGGTGAATTGTTCACCATAAGTTCTGTAACACGCATTTAGAAAGTAGCTAGGATGCGCATGCTTTAAGTTAATGTGCTTTAAGAATAATTTTGCGCAGGCTTTAAGTTAATTTGACCAACAAGATGTTAGGCTATTTGAAAAGTAAGTTAGTTAAAATTAAAACGTGATAAATATCGCATCATTACCGAATTCATAACTTCAATATAACTTCAATAGTTATCAAGCACCAGCTGATTTAAGTTTTTCTTCAAACAAAAGTAATTTTCTGATAAATCATCGTACACCTACACGTGTTTTGTTGTATGCACAGATTTTGAGGGTCGCTTTTAGAAAGAGGCATCCTTTATTTTTAAAAAACATAGAATCAGAGAACAGAGAACCTTGTGCGGCATATCCGCATAAAGAGTTAAAATATACATTTTAGCGCTATTTAAAAACTAGGACGGTATAACGGTATATAGGACGGTATATAATATAATGTAAATGTCCCAAGTGAAGATCATGGTTTAAAACATAATTTTATCAAATCAAGCCAATTCATGCGAATACTATCGTATATGAACAAAGAGAAGACCTAGAGTTCACTAACATTACAGCTAACTGTAGGAAACAGATATCCGGGGAGAGTGTAAAGAAAACGCCATACAAAACATTACAATCACACCCGGCAATACGATAAGTGTTGTTTCAGAAGATATGCAAAGATGTGCTTTTTACGAGCGCCCGCTCGACACGTGACGTCACATCTCCGCGCTGCTGTTTTGGCGCGCTTTATGAAAGTTTGAATCGTTAGCGATGGAGCGCGTGAACACGAGCAGTGTGAGAGGATTCCTGAGATCTTGCGACGATCTGACTGAGAAGATTCGCTGTTTAATACAGAAGAAACTCGTCAAGACGTACTTGAGCAGGTGATATTATGCGCTTACGATGCGATGTGAACAGGGCCGTAGCTAGAGAATTCGGGGCCCCCCCCCCCAAAAAAAAAATATATTCCCCCTTCACCAATATCATATACTGTACAGTAGATGAGCATGGAGGCCCAAATATAACAGAAGATGGTGATGTTGTTGTAAACCTTTATTTAAAAAGTTAAATGTTTATATAAAATTACAACTAATAAAAACTAACAAAAAGAAATAAATAGTTGAATAATAAAACAAATTTTAATAAAGTAACAGCAAAATAATGTTTTTCCCATCAGTCTGTTATAATTCATAAATCAAAAAGTAAAGAATGCAGTCAAATTTAAAAAATAAAATCATTTATTGTCTTATTTTTTAATAAAGATAATATGGAACTGGTAATATTATTAAATAAATCTAATAAATGTATTCATCCAAGTACAGTGTGTTGTATTCATGTTTTCTTGATGTAATAAATACTTCATCAGCCGGTAGGTCAGGTGCATAATGCAATGCGTCGTGACTCATGTACATTTTTTAACTCTTATGTTAAAAAGAGAAATTTTGACCGCGTAATCATTCGGCCTTTGAAAAAGTGAATGTTTGAACTCTGGTGTATGCTAAATGAAAACAGGTGAACGGGTGTATGAATGTGTCTACAGGTGTATCTAACCCTAACAACTAATGACCAACTTTATTTTTGCTATTGTACAAACATTTTATTCTTCTAACTGTTTGTCTTTGGTTAGCACAGCTGGAGAAGAACAACAGGGAAGTTGGAAGACACAGTAGAGGAACTACAGAATAAATATGGAGAGAAAACAGCATTAAAAAGGATCAAGTCCATAGTGAAAAAAATATGTATAATTTACTTTGTTAGTAGTCAATATGTTTCTCAATCTTCAATAAGCTTTACTATAATGTTTACATGGTTGTGTATTTAATTGCTAATTTTTTTAACAGATGGTGACGTTCAAACGCTGAGCGTTCAAACACATTCTGGAAACATGACAAATCAACAGCCTAACAACCTTCCACAACGACGACAGCATAATATTTCTACATCATTGGGACAGCCATTAATTCAGAACCCTAATCAGCTTAACTTAACAATTGCCCAGAAGAATGGTGGGACAATAGTTACTACACTCATGGTAGAAAACACAATATATGGTGATGTTAACATCAGTGCGGTGAGTGTCTGATAATTTAAGAAACAGTTGCTTAGTTAAGAAATGATTTGTGTATGTTATATATATATTTATGTATGTGTATTTTTGTTTTGTTTTTTAAAGTTAGTCCATAGGGTGTGGAACTTTGCACAACTATTTACACGCATACTGTTTTTGACACATAGTGATTGTGAACATTCCATTTTTTTATTTTTTTTTTATTTTTATTTTTTTTCAAATAATACATCTCTTTCATTTTGTGCCGGATGTTAAAAGATAAAGGTATTAGTTAATAACAATTAAAAACTTTAAATCAACATGAAGCCATAATATTAATCAATAAAATATGGTTAAATTACAGTACAATGACTTCCATAATATTTTATTTAATTTTATTTACAAAGTTGTGCGTCGTGAGTGAGACCTAGCAAAGATTACACCAATATTAGATTTCTTGTTGCGTGGTTGCACTATATGCCAGAAGCTTAGTCATCAACATCTAAACTAAACATTATCATGGTTTAGTTGTTTTTTAAAACACTGTTTTTTTTCTTCTTTTTCTGATTTTTCATTTTTCAGGTTGATATTTGTAGAAATAAGCAAAATACATTTATAAAAACAAGTTAATGGCCTTGTGTCAGAACACAACAGGTCTTTTTATTGTAACTTTGAAAAGTGTAATACAGTATTTGATTTGTACAAATACCTAAACCAACGGGCCTAAGCCGTTGACCCCTGAAGTTATGACTTCTGAAGGCCTCTCATGTGTAGATTCGCTCGTTGAAAAAATGGTATTTTATTAGCTAAAATCATTGTCTGTATTCATAAAATATGTCCTCATGGGTGTAAAATGACCTCTACAAATGATCTGACTTATCCTCGTAAGCGAAACATTTCTTATCTTTATTTACATGGGCGGGTAAGTCCAAGGAGGCTTCCGTGTCGTTCCGCCATCTTGAAACACTATAATAACAGAGAGGGACAAAAAACGCTAGCCTAACTCAACACGTTTCATCATCAACACTACTATAGTCAACAGCACATTCAAAAGGACCAACAACATTGTATTTGTGAAAATGATTCAGTACTGAAACAGCATTTATGAGTTTGTACATATCTTGTGCTTGTTTCTGCAGTTCGTGTAGGCCTCTAAGACTATGAATAACTAAAAATGATTATTGATAACTTGAATAACTTGAATTTTGTTGACAATATAAAAAAAATTTGACTTCCCATACCGGGAGTCGAACCCTGGGCCACCTGGGTGAAAACCAGGAATCCTAACCTCTAGACCATATGAGAGGCGTTGATACCGTCCAGACAAATTTGAAAAGGCTGCACGGTACAATATAATGCTGGATCATACTTATGCCGAGCCACAGGAGAAGAAATCCTCGTGGCCAGAAAGCAAAAATGTAATTTATCGGGATGTAAATAAATATCGGGATAGCTTCTCCCAGGTGGAAAGAGCTAATGAAGGAGAAAGATTTTGAAAGGGAAGTTGTCTGCTTTCTTCTCGACGGGTGAGTCAAAGTTACGGTCTAAATGACAAGCTTTTTTGTACTGCTTGGCTGTGTAAATCATTATATAGGCAGCATAACGGTAGAACATGTATAGTTAAACTCGATGATGTGCTACCGCATTTGAAAAAGCAAGGCGCTAGAGAGCACTGTTTGTTTAAATGCAAAATAGAATTTCACCGCTAGATGGGAGAAATTCTTTTGGGAGGACTAACTTGTAGGGTCTTTAACAAAAAAACAAAAACAAAAAAGCCTACAAAATCGAGGAGGTCAAAGGGGCATGCTTCCTGCTATAGCTCTGCCCAAAGTCTGTTCATGCGGCCACCAGACAGATTTTAAACACCGGATTTAAACTTCTACATATATTTTGAGTAGATAACCGATAGTATATTCTCAGTAAAGGGTTTCACCCTGTGTGATTCCACACTGATTAAGGATAGTTCGGGAGATACAAGTTAAAATGATCTTATACGATCTTATACTTATACTTTGAATTAAGACGAGTAAAATTAAATATTCGCTCAAGACAAACTTTACTTATCACGCATTGCGTCTCTGAAATTGTGTGGTGATTTTCCAGATGATACAAACTTAGTCTAAATAAGAGCAATGTGGAGTCCTCGGATTTCTTAAAAACAACACAACAACAAAACATTGTGACAAACTTTGACAAAATGTTGTATGGACAAAAATACTGTTTGAAATATTTTTGTATAAATAAGATCTAAGACGACTAAGTACAGTTTTTCAACATTCTAAAGTTTTTGAACAGACGCTGTTTAGTAAAAATAATACCTTAGGTTAAATTTAAGCAAAATCATTACATAAGTCTTCTTAGAAGATAAATAGAAGATATGATTTTAATAAAACTTTAAAGATTTGATTTAAACTTTTAAGGTTATGCTTTTAAATGAATTTAGTATAAACTCTGGATGTACTCTGAAAAGGCGTTAGCAGACTAGATTTACTGTGACATTGTCCCCCGAGACTCATCTGGTCTGATACCCTGTTTCCTGAAGCTTCAGTTCACACTGTGGTTTATCTCTGAAGGATCTGGGGCTGTAAGGTGTTTTTATTCATATATTTATTTAGCTAAAACTTTGTTTACATTTTAGTAACACATGTTATTAATAATTAAATTTAAAATAGAGATTAGTTCATTTTTTAGAACCGTGTGTGTGCACGCACTCAAAACAGCTTAGAAATATTTATTTCATTTTGAAAATGTACAAATGTAGTTTTTCAACCATCTAAAGTTTTTTGAACAGACATTGTTTAGTAAAAATAATACAATGGGTTAAATTTAAGCAAAATCATTTATATCATACATAAGTCTTCTAAAAGATAAATAGAAGATACGAATGTATTCAAACTTTAAAGATTTAATTTAAACAGTCTTTTAATTTTAAAAGATCTAATTTAAACTTTTAAGGTTATGCTTTTAAATGAGAGAGAGAGAGAGAGAGAGAACCACTCTGTGATTTTATTATATTATATAATTTATATACTTTTAAAGAATAGAATGATTTATGTAAGATGGATTTTATTTTTGTTTATCTAAAACAATTGGTTTCAGTAGATATTTTTATAACCATTTCATTTATATACTTATAAAGGACAGAATGTTTTTTTAACTTTAGTTAGTGTGAGATACACTTCACAGTTTCACTGTTACCTTTGGAATGTGAAGGAGCAGAAGGAGGGGGGTGTCACGGGGGGCCTCTGTTTGAGAGACTTTTTAATTAAGACTTTTAATAATGTATTGAATTTAAAAACATTATTACGACTTTTAATAATGTATTAAATTTAATTAAAAAAAATAAAAAATAAAAATAAAAAAACATTTTATAAAGATATCATTTAAACTTTGAAATAAATTTAGCCCTAACAAAATGTCTCATTCTGATCGCTGAATAAACCCTAGGAGTCAGAGCCCGTCAGGTGGTGCTGTAAGAGAGAACCACTCTGTGATTTTATATTATATTATAAGCAATTAATTTATATACTTTTAAAGAATAGAATGTTTTTCAACTTTAGTTAAATTAGCAAGATATTATTTTATAACCATATCATGTATACTTTAGTTTAATTAGCACGATAATTCGCCTTATTCACCTCGAACGTTCCACCGAGCCTGAGGGGTACACTTACCACTTCCGGGAGTTCTTACAACGCGAGTTCTCAGTGCAATGGCGCCTCACTGCTGTGTTCCCCGATGCACTTCAATTAAGTAGGTTGTATCAGTAGATAAAGAGCTCCCGCACACTATCGTTAAATTTCCTGATAAAGTGTGTGAACGAAATGTTGATAATAAATATTTATTTTAATTGCAAGTAACGATAGTGTGCGGGAGCTCTTTATCTAAGGTCCTCTTTTTTAAAATTGTAATTTTTATTCAAATATCTAGCATTGTTATGTAAATCTCTACAACTGAAATCTTAATATCCACATATTCAAACCTTGAATAGAAAGTGTTCATCTTTACGAATCTGTACAAAGCCTTAACCATCATTATTGTTCTTCTTTATGAATCTATACAAATATGTGAACTTGTATTGTTACCATAGCACCTTATCATGGTCAGTGTATCACAGGATCAGTCCCTGTCAGACCTTATAATCACTTCTCATGCTCTTTACTTTTACATGTGAGTGATTTGATTGTTTTACATGTATGTGTGTGTATTTACAGTATAAGCTACTGGATGTGTACCTATCTAAAGAATAAAGTACAATTGTATTACACATGGATGATGTCCTTCATAACTTTATAATTTAATATACCAGAATATCATAAAACATTAAAAAAAAAACATTGATAGGCACACTGGTCTAGGTTTGTAAAGGTAACCATGTACATAGAAGTATGGAAAAGGAACCGGAACAGGTCAGAACATAAGAAATTACATTAGGAACAAACCATTTTGTATCGTTAATTCGGGCAGACAGGAAAGATTGTTGGTCCACACTGGAAGATCGTATGCGTCGGAGTCAAACTTCCGGGTTTGTGTACCCCTCAACGGCGTTCGAGTTTTCAAAATGGCCGCCAGGTGAATAAGGCGAATTATTTTAAAGGATAGAATGTTTTTGTATGACATTGTTTAATCACAGTGTCTGAACTCCACGTTTCAAATGTCAGAGCTCAAATGCGAAGGCTGGGAGAGGGAATCCTGTGACAAACACAAACAAACACACACACACACACACACACACACTACTCTGGCTGGTGAGGCATTCAGGAAAAACAGTCTTTTTCTTCTCACTTTTCCAAAGGGGTCCACAATGCCCTGGAATGCGGAGGATATGCTGACACATATCCTATATATAACAGCGCCTTCAAAACCATCAGCAACATCACAGTGACCGAACAGCACATTTCAGATGTCAGAGCTCACATGCAAAGGGTGGGAGGGAGCGCCTGTGACAATATATACCCAGACAGAAACCCATATAACTGAACCTGACACCAACTTCAAACTTTCTGTCAAATCCATAAATTATTTTAACATCCTCTTCAAAAACACATGATCTAGGGATAAAAAGGTTCAAATAGGGCAAAAACTTTCTGTCAAACCACATGATCTAGGACTAGCAAGGTCAATAGGGCAAACCATAACAACATATGCCGGAAAGACACCGGAAGATCAACCTGTCAAAACACATGATCGAAGGGATAGGAAGGGTCAATAGGTCAATCCATAACAATACAGGCCGGAAGGGCGACCGGAAAGGTCAACCGGAAGGTCAATGTCAACCGGAAGCCATCAATCATTTTGACACAAGGTCCGTCATATATACTACTCATGTGTCCTAGAAGACAAAAAACAGGATTATGAGGACAAATGGATTACAAGGACTATGTGATGTCACAATGACATCACAGTTCATTAACATATACAAAGAAACATGACTACACACTGCACTGCAAAGACAGATGGGTTTACTGGGACTATGACGTGTCTTTGACATGAAAGTTAACAATCACTACACAAAAACAAAGCCAGAAAGGTTTGTTTGTAGCTTTAAGGTTATTTATATGATACATGTTAAAATTGTTTGGGTTTTATATATTAATATATATTCTGGGTTCAGTCCTTTTTGTTGGGTTGTGATTCGCTGTTTAATAGGGGTTGGAGCTGAACTCTGCAGGACAGTGGCCCTCCAGGACCCACTTTAGACACCCCTGGCTTTTAGACTTTTCATTTAATTATATATATAATATTGGCAGCAATAACACTGCAAACCTTTGCATTCTACCTGTTAAGTTTGTCATAATATTAAGTTGTATGAAGCGCTATAGAAATAAAGATGACTTGAGATGAATTTTCACATCCTATGGGTCTAACCAGCTTTCCCACAAAATCTACATAGGATATATGGGGTAACTGTATTTTCTGTAAACCAAGATTAACCATATCCATCTACTAAACCTTTTCATCAATTTCTCCAAAAGTGAATAAATGACCTCCTCAGTTGATCTGCTATGTTGCCTAATTAAGTTTATTTAATATAAAGCACTGACGAGTAGCAGAGAAAATATACCAAATTGACTAGAAACTCAATATAAAATGCAGATCTTTTTGTAACAGGAAGAATTCTCATTTTTGTTTTGTTCAACTTGAAGTACTAAAATAAGAGGTTACTCTACAAAAAAAAAAAAAAAAAAAAACACAGTGCAAGTCTCATACCTCAAAACAACCTCAAAATGGGCACATCTGAGATGATTCCCTCAACGCGCCCCTTAATTAAAGTGTGGGTGTCTGCAGGCTGGAGTAATGGGTGTGGAGAAAGGTCTTTATGATTCGTCACTAAAGCAGCCTGTCAGGGTGTGGGGTTAGGGCTTAGTTTCTGTTGTAGCAATTCACCTTTCGGCACGTCCATTACTCTGACCTTCACCTTAATTTAAAGAGGTTCATTCCTGTGCATAAAGCAGGTACAGTTGAACTCTTAAGTACAGTATGTTCACTGATTAATGTTTAAATGTGAATGAAAGCCTGAATTCAATCGGTTAAGTCATGATGTCTCGTCAGAAGACTGGATTAAACCACTCCATTCATATGGATATTCATTCCATATTCATTTGTGTTCTGAAGATGAATGAAAGTCTTACGGGTTTGGAACGACATGAGGGAGAGTAAATGACAATTTGCATTTTTGAACTATCCTTGTAGTAGTGCTAAAGTATTAATTGGATTAGGGCTGGGGTCAGAAGCTTGTAACTGCCTTCTGATCTTCTTTGCAGGTTTTCAACAACTTAGTACCGTAAGATTTCAATGAAACATCCTCGCTGGTAATAAAGAAACAATACCTCCCCTTCATTAAAGAGGCCTCTGAGGGGTGGCAACTAAGCAGTTGAGTAAAACAAAAACAAACAAAAAAACACAAGTTTTAACCATGTTAATGTTTTGTATTTAATATTTTGAAGTGCTATAAAACAGTGTGAACAGCAATACACTTGTTATCTTGCCAACAATGCAGATACTACAATTAAAGGGATAGTTCACCCAAAAATGAAAATTGTGTCATAATTTACTCACTCAAGTTGTTCCAAACCTGTATGAGTTTCTTTCTTCTGCTGAACACAAAAGAAGATTGAAGAGTGAAGAATGTTGGAAACTAGACAGTTGACGGTAGCCATTGACCTCCATAGTAGGAAAAAAATATTAATATGGAAGTCAATGACTACCGTCGACTGTTTGACTACCAACATTCTTCACTCTTCAATCTTCTTTTGTGTTCAGCAGAAGAAAAAAAAACTCATACAGGTTTGGAACAACTTGAGAGTGAGTAAATTATGACAGAATTTTCATTTTTGGGTGAACTATCCCTTTGAAACTAATAATAATAATAATAATAATAATTTATTGTCAACGAGATTACATCACAGCATCAATCGACAGTGCAATTTCATGGAGTGCAAGAGATCAACAATAGCATATTTTGTAAACAGGGCACAGCGACAAATAACAAACAAGAAAAAAAAATGTATACGAGGCGAAGAATCATTAGAAACCAGGAAAAATGTGTATAATGGTGTGTGCTGCAGCGATGCAAAGTCCAGTTCACAGTTATTGCATTGGTGGAAAACGACAACAAACAACAACAAATTGGTGGTAAAAACAACAACAACTGAGAAATCAGCTACACTGAATACAGAAACTGGAACATCTCAATGGAAACCAGTCACATCAACAAAGAAGTGAAGTGTAAATAACCCAGAAGACAGCAAGGAGGCAACATTTAAAAATAAGCTAAAACAGTCTTACAAAGTGTAAAAGCTTATGGCTGCATTTCATGAACAGCACTCATGCACTTTCATACTGACTTCTCCTTTTGGCTGTTATACCTCTGTTTCTCACTAAATCCCTAATGTTTTGTACTGACCGCTTTTGTAGCACATGCTCTTCAGCAGATTTGCATTGAAGACACTCAGATTTTGTGGTCAAATGGCATTTGGCTTTGTGGATTTTAAAATGCCGCATCACAGCAGCAACTTCTGCGTTTGACCATATTCTTTTCTTCCCACGATGTTCAACACTTTCAGGCACTAAAAACAAGAAAGATAAAAACAAGAAAACATTGCGATGTGAAATGTTTAATATTAAAAAATCAGTTACAAGATACAAACATTTACAATTTAGTTCACAAAATGTTACAAAATGCATGTAATTTTGATAATACATGCATTTCTATGACATTTTATGAACAAAAATAGACTAGAATCAACGTGAATTGTTTTTGCCTCAACAGAGCCAAGTCTGAAAGTTTAACGTTTTTTAAGTGACGGTATGCCATAGACAGTAAAATAAATGGACACAGCGACCCCATAGACTTCAACGGAGAAAAGTAAAGTCAATTAGAAGCACTCTCTTCCTGATGGCTGAGCGTACTGCACAGACTCAAATTGAGCAGTTAAACGAATACGTTAAACGAATGTAATGTTCACACTTATTTAAACTTATTTAAATAAAAAAAATGATTAAATTATTGTTGTAAACATAGCTGCAGAGGATGCTTATTGGCTATTTTCACTCCCTAATATCCATTTTGTCACTCATTTTGCTTTTGAATTAATATTAAGACATTATGAATGATAATAACTAAAGTTAACTTTATCTATACATCTCAATGTATGTCATCCCACAATGCTACCAAATACTTCCTGTAGAACTTAGTGCTGCTGCCCTCAAATGTTAGTCTGGAGCCCTGTGAACTTTTGAAAATTATTCAAAAATATTTTTTTTTTACTCAAAAAATGAGATGCCTACTCTCAGATAAATGAGGCCTACGATTAATCAGATGCAAATGGAAATACAAAACTAGTCCTAATTGAAAGAGAACAAGTTGACAAAAAGATTGAATCCAAGATTGGGTGAAAATATGGTATAATGAGTGCTTTATAAGCTATTTTTTATAGGCGGGTCATTTTGACCCGGGAAGACCACAAGTGTGACTATGTACCATTTTTTACAAAATAAAAGTTTTTCAAAACAAACTTCCCGTTGAAACATTAAAGTAGACTAGTGTGATCAACAGTACCAATTTAAAAAAAAAAAAAAAAAAAAATTCCAAAATTATTAAAAAATTACGTTTTTTTTACTCAAAAAATTAGATGCCTACTCTCAGATAAATGAGGCCCACAATTAATCAGATGCAAATGAAAATACAAAACCAGTCCTAATTGAACGAGAACAAGTTGACAAAAAGATTGAATCCAAGATTTGGTAAAAATATGGTATAATGAGTGATTTATAAGCTATTTTTTATGGGCGGGTCATTTTGACCCGGGAAGACCACAAGTGTAACAAGGTAACAAAACCACCCCTAAAAAAGTAAGAAAATTTTCAAAAAACATTTGAGAAGTAGTTATACCCTTTTGGAACAGAATCACTAAGTTTCAGTCCAATGCGATAACATTAACTAGTATTTTGGGGAAAAAGAAAATCTTCTCCGGGTCAAAATGACCCGAAGACCACATGAGGGTTAAAATAGTTACAAAATAGATATGTATGAGATGATGATAACTTATACCATTAATCTTACTCAGCATGTAAATGTTTCCTGAGAGCTAGAGAGAGAGAGAGAGAGAGAGAGAGAGAGAGAGAGAGAGAGAGAGAGAGAGAGAGAGAGAGGAGAGGGAGAGGGAGAGTAAGAGACAAAGAAATGAGGAAGTAAAGAGAGAGAGAGCCCCAAGAAAAAGAGCCAGAGCATAAAAAAAGACAGAGCAACAATTTCAATCTTTTTTATTCCTTTCCTGACCATGTGTCTTTAACCCAACTGTGAGACGTTTAAACTGACCAATCAGATAATTCGAACTTCCCCCACCGTACTAAAGGTGTGGCAATTCATCAGTGTGTGAGAGTGTGTGGTTTGCTTTAAGTGAGGAAAAAACGGTCACACTTTACAATAAGGGTATATGAATAATCATGTACTAAAACATGGATTAATACTATGATCACAATATGAGCTCATCCCAGATAGAAATGTTATTGGACATGGACTCCAACATCGCTCAGACGTCAAATTTTGGTTGAAAATGAAAACTGGGTTGACGTCTAAACATTTGTTTGATGTCAGGCTCTATTTACTTTTACTGTATGTACTAAAAATGTTTTTCTTATTCTAAAGTTAATACATTTTGGATTATTGAAAAAAATAATATGTAACTGCATTCAAGTCTTTTCTTTTAGTGTCATTAAATTTATTTGGCATTACTGAAAACTTATGTGGCATTATTGCAAAAAACAAAACACTTCAAAAGACCTCAAATAACAACAAAAAACTGATTTAATGTATTTTAAAAAGTTTAAATATATATATTCATAACAAAAGCTGTTATAAGAGCAGTCAGTCACACCAAAAAATGAATGGATCTATATGGCGCCTCTGCTGGAGGTGTACGGTAATTACACTTTTGGGCAAAACTATATTATCTGCAAAAAATATTCTAACCAGCAGATGGAAGAATTATGCATCTCACACCTAGATCAATATCCAGAAACAACTCAGATTTCATTTCGATCATCATTAATGTTTTTTTTTTTTTTTTTTCATAAAAAGGTAATATTTCATATGCATGCTAATGGTGTAGCTGAGGTATTTTGCAGTAAATAGACACAAAAGTACTTACAATCTCCCAAAACATAGCATTAATGTATAGCATTGGGAGATGAGAAGTAAACCAAAAAAATGATATATTATGTGTATTATTAAAAATGTAAAAAAAAAAAAAAAAAATCACTCTATACATTTTTGGGGTCATATTTGGACTACATATCAAATGCACTGAGTGTAAACAGGAAACTAGAGACATGTGACGAAAAGTTGGTTCAGTCCTGCGTCTGCTGGGAAACTTCCCGCTAAAACTGTATAAGAATGTTTAGAGAGTGTTATCCTTCCTTTTAGGAGAACATTCTGGTAACACAAATAAAATTATCTACAGAAAACATTACAAGAACGTAACATAATGCTCTCAAAACATTATAGAACAACAACATTTCTATCTGGGATGAGCTCATATTGTCAAGTCAAGTCAAGTCACCTTCATTTATATAGCGCTTCTAACAATATTGATATCGAGATCATAGTATGAGCACACAGTGAATGCGCAGTGAGTAAAAGAACTACAAATAACCTTTATCTTTTGTTTGTTTGTTTTGTTGTACTGGTGGTGTAAAGGTATAAAAATATATATATTGTCCTAGTGCATGTTTAATCATATTTTATTAAATGATTTGTTAATGCATTATTTTGTGATGACTTTTACTTGAGAGGGCCCTAATCATGATCAAATTCACTGTTAACTACTTCCCAAACTCAGCTCATGATTGATCATAAACTCACTATCAAACACACAACGAGTGTTCAGCTCAGTGAAGTGATGTTGTGTGGTCAGAGAACAGAAGTACAGTATCATCACGACTGTGTCTGGATGGAGAGTGAACTACTGATCCCAGCAAACCTTCCCTGAGTTTTGCTCCTTCCTTTGGGAACTGTTCCACAAATATTCTTTGTGGGTTTTGAATTGTTATTTTGTATTTAGCTGTGCATAAGTCACAGTAGGGTGAGTTTGAAGGAGAGAGAGAAACACAGAACAGATAAAGAGCTTTTAAGGTCAGTTATTAGTGTATTTTCTACGCTTGAAGAGGAGGATCAACTAATCCTGTGCCGTCCTGTAATGTTTATGACAAAGATGAAATCAAGAGTTCAAGCTATGATGATATTACATTATTTACATTTGTTTCAGAGTCAGGGTATTTCTTATTCCTTCTTAAAGAGGCGTTTGATTTGGTTTATCCATAGATTTTAATTAATGAATTAACTATTAGAAAAATGATTTGAATCTTCTGCTTTTTATGCTGGTATGGTTTATGGTTTCATTTCTTAATATCATAATGATCACTGAGATATACTGTGTTTCAGGTATCAGTGGAGTGGATGATCATGTGTTCATCAGTTCTGGTGAAAATGTGCATCTGTCCTGTAATAATGCTCTTTCTGACTGCAAATCAACTACATGGATCTACTCTAACAGATTCAGACATTCAGGGACAGTTGAACTGATTACTAAAGGGATAAAGAATAAAGACACAGAGAGACATGAGAGACTGAGTCTGGAGTCTGACTGCTCTCTGAACATCAAGAACGTCACAGAAGAAGATCATGGATCTTACAGCTGCCAACAATATGTGAATGGACAGAAACAAAGACATGATGCTGATGTTTATCTGCATGTTCTTCATGGTAAGTTTATGATTATGTGGTCAATTTAAAAAGGGCAGATTCTCCTTTTAAACTCAGATGATGATTGAAGAGTCTGTGATTTGTGTCTTGTGTTCAGTTTCAGTGTCTCCATCATCATCATCATCATCATCATCTTCATCCTCACAGACTGAGATCAGTCCAGGCCGCTCTGTGACTCTCTCCTGTCAGTTGTATTCATATACTGGATTCTCCTGTGATGATTGGGTCAGTTCTGAGGGTCTTGAGCTGTTGTGGGTGAATCAGGCTGGTGTTGATCTGAAGACAGACTCCAGATATCAGATATTAGATCAAGATCACTGTATCATCACTCTGACTACAACACTCCTGAATGAAGATAACAACAGAGAGTGGAGATGTCAGCTTACTCACAGAAATCAACTCCAGACCTCAGTCAGATACACTGTCAAGTATTCAGGTGAGAAAACACTCTTTTCAGACAGATTTGTGAAAACTTTCACACACTGGCTCTACTCTTTCTGATGACTTCATACGTTTGGCAGTTGTAAAATATTAGTGGTCAAAGTATAAACTGCATGTAAAATCCTTATAATCCCCAATATTGACCTCCTATGGGTCATACTAGGCTAAAATAGACTCTTCTGATTTATGCAATATTTCATGTATGACCCATGAGGGACGTCAATATTGGAAATTATAAAGATTTGTATGCAGTTTGAGGGGTGTCCCAACTGGTGTCCTGCAGAGTTCAGCTCCAGCTCGCCTCAACACTCCTGCCTGGAGGACTCTAGTATGCCTTGATTCGCTGTTTAATAGGGGTTGGAGCTGAACTCTGCAGGACAGTGGCCATCCAGGACCTACTTTAGACACCCCTGGCTTTTAGACTTTTCATTTAATTATATATATAATATTGGCAGCAATAACACTGCAAACCTTTGCATTCTACCTGTTAAGTTTGTCATAATATTAAGTTGTATGAAGCGCTATAGAAATAAAGATGACTTGAGATGAATTTTCACATCCTATGGGTCTAACCAACTTTCCAACCAAGCTGTTCCCACAAAATCTACATAGGATATATGGGGTAACTGTATTTTCCAGACTATCAGATACAGTATAATTTGTTTTCTGTAAACCAAGATTAACCATATCCATCTACTAAACCTTTTCATCAATTTCTCCAAAAGTGAATAAATGACCTCCTCAGTTGATCTGCTATGTTGCCTAATTAAGTTTATTTAATATAAAGCACTGACGAGTAGCAGAGAAAATATACCAACTTGACTAGAAACTCAATATAAAATGCAGATCTTTTTGTAACAGGAAGAATTCTCATTTTTGTTTTGTTCAACTTGAAGTAGTAAAATAAGAGGTTACTCTACAATAAAAAAAAAAAAAAAAAACAGTGCAAGTCTCATACCTCAAAACAACCTCAAAATGGTCACATTTGAGATGATTCCCTCAACGCGCCCCTTAATTAAAGTGTGGGTGTCTGCAGGCTGGAGTAATGGGTGTGGAGAAAGGTCTTTATGATTCGTCACTAAAGCAGCCTGTCAGGGTGTGGGGTAGGGTTAGGGCTTAGTTTCTGTTGTAGCAATTCACCTTTCGGCACGTCCATTACTCTGACCTTCACCTTAATTTAAAGAGGTTCATTCCTGTGCATAAAGCAGGTACAGTTGAACTCTTATGTACAGTATGTTCACTGATCAATGTTTGAATGTGAATGAAAGCCTGAATTCAATCGGTTAAGTCATGATGTCTCGTCAGAAGACTGGATTAAACCACTCCATTCATATGGATATTCATTCCATATTCATTTGTGTTCTGAAGATGAATGAAAGTCTTACGGGTTTGGAACGACATGAGGGAGAGTAAATGACAATTTGCATTTTTGAACTATCCCTGTAGTAGTGCTAAAGTATTAATTGGATTAGGGCTGGGGTCAGAAGCTTGTAACTGCCTTCTGATCTTCTTTGCAGGTTTAAAACAACTTAGTACCGTAAGATTTCAATGAAACATCCTCGCTGGTAATAAAGAAACAATACCTCCCCTTCATTAAAGAGGCCTCTGAGGGGTGGCAACTAAGCAGTTGAGTAAAACAAAAACAAACAAAAAAACACAAGTTTTAACCATGTTAATGTTTTGTATTTAATATTTTGAAGTGCTATAAAATAGTGTGAACAGCAATACACTTGTTATCTTGCCAACAATGCAGATACTACAATTAAAGGGATAGTTCACCCAAAAATGAAAATTGTGTCATAATTTACTCACTCAAGTTGTTCCAAACCTGTATGAGTTTCTTTCTTCTGCTGAACACAAAAGAAGATTGAAGAGTGAAGAATGTTGGAAACTAGACAGTTGACGGTAGCCATTGACCTCCATAGTAGGAAAAACATATTAATATGGAAGTCAATGACTACCGTCGACTGTTTGACTACCAACACTCTTCACTCTTCAATCTTCTTTTGTGTTCAGCAGAAGAAAAAAAAACTCATACAGGTTTGGAACAACTTGAGAGTGAGTAAATTATGACAGAATTTTCATTTTTGGGTGAACTATCCCTTTGAAACTAATAATAATAATAATTTATTGTCAACGAGATTACATCACAGCATCAATCGACAGTGCAATTTCATGGAGTGCAAGAGATCAACAATAGCATATTTTGTAAACAGGGCACAGCGACAAATAACAAACAAGAAAAAAAAATGTGTATACGAGGCGAAGAATCATTAGAAACCAGGAAAAAGGTGTATAATGGTGTGTGCTGCAGCGATGCAAAGTCCAGTTCACAGTTATTGCATTGGTGGAAAACGACAACAAACAACAACAAATTGGTGGTAAAAACAACAACAAATGAGAAATCAGCTACACTGAATACAGAAACTGGAACATCTCATTGGAAACCAGTCACATCAACAAAGAAGTGAAGTGTAAATAACCCAGAAGACAGCAAGGAGGCAACATTTAAAAATAATAAAATAAGCTAAAACAGTCTTACAAAGTGTAAAAGCTTATGGCTGCATTTCATGAACAGCACTCATGCACTTTCATACTGACTTCTCCTTTTGGCTGTTATACCTCTGTTTCTCACTAAATCCCTAATGTTTTGTACTGACCGCTTTTGTAGCACGTGCTCTTCAGCAGATTTGCATTGAAGACACTCAGATTTTGTGGTCAAATGGCCTTTGGCTATGTGGATTTTAACTTCTGCTTTTGACCATATTCTTTTCTTCCCACGATGTTCAACACTTTCAGTCACTAAAAACAAGAAAGATAAAACAAGAAAACATTGCAATGTGAAATGTTTAATATTAAAAAATCAGTTACAAGATACAAACATTTACAATTTAGTTCACAAAATGTTACAAAATGCATGTAATTTTGATAATACATGCATTTCTATGACATTTTATGAACAAAAATAGACTAGAATCAACATGAATTGTTTTTGCCTCAACAGAGCCAAGTCTGAAAGTTTAACATTTTTTAAGTGACGGTATGCCATAGACAGTAAAATAAATGGACACAGCGACCCCATAGACTTCAACGGAGAAAAGTAAAGTCAATTAGAAGCACTCTCTTCCTGATGGCTGAGCGTACTGCACAGACTCAAATTGAGCAGTTAAACGAATACGTTAAACGAATGTAATGTTCACACTTATTTAAACTTATTTAAATAAAAAAAAAGGATTAAATTATTGTTGTAAACATAGCTGCAGAGGATGCTTATTGGCTATTTTCACTCCCTAATATCTATTTTGTCACTCATTTTGCTTTTGAATTAATATTAAGACATTATGAATGATAATAACTAAAGTTAACTTTATCTATACACCTCAATGTATGTCATCCCACAATGCTACCAAATACTTCCTGTAGAACTTAGTGCTGCTGCCCTCAAATGTTAGTCTGGAGCCCTGTGAACTTAATAAAACTGCACATTGTAATTTCTGTACGTTAAGAATATTTATTATCAAAGCATTTGTCAGTAATACAGTTATTTTGGGGGAAAATGTGAATAATTGCATTGCAAGGTGATTTAAGGTGTGCCCCTAAATTTTCTGCTTGCGCTCCTAAAATTTTAAGTCAGGCTCCTAGTAAAAAAAAGTTAGTCTGGAGCCCTGGCATACAAAATTCAGTTCTTTCTTGTCTTTGTGTGCTTGAACAGACAGATACACTCAGCGAGTATCCTCGTAAACAGTTGCTTATGTCTTAAGTGAATGTAAAAAATGAAAAAGAAAATAAATGCATCCATCTACGTCATTAATGTTGATCAAACAAAAGACAAAGAGAAAATCACTTTTGTAGCTGTAACAGATCGATTGTGATGCCAAAAATCATTTCACATATGAATCACGATTCTATCAATTCACAAATGTCAAAAATAGATTTTCTAAAGGTCTGTAAAAAAACATGTCAGAAAGAAGGTGGCAGCAGTCAACTGAGAGCAAAAAACTGAGAGAAGAGTTCATTACATGAAGTTCGCCACAATCTAATATTCTAATTCTCAAATACATGCGAGAATGTGTTTTGTCAATTAAATCACCTTTATAATAACCACGTTAATTAATCTATAAAGCATGAGAACGCTAGTAACTAATGTTTAACTTAACATTGTAAAGGACATATTAGCCATTGGAGGATCCACATTCATGCAATAAATAAGCTAATTAATGATTAACTGAATGTACAGATAACACATTTTAGCCATTACAACTTAGCAAACCATTTTTGTGTTGTAATGTTATATTTCAGTGATTCACCATCTATTAAGTTAACTGAACAATATGAAGCTAGTAACTATGTTTAAATAGAATAAGACAATAATTATGGCTTTACTACTAATACAGTACTAATAAAGACAATTTGTTTAGCCATAGATAATAATCAATATGCGCCATAATTAATGAGGATATAACTTTCACTTTAGAACAGGGGGTCAATTTGTCTTTATTACACTATTTTAGAAATGTATAACTGTAAAAAAAGCACTAATTGAACAGTTACTTTCTTCGTATTGTTCGGTTAACTTGATAGATGGTGAATCACTGAAATATAACAATACTAGGGGTGTCAAAATGTATCGTTTCTGCGATGCATCACGATGCAGACGAGGACGATTCGGTATCGGTTCAGTAGTAGACATAACCGATTATAATGTACTGACGCTTTTCTGACGTCATTTGTCGCATAGGCCTACGTGCTTTGTCGCGGTAGCATCCAATGGCAGAGGGAGGTGAGACACGAGTGCGAGTGAATTAAAAATGCTCCAACTACTTTAAAAGCCGACATCTGGGCACATTTCGGCTTTTATGAACAACCTGGTAAGCACGACCCGCAGAAGACACGTGCTGTGTGCGCTCATGTCACGCACAAATAGAATATGCAGGAGGTAATAACACTAACTTGACCAAACCACGTGACGTTAGCCGTTTTCACCATAGATATCATATATAAACGCTAGATGTCTTATGGCGCAGTCACTTCCGGCATCACCGTTCGGCCATCTTGCCACAGGGAAGCTGTGAATTAAGGTGAGTCAGCATGCACACAAATCCTCTTATCTCGCTGAAATCTTGACGGATTTACAAACGGTTTGGTTTCTTACAAACGTTAATAACGTGGCTATAATCCCGAATGCTTGAACATGTATGTTATAATTATTCATATGTATGCAGTGTCATAACTACATCTCAGACGTTTATAACAAACCAAACCGTTTGAAAATCGGTAGAAAATTGAGCAAGTTATGGTTATTTAAAAGTACATGCACCATGTTACGAGTGAGCGAGCACCCTGTGGTAAGATGGCCGCCGTGTGCAGACGTTGACCTCCATTGGCCAGCAGCGCGCACGAGACATCTAGCCTTTATTATATGATATCTATGGTTTTCACCCCGAGCTGTTAACGCCTGGCAGAGTCAGGCGGGTAATCCCGTAATCCATCGACTGGAAGTTGAAGCCGGCCGCGTGCCGCCATCTTGTAGCAGAACTTCACTTGCTTTAGCATTCCATTGACTCCCATTCATTTTGGCGTCACTTTGACAGCGAATAACTTTACATCTGAGGCGTTTAAAGACTCCATTTGTCCATTATTTATTTCTAAAGAAACACAACAATGTATAAAAGGCTCCATTACCTTCTATGTTACATTATGGCCCCGTAAAAACAGTTTTTGTAAAAATAGGCTAACGATTGCGTCATAACCACTCGACTCTCTGTCGCACAGTAGAGAAATTACCGTACAGACAGGAGGAGAAGCTCGCAGGCAATCGGGGGGACGTCAAGGGAGAAGCCCTGGCGTTACATTTTAAAATAAATACTATACAAAATAATGAATCAGAATACTGACTCCTGCTCACTCACACCAAAGAACTCTTTGCTCAAGCTCGCCGTCTCTGCAAGATTAACGTTGGCAGTTTGCACGCACAGCTACTAGAAGATTTACATCTGTCAGACAGGTTGCTCACGGTTTGAGTCTGCGCGTCAGGAACGGAAGTGCTAAAAAAAATTCGCTAAAAACAGGCTTCACTTGTCTCAATTGAGTTCCAATGAGATGGCTCTGTCCACTTTTAATACTGTCTATGGGCAGAGTCTGACTGCTTTAGAGATGCGAGGATGAGCTCCAACGCCGAATCCACAGCCAAAAATAAATCATCCACCCGCCCCAATAACTTTCTCTGACTTAAGTATCCGCACCCGATGGTCAAATTACAATTATTCTGTGTTGTTATGCGTGATTATAAATAGATGATCGTCACCTTCAACAGCGGATTCGGCAACGGTTGATGCACGCATCTTTAATGGTAACATAATACACTGATTAATGAGCACTGCTTTTAAATGAACATTTCTTTAAAACAAAATTTATTTGACAGATTTTCCTTTTCTTAATGGCATAAACAGCTTTTCTCCCTTGAAACTTAAACTGGAATGCGTTTCTGTCACTGCGACTTCCCGAACAGGCGAGCACACACACGCGCGCACATCACTTTTGAAGTAAAATTTAAAATTGAGGATGTAGTGCATCATGATGCATTGTGATATCGAATTGAACTGAATCGATGACATGATAATTGTAAACGAACCGAACCGTGAGACCAGTGTAGGTTCACACCCCTAAACAATACATTACTGCACAAATAAGTAAATAAATAAATAAATAATTAATTAAATAAATGGTTTTCTAAGTTGTAAATAATGGCTAAAATTAAGGCTGTAACAATATGCGATTTGAAACCTCCCAGAGTTATCCTTCCCGTCCAGATCCAATGTTACCATGTCTTTAAATTACTATTGGGCAATTCATGGATGGGACATTCGCAGTCAAAACATGAAATATAAATGATCAGAAAATGCATTTAAAGGTAGACTATGTAACTTTTTTTTCGCCGCTAGGGGTCGCTAACCTCTTACAATAACAAAGGCATAGGTTGATGACGCATTACGCGGAATTATGGATCTTGTCGTCAAGCTGATGGATTAATAATGTTTTAATACGTTGATTTTTTTAACATGACTGTGGTGTGAAGCAGGGCACGATTGCTAATAAGAGACAGATATCAGCGCCACACGCGAGTCCCGCGGATATAAAGGAATGAGGACATTTCATTCTACCAAACTACACGCAAGTGCTGAATTACTACTCACACAAGTCAGTTTATTAGACGAATGAAACTTGTGAGGAAACGCAGCGCTGTTTCACTTGGTCTAACAGTTACACTATCACACTAAACTGCATTTGAGTGTTGAAAGTTATAATGTTATTCTACATGTTAGTTTGTTGGCAGTATGAGACTAGCAGTAAGCTAGATCAACATTAGAATAACAGTGGTCAAATTCTAACATTTCATCATGTTGAGCTATATAACATTTATTTGTTTTATGTTATATAACATTTGCTCACTTGTTTAATAAAGTACATGCAACACTCTTGACAGACACCACTTGTGTGTTAGTCGAAGTTAGTCGCGGACGTGGAGCTTTCGGCATCTCGAAAATTATATTGATCCTCGTTTTAGTCCTCTTCTTGTCTCAAAGTCTGCTTGCCATGGTACAAAATGTTTGAACAAAACAACAACAGTGTGAGTGTACCGCTACCGCTAGGCGTGTGTTAAACAGCAGCGTCTGATCCGGCCGATAGGCGGCAGTAATGAGATACACACCCACACACCAGAACATTGGTTGATAAACAAATAAAATGAAATAAAATAAATATTTTAACTCCTGGGAGTGTATGAGTCCAGACTCAAGAGTATTTAAGTTAATGAGATAATTAAGTGATTAATTTAGTGATGATTGAACATTATTGAAGACACCTGGGGCACGTTCAAGTTCAAAACGGTGCGCAACGTTTTGCTACGGTTTCCGGGTTGAACGTCATGTTTCCTGGAAACGGCGTGCACCGGTGTGCAACGGGGTTTGAGATGCGTTTTCTCTTGTTTGGTGGGTGTGTCAGAACTGCCGTCCAATCAGCAGCAACATAAAGCACGTGGTATTAAAGTGAACTCGCACAATGGGTTCAAGGAAAGTAATTTACAAATGTGTTCATGCAGCTCGGTATACACAACAACTGAGGATATTAGAAGACATGTTTGTCGAAAGTTTTATTGTAAAAATATAGGATATCAACTTAATGATGTAGTTGTTTATATTTTTAGCTTCATTGCAAGTGTATGACATTTGGTATAGAAATAAACAATGGTAATTAAGTGCTTTTCCTAAAAATGAGAAAGAAAATACAGGGTATTAAAACAGTATGAACTACAAATAAAGTCAGTATGTGAGGCTAAATGTGTTTTAGTCTGCATTAGGTAAGATGTGTGCTTCAGTTTCAGCAATCCCTTCACTCGATTGGGATGTTCTCTTTTGTTCTGGGCGGCAAGTGCAGTAACTGTAACATCTGGCATATTTTGTAGTATTAAACACATATTTATACCGACTTCATCAGGCTCCGAAAATTCTTCACAAAGAACACAAAGAATGGCCTTCTCAGCTGCCATAGTTGCAACTCTTGCGTCATCAGAACAGTGTGTTCAACGCATCACCGTTTCTGTTTAAAAAACGTTGTGCAACGTTTTGTCGGGGCTGAACGCAGCCCAGATGTTAACAAGCAGAATCACTGAAGGAGAAAATCTCAAATTGTAAGCCACCGTTATGACGATCAATGGTTGCTTTAGTTGGACTCTTGACCCATATATTATTAACTTTAGATTTTGTTTGTCTGAAGTATCTGAATTATAATCGCCAGCTGAACAAAGAAAAAAGTGATCTGATGGTGTTGGTTATATTATGACAATCATCATTTGAACTTGATCACTGAACTCATTAAAATCCTTCTTTCTGACTTCGATTTATGTTGTTGGTTACAGCATAACTGTGAATCTGCATAAATGCCCAGAATGTTTGATAAAATATAAAGAATTTCTTAAAAGTTGTTTAAAAAAAAATAAAAAATGTCCTTTTAGGCACACACAGATGTCAAGATTCAGTCTATGCATCTCAACAATGGTGACGAGCAGAATATTCAATTAGGAAAAGTAAATTACATAGACAATTCAGATCATAATTTATTCATACCGCAATGCATGATGGGAGCCATTAATGAGTTGTGATGGTGGCAGCCACTGCAACATGCTTTATTATTGTCACCATTGTTGAGATTCACAGGCTGATTATTGATGTCTGTGTTTTAAATGATTTTATTTGAATGTCTGTTGATCAGAACAATGTTGATTAAATATTTTGAATTATAAGTAAAGTACTGATAATCATAGGCTGAAGAATCACTAAACTGCTGCTAACAAGTTAAACCAAACTAGCTCAATAAGTTTCATTTTTCAGATCACAGCATGATTATGTCAAAACATAACCAACCCTATAAGATAACATTTTACTTTGTTCATTTAACTGTTATAAATCAATAACAGCAGACAAACAACAGTAAATATTAAAGTAAACATATAATGGTCTAGAGCCCAACTAAAGCAAACACCCATCACCTTAATGGTAACTTACAATTTGCGATTTTGTCCTTCAGTGATTCTGCTTGTTAACATCAGGTGTCTTCAATAATGCTCAATCATCACTAAATTAATCACTTAATTATCTCATCAGCCCTAAATGCCGCTTCATCTGAAAGCAGGTGATGGTGATTTACTACTAATCAAGGAACCGGCTTTACTGATGAGATGCGCATAAGAATATCGCGATTTAAATCGCCCAGCCCTAATCTGTTGGTAATGAAAAAAATGTCCATCCGAGAAAAACAAAAGATGAGGAAAGGTATTCTTTTTCCTACCATTCGCAGTTCAAATCAGTGCAAATACTTGATTTCCTCAATTGAAAGATCCAAGAACAACTCAAGGGAGGCTCGCCAGTCCAAACCCTCCTCAAAACCACTGGAAGGCCGGGACAAATCCAGAATACAGGCACCAACACAGCATCACATTAGACAGAGGACATCAATCGAAAAGGACAGAACAACAGAAAAAAAAAACCTGACCTTGAACAAACAAGGTCGCAAAAATAGAATTAATATCTTCATTGTAACAACATACAATAAACATCTTTAACTCATGACCGTAAATGAATCCATTTTACCCAGAACTTGGACATTAATAAATGCATTTTCCGAATAAAGAATATTTCTTTTACAAAAGCAAAGTTTGTGACTTTCAACATAATGTACTGATTAATATATCAACCAATTTACTGTCAGTTTAGCTGTTATTAACCAGATACAGCATTAAAAATTTTTTTTAATACATATAAATCACTCACAGATTAAATTTAGCTTGCTTTTCCCCTTATACAACAATAACAGTCTGATTTGTAACAGTTACAAAGCAATTTGACTTACCAAGGAGATCGTTAAACTCACAGAAAATTCCAGAGTGGCTCAGGTACAGCACATCCCGTTTAAATCATTCTCTTTACCCTTTTTAATCAAAAATACACTCCCATAAACACCTCAGCAATACTCTGATGCTAATCAAGTATATGTATATCACCAACATTTTTATATTAACCAGCTGAATGTCCGTTTCACTCTCATAACAATACCAACATCACTCATAACTAATAGAAAATAAAGTGCGTCATTTCACTCACATCAATCCATCGACAGAACTCAAGATAATTTTCTTTCTGTTTCTCGGAGCGTTGTGACACCGCGCTAATCAGGCATCCGTGCACGAGAGAGAGAGCTGCCTCTAACTTCCAGTAAGGGTAAAATCTTTCCGTGGCAGGGGCAGCTGCCACTGGCGCCTGTCACTCGACCTGCCACCGCTATATGCGCCTGTCACTCGACCTGCCACCGCTATACGCGCCTGTCACTCGACCTGCCACCGCTATACGCGCCTGTCACTCGACCTGCCACCGCTATATGCGCCTGTCACTCGACCTGCCGCGCCTGTCACTCGACCTGCCACCGCTATACGCGCCTGTCCCGCGACCTGCCACCGCTATACGCGCCTGTCAGTCGACCCGTCACGGCTATGCGCCTGTCCCGCGATCTGTCGCGGCTACACTCGCCTGTCAGTCGACCCGTCACGGCTATACTCGCCTGTCCCGCTTTCTGTCACGGTTATACTCGCCTGTCCCGCGACCCGTCACGGCTATACTCGCCTGTCCCGCGACCTGTCACGGCTATACTCGCCTGTCACTCGACCTGTCACGGCCAGGGGCGGCTCCAGAGAATTTTTAACATGTGCTGAGGGGGTGCTAGATCGCTGAGGGGGTGCTAGATCATTGACTGGGGGAGCTGCCTAATTATAGGCTATATATATATATATATAGGCTACATACATAAGTTTGTTTCCGCCACAGAATAAAACATTTTAAAAGATAATTGCGACTTTATTTCTCAGAATTGCGAGATATAAAGTCAGAATTGCGTGAAATAAAGTCGCAATTGCGTGTTATAAAGTCAGAATTGCGAGATATAAAGTCAGAATTGCGTGAAATAAAGTCGCAATTGCGTCTTATGAAGTCAGAATTCTGACTTTTTTTTTCGCAAAATGCGACTATATCACGCAATTCTGACTTTATAACACGCAATTGTGAGTTTATATCTCGCAATTCTAACATCTTTTCTTAGAATTGTGAGATATAAACTCACAATTGTGAGATATAAAGTCCAATTCTAAGGGGAAAAAAGACGGACTTTTTTTTTTTTACCTCAGAATAGTTTATATCTCACAATTCTGACTTTATAACACGCAATTGCGACTTTATATCATGCAATTCTGACTTTATATCTCGCAATTGCGACTTTATTTCTCAGAAATAAACTTTATTTCGCAATTCTGAGAAAAAAAGTCACAATTCTGACTTGATATATCGCAATTGTGAGAAAAAAAGTCAGAATTGTGAGATAAAAAGTCGCAATTATTATTATTTATTTATTATTCAGTGGCGGAAACAAGCTTCCATATAAATGAGCAAAACTTGCCCACTAAATATTTAGCTATAATATTCAATTATTTTAATGACCACAATTAAAGTTTTAATTTTATTAAATTGAACAAGCGCAATATTCAGCATTCAATCAAATAGAAAAGATGTTTTATTAATAATAATGTTATTTCAACATAATATCTCGTTATTCCGACATAATATGTGTGCGTGCAACAAGCAAGATGGGCATTTGTAAATCCGGTGACGCGTGCATTGATTTTTATTAATAAACTAGTGTTTTCTGGCAGTGTTGGCTGCAAAGATGAAGTTGACGATCGCCATATTCGTAGTGAACGCGCCAATAGAGAGAAATGCACATAATGGATTACATAATCACAGAGTAGCCTTTTTCTTTTCGTTTTGAATTATTTCGTTTAAAGACATTTCAAGCTTGGTGTATTTGATGTATTTCTCATGTCTATGTGAGGCATACACTGAGTTTCGTTAAGTTAGGATGAGATGCGCTCCAGTTCACGTGCAATGCAAGTGACTGCACGTGCGCCTCCATGATTATATTGTCCGTTATATTTGCTTCCTATTTATTAAATCCAGGCAATTGGTTGATGAAAAATTGATTAAAATTAAGATACAATTTATACAAAACGAAATTCACTTTAAAGAAAGGTTTTCTACAAAACAAAACTTAATAAAGTGGTCAAAATCATGTCTGACCCGCTCCATGTCTCTCGATATATATTGTGCATCCTCTTACTTGTGCTGTTCACTTTTCATAAATCAACGTAAATGGAAAAAAATAATAATATAATATTTTAACAAATATGAAACTAAATGCGCTTATTTAATGGCTACAACAGTATAGTAGGCCTACATCTGTATTTGTACAAATTGCTGCACATTCATTTAATTCTGAACTGTGCACACATGAAAGGCATTTGTTCAAATCAAGTTCATGGATAATTGTGCGTGCATTTATTAATCATTATGATACTAAAATCATAACAAAGTAGGATATGCTATGTACAAAAAATCAGATGAGCCCAGAATATGAACGCAAAGTTTAACTACACGTTAAGCATTTTCCTCCCATAGAAAAACATTAAGAACACTTAATGTGGCTTAATGCAGATTAGAATGTCCCCTTATTATGTCGAAATAACGAGATATTATGTCGAAATAATATATTATGTCGGAATAACGACTTATCATGTCGAAATAAGACTTCTTAATAAACACTGTAAAAAATGATCGTAATTTTAACGGTAAAAGACTGTAAAACTGCTACAGTGAAAAACTGTTAATTGGTTAACAGAAAGTTTCCGTACTATATACGGTAAATAACTGTGATAGATCTAACGGTACATTTAATGTAATTTTACTGTAACATACCGTTAAATTTACAGTTTTTGAAAGTGAAAAAACAACTCATTGTATAATTTACAGTGAAAAACCGTAAATTGACATTCCCACAATTCCCTGTGACACTTCACATTTGATGTATTTTTGTTGAAATAACTATGTTTGTTTCTTCATAGTTTTCTTCTTTTTTCTAATCAGTTATGTACATTAGGGGTTTATGTTACATTTAATGTTGTTAAATTAATGTTTATTGCATTTTTAAAATTTCATGTGTTACCATGATGGTGTTTAATGTTTGTGTGAAGGACACTGTGCAGCTTCTATATTAGTATTAACTTTCTTGTGGAAGAACTGTTTGTGTTGAGCTTTGATTGATCATGTGACTCTCATCACTGCTGTGATTGGTGGTTATCAGTGTACAAAACAGATATTAATACTTCCATAGGACGGTAAATTAACATTATATCATATTACTGAAATCCAATGTTAAATATACAGTTTTTTTCCGTAAAAACAATGGGAAGAAATTACAGTATTTTTTTTATAGTAAATTTTTTTTACAGTATTTTTCCGTTTTTTAACAGAAATTTTCTGGCGCCTCTGCTTTTTTTTTTTTTTTACAGTGAATAATAAATTAATAATAATAATAATACCAATAATAATATTGATGATAATAATAATAATTAATATAGTAATAATAATCATTGCTATATCAAGCCAACCTCACTGCATGCTATCTTAAGGTAAACTTGCACTAGCTAATGTTGGACTACTGAGACGTTAGTCACGGCCAAGCTATTTCATTGTAGCCTATTTTGTAATTCAAAGGATATTCAAAATATTTCAAGACAGTGCACCTTCTGGTCAAAAGTTATACATATTTTCCAAAAATGTTGATAACTTTTGAATAAATCTGCCTATTGTAATGCCACTGGTAAGGTTTGTCATTGTCGCCTCACTCTGACCACATCACATCGATTTCGTAATGCGCCACCTATTGGTCGAAAATGATATAGGCTACCATTTAACCATAAGTTAGGCTACTGTTTGATTTTTCAGCCATTTGCCCAAAATCCTCCAAAAAGTGTTTAATTGCTGGTTGCAGTTGGTCTGACACTCCCAGCAATGTTGGCATGTCTTGTCTGCTTTTCAAATCTAACCTAAACAGTGTTAGATTTTAATAAAAATAAAAAAACATTCAAAATCGGGATGCGTTTTCCAGGTTATCTTTGTTTTTTTAACAGTAGCCTAACTTCGGGTCACGTGACAGGCACAAACAGTGGTTCGACTTCGAGTGAGAGGCGCATTTAACGCTCATGGGACGCAAGGCAGATGCATAATAGCGGTGTGCATAATACCATAATGCACACCATGCGGTGTGCATAATGCATAATACCATAGCGGTGGCAGGTCGCGGGACAGGCGCGTATAGCGGTGGCAGGTCGAGTGACAGGCGCGTATAGCGGTGGCAGGTCGCGGGACAGCCGCGTATAGCGGTGGCAGGTCGAGTGACAGGCGCGTATAGCGGTGGCAGGTCGCGGGACAGGCGCGTATAGCGGTGGCAGGTCGAGTGACAGGCACGTATAGCGGTGGCAGGTCGCGGGACAGCCGCGTATAGCGGTGGCAGGTCGAGTGACAGGCGCGTATAGCGGTGGCAGGTCGCGGGACAGGCGCATATAGCGGTGGCAGGTCGAGTGACAGGCGCGGCAGGTCGAGTGACAGGCGCGTATAGCGGTGGCAGGTCGAGTGACAGGCGCCAGTGGCAGCTGCCCCTGCCACGGAAAGATTTTACTCCCTCTCCTAACTTCACGCATAAACCTCGTGCAAACCCCGCTGCGCCAGATTCTGCGCTCGCATTGGCTCGTCTCAAGTTCAAAACTCATCACCATTGGTCACAGTATTACCCAAATGAAAATATACATTAGTATGAAATTGATATTTTTTTCTTTTATGATGTTACTTCTGTTGAATAGTTAGTTCAATAATTCTCCCATTAGTTTATTATTATATTGATTACAATATTTTTTTTCTCTGTTACTCCCTGGTAACCTTGGTTACACGCGCCGTTATGAATACACACACGCGCAACTTCTACAGAACAGAAGACTGTATTCTGGTAATGTTTCGACTTTATTCTCGAAACGTTTCGACTTTAATCTCGAAATGATAGCATTTTTTTTTTTTTTTGATTTTTTTTTTTTTTTTTTAGAATTTTTTTTTTTTTTTTTTACAGAATTTTTTTTTTTTTACATTGCGGTTCAGGGCTTCCATAGTTATAAGAGCAGTCAACTAATCCTGTGCCGTCCAGTAATGTTTATGACAAAGCTGAAATCAAGAGTTCAAGATATGATGATATTACATTATTTACATTTGTTTCAGAGTCAGGGTATTTCTTATTCTCTCTTAAAGAGGCGTTTGATTTGGTTTATCCATAAATGTTAATGAATGCATTAACTATCAAACACCGGAAAAAGACTGTATGATTTGAATCTTCTGCTTTTTATGCTGGTGTGGTTTATTATTTTCATTTATTAATATCATAATGATCACTGAGATATACTGTGTGTCAGGTATCAGTGGAGCGGATCATGAGTTCATCAGTTCTGGTGAAAATGTGCGTCTGTCCTGTAATAATGCTCTTTCTTACTGCAAATCAACTACATGGATCTTCAGCAGAGATTCAGCAGCAGTTGAACTGATTAAATTAGGGATAAAGAATAAAGACACAGAGAGACATGACAGACTGAGTCTGGAGTCTGACTGCTCTCTGAACATCAAGAACGTCACAGGAGAAGATTATGGATTATACACCTGCCAACAATATGTGAATGACAGACAACAAGAACCTGATGCTGATGTTTATCTGCATGTTCTTCATAGTAAGTTTATGATTATGTGGTCAATTTAAAAAAGGCAGATTCTCCCTTTAAACTCAGATGATGATTGAAGAGTCTGTGATTTGTGTCTTGTGTTCAGTTTCAGTGTCTCCATCATCATCTTCATCATCATCATCTTCATCCTCACAGACTGAGATCAGTCCAGGCCGCTCTGTGACTCTCTCCTGTCAGTTGTATTCATATACTGGATTCTCCTGTGATGATTGGGTCAGTTCTGAGGGAATTGAGCTGTTGTGGGTGAATCAGGCTGGTGTTGATCTGAAGACAGACTCCAGATATCAGATATTATCATCATCAGATCAATATCGCTGTATCATCATCACTCTGACTACAACACTCCTGAATGAAGATGACAACAGAGAGTGGAGATGTCAGCTTACTCACAGAAATCAACTCAAGACCTCAGTCAGATACACTGTCAAGTATTCAGGTGAGAAAACACTCTTTTCAGACAGATTTGTGAAAACTTTCACGCACTGGCTCTACTCTTTCTGATGGCTTCATACGTTTGGCAGTTGTAAAATATTAGTGGTCAAAGTCAAACTGCGTTAAAATCCTTATAATCCCCAATATTGACCTCCTATGGGTCATACTAGGCTAAAATAGACTCTTCTGATTTATGCAATATTTCATGTATGACCCATGAGGGACGTCAATATTGGGAATTATAAGGATTTTATGCAGTTTGAGGAATTCTAAAGGCCTGTTCACACCAAGCACGATAACTATAAAGATAACGATAAAGATAACTATATATGCGTCCACACCAACGACCGATAACGGTCTTTTTATTCTAAGCACGTGCGCGCCCGGATGATCCAGATGCATTTTAAATGCGCGAGACCTTTAAATTAGAATGGATTCTGATTGGCTGTCAGTGTTTTATCGTTCGACAGCTGGAAAAAAATCGTTCTGAAAGTGATCCCAACGATATCGTTCCTCATATCTTTATCGTTATAGTTGTGGTGTGAACTCTGTTATTCTCTAATATGGAGAACGATTTTTAGAATTATATCTTTATCGTTATCTTTATAGTTATCGTGCTTGGTGTGAACGGGCCTTTAGGCTTAATAATGTCATTGATTCAGGAAAGCTGAAGGTTTATGGGAAGCAGCTCACTGTGTTTCACTCTCATATAAACCAGGAATAAATGATACAGTAACATCTCTCTTCTCAACTACTGCCACTGTAAGCTGTGATGATTGAACACAAACTGCATGTCATGATCAATATGAAAATATGATGTTAATGTCCTGATGCGTCTGAACATTCATCTTCTGCAGCTCCAGTCGCTTCAACAACACTGACTCCAGTCAGAAGCTCAAACTCTGAGAAGACATCAAGCCGAACTACAGCAGCAGCTTCTACACAAGGTTCATGATCACATGATCCCTGTCAGACACATCAAACTCGAAGGATTCCTCAATATTTGTGCATTTTAATGTTTTCATACAGGAAACGTTGTATGTTTTAGATGCCGTCAGTAAATAGATATTCCACATTTCAATGTTTCTGCAAACTTAGAAATGCAAGTGTGCTATAAACTCACTTAGAAGTTATAACATGAATATCTATGAATGAATAAAGCATCAAACAGATTTATTTTTGGTCAATGGCGATAGTCATTCTCCTCCTGACACCTTGAGATTGAAGTAAGAAGATAATGATGACAGACTCGTGCACATATTCATCATTTCTGTGATGTGAAGCTCAAGTATTATGTGATGATGATGTTGTGTATATGTGGCATTATGTGTTGAACTGAACTAACAGACGTGATCCACAGATCCAGGAGAAACTGAAGTCAGTGTGACTGCTGGATCATTATACAGAGGTACGACACGTTCATTTATACTGACAGCTTTATAACATTAAACTATCAGTCAGTCTGTAAAAGCTTCATCAATAACTGTTGATAGTTGAATACCCTTGACTTCAGTCATGTACAGTTTCTCTTCTTCCTCTCATGTTTCCTGCAGTGATTGTGATTATTGTTGAGATCGCAGTGTTTGCTGCTCCTACTGTGATTCTTCTTCAGATCATCTGTGCAAGAAGAGCTGGTGAGTTTTGAGCCGCACACAGTCTGATGATTCACACTCATCTGATCTGGAACAATCTGCAATCATGATAAAAACACATACGAGAGGTCAGTCAATGCTTTTATTTTGCAGGGAGGAAGGACTCGAAGCACCCAGAGGAAATAGAGATGCCTGCAATATTACAATAAAATACTGGTGAGTTTTGAGCAAATCTGCAGCAATATTTACAATAGCAAAAACTTACAGAGGATTGTTTATCATTTTATTTTCTTCTTCTCAGAAAACAAAGAAAAAACTCTGATCATCCTGAAGAAATAGTGACACCAAGTTTAGATTAAAATGTGTGTTTTTTTTGTTTGTTTGTTTTTTACAAATAAAAGGCCAGATTTATCTTCATTAACATCCCAGTCAACACGCTGATCTCACAGTGATCTCTCCATATGATCACAATGTGAGTCACAAGTGTAATTTTGGTTGAAAATGAAAATTGGGTTGATGTGTTAGGCCGGCAACACACTGGCTGCGTGGCGTGTCCGTTTTTATTTCGGCTCCCATGTTAACAGATTAGATCTTGCACACCGCCTGCGTGACACACACGTCTCAGGTGCGGAAGAAAACGCATGCATGCTAGAAATATGAACCGACGCCTATTTTTCGCGCGACACGCAAGCATGTTGGAGGCGTTTCCAGGCAAAATAGAATAGGAAAAGATGTCATTTTGATATGAATACATATTAATAAATGATATTTTGATGTTTGGAAGTCTCTAGATTTTGACATAAATGCAGATATAAATGTAATTTAAAAAATAAATAATAATAATTATCGATTTTCAAATATTGCACCTGTCAATACAGAACGAAATATTCCGTAGCCTATTTTGCCGTCAAAACTGCCGACGTTGTCTTTGCTGTATCGTCACCTAGCAGCAGCAGCGCCGCGTCAGACACGTTTCTGGTGTGCAAAGACATAGAAGACACCACGCTCACACAACAGAAACGCCACGCTGTGTAGCCAGTGTGTAGCCGGCCTAAACATTAGATGTCAGGCTCCAACTTCATTAAACAACTCTACAAACAGCATTACCAGCTTCACTTATTACTAACCAGATTTACTTTATTTCTGTCATATGTGTGGAAAAGTTCTTATTGAGATTAACAGAGGTTTAGATGTTGATGTTTAGATGTTGATGATTTGTTAATAATAATAGTTTGGTTTGATGTCACCATTATGGTGATCAGTGTTTGCTTTAGTTGGTCAGTTTGACTCTTGATGTTTTAATGTTAGTTTTTCTCTGGCTGCTGGAACTGTGTGTTATGGCAAGAACAGGAAGAGAAAATGTGATCAGATGATGTCATCTACTTGATAATGATGATAACGATATAATCATCATGTTGTGCTCTGATCAGCTGATCTCTTCTAGACTGTAAAGTGTGTTATTAATTTCATATAATTGATTATATTAATTCCACAGTATGACAACCAAAAGTGTTTTAATAAAATAAACTGTATAATTGCTAATCAAGGTCTTCATGATTACTTCAACATCAAACTACAGCAGCAGCTTCTACACAAGGTTCATGATCACATGATCACTGTCACACATCATCAGTCTCTCACTTCAGTGGTTTGCACTGGCTCTCACAAACCCACATACCATCTACAAAAAAAATAAGAACTATTTAAATAGATTTGTCAGTCTATGACATTTTGATACAAGTCTTGTACAGTTTGTTGTCAGAATCAGAAAGAGCTTTATTGCCAGGTATGTTTGCACATATGAGGAATTTGTTTTGGTGACAGAAGCTTCCACAGTACAAACAGACTGACAGTGACAGGACACAGATAATACAAATAAAAGGGGTCCAGGGTGATTCTGCCAGCTCTTTACTCACTCTGGATGAGGACAGTTCTTGGAGAGTGGGGAAGGGTGTACCAGTGATTCGCTCAGCAGACTATCCTCTGTAGTCTTCTGAGATCTGATAGCTGAGCTGAACCAGACAGTTCTAGAAGTGCAGAGGATTCAGTGACTGCAGAGTATACTTATATCAGCAGCTCCTGAGACAGGTTGAACTTCTTCAGCTGGTGAAGGAAGTATATGTGGAACTCCTACTTCAGGTCCTGAGAGATGATGGTGCCCAGGAACCTGAATGACTCCACTGCTTCCACAGTGCTGTTCATGATGGTGAGAGTGGGGAGTGCAGGGGGTTTCTCCTAAAGTCCACGATCATCTCCACTGTTTTGAGTGTGTTAAGCTCAAGGTTGTTATAACTGCACCAGACAGCCAGCTGTTCAACCTCCAGTCTGTAAGCAGACTCATCACCGTCCTGGATGAGGCCGATAAGTGTGGTGTCGTCTGCCAACTTCAGGAGTTTGACAGAGGGGTCTTTTGCAGTGCAGTCGTTGGTGTACATGGAGAAGAGCAGTGGGGCAAGAACGCTCGGTCCGGGTGGCTAAGGGCTGAATTAGTTCAGACGGCAGCTCGCCACGCTGGGTCGGGAACTGGTGTTCATAGAAGTAGCAGTTTGGCCGGGCGGAGGCGCTACTTCTGATGAATGCGGCTTGCGTGGACACAGACCTGGCAAGTGACACGCACATTGGCGCGGGGCTGTAAAACAACCACTGGCTAAAGAGTTCAGTTAGCCCCTAGTGGTCCGCAAATGCAGCTAGGCGGTGCTCGCGCGCTCCCAGCGAGAGGGCTAGTCTTTGATGAATATGGCTTGCTTGAGCGCAACCCTAGCAAGTGACACACTCAGAGGAGCACCGCTTTAAGAATAAACGGCGACGAAAGACGTTCTAATGAGTCTCAACTGATAATCACAGCGGAGAACATCACACTTAGCTCTGTGCTCAGCTGAGCGTAGTCAGCGTTGTGCTCGCTCTCACTGTTTTTGGAGTTTTCCTGCTACAGAGATAGTGAGACGCATGGGAAATAGACCGGCGTGAGCTCACTTAGTCCCGTTTATTCAGCATTGTTTCGGTGCTGAAGAATGAGGGGAAGAGTTGCCGAATCATTTCATAATTTATGAACCTTACACAGTTATTGAAGCAAATCACCACAGAACTGAATTGATCTGAATAATGACTCTATTGTCTTTACAGGAGTCAGGAGAATCTGTTTACATCATTATTTTTCTGTTTATCCCAGTGAAGCTGCTCTGAATCAGTCTGTACTGTATAAAGTACTCTCTAAGTCTCTCTAACACAGTTAAACACTCTCAATGAAAGATTATTTTTTTATCAGAACAATTTTAAGAAATCCTTAGAATTATATTGAAAATGCTGGATCTTATGCTGTAGAATCACAGGGTGGCTGTAATCAATACGGTAAATCAAACTCAGAGATTAGACTATAAATTAGTTCAGTCATTCAGGTCAAATGATGATTATGTCGAAACATAACCAACACCACCTGATCACCTTTTCTCTTGTCTGGTTGTTACAACCCAGTTATGCTTAAAACGGAGAATTCTTTCCTTTGAGTTTTCCAGGTACAGACGACACCGTTGTCAAAACAATCCCCATTCACACAGATCTGCAATACACATACAATGACACACTATAGACTGAACACGTAATACGCATGTGTATGACCTCATCGTCTTCAGAGATTCACATTTTGATTATTTACGAGGAGACCGGTTTCAAAAACTTGCCCTTTGAAACCCGTTTTCAAACGTTTGCGCTATCAGGCCCCAAAACACCATTGTCGTGTAAATGAACGTAAAAAGTTGTGACACCCTTATTTTAACACTTTTGAGTGTGGTCTAAGATAAATTCCCAGGAGAGTTAATTTAACACTGGAGTTTTTGCTGTGTATATATAGATGAAGTGTGATCTTGACGCATCTGTCAGTGCAACACTTCTGGAGGTTGTGAATTTGTGGTTTCACAAGCACAAACTTAGTAGCCTAATAAAAGCTTCATGGTGCACACACACACACACACACACACACACACACACACACACATATAGCAACACAATGTGTTAGTGATGTGATGAAAAAAAAAAAGTGTAACTGAAAAAAAAAAGAAATAGACACATAAAAATTACTCTGAGGACACTGTATTGGGTCACTTAAAAATAACTATATTTCATTATGTTTAAATTGTTTTCTCTGACAAATAATCAGTAGCTACAATAGCTGGGTTTCCATCCAAACGTAAAGTTTAGAAATTTTGTGTTTCCATCACTCGTTTCTGATGCGATACTTCAAAATATGCATAAAAACAGGGTGATGGAAACATTGACAACTAATGAGAGGATAAATATATGTTTGTAATGATTTGTGTGGATCTGTTCATTTTAAAGCACTTTGTTCAGTGTCAAACATAATACTTCTTTATGGACTTGGTTGGTTTCTGGACGCCACTGTACAGTTCAGCTCACTTTCTGATCCAGAGCTTTTCAAAGTCAACACAGTTTTACACCAGAGATCTTTCTGATCGCTTCTTCAGCTGTGTCATAGAGTCAGGACTAAACACTCAGCTGATGAGATCAGAGGAAGTTACCAACCAGAGGAGGAGCTGATGATGTTTAAAGGAAGAGCTGTAACTATATATAATGAAGAGAAAGACTGACAGAAACACAAAATGGCTGATAAGTGTGATCTGTGTCTGCTGGGACTGATCATTCTCTCTTCACTTCTCACAGGTAAAGAAATCTGTATTTTCTCTAAAGACATTTAGTGGAATTAGTCTGGAAAGAGTTCATTTGAACATGCTCAGTTTATTCTTGCACACATTCACGTTGTGATCTCAGAGTTGTGTATTGATACACACAGATCATACTGTATTATTCCTGATACTGGACATAGTGTCACTCAAACATCTGATGATGAAGAATTATCTTCATATTAAGAGTGTAAGAGTGGATTTCCTGCAGAGGTTCAAGCTGCAAGACTGCCGAATGACTAAAGAAAAGTTGTCAGCAAGATGGTAGAAAACTGAACATTTCTTGTCTATTCCACCCACAGCTACTTATACCAACGACGGAAATAAGCGCAGTTACAATAGATTAATATGTGGGAGAGCGTTGCTATAGAGAGTGACGATATTGTATTGCAATTTGTAGCACATCAAAGTCAATACCAAATCAAAACTATTTAACACATTATTTGTAACAGAAAAGGTTTAATGACAAAATATGTTTATAGTTATATAATACTTATTACATGGCTTGGTTGAATTCCAATGTAGAATGCGGTGTGTTACAGTGCTATGCATAAGTTTAGACACCCATGCTAAAGTTGACTAAAAAGAGGAATAAAAATCATCCTGATAAAGTTCCCTTGGCCTTTGGAATTAAAATAGCCGCACATCATCACATAGCATTCACCATACCTAGAGATTGGCATGGGGTACTTTCCATAAGATCATCTCTCAATGCAAATCAAACCAGCTATTAGGCTAACTGAAATAAAACCATGCCAATCTCTAGGTATGGTGAAGGCTCTGTGATGATGTGCGGCTATTTTAATTCCAAAGGCCAAGGGAACTTTATCAGGATGCATAGTATCCTGGATCCATGAAGTAACTGGCCTTTAAAAATAAAAATCTGCCTGCCTCTATGGGAATTTAACATAGGGGTGTTAAACTTATGCACCCTGTATTTTAAGGAAGAACATTTATTTATTTACGATACATTATTCATTCACAAAGAAAATTGGTGTCCTTAAAGGTTGGATTTTTCCTAATTTTTTTAATTAAGGCATTAAGTTCAATTTCCAAAAGATGATTTTTTATTCCTCTTTTTAGTCAACTTTAGCATGGGTGTCTAAACTTATGCATAGCACTGTATTTCTTGATAACCGCTGTGAAGTATAACAGACCGTTGCCATGAAAAACAGAGCGTTGCTATGGACGCAGTTCTGTTCACTCTGGCAATTTAATCGTTTTTAAATCAATAAACTCCTTTTTAAATCAATATTTTGAGTCAAATTATTGATTTATTTGTTAGGTAGCCATGTAATAAGCGGGATAATGTGTAGCGAGGCGGTTGTTATAGCAAATACAACCCCTTCAGGCTGATTCAAGCTCCACTCCACTTCGCGTCCTGATCAGCCTGTCGGGGTTGTATTCGCCATAACAACCGCCTCGCTACACATTATCCCTTACTTAAAATAGTTACAAAATAGATATGTATGAGATGATGATAACTTATACCATTAATCTTACTCAGCATGTAAATGTTTCCTGAGAGAGAGAGAGAGAGAGAGAGAGAGAGAGGGAGAGTAAGAGACAAAGAAATGAGGAAGTAAAGAGAGAGAGAGCCCCAAGAAAAAGAGCCAGAGCATAAAAAAAAGACAGAGCAACAGTTTCAATCTTTTTTATCCTTTCCTGACCATGTGACTTTAACCCAACTGTGAGACGTTTAAACTGACCAATCAGATAATTCGAACTTCCCCCACCGTACTAAAGGTGTGACAATTCATCAGTGTGTGAGAGTGTGTTGTTTGCTTTAAGTGAGGAAAAAACGGTCACACTTTACAATAAGGGTATATGAATAATCATGTACTAATACCTGAATTAATACTTAAAGGAGAAGTTCACTTTTAAAATGAAAATTCTGTCATCATATAATCACCCTCATGTTGTTTCAAACATGTATGAATTTCTTTCTTCTGCTGAACAGAAAGGAAGATATTTAGAAGAATGTCAGTAACCAGACAGTTTTTGGGTCCCATTGACTTCCATAGTATATTTTTTTCCTACTATGGAAGTCAATGGGACCCAAAAACTGCCTGGTTACTGATATGATGACAGAATTTTCATTTTAAAAGTGAACTTCTCCTTTAATTCAACATGAACTAATGATAATTAAAAGCATGAACTAATCATGAACCAATGACTACAACCTTAACTACATGTTAGTACATGTTTGATAGTTAATGCATTCATTAACATTTATGGATAAACCAAATCAAACTGCCTCTTTAAGAAGGAATAAGAAGTACCCTGACTGCACCTCCGTTCTCTGACTTCTGGAAAAGTCACACAACAACTGAACTGGGCTGAATACTTGTTGTGTTAGAACATCATGTGCATTTGATAATAAGTTTAAAATAAATCATGAGCTGAATTAGGTAAGTAGTTAACAGTTAATTAATTATGATTGGCCCTCTCACCCACACTGTTAACCCTTGCTGTAAAATTCTGACAATATTATACCATTTTCCATTAAAACAGTAATATACCGTAGAAAATAAAACTAGCCTACAGGAATATACTGTGAATTAACAGTGCTCAAAGTCGACACTCAGAGGCTGTTTTCCCAATCACACCCTATACCCTCATTCACTATTCTCTACATTAGTTCACTAATATAGTCCACTTGAATGAAAAGAAGTGAGTGAATTGAGACACTGATGAACACCTGATAAGCAGAATCACTGAAGGACAGAGAAACAAGAACAGAAAAAAGAGAAACACAAGAACTACAACTGACTTCCAGCCACACTGAGTGTGAAACCAGTTTACAAACCAGTTTACGATTATTTCTTTCATACATGTACAAAAGTTCTTGTTGAGAATTAACAGAGATTTAGTTATTAATAAAATTTGTTTTCACCATGATGGAGATCAGTATTTGCTTTAGTTGGTCTCTTGTCCCTGGACTTCTTACCATTCATCTCTCTCTGACTGCTGTAACAGTGAGTTTATAAAACACATTTGTTATGGCAAGAAAAAGTCAAGAGGAAGATGATCAGGTGTTTTTATTTTTTTTTGTGATGATGTCACAATCATCCTGGACATGCCTGATTTTCAGATTGTTCCTGTATATAGTCATTGAAATTATAGTTATCTCATATTTAGCATATATCTGTGAATCTACAAAATGAAATCAATATTTCTGTAATCAGGTCTTCTGAAGAATATTGTAATCATATAGTGCATTCAATTTTATTTTACTCCTGCTTGACTCAGACACACACAGATATCAACAATCAGCACATGAATCTCAACAATGGTGAAAAGTTTCATGTCGCAATGCATGCTGGGTTCCAGGATAATATAAAACTCCCAGCATGCACTGCTGCATGAATAATAATAATAATAATAATAATAATAATAAAGAAATATTGCCACCATTGTTGAGATTCATGTGCTAAATTGTGATATCTCAGTGTTTCTGAAACACAGTGTAGCTCTGTTTCTCTGGTTATGCATCATGTGTTAAAAAAAAGAGTCATTGTATCTTATTGCTGCGTTTTCACAGTGGTGGTAATGCAACACTTTTGATTGAGGATTAAACTCTGAATAAGTGAGAATGAATTCCTTAGTGAATGAACAGGCAACATGATGATTTTGTCATCATAATCATTATAACTGCAGTCATTCATAAACTGTGTGTGCGCAAGTGTGACTTGCAAAAACACAGCTCAAGCAGCAAAAGAAAAACTAACGTTTTAGCATCAGCATCCCAACTAAAGCAAACACTGATCTCTATAATGGTAACTTCAAACCAAACATTTTCAATTAAACATCTCAATAACAACTTCTGTATGACAGAAATAAAGTCATACTGGTTAATAAAAAGTGTAATAATGTGTAATGGCTGGAAGTCAGTCGTAGTTATTGTGTTCCTCTATTTTCTGTTCTTGTGTTTCTCTTTTCTTCAGTGATTCTGCTTACAATCACTTACATATTCCCTTAATTATCTCACTGCATCGCTACTTTTTACTCGTAGTGTGGATTTCCCTGAGGGGTTGAAAGGGTTAACTGTGTAAGATAAAAAAGACACACCCACAAAATGTATTTTAACAGTAATAAACTGTAAGTTATGAAACAGGTTTATACTGGCAACACTGTTGCCAGTAGTTTACTGTAAAATTAATTTTTCGGGTCACCATTGTGCTGAAGAGTAGAGCCTGTGCTTCAGTCCAGGAGAAGATCTACAAACATTGATGATATGCTGCATGTTGCTTTATTTAACAGGCGGTGACTGTGTAGTTGCTGATCCAGTGGAAATCTTTTTATGTGCAATAGTTTTTTAGTGGTCTCAAATGAAAGAAGTTCACAGTAATACTTTGCTCACATTATTAATGCATTATAAGTTTTAGTTAATACATTTAAATGACAGTTGGTCAATTTAAGGCAGTCGGTTTCTGCAAGTGTAATTAGTTAACTATAATTTAGTGCATTTTTACAGAAACAAACTAGATTACAGTAAAGAACTGTACAATTAACAGTATTTTACTGGCAACAGTGTTGCCAGTATTTTACTGTAAAAAAACCCGGTAAGGTCTAACAGTGCAGTCAACACGTTGATCTCACAGTGATCTCTCCATATGATCATCAATGTCACAGTGAGCTAAAAGTGTAACCTCACAGCAGCACTCACTGTTTGTTTATACTATGATCACAATATGAGCTCATCCCAGATAGAAATGTTATTGGACATGGACATCGCTCAGACGTCAAATTTTGGTTGAAAATGAAAACTGGGTTGACGTCTAAACATTTGTTTGATGTCAGGCTCTATTTACTTTTATGTACTACAAATGTTTTTGTCACAGGGTGACGTTAAGCGGAACTGTTCCTCCCCATTCTTGTTTCCCGGTGGGAGCGAGTTTAATGTGACACCAGAACGGTTCCGGGTCCTTCCGTGTAAACAGTCTGACGGAGCTTGCTAATGAGGGAATGAGTGGCAGCTGGGTGATGAGCAGAGATTGAGTCACGAGGGATATGGATTTGTGAGGGGGATTATAAAAGGATTCGGTTGATGTGCAGGAGAGAGGAAAAATCTTTGTTGTTGATCGGACTGGGAGAAAACTGTTGTTGTGGAGCAGACCGGAGGAAATCTTTGTTGTCGATCCGACTGATCACGTCGAGCAGCACACGAGAGGGCAGATCGTATAGGACGGGAAAGACTGCATGTAAAGAAGGAAGAGCTGGAGATCAGCGGTTTGGTTGAATTGTGTTATCTCATCGAACAGATAAGTGTTATCTGCCAGTCCTATTAGGAAGTTAATGCCTGTAGTGCCCGCTACCCGCCATGATTCGGTGAAGCCGCCCCGCCGTCCAGTGAGATCTGTTTTGAAGCCTTTTAATGTCAGTTGTGTGTCCATAGCCAACTACCTACACAGCCCTGGATGTACAGTTTTGTCAGTTGAGTGGAGAGAGTCGGCTGGGACCACGAGAGGAGACCTTATTCACTGTGAGTTGATGTGAGTTGCAGTGCTTAATGTGAAGTGAACACGTGTGATCATTTGAGGTGACTGAATTGTGCACTGGTGTGGAAACTGTAATTTTGTGTCTGCCCGTTCCCCAGTTGGCATACTCGTGGGTCTCGAATGTCAAATTGAAATTAACTAACTGCTGTGTGTTGAGCATATGCGGTACAGGAATGCAGCCCCATCCTGTCTGAGTTGAAGAGGATTTATGAGATATCCATGCATCGCTGTTCTGTGGTAAGAAGACCCAGTTGTTGACTGTTGAATCCTGTACTTACCACTGCTGTTCTGTGAACATAGAGAAACTGCCCTTCGCTATTGAATGCGGCCATCACTGTTCTGTGGGGAAGTTACGGTCCGTCGCTGTATTTCAACTGCCGCCGGCTTGTGGAAGGAGGGTGACCCCCAGCTAGCGGGTGTGTCCTGTGGAGAGCGCGAGAGAGCTCCCCGTTTGCCATCTACGACTGACTATTGCATTGCGTCGGATGATCCCCTGCCCTATCCTCCCCCGTCCCAAAAAGAGGTGACACTCAAATAATTGATGCTGTCCTGTGAGAAGAGTAACCCCTTCCCTTGTTGTCAATTTCCTACCAGTGCCTGCTCCATTACTTGCCTTTGGCTGAAGAGGAACCGCTGTGCGAATCCTTACTAGTGCCCGCTCCACTACTTATTCCCCGGCCGAAGAGGAGCTGCTGTGTGAATCCTTGCCAGTGCCTGCTCCATTACTTATGTCTGGCTGAAGAGGAACCGCTGCGCGAACCCTTACCAGTGTCTGCTCCTTTACTTCCGGCCGAATGAATGTAACTTTTCAAGAAACTAATAAATATAAATTGAAACTAAATAAATTATCTCTGAAACTGAAAAAGAATAAATTGCAGGCAAATTTTTTGCCTTCGTTTTTAATACACTGCATGTTTTGCTAACTATTTCTCATATTTCAATCGCTGATCTGAACTTACAAATGCGCTTCCAGAGTTTTCATTTACGCTTCTGAAGTTTTCGTTTACGCTCCCTGAGTTTTCGTTCGCGGTTCTGACACATTTCTCTCGTGGGGGCGGGGCTAGTAGCAGTGTGTTCTCATTGGTTACTGAGCTTTTCATTGACAGCTTCGTGACCTGGAAGTGAAGACGTCAGTGGTGTGTGGATGTGAGCGTCTGTAATCGCAGCTTTCTATTTCATTTTAGTGATATTAAGTTATGTTTGTTTTTTAATTTTATCTGTATTTACCTGCTGCTACTACTTAGTTGGCAGAAGCTTTTAGGAGCACAAGAGATCTATTCAGGTGTAATTAAAGTACTGTATACTTAAAATATTGTAGTGTCCGATGTTTTCGGAGAATATTTGTTTATTCCTGATGATTCTTTTGCATGTTAGGCTCTGATTAGGTTCAGCTGTTACAATTTAAAGAGAATACTAGCAAATGTGTGTGATATATTCAGCCGTCAAGAAAGTCAAACTTCAACCAGGTAATCAAGGTTGGCAACCATGGCCATCACACTACTCATTGTTAGCATGATATACGTTTACACCATCAAAATGAATGATCACTTAAATAAGAGGAATTTAAACAATATGAAAATTACAGTCGTGTTCTGCTGTCAGATACAGACCTCAAAGGGCATTTCATTACAAATGTCACACAAAGAATGTTCTTGTTGCCATTTTTTTAATTGATAATTGTATTTAGTTATAATTATTTCATTTAATTAACACCATCTTCTAACATTTAAAATTGTAAATATATTTTAACAATCATCAACTGTTTCAATCGTGACTTATACAACCAGTTAAATGAATGTAATTGAAAATATGAATTCAAATAAATGTACATTCTTTGTCACTAAAGCATATATACACAAGTATCAGAGTGAAGGTTTTGGATGCAATTATGTTGTGACCGGAAAGACCAGAATCCACAAAACATTAACTGCATAATAACATGTAATGCACAGTATTCTCATGATATACATTACATACAAAATGCACAATTACAAATACAGAATACATTTTAAAAATTCATATACATTTTAAATGTTGCAATGATTCTTTGAGCAGTTCCTGTTGCAGTACAAGTAACAAAGCAGTGACTGGACACAAGCAGTGCAAGGATAGTCCACCCAAAACATGAGCATTCTCTCATCATTTACTCTCCTTCATGCCATCCCAGGTGTATATGACTTTCTTCTTCACATAAACATAGACAAAGATTTTAAGGAAATAATCCATCTCTGTGAGTCCATAATACAAGTGGATTGTAACTCATGTACGTAAGACAGTTGGTCAGAAGTGATTTTTAATAGTTAAAACAGTCATATTATTAGTATTTTTCTTATCTAGCCTATTGTTTGACTTCAGAAGGCATTGATTCATCCACTGAGGTCGCATGGATTACCGTCACGCTCACTGTGTGTGGTTTAAAGTGTCTTTAGGACTCACAGAGATGGATTACTTAGTTCCTTACAAACTTAATTCGTGTTTATCTGTAGAAAGAAAGTAAAATGCATCTGGGACAGCATGAGGGTGAGTAAAATAAGAGAGAATTGTATTTTTGGGTGAACTATCCCCTCAACATTCATATGCTGGTATTATGTTGGTATGCTAATCCAAGATCAGCATAGATTAATAAGAATAAAGTGAAACCTCTTGTGTACTTGTGAACTATGTTTGTTTTAATCTAGAGGAAATTGAAATATTTGCTAGTTTATATTAAAATAAATCAGGTGTCTGAAAATCAAGATCCCAGTCATTCAAAGGTGATGTGTCTGAACAAAGTAAGATTATTGTCTGATAGGGACAGTGGATCTCTGGTACTATCACTCCATCCTCTGTGTCAGCATCAGAATTTTGTTTATGGAAAAGTTGCTCCACTCCCTGGAAAATGAGAGAGGAAATGTATTATAATCTAACAATACAAACTGCTTATATATTTAAGGGATTTTACAGTACTAAATATTTACCTCGGAGTCAAGCAGCATTTATCATCTGTAATACTGTTGTGTAACCAGTAGATGGCTGTATTGCCCTATATATAAACATATGGATGTGTATTCTCTAGTTGCTGGATGTTTTCAGTCATAATTACTTGCATGTATTAAGTTTTTAATTTGGACATATATTATTATTAAAGACTATTAAAGATTAAACATTTTTCTCAGAAATGTTCATATGAAGTGCACTTTTTTCATTATTATTAGTCAAATATGGACACAGAAAAAATCATTTTGTTACTCATACTAGATACATATAATAGCTTTATCAGTCATCTTTATCACACAAAAGTAATCAGAATAAATATTGCAATCAGGGCGATACTTCAAAATAATTGAGTGTTTACATATTACGAACAGAGACGTGGTCTGTGGTCGAGTCGTGTCTCTCCTCTTTCAAAAACTGCATCGCAAATTAATCAGCAGTTGAGAAATGCAGGTTTAAATAGCTTTATTGGCATGGTAAAAAGGCTTTACATTGCCAAAGTTGAATCAGGCAGTGATTGACAGCGCTCTGGTCCTATGGCATCGGTTATTGACTGATACAGTACAGATACTGTACAGTACTCTAGCTCAATGTTGTTTGGGGTGGCTGGGGGGAAATATGATCTAATCGAAGACTGTAACCGAATGTAGATAAACAAGTCATGTAATGATTGGGCTAACAGTTAAATCAAGACAACACAGCTGTATAATGTTATGGGCTCTCACTGAGCTCTAAAATGCCTCTCCACCGGAAAAAAGCCAGTACTGTATTATAAATAGTATTAGTATAGTATTAATGAAAAAAAATCAGACTTACCACGAGTAGGCTAACGTTATCCATCCTCCTGATATAGCGACGATGACTAATGATAAATATCATTCGTCTGTTCCTTCTATAAGAAATCATCTCAACAATATAGTGTAGCAGCAAATAAATACAGATATAAACTTAATATCACTAAAATGAAATAGAAAGCTGCGATTACAGACGCTCACATCCACACATAAACACTCCACTGACGTCTTCACTTCCAGGTCACGAAGCTGTCAATCAAAAGCTCAGTAACCAATGAGAACACACTGCTACTAGCCCCGCCCCCACGAGAGAAATGTGTCAGAACCGCGAACGAAAACTCAGGGAGCGTAAACGAAAACTTCAGAAGCGTAAATGAAAACTCTGGAAGCGCATTTGTAAGTTCAGATCAGCAATTGAAATATGAGAAATAGTTAGCAAAACATGCAGTGTATTAAAAACGAAGTAAAAAAAATTGCGTGTGATTTATTCTTTTTCAGTTTTAGAGATAATTTATTTAGTTTCAATTTATATTTTCATTAGTTTCTTGAAAAGCTACGTTCATTTTTATTGGCACAAGAATAACTCCATAGAGGTGGATCAGTCGGTGGATTTTAGTTTGAGATTGGACTTATTTTAACTAAATAAAATACAAGTTTTGATACTAATTATCTTGTCTGGTCTGTTGGTGTCTCTGGGTAACTCCTCGAGGTGGTACGCTCAGAAGGGGAGGGAAGGCCACCCCGGCCTGTGACATTTTTCTTATTCTAAAGATAAACCCTCTATTGCATGATATATGAAATAATAGAGAAAAAATATATATTTCCACACATTTTATTACCAGTCATAGAGCACGTTGAACAATTCAACACATTTACAAAAATGATAATAATAGGGGGTAGATCTAGGTATGTTACTTTTGGCGCAACAACATGCAATAATGGGAATAAATGCAAAAAGTGCAGTCTATTTAAAATATATCTCTTTATTTCATAAAACACATTTTATGAAAGATCTTCAACATCAACTTCATTTAAAAAAAACATTTGTGCTGAAAAAGTAATAGTTACAACCAGTTTCCATCTTAGTGGGGTTTGTTACCTAGAAGTAACAATGCGCAACAAAGGAGTATGATTTTTATGCATTCATTCTCATTGAATTTCCATGTTAAAAGTCAAAAACTGGATAGAAAACTAATTTGTGTTGTTTAAACCAGACTAAAGAACAAACAACACTGGTGGATCATTCAGTATTAACACATAAATCATGGATGAGCCACTTCTTCATCTTAGGTTACTGTGTGTGAAAGGAGAAGAAACAGTTTTTGTCAGGAGTGTGACACAGAAACACGTCACATTTCATGCACTTGATTATGCCATTGCATCCAGGATATTTACACCTCCCTCTGTTTTCACTGTAGACAGACCAGTGGTCTATGCGGTCCAAGCGGAGTGGGGCCGGGGATAGAGGTGCAGTTGCTCCCCGTCTTTTTTTCAGGTCTAAACCCGCCTGGACACTCAGAGATGTACGGGACTCTTGCTGCAAAGTGTGTCCACTGTTGCATATTGTTGCTTTGAGGCAAAATAGCTATTTTACCCATTTACAAAAGAAAACATTCAATGAAAACATAATCAACAGAGTGAAATTAAATCAGAACTTACCCAAAATTGTGAAAATATTTTTTATTTCATGGAAATCCTAAGGAAAATGTCACTTTTTCAAAGTTTTGTGGAGCTGAAAAAACATGGCTGCCGCATGTGAGTGCAGGTGAGGAAAAGACATTGAAAAGGGGGTTGGACAAGTCATGTAATCAAATTCAAGCATTCTATTGGCTTTTCATACTTCCTCCAGATTAAAATAAGCAGGTTTTTTTTTTTGGTGTATGATTTTGTAAGCCTGAGAATATGAGGGAAAATGGGTATGTTACCCTGAAGCAACACTATGCAATAGAGGGTAATGATTTTATACATTTTGGATTGTTGAAAAAAATAATATGTAACTGCATTCAAGTCTTTTCTTTTAGTGTCATTAATGCAAATTTATTTGGCATTACTGAAAATTTATGTGGCATTATTGCAAAAACAAAACACTTCAAAAGACCTCAAATAACAACAAAAAACTGATTTAATGTATTTTAAAAAGTTTAAATATATATATTCATAACAAAAGCTGTGATAAGAGCAGTCAATCACATCCAAAAAAATGAATGGATCTCTATGGCGCCTCTGCTGGAAGTGTACGGTAATTACACTTTTGGGCAAAACTATATTATCTGCAAAAAAAAATCTAACCAGCAGATGAAGAATTATGCATCTCACACCGAGATCAATATCCAGAAACAACTCATATTTCATTTCGATCATCATTAATGTGTTAAAAAAAAAAAGAAAAAAAAAAAGGTAATATTTCATATGCATGCTAATGGTGTAGCTGAGGTATTTTGCAGTAAATAGACACAAAAGTACTTAAAATCTCCCAAAACATAGCATTAATGTATAGATGAGAAGTAAACCAAAAAAATTATATATTATGTGTATTATTAAAAATGTAAAAAAAAAAAAAAAAAATCACTCTATACATTTTTGGGGTCATATTTGGACTACATATCAAATGCACTGAGTGTAAACAGGAAACTAGATCCTTCCTTTTAGGAGAACATTCTGGTAACACAAATAAAATTATCTACAGAAAACATTACAAGAACGTAACATAATGCTCTCAAAACATTCATAGAACAACAACATTTCTATCTGGGATGAGCTCATATTGTCAAGTCAAGTCACCTTCATTTATATAGCGCTTTTAACAATATTGATATCGAGATCATAGTATGAGCACACAGTGAATGCGCTGTGAGTAAAAGAACTACAAATAACCTTTATCTTTTGTTTGTTTGTTTTGTTGTACTGGTGGTGTAAAGGAATACAAATATTCTCCTAGTGCATGTTTAATCATATTTTATTAAATGATTTGTTAATGCATTATTTTGTCATGACTTTTACTTGAGAGGGCCCTAATCATGATCAAATTCACTGTTAACTACTTCCCAAACTCAGCTCATGATTGATCATAAACTTACTATCAAACACACAACGAGTGTTCAGCTCAGTGAAGTGATGTTGTGTGGTCAGAGAACAGAAGTACAGTATCATCACGACTGTGTCTGGATGGAGAGTGAACTACTGATCCCAGCAAACCTTCCCTGAGTTTTGCTCCTTCCTTTGGGAACTGTTCCACAAATATTCTTTGTGGGTTTTGAATTGTTATTTTGTATTTAGCTGTGCATAAGTCACAGTAGGGTGAGTTTGAAGGAAAGAGAGAAACACAGAACAGATAAAGAGCTTTTAAGGTCAGTTATTAGTGTATTTTCTACGGTTGAAGAGGAGGATCAACTAATCCTGTGCCGTCCAGTAATGTTTATGACAAAGCTGAAATCAAGAGTTCAAGATATGATGATATTACATTATTTACATTTGTTTCAAAGTCAGGGTATTTCTTATTCCTTCTTAAAGAGGCGTTTGATTTGGTTTATCCATAAATGTTAATTAATGCATTAACTATCAAACACTGGAAAAAGACTGTATGATTTCAATCTTCTGCTTTTTATGCTGGTATGTTTTATTATTTTCATTTATTAATATCATAATGATCACTGAGATATACTGTGTTTCAGGTATCAGTGGAGTGGAGGATCATGTGTTCATCAGTTCTGGTGAAAATGTGCGTCTGCCCTGTAATAAAGCTCTTTCTGACTGCAAATCTAAAACTACATGGATCTATAACAGATTCAGACATTCAGCAGCAGTTGCACTGATTACTAAAGGGATAAAGAAGAAAGACACAGAGAGACATGAGAGACTGAGTCTGGAGTCTGACTGCTCTCTGAACATCAAGAACGTCACAGGAGAAGATTATGGATTATACAGCTGCCAACAATGGATAGATGTGAATGGAAAAGATGAAAAACAAGGACCTGATGCTGATGTTTCTCTGCATGTTCTTCATGGTAAGTTTATGATTATCTGGTCAATTTAAAAAGGGCAGATTCTCCCTTTAAACTCAGATGATGATTGAAGAGTCTGTGATTTGTGTCTTGTGTTCAGTTTCAGTGTCTTCATCATCATCATCATCATCATCATCATCATCTTCATCCTCACAGACTGAGATCAGTCCAGGCCGCTCTGTGACTCTCTCCTGTCAGTTGTATTCAGTCTCCTGTGATTACTGGGTTCGTTCTGAGGGAGTTGAGCTGTTGTGGGTGAATCAGGCTGGTGTTGATCTGAAGACAGACTCCAGATATCAGATATTATCATCATCAGATCAATATTACTGTATCATCACTCTGACAACAACACTCCTGAATGAAGATGACAACAGAGAGTGGAGATGTCAGCTTACTCACAGAAATCAACTCAAGACCTCAGTCAGATACACTGTCAAGTATTCAGGTGAGAAAACACTCTTTTCAGACAGATTTGTGAAAACTTTCACACACTGGCTCTACTCTTTCTGATGGCTTCATACGTTTGGCAATTGTACAATATTAGTGGTCAAAGTCATAAACTGCATGTAAAATAATTATAATCCCCAATACTGACCTCCTATGGGTCATGCTAGGCTAAAATAGACTCTTCTGATTAATGCAATATTTCATGTTTCTGTGTGTGTTTCTGTGTGGTGTGTGTGTGTGTGTGTGTGTGTGTGTGTGTGTGTGTGTGTGTTGTATCAACCATTGGACAGACTGAATATAGGTCTATTTGACCTGTTGTGTGTGTGTGTGTGTGTGTGTGTGTTTGTGTGTGTTGTATCAACCATTGGACAGACTGAATATAGGTCTATTTGACCTGTGCAGTGCGTGTGTGTGTGTGTGTGTGTGTGTGTGTGTGTGTGTGTGTGTGTGTGTGTGTGTTTGTGTGTGTTGTATCAACCATTGGACAGACTGAATATAGGTCTATTTGACCTGTGCAGTGTGTTTGTGTGTGTGTGTGTGTGTGTGTGCGTGTGTGTGTGTGTGTTTCTGTGTGTGTTTCTGTGTGGTGTGTGTGTGTGTGTGTGTGTGTGTGTGTTTGTGTGTGTTGTATCAACCATTGGACAGACTGAATATAGGTCTATTTGACGTGTGCAGTGTGTGTGTGTGTGTGTGTGTGTGTGTGTGTGTGTGTGCGTGTGTGTGTGTGTTTCTGTGTGTAAAATTAGGTAGAAAGTTAGGTAGCAGCAGAAAGTAAGGTAGAACAGTTATCTTAGTCAGACACCTTAAACATGATGTGTACCAAAAATCTATGTCCTATCTTTATGTTAACATACTTTACCACCCTTTTCTTTGGGAGCTTTCTTGCTGCCATCCTCTTCTCTTGGCGCAAACAGGAAATAAACAGCTCTGGTCATGTGACAATTTACAGTAAACATGCGACACTGCACATATTTCATTGAGACCCTTTATTATATCAATATCTGCTGGAAATGCATTGATAGATCATTCAGTAACATTTTTATAGCCTTAGAAATTAAACATTTTTTTACGGTCACTATTGTGACCGATGGGATTAAATGGGTTAATGCTCTCAAAACATTCATAGAACAACAACATTTCTATCTGGGATGAGCTCATATTGTCAAGTCAAGTCGCCTTCAATTATACAGCGCTTTTAACAATATTGATATCGAGATCATAGTATGAGCACACAGTGAATGTGCTGTGAGTAAAAGAACTACAAATAACCTTTATCTGTTGTTTGTTTGTTTGTTTTGTTGTACTGGTGGTGTAAAGGAATACAAATATTCTCCTAGTGCATGTTTAATCATATTGTATTAAATGATTTGTTAATGCATTATTTTGTCATGACTTTACTTGAGAGGGCCCTAATCATGATAAAATTCACTGTCAACTACTTCCCAAACTCAGCTCATGATTGATCATAAACTCACTATCAAACACACAACGAGTGTTCAGCTCAGTGAAGTGATGTTGTGTGGTCAGAGAACAGAAGTACAGTATCATCACGACTGTGTCTGGATGGAGAGTGAACTACTGATCCCAGCAAACCTTCCCTGAGTTTTGCTCCTTCCTTTGGGAACTGTTCCACAAATATTCTTTGTGGGTTTTGAATTGTTATTTTGTATTTAGCTGTGCATAAGTCACAGTAGGGTGAGTTTGAAGGAAAGAGAGAAACACAGAACAGATAAAGAGCTTTTAAGGGCAGTTATTAGTGTATTTTCTACGCTTGAAGAGGAGGATCAACTAATCCTGTGCCGTCCAGTAATGTTTATGACAAAGATGAAATCAAGAGTTCAAGATATGATGATACTACATTATTTCTTATTCCTATTATTATAAAAGACTGTATGATTTGAATGTTCTGCTTTTTATGCTGGTGTCATTTATTATTTTAATTTATTAATATCATAATGATCACTGAGATATACTGTGTTTCAGGTATCAGTGGAGTGGATGATCATGTGTTCATCAGTTCTGGTGAAAATGTCTCTCTGTCCTGTAATAATGCTCTTTCTGACTGCAAATCTAAAACTACATGGATCTACTCTAACAGATTCAGACATTCAGGGACAGTTGAACTGATTACTAAAGGGATAAAGAAGAAAGACACAGAGAGACATGAGAGACTGAGTCTGGAGTCTAACTGCTCTCTGAACATCAAGAACGTCACAGAAGAAGATTATGGATTATACACCTGCCAACAATGGATATATGAGAATGGAAAAGAACACCAACAAGGACCTGATGCTGATGTTTATCTGCATGTTCTTCATGGTAAGTTTATGATTATGTGGTCAATTTAAAAAGGGCAGATTCTCCCTTTAAACTCAGATGATGATTGAAGAGTCTGTGATTTGTGTCTTGTGTTCAGTTTCAGTGTCTCCATCATCATCATCATCTTCATCATCATCCTCATCCTCACAGACTGAGATCAGTCCAGGCCGCTCTGTGACTCTCTCCTGTCAGTTGTATTCATATACTGGATTCTCCTGTGATGATTGGGTTCGTTCTGAGGGAATTGAGCTGTTGTGGGTGAATCAGGCTGGTGTTGATCTGAAGACAGACTCCAGATATCAGATATTATCATCATCAGATCAATATCACTGTATCATCATCACTCTGACTACAACACTCCAGAATGAAGATAACAACAGAGAGTGGAGATGTCAGCTTACTCACAGAAATCAACTCAAGACCTCAGTCAGATACACTGTCAAGTATTCAGGTGAGAAAACACTCTTTTCAGACAGATTTGTGAAGACTTTCACACACTGGCTCTACTCTTTCTGATGGCTTCATACATTTGGCAATTGTACAATATTAGAGGTCAAAGTCATAAACTGCATAAAAATCCTCATAATCCCCAATATTGACCTCCTATGGGTCATACTAGGCTAAAATAGACTCTTCTGATTTATGCAATATTTCATGTATGACCCATGAGGGAGGTCAATATTGGGAATTATAAGGATTTTTATGCAGTTTGAGGAATTCTAAGGCTTAATAATGTCATTGATTCAGGAAAGCTGAAGGTTTATGGGAAGCAGCTCACTGTGTTTCACTCTCATATAAACCAGGAATAAATGATACAGTAACATCTCTCTTCTCAACTACTGCCACTGTAAGCTGTGATGATTGAACACAAACTGCATGTCATGATCAATATGAAAATATGATGTTAATGTCCTGATGCGTCTGAACATTCATCTTCTGCAGCTCCAGTCGCTTCAACAACACTGACTCCAGTCAGAAGCTCAAACTCTGAGAAGACATCAAGCCGAACTACAGCAGCAGCTTCTACACAAGGTTCATGATCACATGATCACTGTCACACATCATCAGTCTCTCGCTTCAGTGGTTTGCACTGGCTCTCACAGACTGCTTTATCATCACACATATTATCTACAAAAAAAGCTCTTTAGTCAGATTTGTCACTGAGTTTTGATACATATGACCGGTCTTGTACAGTCTGTTGTCTGATGCGAAATAATCATAATATACAGCTAGTGTAACTCACGCCACTGCTATGATAAATTAATAAAATCATAGTGAGAATTTATTAAACACAACTCATCCCATGTTAATGTGAGCGGCTCAAACACCAGAACTGAGCGTCATACTGATGAGCTTCTCTAGACTACAGCAGTTTGTAACAGTTTCTGCCTTGACAGTGTTCATTCGTTAAAATATGAAAAATAATATTTCTATTTCCATCTTGTTTTTAATAGTTGCAACATCAACTACAGCAACAACACTTTCTCCAGATACCACACCAAACTCTCTGAATCCAGGTGTGTATGAACATCATCCTCATTTGACCGACTCGTGGAGTTTTTCTGATCCTCTCACTTTCCATGTTGTCAGGCGGTTTTTGTTTTGGTCTGTGTGACTCCGCCCACTGCCAGTTCAGCCAATAGTATTTTGACACCCCGGGATGCCAGATAGCAGGAAACACAGTGTATTGTTGCCTTGGAAACGGGCAAACAAACTGGGTCAGAGATTGCAGATTCTACACAACCTAAAAAGCCTTGATATCCATCTAAACATCTCTATGAACGAGAGCATGATAAATCCATAGATATCATATAAAGGCTAGATGTCTCGTGCGCGCTGCTGGCCAATGGAGGTCGACGTCCGCACACGACGGCCATCTTACCACAGTGTGCTCACTCACTCGTAACATGGTGTATGTACTTTTAAATAACCATAACTTGCTCAATTTTCTACCGATTTTCAAACGGTTTGGTTTGTTATAAACGTCAGAGATGTAGCTATGACACTGCATACATATGAATAATTATAACATACATGTTCATGCATTCGGAATTATAGCCACGTTAATAACTTTTGTAAGAAACCAAACCGTTTGTAAATCCGTCAAGATTTCAGTGAGATAAGAGGATTTGTGTGCGTGCTGATCATTCACCTTAATTCACAGCTTTCCTGTGTTAAGATGGCCGCTGGTGATGCCGGAAGTGACTCCGCCTTAAGACATCTATAGCCTTTATATGATATCTATGGATAAATCCACTTACATTCTGTCTACACAAGGTTCATGATCACATGATCACTGTCACACATCATCAGTCTCTCGCTTCAGTGGTTTGCACTGGCTCTCACAGACTGGTTTATCATCACACATATTAGCTACAAAAAAAGCTCTTTAGTCAGATTTGTCAGTGAGTTTTGATACATATGATCGGTCTTGTACAGTCTGTTGTCTGATGCAAAATAATCATAATATACAGCTAGTGTAACTCACACAACTCCTATGATGAATTAATAAAATCATAGTGAGGATTTATTAAACACAACTCATCCTATGTTAATGTGAGCGGCTCCAGCACCAGAACTGAGTGTCACACTGAACCTCTCTAGACTACAGCAGTTTGTAAGAAATGTCTTGACATTGTGTTCATTCATTAAAATATGAAATAAAATATGAAAAATAATATTTCTATTTCCATCTTGTTTTTAATAGGTGTAACATCAACTACAGCAACAGCACTTTCTCCAGATACCACAGCAATCTCTCTGAATCCAGGTGTGTGTGAACATCATGATCATTTGACTGACTCGTTGTTTGATTGTGATCAGCAGTTTTTCTGATCCTCTCACTTTCCGGGTTTTTGTTTTGGTCTGTGTGACTCCGCCCACTGCCAGTTCAGCCAATAGTATTTCCACACCCCGGAATGCCAGATAGCAGGAAACACAGTGTATTGTAGCCTTGGAAACGGGCAAACAAACTGGGTCAGAGATGGCAGATTCAACACAACCTAAAAAGCCTTGATATCCATCTAAACATCTCTATGAACGAGAGCATATTAAAACACGGATAAATAAACTCATCCACTTACAGTGTAAGTCTCCTCGGCTTTCATTGTCAATTGCGCTCGTTCTGTTGCGTGTCCTCAAACTGGAAACCCATGTGAGCGTCGAGTCTGAGGAGGCGGGGAAACTACGATCTCTGATATTTTGAACATAATGCTGGATACACACCAAAAGATAATCGGGCTGATTTTGGGCCGATTTCCCCCCTTCTGACAATCATAGCTGTGTCCCGATTATCTTGATGGTTCAACAGAAGAGTGTCCGAACCTGATCGGAAGAACGTCGGAGCCGCCCCGATTGCAAATATATTTACGATCAGAAATCCTGATGTGTGGGGGGGAACAAACCCTCTGGAGATTATCACGTGAAACGAAACAATATCCAATCAGAAAGCGAGATGATGGAAGACGGAAGCATAACAAACGCAGTCACTGATGTGGACAGCAGAGATGGAGGATCAGCTTGTAGATTTGTGGCAACAGCACAAATGTTTATACAACGTGTCGTGTAAAACCTTTCCAAACACTATATCGTCCGCCATGCTTATTCTGAGGTCTCGCGAGATTTCCTGTGTTTACAGTCGAGACTCTGGTTGAATATCTGTTAGTGTGTGGTGTGCTGTCTTTGTCACATCATGGCACATCACACACTATAGGAGCAAAACGGTTAAATCTAGGATGTTTTGTCCTCATGTTTGTGGTCTAATCACATTTTGAAAATCTTATAAGATGTAAAAAGTCTTTTGGTGTGTACCCAGCATAACTCATCCCATGTGAGTGTGAGCAGCTTTCAGCACTGATACTGTAGCTCTGGACTACAGCAGTTTGTGAAATAAATGCCTTGATATTATTTTCATGCATTAAAATATTATATAATTCTATTTCCATTTTGTTTTTAACAGTTGTAACATCAACTACAGTAACATCAACTACAGCAACAACAATTACTCCAGATACCACAGCAAAGTCTCCGAATCAAGGTGTGTGTGAACATCATCCTCATTTCACCGACTCGTTGTTCGAGCAGCTGATCACAGATTTTGACTCAAGCCATGTTTAATTTGTAATCTACATCACTTTCTAATTCCATTCTCTTGTACATCACCAACAATCATAAACATGAAAACTAATACCGTAATGTAAAAAGTAACTGTCATCATTAAATGTCAGACACATCATTCTCATCCAGACAATCCTAAACAATCATGTCACATTCATTTAGTGAACATATGAGGTACAGTCTGTTAGTGTACAGATGGCTTCAATTTCTATAAAATCATCTTCACAAGCATCAATTTACATGATAAATAAAGATAATTATGCTGTTAAATGTGCCATTTTTATCTATTTGGTTAAACACAGTAATATAGTCCTGCTAATGGTGTCTCTCTAAATAGTCTCTCTCCCAGTGACTGTGACTGTGGTTGTTGTCGCCGCTTCATTCGCTCTTCTCCTTCTGGCTCTTATTCTCTGGGTGATTCGTAAAAAAAGAGCGGGTGAGTTTTTCATATTTTGTAACAACAGACAACAACATCTGATAAAACAAATATGTAATTTAGACAAATTTATTTCTCTAAAAGTGAAGAGAAATCAATGAGTTAACTAAAATAATGTTTCTATTCTACAGCACTAGATTCTTCTAGACTCTTTTAAAACTGATTGTCATCTGCATTAGAGACTGTGTGTGTGTTTGATCATAAACTTTCCCGTGACATTATGTTTCAGGCAACAGAAGAGGGACTGGTGACTCTGTGGTAAGTATTGCAGGTTGATCCATGAGTTATTAATGTTCATAAGGACTGACCCTGAAATATTGTTATGAGGGTGTGTGGAGATGAAGCCAATTGCAGACAGTAGTCACAGCAACACAGTTTATTGTACAAATAACAGGAAAAACAAAGCCCACGAGGGGGCAAAACAGGACTGGGGAAGAGAACAACTAGACTAAGACCAAAATGATAAATAAACACTAGACTCAGACTTGACAATGACTAAAAAGAAACAAACTCACTAATAGCATTCACAGGATTCAGACGAGGTATCACAGAGAATAACACGCAATGTTAGACAATGTACCGACACAGGACAGAAAACATGAGGGGATTAAATAGGGAGCAAACCAATCAGGAACACAGGTGAAAGCAACGATCTAATGATTACAAGATGAGATAACAAGGGGGCGGGGTGAGGTGACAAGACAACGCAAGCACACAGCCCAAAAAAATGGCCATGTGCTTACACATAAAACATGGGTCTGTCATGATCCTGCCTCAAGACCAGGGAAAATCAAAGACTAGAAGGCAGAACCATGACAAATATGACACTCTTATTATTCAGATTATAAAATGTCAGGGTTCTCAGCAGACAGTTCTGTCAGTCTTGTCATAGTTTAATCTGTCTCTGTTTGTGTTGTGTTTGAGCACATGGCTCTGTCTTTATTTGTGTTGGTCGTGTGTTCCTCTTGTCCCGCCTCCTAGTTTCTAGTGACCACGCCCTCTTGTTTAGTCGTTGATGAGTCCTCATCAGTCTGAGTGTGTGCTCACCTGTTCTTTGTCTGAGGGGCAGTTCACACGACAAAAACGTAAAACCTTTTATGCATTTTGGCCTTTCATTTATACGACAATTGTGTTTTGGGTCCCTGAAAACGCAAAGTTTTGAAAACGGATTTCAAAGTGCAAGTTTTTGAAAACATGCACATGCGTATTACGTGTTCAGTCTATAGTGTTTCATCACCATCTAGTGGCCTGGCAGCAGAATACAGCGTTTTTAGTTTTTCCACGGATCCATGTGAATGGGGATTGTTTTGACAGCGGTGTCGTCTGCACGCGGAAAACTCAAAGGAAAAACTTCTCAGTTTTAAGCATATCGTTTTCGTGTAAACGTACCCTGAGTGTCCCCGTTGTGTACCCTGAGTGTCCCCTTTCCCGTTGCCCATTGTTCTAGTTGTGGATTTCATCATGTGTTGTTCCTGTTGTGTGGGTCAAGTCAATCATCCTGTCATGTTAAAATAGGATCTGTCATCATAACGTCATGTCTGTATAAGTGATTTTCACAAAACATTTATGTGAAATTGCCAGGAGACACGTTTTACACACATATTACCTGAACATTTGCAGGACCTGAGGAAAATATCATTATTGGATAGCATTTAATAGCTTGATTTGTCCATATTTCCACTGATGTTTAGGAGCAGACAGATGATGTGACTTATACTGAAGTCACTGCACACAGTAAAAAACGAGGCAAAAAGAACAAGGTGAGCGAACACTTCCTTGATGTTGTCCAGCTTCTCCCAACATGATAGTTTGTATTTTCCTCTTATATGCAGTTCTTCTTGATTTGTGTGATTATATGCAGTTCTTCATGAATTGAGCTCAAACAACATGCTGTAATAATTGTGGGTTGAAACAACTGTGATGTTCATTCAGGTTCGCTGTGATGATAAAGTGACTTATGCTTCCATCAGAGGAGCAAAAGCTGGAGCTCAGGAGAACTGCAGTCAACTTTATGCCTCTGTGAACAAGAACAAATCAGGCAAATAATTATACAAAACCCACATGAGCAGAGGAATATCAATCCAATATAACTCAATCCTCATGGGTCATTCATTGATAATACTTTCATTGTCTTTTACATGTTAACAAACACATTGTAATGAATTGTTGTCTTTTGTCCTCTTTGTGTTCTGGCTTTGAGTTCTAGCACTTCCAGAACTGTATTAATAACCTTTGGTCTTTAGTTTTAATTTAACAATGTGGAACTAGTGTGACTACATACTTTCAGGAGTATTTTCAGAGCGGTGAACTCACTGTTGAGGTTTGGGAACATGTTTCTGCTGAGTGTGAGAACTCTGTTAGTTTAACCACACATGTTTTTAGAGAAACACATGTGGTTAATGAAGAAAGAAAGAAAGAAAGAAAGAAAGAAAGAAAGAAAGAAAGAAGAGGAACTGACATCTTAACCCACACAGAACTGGTCATCTCTGAACCCAGTTTGGACTGAACCTGCTAAAACAAAAAATAACTTATTTAATTGATAAATACAAGTATTTAATAATAATAATAATAATAATAATAATAATAATAATACATAAGTCTTATATAGCGCTTTCCAAGGAACTCAAAGACGCTTTACAAATGAAACAAACAAACAAAGATGAGAGTGCTATTATAGATTGTAGGCGAGCTGAAACAAGTGAGTTGTGAGCAGTTTTTTGTAGGTGGTCAGTGAGTCCGAGTTTCTGATGTGGATGGGGAGTGAGTTTCAAAGGGTGGGGGCAGCGATGGCGAAGGCTCGGTCCCCCAAAGTTCGGTGCGTTGATTTGGTGATGGGTTTGAGAAGGTTTAAGTCGGCAGAGCGGAGGCGTCGGGAGGGGCGGTGCTGCTGTAGGAGGTCTGTGAGGTATGGAGGGGCCAAGTTATTGAGGGCTTTGTAGCAGATGAGCAGAACTTTGTAATGGATGCGCTGTTGTACAGGGAGCCAGTGAAGCTTGATAGGGGTGATGTGGTCTCTGGAGCGGGTGTGGGTGAGGAGGCGGGCAGCAGAGTTTTGAACATATTGCAGTTTTTGTAAATCAGAGGAAGGGAGACCATACAGGAGGCTATTGCAGTAGTCGAGTCTTGATGTAATAAATGCATGGATGAGAGTTTCAGCAGCAGATGTGGAGAGGGTGGGGCGTAGGCGAGCAATGTTACGGTTACGGCAGTTTTGGTGATATGACGGATATGGGGCTTAAATGTGAGTGTGGGGTCAAAAATGAAACCAAGATTTCGGATCTGGGGAGAGGTGGTAACTGTATGGCCATCGACGGAGAGAGTGAAGTTTTGGGAGGAGGGGAGGTGTGATTTGGGACCAATGATGATGATTTCCGATTTATTGCAGTTGAGTTTAAGGAAGTTGGCGTTCATCCAGGATTTTATTGCAGAGAGGCAGTTTGTGATGGTTAATACTGTGGCAGAAGTGATGGATCTGGTGCTGAGGTATAGTTGTGTGTCGTCTGCGTAACTGTGGAATTTAAATCCGTGATTATGAATGATAAGTCCAAGAGGAAGCATATACAGGATAAACAGAAGGGGACCTAGCACCGAGCCTTGAGGGACTCCGTGATTGACAGGTATGGTGTGAGACGTACAGTTGTTGATGGATATGAATTGAACTGAACTGTTGGTGAGGTAGGAGGTGAACCAGGAAAGAGCTGAGCCAGAGATGCTAAGATGTTGTAGGCGTTGTAGAAGGATGGAGTGGTCAATGGTGTCGAAGGCGGCAGAGAGGTCAACTAGGAGGAGAATGGAGAGCGAACCAGAGTCAGAGGCGAGCAGGAGGTCATTTGATACTTTGAGTAGTGCAGTTTCAGTAGAGTGATGAGTGCGGAATCCAGACTGAAAGGTTTCGTAGAGCTGATTGGAGAGGAGGTGATGTTTTAGTTGAGAGGCGACCGAGCGTTCCAGGATTTTAGACAGGAAAGGTAGGTTGGAGATGGGGCGGAAATTGTTGGGGTTGTCAGGATCCAGGCCAGGTTTTTTAAGTATTGGTGTGATGGCGGCAACTTTGAAGGAAGAGGGAACTGTTCCAGAGGTGAGAGAGGAGTTGATGATGGCCATGATGAGTGGGCTGAGGCAGGGGAGGCAAAGCTTGTCTGGTACCTTTAGTCTGGTACCTTTTATTGGATGCTGAATAAGACAAAACATTTTAAAATGTACTTATTATTCAGTCCCATAAGTACATAAAAACAGTTATTTGTACATATCGCATTAATAACCTTATTAATATTGCAAGAGAAAATTAACTTCCATAAATTGCCATTAAAATCATGTTAAGGAATACATAAAGGATCTGCAATATATAGAAGTTAATCTTCTCTTGTTTTGTCTTATTCAGCATCCAATAAAAGGTACCAGACAAATACTTGTATTTATCCATTAAATAAGTTATTTTTGTTTTACCAGGTTCAGTCCAAACTGGGTTCAGAGATGATCAGTTCTGTGTGGGTTAAGATGTCAGTTCCTCTTCTTTCTTTCTTCTTTAACCACACGTGTTTCTCTAAAAATGTGTGGTTAAACTAACAGAGTTCTCACACTCAGCAGAAACATGTTTCCAAACCTCAACAGTGAGTTCACCGCTCTGAAAATACTACTGAAAATACCAGGGGCGTAGCCATCATTTCAAAAGTGAGGGGGACAGAATGCCAAGCGTAATACCAGTTTTTGCTTAATTGGCTTAATATGCTATTTATGTTTAAAGCAATAAAACAGAAAGAAAGAAAGAAAGAGAAAGAAAGAAAGAAAGAAATGCAGATGTTCTGTACTTTATACTGCACATAGCCTAGTATTGTATATTGTACTATATTGTTTACATATTTCAAATTGTTTTTTGTGTAGGCTACGCCAAACTTCAAGCTTTTAAAACTACTTCAAATTATCTGGTTAGGCTTTTTCAAGACAACTTAAAGTTTGTCTAAAAATGTTTTATCTAACAGTTTTAAAGTGTTACTGAATTATATGGTAAACACCATGTAGGCTACACGTTACAACGCTGCATGATAGCAGATATAGTGGCTGTTAATGCATGAAAATCCAAATTCAGCATTAACAATCACCATCTTTATTCTAATTTGAAGGGCTTTGATTACATATCTGTGAAAATAAAAGACATTACGAATAAAAAAAAAAGACTGAAAATAAGCGCACGTTTGTGCGAGTAGTGAATATTTACAATTTCCAAGAAAACTTGTTATTATTATTCAATTAATTATTAAACTCGAGAAATAGGCAGAGTTATTCATCATTGTGCAACACAATTCGGAGATCACATGACAACTTACAGTGCTTGACTTTTTCGTGAAAAAGGAGTGAAGAGTTTTTTTTGCCGTTTTAGCTCATTGCGACCTCTATGAAAATGCTGGATACAGCGCGGGTGCGAGCGTGGAGGTGTCGTGATGCACGACTGACTGATTACCATTGAAATGTTAAAGTCACGTATCTTGACTCTTTGAATTTTAAATCTGGATGTATGCACATTGGCCCGCAAAAAAACTCAACTTGTCGTGAACACACTTGCACTAAGAAAAAGTGCGGGGGACGAATTTACATTTTATAAAAAGTGGGGGGGACACGTCCCCCGAGTAATCTACGCCCATGGAAAATACGTAGTCACACTAGTTCCACATTGCTAAATTAAAACTAGACCAAAGGTTATTAAAACAGTTCTGGAAGCGCTAGAACTCAAAGCCAGAACACAAAGAGGACAAAAGACAACAATTAGGCAGAAACGCATGTGTATTAGTTTGATCATACTGGTTTTAGATCATCTTTTCCAGGTCTAGAAAATCCCTCTTTTAAATGGCTATCTTGTATATCCAGGTTTCTATGGAATGCCAAAAGCTGACTTAATTATAAATAAATAAATACATAAATAAATATACGAAGAAATGTAAAAAAGCAAAAATACATAAATAAATACATAAATAAATATAGCTACAAAGAAATGTAAAAAAAGTACAAATAAGTGAGTATTTATACTTTTATTTCCTTATTTGTGTATAATTGTATTTTTTCACACATTTATTTATTTTTTATTTATACATTTATTTATTTCCACATTTATTTTTGTATATGTTTTTATGTCTACATTTATTTATTTTCACATTTATTTATTTCTACATTTATTTATTTCTACATTTCTTTGTCCGTATGCTAATGAGGGGGGCGTGTTTTACCTCAGACATCAGCAATCAAGCTCAGAGTGGCAGTGCTGAAGCTTTGAGGCCACAGTGACACTTTGTGGTGTGACCAAACGAAACGCAAGAGGTGTGCGGACAATATCACATTTTAAGTCATGTAATATCACCCTAACTGTATGTAGGGTAGGCTATATAGGGTTAACACACATAGCACACATGAACAGAAACTGCACTTCAACGGGTCTGATAGCAGACACTTGGAGATGGAAGCGCATGAAAGTATCCACTATTAATAACAATGTAAATGCGGTGGATAGGGCTGATAAGAGCTTGCGTTTGGCTTGCGTTTATTGTCGATGAGACTCGCACACCAGCGCAGAACGCGGAGAGAAACCAGCGCACATTTCACTGACTCCTACGCAAGCATAGGCTATTGATCAATGAGTTTGAAACGCTACTCAATACACAGCCCCCCCCCCCCCCCCTTAATATTCTTAATATTAATCGATAAACTACTCAGTTATTATAATAATAAAGCACTATTAAAGCTTGCAAGCCAAACGCAAGCTCTTATCAGCCCTATCCACTGCATTTACATTGTTTTTAATAGTGGATACTTTCATGCGCTTCCATGTCCAAGTGTCTGCTATCAGACCCGTTGAAGTGCAGTTTCTGTTCATGTGTGCTATGTGTGTTAACCCTATATAGCCTACCCTACATACAGTTAGGGTGATATTACATCAATCACTCATTACAACAATGTGATATTGTCCGCACACCTCTTGCGTTTCGTTTGGTCACACCACAAGGTGTCACTGTGGCCTCAAAGCTTCAGCACTGCCACTCTGAGCTCGATTGCTGATGTCTGAGGTAAAACACGCCCCCCTCATTAGCATACGGACAAATAAATGTAGAAATAAATAAATGTGGAAATAAATAAATGTAGAAATAAATAAATGTAAAAATAAATAAATGTAGACATAAAAACATATACATAAATAAATATGGAAATAAATAAAAGTGGAAATAAATAAATGTATAAATAAAATAATAAATAAATGTGTGAAAAAATACAATTACACATAAATAAGGAAATAAAAGTATAAATACTCATTTATTTGTACTTTTTTACATTTCTTTGTATATTTATTTATGTATTTATTTATGTATTTTTGCTTTTTTACATTTCTTCGTATATTTATTTATGTATTTATTTATTTATAATTAAGTCAGCTTTGGCATTCCATAGGTTTCCAAGATGGTTTCCAAAACAATTTTAAAAATCGTTGAATTTTGTTGTTTTAGCTTATTTTAATGTTAGTTTTTTTTCTTCATAAATAACATTTTGTACCGTTTTGATGCTGGAAATATATGTTTTACATGTCAACGTCTGTGCTTTTGTAATGTACAGTATGTGTAATAAGCAAAGCTTCTGCCTACTCCTTTTGGGTCACTGCGAGTTGTTTTGATCACATATAGATTATATGATTATATATAGGCCTACAGTTTGTTTAGAGCTTTTTTGTTTTCGTTTTTTCTAACCCTATAGACCAAAATAAAACATATTTTTACAAAGAGGCCATTTTTCTTGTGCATTTTTCCCAGTTAAATTATTAACTCCCTACTAGGTTATATATTGATATAGTTTTCAAACTCACTGTTCACTAAACGAATTGAAATAGAAACAGAGCGCATTTAGGCATTTAGGCCAACCATTGGCTTTGTATTGCCTGAAGCCGCCTCCTTGTCATTTCTAACTTATAACAAAGAACAATGTCTAAAAGCTTCTATGTGCTACAGCAAACAAGCTATAAAACCCTAGAAACAAGTTTTTATAAGCTGTTGACCCCAAAAAACAAGCATTTAAGGGCACACAAGTGGATACAGGCAACTGAGATAGAGACGCAGGAGGGGAACGTAGTCGGCGACCAGTATAGCTTAGCTTAGCTTACAGAAATATAATATATAAAACTGGCATTTGACTAAGTGACAAAATGTTCCAGTTTATGCTTCACGTCTTATTACCTGAATCCACTGTGGCATCATGAGAGGTAGAGGATCACCAAAGTGTGGGTTGTTTCACAAATCGAGTCCAGGCAGAGAGCAGATTCTCTGTCTACACCTGTTGATGTTAGCCTTACGCTGACTGAGCTAACGTTAACATACACTGCTGCTTGGTAACTTCAGACTGTTAGCTAAATATTTAATGTAGAACATTCTGGAGAGGCGGTATTAACATTTAGTGACATGGCATCTGACACACAGAAGCCAATGGCACATGTCACTATGCGTATTGGCACATCCGGTGGCACATCCGGTCTTCATTGGCATGTGCCAATGGATAGTGGCATGTGTCACTGACATTATTGGCATGTGCCAGTGGATAGTGGCATGTGTCACTGACATCGCGACACACTGACACTGACACCTGACTGACACATAGTTGCGGAACATGTCACCGTGTTGCGACACCTCCAGTAGTGACTGACAGATTAATCGAACACCTATAGCCTACTGACGTAATTGTTGCACAAAATCCTAAATAAATAGCCTAATTTTGTGATATTTAAAATATCAATTAAACGAATTAAAGTGCATTAATATTTTTTCAAACGTGTTATTTGTGTCACGTCTGTATTTGATTGGTATGTGCCACTGAATGTTTTGTAATACCAGTGCTACTTTATGTTGTTTATCTCGCAAAGTCACAAACTGCCCATTCTAGGAAAGACACGAAATAAATCAATCATGGGTCACTACGAATAACGTATTAACAGTCGCGCCCGTTACTGTAAACCTTTATTTTTGCGTGATGCTGCACGGACGCACGCCAGTAGGTGTCAGTATAAGTGAGTGTAACACTGGCCAGCGCAAGATTCTCATCTCATCTGGCCAGTGTTACACTCACAATTGATATTTTAAATATCACAAAATTAGTCTATTTATTTAGGATTTTGTGCAACAATTACGTCAGTAGGCTATAGGTGTTCCATTGATCTGTCAGTCACTACTGGAGGTGTCGCAACACGGTGACATGTTCCGCAACTCGGTGTCAGTCAGGTGTCAGTGTCAGTGTGTCGCGATGTCAGTGACACATGCCAATAATGTCAGTGACACATGCCACTATCCACTGGCACATGCCAATGAAGACCGGATGTGCCAATACGCATAGTGACATGTGCCATTGGCTTCTGTGCGTCAGATGCCATGCCACTTAATGTTAAAACTGCTACTGACATTCTGTGTAGCTGACTAAAGAAAAACATTTTTGTAGGCCTACCATGAAAATGAGTCCACTTAAAGGTGATCTAAGTAACTTTTTTACCTTAACTGAACAGCTTCGGAGTCAGTGGAATGGTTATATTACTTATTTCGGGTTGAATGGTGGTGGTTTCGCACCCCCCTTGTGCCCGAGAGCGGAAAAAACTCACTTGCAACCCGCCGGCCTCGCCGTCAGGAAGTATCTCGTGATATCAGGTCTCGCGATGTAAAAAACTGCTTGACGGCACTGCACACGTACACGCCCCCATTCAAGCTCCCGCTAGCTATAAGCAAAGGGCAACGATAGATTGAGTTCTTCACATTTTCATCATGGCTGAGCCTGTAAAAAAGAAGTAGAAAGCTAGGAAATCTTTGTTGGAGGACCAAAGAAAGAGGAAACGGGAGACTGACCGAGCAAGAAGTCAGACTGGAGTAAATATCGGACCAGCTTTTTCAGAATGGCGAGAACTTAGAGAAACAGAAGCCTGCACAACGGATGCTGACCTGGCCTTCTTGCTGTTGCACTTGTAAGTATCTTTGGAATCGTCTGATAATAGGCAATAAACATGTTGCACATATCATGATCGAGCTAGAAAAAAACGTTCTGATGTTTTCTTAGACAAGCAAAGGTACCGTCAATCTACCAGATGAACTTATAGACCTTGCTAATATAACTTTAGACAAATATTAGCCTCCGATATATATATTTTTTATGCTCAATGCCCACTCTCCCAAAAAAAAACCCCCCAAAAAACACGAAAGCAGTTAGTTCGCCTCGTTCATATCATATCGTTCGTTCCCGGTAAAAATACTAGTATGCATGACAACACAATAATAAAAATAAAAAAAAACTCGCCATCAGTTGGAAAGAAAATATTGCTTTACTTGCCTCGGTAGACATAACTGGTTTTGAAATAGCCGGTTCCTCTGCTCAGCTGGGTTGCTCGTGGTGAGGGGGGAGGAACAACAGTTCGTTTTTACAACAGTGTGTTTGAAAGCATTTACTACCAGACACTAGGGGGAGATTCGTAGAGAAAAAACACTCAGGCTTGCCTGGTGTCCCTTTAAAACCGCAACATTTTCTGTCAGCAATGTACAAGTAGTGTTTAACAGTCATGTTCTTTTAGTTTTGTTCTCATGGACTTTTAGTTTGTAACTCGTGGTTTGAGGAGGCGTGGTTAAGGGGTGGGGGCGTGGTTTGGGGAAGCATGATTAAGGGGTGGGGGCGTGGTTTTGGGGAGGCGTGATTAAGGGGTGGGGGCGTGGTTAAGGGTTGGGAGCATGGTTTGGGGAGGCGTGGTTAAGGGGTGGGGCGTGGTTTGGGGAGGTGTGATTAAGGGGTGGGGGCGTGGTTTGGGGAAGCATGATTAAGGGGTGGGGGCGTGGTTTTGGGGAGGCGTGGTTAAGGGGTGGGGGCGTGGTTAAGGGTTGGGAGCATGGTTTGGGGAGGCGTGGTTAAGGGGTGGGGCGTGGTTTGGGGAGGTGTGATTAAGGGGTGGGGGCATGGTTTGAGGAGGCGTGGTTAAGGGGTGGGGGCGTGGTTTGGGGAAGCATGATTAAGGGGTGGGGGCGTGGTTTTGGGGAGGCGTGATTAAGGGGTGGAGGCGTGGTTAAGGGGTGGAGGCGTGGTTTGGGGAGGCGTGGTTAAGGGGTGGGGCGTGGTTTGAGGAGGCGTGGTTAAGGGGTGGGGGCGTGGTTTGGGGAAGCATGATTAAGGGGTGGGGCGTGGTTTTGGGGAGGCGTGATTAAGGGGTGGGGGCGTGGTTAAGGGTTGGGAGCATGGTTTGGGGAGGCGTGGTTAAGGGGTGGGGCGTGGTTTGGGGAGGTGTGATTAAGGGGTGGGGGCATGGTTTGAGGAGGCGTGGTTAAGGGGTGGGGGCGTGGTTTGGGGAAGCATGATTAAGGGGTGGGGGCGTGGTTTTGGGGAGGCGTGATTAAGGGGTGGAGGCGTGGTTTGGGGAGGCGTGGTTAAGGGGGGAGGCGTGATTAAGGGGTGGGGGCGTGGTTTGGGGAGGCATGATTAAGGGGGGAGGCGTGATTAAGGGGTGGAGGCGTGGTTAAGGGGTGGGGGCGTGGTTTGGGGAGGCGTGGTTAAGGGGTGGGAGCGTGGTTTTGGGGAGGCGTGATTGGGGTGGGGGCGTGGTTTGGGGAGGCGTGGTTAAGGGGTGGGAGCGTGGTTTTGGGGAGGCGTGATTAAGGGGTGGGGGCGTGGTTTGGGGAGGCGTGGTTAAGGGGTGGGAGCGTGGTTTTGGGGTGAATGCATCAAAAAAATACTTGACAAATGCATTCACAACCTTGCAACTATGTTATTGTTCTTTAATACATAAAGTAATACATCCTTTCCATTCAATGTTTGGCCCGCAACAATAGAATAATTTTTTTTTTTTTAATTGTTTAGCTTTTAACACCTTTTACATGACACTATTTATTTTCATGGCCATAGGTTAAAATAAAATAAAAAATCTACTTCACTATTTCAGTAAAAAACATCCTCCTGATGTTCTCTTGTAGCCTATACTTTCCTTATGTGGGCTTCTAGGTCGCCAGCACCTTTATTTGACACTGACACGTACGTCAGCTTTGCAAGTCATGCACGGATCCCGACCAAAACGAAAACACAGGATTTTTCTCTGTAAATCATCTGTGAATTTTACATTTGGGTTTTCTTTTTTTACGCTGTTAGCTACTTACATCTTATCTTGCACTTGACCGTAAACTGAAGCGTCGAGTCACGCTGCTAAAATTCTGTGAACATAAAATCCGCCTACTTTGATTTGATTGGTCATTTCAAATATTCTGCGACAGACCAATGAGGCTGAGATGAACACACACACACACACACACACACAGGCCTCTGTTTTCTGACGTGCTCTCTGCTTTGAGCCGCTGTGGATTGAGGAACGCGCTGATTATAACAAGACAGGGCGAAGCCGAAGCCGGTTTCATATGTTTTGTGTGCAAAGGCAAGTCCCAGCTAACACAGTTACGTTGTGAAGACGTAACCGGACCGGGCCATATTCGTCGTAGCGACGTACCACATAACGTTCCAGCAACGTAACTTTGTGATTCCCATAATCGTCGTGGCGACGTTATAACTGTACGTCGCTAGAACGTGACGAGTACGTCTCGATGACCAAACTGGCATGTTACGAGGACGTTTCCTCAAAGGACCACATTAGTCACAGCGACGTGCCAAATAATGTTCCAGCGACGTAACTTTGTGATTCCTGTATTCGTCGTGGCGACGTTATAGTGGTACGTCGCTGGAACGTGGCTGGTACTTCCTAACGACCAAAATACAACGTTCTCCACATTTATTTTTAATATACTTCTCACCTTTAGTCCTGGGAATTAAGATGTGCTTGATCCATAACCTCGAAATCCACGTAGAACTGATAAACTCAAACATTTCATTCTCTGCTGTAAAACCTTATAAATTCTAATAGGGAATTGTGTACTATCGTTTCCAGTTAATACATTTAGGGATCAATACATATATGTAATGGAAACCAATACAAACCCCTATTAAATTTTAAATAGAAAATGGCCCAAAAACCACACTTTATTCACTGCTACTTTGTACAATTACTAAGCCAATACATTTTGAACATTAACGATTTTTAACCATGTAAAGTGTTAACAAGTTATGAGTGCAGAAATGTAACATCAATTAATTAATCAAAAAACATAATCAATGAATAATGTAACCAACTATTAAAACGTATTCTTTTTATTGAAAAAAGTGTTGTATCATCAGGGGTGTAGTTAAATAATAATCAATACTCTTATTGATACTACTCTTTATAATTTGGTGGAAAAACAATAAAGACCTTAAAAAAAAATAAAAGATTCAGCAGTTTCTTTATTATTAATTTTATTTGCAGAAATAGGTTAAATTGTTTCCTGAGTGTCCTGTGAGGCTCCTGCTACAAATGTCTGGTGGTAATGTGCTTCATTGCTTCACTACCAGTAGCTAAACCTGAACAATGCGAATATCACCAAAGATCTATAGTCCTTGAGCTTCTCTGAAGCTTACAAATAAAAAAATATTGTTAGTAAAGAGTAAAGATATGTAAAAAATTAAAATAATTCTCTCCAGTATTATTTCACCCACCCAAATATACATCAAGAGTTTTCTGTTCAAGAAAATGAGCATGATGACTTTCTGAGAGAATCTGAGACCTCTCATTCCTGACTGTGTCCCAGCTCGGCCAGCTGTGGTAAACGCTCCTTCAGACAGTGTTGAGGAGGCAGAGGGAGATGATGGAGAGCTGTGGGAGAAGAGGAAGAGTGTCTTTCTTACCCCACCAGCGGAGGGCAGGGATAGGAGGAGGGTCTCGGTCTATATATTCACTGGAAGCTGAAAAATAAATTGTACCATGCTATTGTAGTCAGGTTTATAGCTTTTTGTTATAAAGGTATAAGAAAATTGTCTAACTTACGTGTTCCTCCTCCTCCTCCTCCTCTTCCTTATCCCGGGCTGCACTGTCACCTCATCGTCCTTCTAGGCAGCTAAAACAGAGGAGAACTTTATTAATGTTGCTAATCTACAGCTTTTAATGCTTTTGAAAGTCATTTATGCTCACCAAGGCTGCATTTATTTGATCGAAAATACAGTAAAAACGGTAATATTGTGAACTTTTATTACAATTTAAATAACTGTTTTCTATGTGAATAAGAATATATGTTAAAATGTCATTTATTTCTTGTGATCAAAGCTACATTTTCAGCATAATTGTGTGAATATATAGTGAAGATCAGTCTTCAATGTCACATAATCCTTCAGAAATCATTCTATGATGATTTGATGCTCAAAAAACATTTACATTACATTCTAACATTTCTAATACTATCCAGTCAAGTAAGTGACGTCATCGATTAACAGCAAATGTTAAATTAATTAGCCAACTTCCAATCACCCATTCAACTGCCAGCAAATCCTTTACAAAACTAACAAAAAAATCTCACCTACACATAAAGATGTGATTAAAAGCCCAAACTTTTATAAACAAGAGCTTAGGTTAGCCTGACAGTTAACGTTAGCGCTAACAGTAGATAGTCAATAGATGTGTGTCAATAACACGTAAGAAAAATGTCAGGAACAGTAGTGTGCATTATTTGTGTGATTTTAGATTAAACTCACCTGAAAGTAGTGAAAACAACAGCGAGAGATGGATTTCGTTACTGCTTTTTGTCAGTTGCAGTGGTCCTGCGCCGTTTCCATGGCAACCGCTCCAGTGTTTGAAAGCGACTCGCATGTTCAACGCGCACGCCCATATCAGAAGCAGCATTTACATAAATAAACATCTAACACATTAGGCTACATTAATAAAAATCTCATGAATTTAAAACTCATTTTGAAGCTCGACCCGCTCATATGTGCAAAATGCCGCCACTCCACGTCAAGTGTCACTTTTATTTAAGATTTTGTATTGTTGTTTTTACTAACACTCAACCTCCTTAATAATAATAATAAAAAATACATATAATATTTTAATATATATAACGTTGTATAACTACTACGATAGTACTTGTAATGCAATTTTCTGGAAAGTTATCTGCGGACCAGATGGGAAAAAATGGAACTTTACCACGACGTCCTCACAACGTTCTCCATGGGATAAACTAGCAACGTCATTTGAGGACGTGCCCACAACGTTTCTGGAACGTTACCCAAGATTCTAAAAAATGGAACTTTACCACGACGTCCTCACAACGTTCTCCATGGGATAAACTAGCAACGTCTTTTGAGGACGTGCCCACAACGTTTCTGGAACGTTACCCAAGATTCTAAAAAATGGAACTTTACCACGACGTCCTCACAACGTTCTCCATGGGATAAACTAGCAACGTCTTTTGAGGACGTGCCCACAACGTTTCTGGAACGTTACCCAAGATTCTAAAAAATGGAACTTTACCACGACGTCCTCACAACGTTCTCCATGGGATAAACTAGCAACGTCTTTTGAGGACGTGCCCACAACGTTTCTGGAACGTTACCCAAGATTCTAAAAAATGGAACTTTACCACGACGTCCTCACAACGTTCTCCATGGGATAAACTAGCAACGTCATTTGAGGACGTGCCCACAACGTTTCTGGAACGTTACCCAAGATTCTAAAAAATGGAACTTTACCACGACGTCCTCACAACGTTCTCCATGGGATAAACTAGCAACGTCATTTGAGGACGTGCCCACAACGTTTCTGGAACGTTACCCAAGATTCTAAAAAATGGAACTTTACCACGACGTCCTCACAACGTTCTCCATGGGATAAACTAGCAACGTCTTTTGAGGACGTGCCCACAACGTTTCTGGAACGTTAGCCAAGATTCTAAAAAATGGAACTTTACCACGACGTCCTCACAACGTTGTCATAAAGTAATGTCGCGCTGACCAAATGACGACTAACTGACGACGTCATCACAACGTACTGTGTTAGCTGGGGTGCCAGTCAATTTAAAGTACACGCTTAATGGTCCCATGAAAAACAGTGAACACCCCCCCCCCCCCCCCCCCCCGGTGACAGTACTAGAGATAAACCGCGGATCGGGCGGATGACGTGACAAAAAATAAAAATTTAATTAAATTCGGGCGGCTGACGGGCGGTTGAACCATCAAATGAAAAATATATGTAGCCTATACATTGTTAAATATTGTTATGACTAGCCTACCTACATCCAAAAAAAGGCATTGTCTGATAGAGATATCAATAAAGCATGGGCGTCAGTTTGGTTTGAAATGTGCTGGGGAGTGGGGACAGAGACGCATTCGGAAGTGCATTTTCAGAAGTGCTGGGTACAATGATGCATTCATTTTTTTTTCTCTTTCGCGCAGGTTATGTTTTAAAAGACGATGTCCTGTAGCTCAGGCACGGCTCCGCTTTTCAACAGGCCCACCCAAAACTAAAAAGAAAAAAAAACTTTACTAGGCTATATTCTAATTTTGTCAATAATTATAAAAAAATCGCCAATAAGCTCATAATTTGTGCTAAAATAGTGTTTAGTTTTTAAAAAACATTTTAAAAAGCTGGTTATATTTTGATGTTCTGCGCAAGTTCAGCAGACAGTGAGGTTTGGGTTTGTTCCGATCAGAGCTCGTAATGGAGAGCGCATTTCTGAATATTTCGCTCGTTCATTCCGCAGGGTCGCTCTCTCAAACCAGATGTCCTGATGCCTGGCCCTGGTTCGAAAATATGTGGAATAAGGGCTGCTTCCGACCAAAAGTTTTTTTTTTTCTAGTCGACTAGAAGGCTGTTAATTTAAGTCATTCGTTGAGAAATCGCCCCTTTACTTATAGCCTACAGGATAATGAACGTTTACGTATAGCCGCACTCAAGCGCACGACCACACGCATAAAGCTTGCCACAAAGAACCGGTAAAAGTAATGATTATGAATGTGTCTAAATGTGTCTATACGCCGTGAATGTGAATGTGCATTAGGCTATACGCTGAGTTTCGGTTCATTTATATTCGTTTATATTTTGGGGATATTTAATTTTATTTGATCAATCAATAAATTCCAGAAACAAACCTTGTTGTATTATTTTATTTTAATTTAATACTGTGAAGCTGCTTTGATACAATCTGTATTGTGAAAAGCGCTATACAAATATACTTGATTTGATTTGATTTATGAGACTAACTCCAGTTCACTCGCCGGCGCCTCCATGTCGTGTTTATCTATTGTCTGATATTTACTTCTTATTTAGGCTATTAAATCCAGGCAATTGGTTCATTAAACATTGATTAAAATTAAGATATAATTAATACAAAACGAAATTCAATTTAAAGAAAGGCAGCTGTTCTGTTTGAGGTCTCTGTGAAAGTTTTAAAGCAGTCGTGCCGCTTTCAGAGCGCTCACGTCCGTTTTGGGGTTGTTATGGACAATTAGCCACATGTGAACGTGCACTGTTGTGCGATGGAATTTAATCGAATTTCGGAATGAATAGAGTCGGCGTTTCTTTAATATCGAGGCTCTATAGTTTACTATATGATTGTTAGGTCTGTTGTTGGTATATAAAATGAATTGCACTGTGCCTGAAAAAGACGCGCTCCCTCTTCCCGTGCATTCAAAATTAACGGGAGTCTTCAGAGCAGGCTAGTCCTAGTCGTCACCCTGACATGAAAGTGCATAGAGTTAATTAGCCTATAATGTAAATTACTTGTTATTTTATTCGAGCTTTCTATCTATTTGCTAAAAAATAAAGTGAAATAGGCATTCATTAGTAGACTAAATAGCAGCATGTTGAAATGATGTGCAAAAATGCGTTTTCTATTAGGCTACATACAATGAAAATATTGTAGGCTACAGTAGCCTATCAGATAAGGTCAGGTTCACAGCTGATATTCTGAGGTAAGAGCTTTCTAGTCTCGCGGCTGTCATCAGCAGCGCCTTGCATCGCCCAATCAGCGGATGGCGGGCGGGTGCGGTTTTGAAAATTGGTTAGAAACGTTAGTGCGGATGGATGGCGGACGGATGATGAGTTTTGTGATGCGGTTGCGGATGAAATAATAGCCCATCCGCGCATCTCTAGACAGTACGTTAAAAAGTGGACATGTCCGGGCAAAAGAGGACGTTTGGTCACCCTAGTATAATAATAATGTTTTCTTTAGTTGGGCTCACGACCCTTGACTTTTTAATGTACCCTTATTGTAACCCTTTTGAGTGTGCAAATAAACTCACAGGAGAGTTAATTTAACACTGGAGTTTTTGCTGTGTATATATAGATGAAGTGTGATCATGACACATCTGTCAATGCAACTCTTCTGGAGGTTGTAGTTTCACAAGCACAAATTTAGTAGCCTAATAAAAGCTTCATGGTACACACACACACACACACACACACACACACACACACACACACACACACACAGCAAGTGATCTTGGCCTGAATGTGGCCTCCGCTGGCACTGCTGGCCTCTCTCAGCCAGTTATGGCCCATGTGTGGCCCTTGTCTTTAATCCAGATCTAGGCCACTCCAGGACCGTCATTATTTGCAGCATGAGGACTGAGGGAAAAGGGGCTCTGTGGACCGGAGCTGGACCAGACAAACATTGATATGTGGGAAGGTGTGATGAAGTTATGAGACTCCCATGAGGTTTTGTGAACAGAGTTTGCTGCCGATACAGTAAATGTTCTCACTGAACCATAAGACTGAATCTATACTGTAATTGATATTTACAGATGAAGGGTGAGTTACAGTAATGTCTCTACCATCTCGCTCTCTCTCTCTCTCTCTCTGGGTTTCCATCCAAACGTAAAGCGAAGGCGTTATATGCAAATGTGTCTTCTAGTGTCGTAGAGCCGTAAAGCTGTAGGATTCAAAACACAAACGACTCGTAACGGCGGTTCAGAGACGATTCTTTCTTTTGGGAGACAATAACTTTATTTATCGTGCACTTTCGAATTTAAAACTTTGCAGAACGTTTACATTCACAAACAGCAATATTACACTGCGTGAAAGTGAATATTCGAAAAAACATAATTGGGGAACTTTAACTCTTTAACTTGCAGAAGTCAAAAACAACTCAAGCGAGTGTGAAAACTTTTTTACGAATTAAGTGATTTTTTGGGGGGAAATTTGCCATTTCCATCAGTCGTTTCTGATGCAATACTTAAGTGCGCATGAAAACAGGGTGATGAAAACATAACTAGAGGAAGTTACCAACCAGAGGAGGAGCTGATGATGTGTAAAGGAAGAGCTGTATATATAATGAAGAGAAAGAGCTGTAACTATATATAATGAAGAGAAAGAGCTGTAACTATATATAATGAAGAGAAAGAGCTGTAACTATATATAATGAAGAGAAAGACTGACAGAAACACAAAATGTCTGATAAGTGTGATCTGTGTCTGCTGGGACTGATCATTCTCTCTTCACTTCTCACAGGTAAAGAAATCTGTATTTTCTCTAAAGACATTTAGTGGAATTAGTCTGGAAAGAGTTCATTTGAACATGCTCAGTTTATTCTTGCACACATTCACGTTGTGATCTCAGAGTTGTGTCTTGATACACACAGATCATACTGTATTATTCCTGATACTGGACATAGCGTCACTCAAACATCTGATGATGAAGAATCATCTTCATATTAAGAGTGTGTCAGTGATTTGAACAGCTCTCTGATAAAGACTAATAGTTTATTCTGGAGAGTGTGTTGTTTGCTTTAAGTGAGGAAAAAACTGTCACACTTTACAATAAGGGTATATGAATAATCATGTACTAATACCCTTGTGAAAAAGAAGTGTGCTTAATTGTATTGAAAGTGTACTTTTTGTGTGCTTAAAATAATCAAAGTGTACTTTTTGAAAAGTGCACTTGCAGATAATATAATAAAATTAAAATTAAAGACCACTTAAGTGTACTTAAAGGGAATACACTTTAATGACAATATTTATTAACACACTTAAGTGCACTTTTTACAAATGCACTTTGTAATAATATCTAATTAAGTTTAACTTAAAGTAAGTACACTTTCATCACAATATTTATAAACACACTTAAGTGCATTTAAAAAAATGCACTTTGTAATAATGTCTAATTAAGCTTAACTTAAAGAAAGTACACTTTCATCACAATATTTATAAACACACTTAAGTACAATTTTTACAAATGCACTTTGTAATAATATCTAATTAAGTCTAATTTAAAGTAAGTACACTTTCATCACAATATTTCTTAACACACTTAAATACACTTTAAAAATGCACTTTGTAATAATGTCTAATTAAGTTTTACTTAAAGAAAGTACACTTTTATCATAATATTTATAAACACACTTAAGTGCACTTTTTACGAATGCACTTTGTAATAATATCTAATTAAGTTTAACTTAAAGTAAGTACTCTTTCATCACAATATTTATAAACACACTTAAGTGCATTTTTAAAAATGCACTTTGTAATAATGTCTAATTAAGCTTAACTTAAAGAAAGTACACTTTCATCACAATATTTATAAACACACTTAAGTGCACTTTTTACAAATGCACTTTGTAATAATATCTAATTAAGTTTACTTTAAAGTAAGTACACTTTCATCACAATATTTATTAACACACTTAAGTACACTTTTTAAAAATGCACTTTGTAATAATGTCTAATTAAGCTTAACTTAAAGAAAGAACACTTTCATGACAATATTTATAAACACACTTAAGTGCATGTTTTAAAAAATGCACTTTGCAATGTCTACTAAGTTTTACTTAAACATACATTTTAAATAATTATGATTTATAGTGTTTTAAATTTATTAAAGTTAAAGTTATAAGTTATTAAAGGGAATTTATTTTGATGTATTGACTAATATATAAAATAACAGTTTTAATGGAAAACATGGAAAATAATTGATTTTAATTCCAACTCAAGTGTGTTGTCCAAAATTAATTTGTTAATGTATTTTAAATGTGTTTTGTCTATAATATATACTGTGTGCATTATGCAGTTGAAATGTATTTTTCCAATACATCTGCTTATACAGTATAATCCAGTACAACTTATTGTTGACATTTTTATCACCAGCCCTTGCTCTATGAACTCAACTAGTGTCAGCTTTCTACATAATATTTGAAAATAAAATGTAATATATGAGAGGAGTCTAATAGTAATGTGTTGTAGCTACTTTACATCTGTGAACATAATACTTTCAATATCATTATGTTGTTCTAAGTCAATTAAACACACATTTAAAATTGTATTAATTGCGAGCAAAAGTTAAACAAATGTAAACAAAATGAATTTGCATTTAAATGCAGTTAAAATACATTTAATTTTAATCACACTAGACTACACTGAAAAAAAAAGATTGACTTTTAGTTAGGTTAATGAGTAAAGTTTTGTGAACTTACAGAGTTTAACAACACAATGAGTTAGAACAACTTCAACTTAAACAGAAAAGCTGAAATAACATTTAACCATGCATGATATATGAATATGTTGTTTAATGCGCATGCGCGAGAAATACTACGTCATTATGACGCACTACTTCACTAGAGTTTGAAAAATGCACTGTGTTTTGCGATCCGTTTGCGATGCGTGATGATACTAAAGCTAGCCAAACAAGAGAACAAAAGGAGCACCACGTTTGGATGTTTGTTTGCAGATGAGACGTTATGCTGCAAATAATCAGTCAAGTAAGTATATATTGATGCTTTCTTTAGTTAATTTTTTTTCCACCGTAACATGTCAGTTGCTGAGTGCATTTTAATCGCAGATATTATAAACTCAATAGACTCGGGAGGTGAATTAATCATGTTTTCAATAATTTATATATGATTGCATTCTAATAATGTCTTACATTGTAATGTGAGGAAGGCGTGTGTGATCGTGTTCGAGGAATTTGGTTGCTGATTTTTTTTAAAAACTAAACCGACTTTTTAAATTGTTTTAAACAAGCTACTAAACATTTGCTGAATGCTGATCCAATATTGTAACACTCGAAGACGTTTATATACATTTAATACAAATAATCAATCTTATAATCACCATAAATATTTAATATATTACCCACCTCTAGAAAAAATGCTTGTAATGTGTTCAATTTCATTTTGTATTTAAAGAGTTGTTCAATTACTATTTGTTTTGGAATATGTAATATTTTTGTGTTTATCTGGATTTAAACATTCATTTTGCAGGATCAGTTCATATTTGTTATTGGAGATACAGTGCAAGCGGTGTGGAATCACAGACCTGTATTGATGAGGTGATGTTACAAGATTTATCATGACAGCACATCCTGATCAAGCTAAAACACTACTTTCAAGTCACTAACTAACGTTATCCCTATAGCTTATAAATGCTTTGAATCTTTTGCATGTGCAAGTAATAAATTCCCACCTGTGCATTTACACCTGCCCTATAATCATCATATATTTTATAGGTAACAAACCAAAGGAAGAAGGCTTGCAGCATTGCTGTGTCAACCGTGGTAAATACAGGAACAGGAACATCCTTCATGAAGATAGCTATGTGGGGCAAGCTTAAAATGTAAGAATACCTTTCTTAATTTGCATTTGTCTTGGGTTTGCATGGGTCATATATCTATATTTGTGTAATTGATAAAGTTATGCTTAATTCCCTGTAAAGTAGCAATAAAAAGGTTCTCTATTTTTAATCACTTTAAGCCCAGTGTCAGTAAAAATGGCGTAGTCAGTGGAATCCTGGTGTTTGTGGGAAATAGAAGGAACCTTGCCCAGCTTTCTACTACGATGTGGCCCTGGTGACTGAGGTAATCAATCACATCACACAATTTATCAACAGTTAACAGTCAAAAGTTTACATACACCTTGCAGAATAAACTGCTTCATCAGGGTAGTACTAAATAAAGATAAAACGCACATTTTTGTGATCCCTATTATTGATAAAATTGTTAACATTTTGCAGATACTGCAAGGTGTATATCAACTTTGAAGCGCAACTGGAGAACTTCACTGGTTACCTGTGGCATCACGTATCCACTTTAAGGTATTGCTCTTAACATTCAAAGCATTAAATGGTCTTGCTCCCCAATATTTGTCTGACCTACTCTACCCTTACTGCCCTGCCCGGTCCCTTAGATCAGCTGAACTTGGTTTATTGTCCATCCCTCGTTTCCAGCTGTCTACTGTAGGTGGAAGGTCATTTAGTGTTAATGCTCCTCAATTGTGGAATTCGCTACCTCTCACACTACGTAATACCTCATCTGTGGCTACTTTCAAGACCCAGTTAAAAACATATCTATATAACATGCATTTTGGATAATGTGACTATTTGTATCCTATGTGACTGTAATGTATGTGTGAGTGTTTAAATGTATTGTAATTTACAATGTAAAGCGACCTTGAGCTACGGAAAGGCGCTATATAAATAAAACTTCTTCTTCTTCTTCTTCTGTATATCTATCTCTTTCATTCAATTGAGCCAAATATAATAATGGACTGGATCTGTATTATAAACAAATTTTCTGTTTTTTTATTTTTTTCCTCAAGGCATTTTTTCTGACTTTCCTGCATCTTTGAAACATTTCCATTCACATATACTCTGGAGAGCATCTGGGACATTGACATAAACAGCACTTTCCAACAACTTAAAAAATTGGGTGACAAATCATTTTGGTTTTTGTGCTTTTGGAGTTCTTCAATGTTTTTTTTATTTTTTTTAGTGTTTTTTTTTTTTAGACAAACTTAGATTCACTGTAATGCTGGAGTAAGCATTTGGTCCTGTTTAATGTTGGTGCTGGTAAAGGTTTAAAGGGATACTCCACTTTAAAATGAAAATTCTGTCATCATATACTCACCCTCGTGTTGTTTCAAACCTGTATGAATTTCTTTCTTCTGCTGAACATCCCTTTAAGAGCTAAATAACAAGGTTCGGTAACTTTTAATTAGGTCTCATTTGTTAATATTAGTTTATTTTTTAGCCAACATGATCTAACCAAGACTAATATTATCTTACTTAGACTAATAAATGCTTAAAGTATTATTCATTCTTAGTTCATGTTAACTGAAGTAGGTAACTAATATATTTTTGTAAAGCATTACCCAAAGGTCTCTTTCCAAAACTGTTTGTGTTTATGCATAGTGTTTCTTGGGGTTTTCTTGTGCATCAACAGAAAGGTTTTTATGTACTTCGTTTAGAGATTATTTTGTCAGTAAATTTAGAGGGTTTTACATTTAGTTTTGTTGATTGTAACATTGCATTTAATTCACACTTAAGTGTATTGTTAACTGACATTAAAGTATATTTTAAATCACATTAATTGCGTGTCATTATATTGTGTAGTGCACTTTAACTATATTTTTAAGATATTAGAAGCAATTATGAAAGTAGATATAAAGTTGTATTAAAGTACCAATTAAGTTGTTCCAAAAAATCACTCTTAATGGCAACTTATTGCATTTTATTTCAACTTAATATGTGATATATTTGAAATTAATTACACTTAATGTGCATTCAGTGTGTTGAAAACATTGCATTTAATTCACACTTAAGTGTATTGTTAACTGACATTAAAGTATATTTTAAATCACATTAATTGCGTGTCATTATATTGTGTAGTGCACTTTAAGTATATTTTAAAAACACTAGAAGCAATTATGAAAGTATATATAAAGTTGTAATAAAGTACCAATTAAGTTGTTCCAAAAAATCACTCTTAATGGCAACTTATTACATTTTATTTAAACTTAATATATGATATATTTGAAATTAATTACACTTAATGTGCATTAAGTGCGCCGAAAAGATGGCATTTAATTCACACTTAAGTGTATATATTTAAAGTATATTATTTATGTAATAAGTACACTTTATAAAAGTACACTTAAGTGCACTTTTTTTTCACAAGGGTAGCTGGATACTTAATTCAGCATGAACTATGATAAATGAAAGCATGAACTAATGAACAATGAAGAGTTATCGTGAACTACGATGGAGTCATTATGGATTCAGGCATGAATAACGGCAGCCTTAACTACATGTTAGTACATGTTTGATAGTTAATGCATCCATTAACATTTATGGATAAACCAAATCAAACTGCCTCTTTAAGAAAAACCCTTAAAAGGTCTTATCTGTTTTGTGTTGCTCTCTTTCCCTTCAAACTCACCCAAACAAACAAACAAATAAAAGATAAAGGTTATTTGTAGTTATATTACTATTTATTTAAACATGTATGGACTCAAAAGGAAGCCCAAACATCCCTGTAAAGACACACACGAGGCACATTTACCATCAAATATGGCGCGCAAGCTAATCGAAGCATAAACCAATAAAACAATACAGTTAATACAGTACTGTACAAAACTACCTGGAAAAATCCCAATATAAAACACATGCAAACATGACTTTAATTGTCAATTTGGTTTACCAAAGCAATCAATATATTAGATTAAAATGCCAGCTTTACCGTAGCAACACAACTAGCACATATTCACACACCTAACACAACAATATCTACACAACGAGTGTTCAGCTCAGTGAAGTGATGTTGTGTGGTCAGAGAACAGAAGTACAGTATCATCACGACTGTGTCTGGATGGAGAGTGAACTACTGATCCCAGCAAACCTTCCCTGAGTTTTGCTCCTTCCTTTGGGAACTGTTCCACAAATATTCTTTGTGGGTTTTGAATTGTTATTTTGTATTTAGCTGTGCATAAGTCACAGTAGGGTGAGTTTGAAGGAAAGAGAGAAACACAGAACAGATAAAGAGCTTTTAAGGTCAGTTATTAGTGTATTTTCTACGGTTGAAGAGGAGGATCAACTAATCCTGTGCCGTCCAGTAATGTTTATGACAAAGCTGAAATCAAGAGTTCAAGCTATGATGATATTACATTATTTACATTTGTTTCAAAGTCAGGGTATTTCTTATTCCTTCTTAAAGAGGCGTTTGATTTGGTTTATCCATAAATGTTAATGAATGCATTAACTATCAAACACCAGAAAAAAGACTGTATGATTTGAATCTTCTGCTTTTTATGCTGGTGTGATTTATTATTTTCATTTATTAATATCATAATGATCACTGAGATATACTGTGTGTCAGGTATCAGTGGAGTGGATGATCATGTGTTCATCAGTTCTGGTGAAAATGTGCGTCTGCCCTGTAATAAAGCTCTTTCTGACTGCAAATCTAAAACTACATGGACCTACTCTAACAGATTCAGACATTCAACAGCAGTTGAACTGATTAAATTAGGGATAAATAATAAAGACACAGAGAGACATGAGAGACTGAGTCTGGAGTCTGACTGCTCTCTGAACATCAAGAACATCACAGAAGAAGATCATGGATCTTACAGCTGCCAGCAATGGATAAATGTGAATGGAAAAGACCACCAACAAGGACCTGATGCTGATGTTTATCTGCATGTTCTTCATGGTAAGTTTATGATTATCTGGTCAATTTAAAAAGGGCAGATTCTCCCTTTAAACTCAGATGATGATTGAAGAGTCTGTGATTTGTGTCTTGTGTTCAGTTTCAGTGTCTCCATCATCATCATCATCATCATCTTCATCTTCATCCTCACAGACTGAGATCAGTCCAGGCCGCTCTGTGACTCTCTCCTGTCAGTTGTATTCAGTCTCCTGTGATTACTGGGTTCGTTCTGAGGGAGTTGAGCTGTTGTGGGTGAATCAGGCTGGTGTTGATCTGAAGACAGACTCCAGATATCAGATATTATCATCATCATCAGATCAATATCACTGTAACATCACTCTGACTACAACACTCCTGAATGAAGATGACAACAGAGAGTGGAGATGTCGGCTTACTCACATAAATCAACTCCAGTCAGATACACTGTCAAGTATTCAGGTGAGAAAACACTCTTTTCTGACAGATTTGTCAAAACTTTCACACACTGGCTCTACTCTTTCTGATGGCTTCATACGTTTGGCAATTGTACAATATTAGTGGTCATCAGTAAGTCATAAACTGCATGTAAAATCCTTATAATTCCCAATATTGACCTCCCTCATGGGTCATACATGAAATATTGCATAAATCTATTAAAACGAGTATGAGTATGTAGGAGGTCAGTTTGAGGAATTCTAAGGCTTAATAATGTCATTGATTCAGGAAAGCTGAAGGTTTATGGGAAGCAGCTCACTGTGTTTCACTCTCATATAAACCAGGAATAAATGATACAGTAACATCTCTCTTCTCAACTACTGCCACTGTAAGCTGTGATGATTGAACACAAACTGCATGTCATGATCAATATGAAAATATGATGTTAATGTCCTGATGCGTCTGAACATTCATCTTCTGCAGCTCCAGTCGCTTCAACAACACTGACTCCAGTCAGAAGCTCAAACTCTGAGAAGACATCAAGCCGAACTACAGCAGCAGCTTCTACACAAGGTTCATGATCACATGATCACTGTCACACATCATCAGTCTCTCGCTTCAGTGGTTTGCACTGGCTCTCACAGACTGCTTTATCATCACACATATTATCTACAAAAAAAATCTCTTTAGTCAGATTTGTCACTGAGTTTTTATACATATGACCGGTCTTGTACAGCTCTTAAGTCTCCTATGATAAATTAATAAAATCATAGTGAGGATTTATTAAACACAACTCATCCCATGTTACTATTTCCATCTTGTTTTTAATAGTTGTAACATCAACTACAGCAACAACACTGACTCCAGACACCACACCAATCTCTCCGAATCCAGGTGTGTATGAACGAACTACAGCAGCAGCTTCTACACACGGTTCATGATAACTGTCAGACACATCAACCTCGAAGGATTCCTCAATATTTGTGCATTTCATACCGGAAACGTTGTTTGTTTTAGATGCCGTCAATAAATAGATATTCCACATTTCAATGTTTCTTCAAACTTAGAAATTCAAGTGTGCTATAAACTCAGAAGTTATAACATGAATATCTATGAATGAATAAAGCATCAAATAGATTTATTTTTGGTCAATGGCGATAGTCATTCTTCTCCTGACACCTTGAGATTGAAGTAAGAAGATAATGATGACAGACTCGTGCACATATTCATCATTTCTGTGATGAGCAGCTCAAGTATTATGCGATGATGATGTTGTGTATATGTGGCATTATGTGTTGAACTGAACTAAGAGACGTGATCCACAGATCCAGGAGAAACTGAAGTCAGTGTGAATGCTGTATCATTATACAGAGGTACGACACGTTCATTTATACTGACAGCTTTATAACATTAAACTATCAGTCAGTCTGTAAAAGCTTCATCAATAACTGTTGATAGTTGAATACCCTTGACTTCAGTCATGTACAGTTTCTCTTCTTCCTCTCATGTTTCCTGCAGTGATTGTGATTATTGTTGAGATCGCAGTGTTTGCTGCTCCTACTGTGATTCTTCTTCAGATCATCTGTGCAAGAAGAGCTGGTGAGTTTTGAGCCGCACACAATCTGATGATTCACACTCATCTGATCTGGAACAATCTGCAATCATGATAAAAACACATACGAGAGGTCAGTCAATGCTTTTATTTTGCAGGGAGGAAGGACTCGAAGCACCCAGAGGAAACAGAGATGCCTGCAAAATTACAATAAAATACTGGTGAGTTTTGAGCAAATCTGCAACAATATTTAAAATAGCAAAAACTTACAGAGGATTGCTTATCATTTTATTTTCTTCTTCTCAGAAAACAAAGAAAAAACTCTGATCATCCTGAAGAAAGAGTAACACCAAGTTTAGATTAAAATGTGTTTTTTTTGTTTGTTTTTTACAAATAAAAAGCCAGATTTATTTTCATTAACATCCCAGTCAACACGTTGATCTCACAGTGATCTCTCCATATGATCACAGTGTGAGTCACAAGTGTAATTTTGGTTGAAAATGAAAATTGGATTGATGTGTTAGGCCGGCAACACACTGGCTGTGTGGCGTGTCCGTTTTTATTTCGACTCCCATGTTAACAGGCTAGATCTTGCACACTGCCTGTGTGACACACACGTCTCAGGTGCGGAAGAAAACGCATGCATGCTAGAAATATGAACGGACGCCTATTTTTCGCGCAACACGCAAGCATGTTAGAGGCGTTTCCAGGCAAAATAGAATAGGAAAAGATGTTTATATGTCATTTTGATATGAATACATATTAATAAATGATATTTTGATGTTTGGAAGTCTCTAGGTTTTGACATAGATGCAGATATAAGGGATATGTATTGGGGATATGTACAGGGATATGTACAGATATAAGGGATATGGATACGTTCGGTATTTATGGAAAGGACCACCGGAGGAAAATAGGGGAGGGTCATGGCTTTTTATTCTTTGTTAAGGGGAGGGTCATCCAACTTTTTTTAGTCTAGGGGGAGGGTCACCCAACTTTTATCTTCATGAAAACAGCAACATTTCAAAGTGGCTTGTTTGGTGCTATTTTTTTCCATTTAGCTCCATGTTGATCTCGCGTTATCAGCCCCCCTTCGATATCAGATGGGTCTGACCCATCAAAAATCCAGTTTGGCGCTGTTTGACAGTGCGTGCGCACTTCAGTTCGCGCTCAGAAAAAGTGCATCATGTCAGAACAGAATGCCAATGAAATGTTTACCCGGCAAAGCTTTAAAGCACGAGCAAATAATGAACTTTTGTGATTGCGAATAAGTGCAGTGTCCTGTGAGTGTAACTCTACCGCTGCATTAACATGTGATGTGAATGTACGTCGAGTTTTACAGTATTGGGAATGAGGTGCCAGAACTGCAGCTGATAGAATGTGCGCTGTAGCGTGATACTACCATATTTTAGTTTCCATTCTTATTTTGTTTCCACGATGTGTAAGATGTAGGGCTACCACATCTTTAAATTACTATTAGTATTATTTAAGTTAACATAATAAAATACGTAGACCTACTGTTACGTCAGAAACGAGGATACAATATGCAAGTGCAAAAACTCTTTATTGATGATGATTGATGAAATCCGGGTGATGCAGGCTGTGGCGCAGGGACTTTGATGGTCAGACACGGAGTGATGAATGAAGTGCAGCGTGCTCTGATGAGTGAAGACGTGATCCAGACATGAAACGTAATCCAACAAGATGTGAAACAGGAACACAGGAACTCCAGACGGGACACGAGGCACAGGAACAGGATCAGACAACACAGAGACTTCATGCAACGATCTGACAAAGGAGATGAGAAAGCGGTGAGCATATATAGGAGATGAGATGAGTGGCAGCTGGTGATGATGAGTGATTGCAGCTGGCTACTGATCAACAGTAACGATCCGGACACACCCACTCACACACTCACACACATGTAAACAACAAGGCAAGAGACTAGAGAGAGACATTGGATCTATGAACCGTGATAGTACCCCTCCCCCTAGGAACGCCTCCTGGCGTTCCCAGGTCCCCTTACCTGCCGATTGTAATCATCGATAAGGGAGTGATCCAGAATGTCTCTAGCAGGTACCCAACTTCTCTCCTCTGGACCGTAACCTTCCCAGTCCACCAAGTACTGGAATCCGCGTCCCCTCCGCCTTGAGTCCAGCACACGATTGACCGAATAAGTGGGTTCCCCATCTACGAGTCGCGGCCGGGGAGGAACCGGGATTGGCGGATTAATACGAGAATGAAATACGGGTTTAATTTTGGATACATGAAAGACGGGGTGAACCCTCCTGTACGCTGGAGGTAGGTTGAGGCGGACTGCCACCGGACTAATGATCTTGGTGACAGTAAACGGGCCAATGAATTTGGGAGCAAGTTTATTAGACACGGAATGGAGAGGAATGTTCTTGGTAGAAAGCCACACTTTTTGACCAGCGACGTATACGGGAGGCCTAGACCGGTGGCGATCGGCTTTGGCTTTGGTGCACAACCCCACCTGGAGTAGAGTCTCACGGGCTCTAGTCCACGTGCGGTGACACCTCTGGACGAAGGCGTGAGCGGAGGGGACCGCGACTTCGGATTCCAGACTAGGAAAAATTGGTGGCTGGTACCCTACGCTACAAACAAATACATATATATATATACATATAAAATTTACATATTAACATTTTATAAAAAACCATTAAATTTCGTAATTAAAGTTCCCTTTCGTTGTCACTCCGAGTTACGTCGGATGACGACGAATGGGGTTTCGCTTAGAAAGCGATGAGTGGTGATCAGGATGTGCATGAGGAGGTCACGAGGTCCTGGAAGGCACCATTGTCTTCCCGCGATCGCTCGGCGACCTCCTCCGCCTTGCCTCCTCTCGATCAGGCGGCTGCTAAAGGGTACACTGGGGTTCCCCAGGTTGAACGCTCTGTTGCGATGCAACTGTGTCCTCAGAGTGCTTCTTCCCGTGGCGACCCAAAGCACCCCTCCAAAGCCTGTAGGTTCTCCTCCACCCTCGTGGCGAAGGCCTATAGAGCTGCGGGGCTGGCAGCCTCCTCACTGCATGCCATGGCGACACTCCAGGTCTACCAGGCCCAGATGTTGCGTGACATGCACGAGGGGAGGACTGACCCAGGGCTCTTCGATGAGCTGCGTGCCGCCACCGACCTTGCCCTCCGGGCGACGAAGGTGACCGCACTCTCCCTGGGTCAGGTGATGTCCACCTGTGTGGTCCAGGAGCGACATCTGTGGCTCAACCTGGCTGATATGCGGGAGGCCGAGCGGACCCGGTTCCTCGACACCCCCATATCCCAGGCTGGCCTCTTCGGCGGTGCAGTCGAGGACTTTGCCCAGCAGTTCTCGACTGCCCAGAAGCAGACTGAGGCTCTAAAACACGTCCTGCCCCGGCGGCCTGCTGCTCCGGCAGCGCAGCCGTCGGCACAGGTGCCTCAGCCTGCTCGCCGCCGAGGACGCCCTTCTGCGGCTCCCGCCCCTCCCGACCGGCCCCAGCAGTCCGCTGCTCCCGGGCCGCGTTGTGGAGGAAGCCGCAGGAAGGCGTCACAGCCCCCTCCAGCCCCGCGCCCCGCTAAACGCCAGGCCAAGCGGCGCTCCTGAGGGTGGCTGCTCAGAGATGAGTCCCAGTTCTGTGCAGGAGACGGTAGCAGGGCCGCTCCTTCCCCCGGTGGAGGGCCGGGGGAGAATCCTTGGTTTTCCCATCCCCGCTGCTCGTCCCCCGACGGGCAGCACCCTAATGTGATTAAAGACAGAACTAACACACTCATCTCTGAGCACACAGAGTTCTCGGATGACAGCATGCGCCGCCCACTGGCCACGCTCCTCTCATCCCCCTCTGTCGCCAGACCCCTGCCAGAGCACGCCCCCGTGGGACGCTGGTCCTCCCCTGGCCTCCTCTGGCAGGATGCAGCAAATGACCGCGCCCCCGCACAGGGCCGCTATGCTACCCTCGCCTGGGCCGGTCATGTTGCCTCGCTGCATCACCGAGGGTACGTCTGTGGTTCGAATGACCCCGCTGGCGCAGTTTCTGGGGGCCTGGCTAGAGCTCCCCAGACTGTCCCGCTGGGTCGCGAGAACCATCAGGCTCGGCTACGCGATTCAGTTCGCGCGGTCTCCTCCCCGCTTCAGGGGAGTCCGCTTCACTATGGTCGGTGGCAATGCCCCTGTCATGAGAGCGGAGGTCGACACCCTACTGGCAAAGGGTGCGATCGAGGCTGTCCCTCCAGCCGAAATGAGGTCCGGCTTCTACAGCCCCTACTTCATTGTACCGAAGAAATCCGGTGGGTTACGACCTATCCTGGACCTGCGCATCTTGAACCGCTCCCTTCACAGGCTGCCGTTCAAGATGCTCACGGCCAAACGCCTTTTCGAATGCATACGGCCACAGGATTGGTTTGCAGCGATCGACCTGAAGGACGCCTACTTTCATGTCTCCATTCTTCCTCGACACAGACCGTTTCTTCGGTTTGCTTTCGAGGGGCGGGCATACCAGTACGCGGTTCTCCCTTTCGGGCTAGCCCTGTCTCCTCGCGTCTTCACGAAGGTCGTCGAGGCAGCCCTTGTTCCTCTCCGGGAACACGGGGTTCGCATCCTGAACTATCTCGACGACTGGCTGATCCTTGCTCACTCTCGAGACCAGGTTTGCGAACACAGGGACCTTGTGCTCCGGCACCTAGCTCGTCTGGGCCTTCGGGTCAACTGGGAGAAGAGCAAACTCTGCCCAGTGCAGAGGATCTCTTTTCTCGGTATGGAAATCGACTCGGTCGCCATGTCCGCGCAGCTTACGAGCGAGCGCGCGCAGTCACTGCTGACTTGTCTTCGTCAGTTCGAGGGCAAGAGTGCGGTCCCACTGAAACGTTTTCAGAGGCTCCTGGGGCATATGGCATCCGCAGCCGCTGTAACGCCGCTCGGGTTGCTTCATATGAGACCGTTTCAGCTTTGGCTTCGCGATCGAGTCCCGAGGTGGGCATGGCAACACGGCACGCTCCGAGTTCCAGTGACTCCGACCTGCCGTCAGACCTTCACCCCGTGGTCGAACCTCAGTTTTCTACGGGCCGGAGTGCCCTTAGAACGAGCTTCCAGGCATGTTGTTGTGTCAACAGATGCCTCCACCACGGGCTGGGGTGCCATGTGCAATGGACATGCTGCCGCGGGCTCCTGGACAGGACCCCAGCGCCTTTGGCATGTCAATTGCCTCGAGTTGCTGGCCATACGCCTTGCCCTGCACCGCTTCCGGGCGTTGCTCAGGGGTCAACACGTACTAGTCCGATCAGACAATACCGCCACAGTAGCGTACATCAACCGTCAAGGTGGTCTACGCTCCCGCCGTATGTCGCAACTCGCCCGCCACCTCCTCTTATGGAGTCAGAAGCATCTGAGGTCGCTTCGAGCCATTTATATCCCGGGACACCTGAACCAGGCGGCCGACGAGCTGTCTCGAGTTCGGCCTCTCGCTGGAGAATGGCGACTCCATCCCCAGTCGATCCAGCTGATTTGGGATCAGTTCGGGGACGCACAGATAGATCTGTTTGCCTCCCACGACTCGTCCCACTGCGACCTGTTTTATTACCTGACCGAGGGCACGCTCGGCACGGATGCACTGGCGCACAGCTGGCCGCAGGGCCTTCGCAAGTATGCGTTTCCCCCAGTGAGCCTTCTTGCGCAGACTTTGCGCAAGATCAGGGAGGACGAGGAACAGGTCATCTTGGTTGCCCCGTATTGGCACAACCGCACCTGGTTCTCAGAGCTGGTACTCCTTGCGACAGCACCTCCCTGGCCAATTCCTCTGAGGAAGGACCTGCTTTCTCAGGGACGGGGCACCCTTTGGCACCCTCGTCCCGATCTTTGGAACCTCCACGTGTGGCTCCTGGACGGGAGGAGGTAGGTTTGAGTACCCTACCACCAGCGGTGGTGGCTACCATCACTTCCGCTAGAGCATCGTCCACGAGACATGCCTATGCGTTGAAGTGGAACCTCTTCGTCAACTGGTGTTCTTCTAAACATCAAGAACCCACGAAATGCCCGATCAGTGTCATGCTTTCCTTCCTGCAAGAAGGGTTGGAGCGAAGGCTGTCTCCCTCCACCCTGAAAGTGTATGTTGCCGCCATTGCCGCACATCACGACGCAGTCGATGGTAAGTCTCTGGGAAAGCACGACCTGATCATCAGGTTCCTGAGGGGAGCGAGGAGACTGAATCCTCCTCGTCCTCCCCTCGTACCCTCTTGGGACCTCGCAGTGGTTTTAACTGCCCTGCAGAGTGCTCCCTTTGAGCCTCTGCAATCAGTGGAGCTTAAGTTCCTGTCAATGAAGACAGCGCTCCTGGTTGCATTGGCCTCCATCAAGAGGGTAGGGGACCTGCAGGCATTTTCGGTTGACGAAGCGTGCCTGGAATTCGGGCCGGCTAACTCTCACGTGATCCTGAGACCCCGGCCTGGATATGTGCCCAAGGTTCCCACCACTCCCTTCCGGGACCAGGTGGTGAACCTGCAAGCGCTGCCCTTGGAGGAGGCAGACCCAGCCTTGGCACTGCTCTGTCCAGTACGCGCCCTCCGTGCTTACGTAGACAGAACGCAGTGTTTCAGGACCTCAGACCAGCTCTTTGTCTGTCATGGTGGGAAGCTGAAGGGAAAGGCTCTCTCCAAGCAAAGGCTGTCTTACTGGATAGTGGACGCCATTGCTTTGGCTTACCAGCAGCAAGGTCGACCATGCCCCCTTGGTGTGACGGCCCACTCCACTCGGAGTGTGGCATCCTCTTGGGCTCTAGCGCATGGCGCCTCGCTAACAGACATCTGCAGAGCTGCAGGCTGGGCGACACCTAACACGTTTGCGAGATTCTACAATCTCCGAGTAGAGCCAGTTTCTTCTCATGTACTCGCTTCAACTAGCCGGTACTAGATTCTGTTCAGGTGTCTTCGCTTGCTCGCCATTCCTCTCCACGGACGGGATACGTGCGATATTTTCTCAGGTGAGCACTGAGCACTGAGGTTATGCCACCGGCAGCTTTCGCGCTTGGCTAGGTGCCTCCATGTGCTTGGTTCCCCCTCTGGGCGACCCCCACATGTGTATTCCACTGTAAGCCTCTCTGAGCATGTGTCTTTCCCTCGGCAAGCCACCTTGCCACCCCTGGGGTTGAAATATTCCACCTGCGGCTGGACACCCCAGTGATTCTCCATATGCAGCCCTTCATGGTCAAATGTGTATTCCAAGTCCCCCCCTTCGGGTTGGGCATGATTGCATATTTCCACTGAGATATGCTTCCCAGTGTACCTTGGTATTCCTGTGTTACGTAGGAGTCCTTCGTCCGTGCCAGTCTCACGACAGGGAGCTCAGACTTACGCAGGGCACTGGAAGACAGTCGAGAGGTGGCGTGCTTACACTGGGAACCCCATTCGTCGTCATCCGACGTAACTCGGAGTGACAACGAAAGGGAACGTCTCGGTTACGTATGTAACCCTCGTTCCCTGAGTAGGGAACGGAGACGTTACGTCTCCCTGCCACTTCCGCTGTTCCGCTGGAACGCTTGAGTTCAGTCTCGGCTCCTCAGCGAAGACATATCTGCATGTTGCTCGCGCACTTCCTTTATACCCCCAGGGTGGGGCGGAGTTACGCTATGCAAATTCCGCAGACCCATGGCATTTCTTTGCCATTGGCTCGTTTTATATACTCGAAGATGATAGGCTTTCTAAGCGAAACCCCATTCGTCGTCATCCGACGTAACGTCTCCGTTCCCTACTCAGGGAACGAGGGTTACATACGTAACCGAGACGTTTTTCTAACAATCCTAACTAAATTACATAAACTAATTACATTAGTTACTAACAAGCTTTATAGTTATACATAACATCTTTTGACAGGCAAAATGCATCCAACCTGTTCTTAAAGGTGAACTAAGTAACTTTTTTTACCTTAACTGAACAGCTTCGGAGTCATTGGAATGGTTATATTACTTATTTCGGGTTGAATGGTGGTCGTTTCGCACCCCCCTGGTGCCCGTGAGCGGAAAATACGCACTTGCAACTTTGAGCCGGCGGGCCGCCGGCCGCCGCGTCAGGAAGTCTCGCGTGATATCAGGTCTCGCGATGTAAACAATTGCTTTACGGCCAAAAGAAATCTGCTAAAATGCTGTCATTATTGCGCTCCCTCACGCTGTCCGAACCCGAATGAAGAAGACGTTTTAAAAAATGTCCCATCTGCTTTGATGTCGTTGATCTATAGCCTCTGGTGTCTGAGAATCACCAACGAGTTTTTACAACAGTGTTGTCAAATATCTATTCCGAAGCTGTGGGGGGAGCTCTAAAGAGAAACCTGCGAGCAAAAAGCGAGAATACAGCGAAGAAATCCCGAAGCTACTGAGTGCTGCTTTAAAGGAATAAATAGAAGGGGAACACACAACTTCTTCTGGAAGCTCGTTCCATAATTTTACCACACGAAGTGTAAAAAAGTTCTTTCTCTTTTCAGACTAACATGTTCTAGGGTAGAGTTTTAAAGAATTTCCTCGTGTCTCGTACCTATTGTTCCAAAACTGAAGAATAGGCTCAACTGTAACATCGTATATTCCCCGTACAAGTTTATATACCTGAATCATATCTCCTCTATATCTCCTAAATTTGAGTGTTGGCAAACTTAATTTCCTCAATCTATCTTCATACGACATATTTCTCATTCCTGGAATTAATTTAGTAGCTCTTCTCTGGACTCTTTAAATTTTTTCTACATATTTTAATTTATATGGACACCAGACCGAGCTTGCATATTCAAGATGTGATCTTACCAGGGATTTATACAATGGTAAAAATATATCCTTACCTAATTTTTGAAAAGTTCTTCTTATTATTGCCATCATAGATGTTGCTTTTTTAACTTTTTCAGAGATATGTGTGTGGAATTCGAGTGAGCCATCCACCACAACACCTACGTCCCTCTCCTCACGTACAGAATTCACCGTTGTATCCCCAACTACATAATTGGCTATAGTGTCATTTTTTTTCCCAATATGTAGGTGTTTACACTTTTCAGGATTCATCTTTAATAGCCACTGGTCGCACCATTTACTCATGCTACCTAGATCTTCTTGAAGATAGGCTCGGTCTGTGTCACTTGTTATTATTCTAAAAATTTTAGTATCATCCGCAAAAAGGTAAACATCAGACTGCATCATATCTGGCAAATCATTTATATATATTACAAATAGAACAGGGCCCAAGACTGATCCCTGTGGGACCCCAGACGTCACCGGCTTCCAATCTGAGGCAGCAACATTCAATACCACCTGTTGTTTTCTATTGTGCAAAAAATCCTGTATCCAATAAATAACTCTTTTATCTAAACAATAAGATTTTAACTTTGATAGTAGTCTTTTATGAGGGACAGTGTCAAAGGCTTTTTGAAAGTCCAGATACACTGTAAAAAATCCAACTTGCAAATTGTTAACTCAGTTTAAAATTTTAAGTTGAGTGGGCAAATTTTTTACTGCAATGTTGAGTTTACTTATAAAAACTATTTAACTGCAAGTGCACTACTATTTTGTCCAATGAACACAAACAATTAAGTTGAGAAAACTTAATATTTTGATTTCATAGTTCGAACGTTTAACTTCCCGTCATCGCGCATGCGCAGTCTGTCTCGCTGTACGTTACTTGGGGTTTCCTCCTCCAACCACACTATCGAAGGGACTGGATTTCATCTGATTGCGGTAAGTTTTCTTTAAGCTTTATGAATGAAAATAGGCTATAAATTGCACACATATGTTGATAAAATATAGTATTATGTTAAAAGATATATTTCGTGGTGACGATAAGTTTCTATTGTTAGAGATTATCCACGTAGCACATTGCTACTTAACGTGCTAACGTTACCCAGACTAACGTTAGAGTGAGGAAACATGCTTGAAAAAGGACAAGGACGTGCATGGTGTTTAAAAGATGTTAAAAATGTTAAGCTCAGTAAGTCGTGAATAAAGACTTAAATGCGGTGCTTGCACTGATTGAGAGACAGAAAGCCGCTTCTCTCGGACTCGGACAGAATCTGAGTGCGAATTCAGCTATCTTTCGTGGCGTATTGCGATTTAATAATGACATACACATACAATTATGTCAATAACAAAAAACAAAACAAAAAAAGTATTCAAGTAAACACAGTCGGCAATGTCTTAAGTGAACATAACCAATTTGGTGAAACCTAACGTTAGATGTTTTAGTATTAGATCCATGAGCTCTTAAAGTGACCGCAGTCCGTTCAATTTAATTTCAAGTTTATTTGTCACGTATACAAATTTCAGTTACAATTTGTACATGCTTAGGTTGAGGCTCAGTCATTCTACAGTAGTGCAATATAATTAAATACAATACAATTTAGAGGAAAAATTTAATAATAGAAGCCTATGCAAAACTAATGTGTTATGTTAAAAATAATGTTAGCTTTGCATATCAAATAATAGAATGGGTAGTATGTGTGCGGTATGTTTTAAAGTGAATAGGATAAAAATATTGTGTATCCTTAATGTTAATCAATTAACAAAAGACAAAATCACTCACTGCTCTTATAATAACTTTTGTATCTTTAATATCTGTAATATTTAATAAATACAGTGAAAACTATGCATTGATTATTTTTCACATTTGACTATTCATTTTCTGTATTATTTTTGCTACATGTTAAATTAACCTACTGTAACTGATTTTGTTTAATAAAATTATGTATCTTTGTTCTGTTGTATTTGTCCTTTTTAGACTAAAGAACATCAGTACAGTGACAAGATCCTTGGATGTGCTAAAACAGTGGCCTTTATTTTTTAAAAGATCAGGTGAGTTGAACTGAATTTACTTAATGTTTCTTACTGTTTCAACAATGTTTTTTTTTTCCTTTTTTCAGGGTCTCTGCTCTCTGCTGAGTATTACAGTATCACACAAACTGATCCGAAGAGCACCTTTTTCTCTTAGTTAAATGAATACACATCTAGTTGTACAGAGCAAGTGGTGGAGATGAAGATCCTCAAGTAATCAAGTAATTATTTTGCATGTGATCATATCTCTCTGGTTAAAGGCTGAATGGTGCCATCTCTTTTTCAAGGTAATTCCCATGCTTCACTTTGTATATAACTTGTTCCGTATTTGTTTTTCTGTCTTTCAGACACAGAAACTCCAATGTGCTTCCTCAAAGAAAGTCTACAACTCTTAAAGGTCTGCCTTTGTTTATGAGGGAAAAGTCTGGAAACATCCTGAAGACTTGCCTGGTAAGAAGATCATCAGCATATACACTCACACCTGATATATTTCACCTATTTACCAGATACTGTTAAGAGATAGGTTTTGTGTGATATACAAAACTTATCATCAACAGACAAAGTCATGGTAAAAATTACTTTATTAAATAATTGTAGTTGAAACTTTCTCAGTGATCAGTTTGACTTCATCTGATAGCACAAATTCAACAAGTTGTTATTTTACCAAAGCAAAGACAGTGGAAAATTACTGCTTCACAACACTGTCCGGAGACATTCCCTCTGATATCTAACCTGTTAAAACAATACAGTGCACAATCATAAGGTTAAACAGTAATGTAGCAATAGCAGAGTAAATAAAATTAATATAATATGAAAGAATATGAATATAGGAGATATAAACAAGAAAAGGCAGCATGAAAGTAATCCATGTGACTCTAGTGATTTAAACCAATCTTCACTGATGCAATATGACCAGTTTTGGGTGATGAACAGAATGTGTGCCTTAATACCCTAATTGAAAAAAATGACCCTAATTGACCCTAATTTTATGCTGATTTATTTTCTACTGCAGGGCACAGAGCCAGAAGACATTCACAAGGGGAGAAGATGAGGACCTTAACTATCGTTGAAGATGATGTTGCCACTATCCACTCAAACCCAAATATAAGGTGCCTCTCTGTAGTACTATAAGAGCAGTTTGGGCCAGATAATGTGCAAGACCTTTGCCACAGTTGTTACTCTCCTCTTTGGCTTGATTTATGGCCCCAATGTTAACTATTCTAAAGCATTAAAATACACCAGTAGTAACTGGTTAAGAAAAAAATTGTTTAGTTTGTTTAGAAAAAAAACATTTATTTATCTTGACCTAAAGTGCTCCGCAAGGCTGATTTTTTTTTTTTTGCATAGTCCTTCAAAAGATTGTCCAAGTAGCTGCAATCCATATGGATAATTGTAAGGTTGAGCATTTATTTATTCCAGTTTGTACTCTAATTTTGTGCATTGTCTTTTTTTAAATATGTGTACCTAATGCAAATAGAAAATGTGTTGTTTTGCAGAATATTTGTCAATAAATAAGTTCTGTAATGATAGCAATGTCTTTTGTATTGTGTTGTATTTACAGTATGGTTTACTCCCTGCATTTGGATTCTTAATGTGAAGGCTATACAAGTATCTGGGTGAGATATTTGAAAAAGTTGAATCAACTTAAAAAAGTAAAAAAGTTGAATCAACTTAAAAAAGTAAAAAATTGAATCAACTTAAAAAAGTGAAGCAACCAGCTGCAAAGCTTTTTTGAGTTTACTGAACTTCAGGACCTCTGTAGTTGTGCTTACTCGTTTCTTTGAGTTGGACTGGTAGTTGGATGAACTTCGACCACTGAAGTTGAGTAAACTCAAAAATGCTTTGCAGCTGGTTGCTTCACTTTTTTAAGTTTACTCAACTTTTTATTTTTTACAGTGTAAATACAGTCTACTGTTTGACCTCTATCCATGGCTTGTGACCATTTGTCAAAAACTGTGAGTAACTGAAGAGAGGTTGACCGCCCAGATATGAAACCATATTGTTTACTACTAAATAATTTATTAATTTTCATGTGATTGACTATATATGTCCTTATCAATTTTTCCATTGTTTTGCAAACAACTGACGTTAAACTGACTGGTCGATAGTTTCCAGCTAGAGATTTATTTCCTTTTTTAAAAATTGCACTAATTTGAGCCTCTTTCCAGTCATTTGGTAAAACGGAGTCCTCTAATGATTTGTTAAATAGTACTGTTAGCGGTTCAGCAATCTCAGTCGCCAGTTCCTTCAAAATCCTAGGATGTATCAAATCCGGTCCAGGGGATTTATATACATTAGTTTCCTCTAAAAGCCGTTTTGTATCTTCAACTGTTATTTCAATATTTTCTGTTTGCTGAACTTCCAACCTTGGTACCTCTGGTATCTGCCCATCAGGCTCTTCAACAAATACAATGCCGAAGTATTCTGACAATATATCTGCCTTTTCTATATCTTTCTCTGTTTTTATAGAATTAGTATTATTCTGATTGCAGTATAGATCACCCACTGCCGTTTTTATTTTTGTCCTTTTATTTATATAATTCCATATAACCTTTTGTTTATACTTAGATTGTTTGGCTATTCCTTCTTCATATTTTCTCTTTAAATTTCTCGTTCTCATCCTCACCATGTTTCGAACTCTCCGATAAGCCTGCTGTATTTTTGTTTTTTTATTTCGTAATGCTTTCCTTCCAAGATTATTTTTTTCTTTTATTTTTGCTTTTGTAATTTCGTCTAATGGAAAGAAGTATTTTTTATTATTATTGTTATTATTATTATTATTATAGGGCCTAATTTTAACAATAGGTACAAATTTCTCCTCTATTTCCTTTAACTTAGACTTTATAAGTACCCACTTTTTATTAACATCATAATTGGATAGATGTACTTTCCAATCGAAATTTTCCAGTTCCCTGCGTGCTTCATCGTAATTGGCCTTATTGTAGTTCCTTCTTGTGGGTACATTATTTAACATTTGTGTGTAACAAGATACCTTAAACAACAATACAAAATGATCACTCTTGCCTAAAGGGCTTAGATATTGAATGTCATCTATCATGTGTTCCTCATTTGTTACAATAAAATCCAATACATGTGGTGTATCACCACCTCGCCACCTTGTTGGTTCTAAAACATGTTGGAACAACCATAGATTTTGAATACAGTCCAAAAACCTGTTGTCTAATGATATGGGGTTATTTCCCTTCACTTCTAATAATCTCCAATCTATATTTGGCAAATTAAAATCCCCCATAATTAATTTGTATGAATGTTTTATAATCGACACTTCTTCTAGTAAAACCAAAAGGTTATCATTATTGCTCTCTGTTCCACTGTCTGACCTGTAAATTAATCCAATAATCACATTCTCGTTATTGCTACATTTAATCTTAACAAAAATACTTTCTTGGAATTCTGAAACAGTTACCATTTCTTTTGCTTCTAAAGTTTTGTGTACATAAAGCAATAAACCTCTTCCTATATCATTCTCTATATTCCTTGAAAACATATTATAGTCCTCTATATCACCCAAGTCGAATTCTGTTGGGATCATCTGTTGCTTATGACTCTTTGATTTAACTTCTGTAATTCCTATAATATGAATAAGCGGGAGTAATCTCAAACGAACAGCAAATTCTGGCAATTTGTTATGAAATTGATCTGCATTGGTGTATAAACATAAGATGTTAGGCGGAGATTTACACTCCTGTGCTACTTTAACAGAGACAGGATCAGGCTGTTTAAGTCACTCAGTCTTAGGAATTCTCACCACTCTCCTTGCCCAGGGAGGTCCACGGACTCTGAAGATGTATTCTCCTGATGACTTCCGCTGTTTTTCCTTTGCTTCTTCATATAACTCCTTTTCCTTTTCTCTCTCAGTCTTTGTCAGATAATTTGCTAATCTCACGTTTCTGTACTTGTCCGTTTGGTGCAGCGCAGAGATCTTCCTGAACAGGCTGATCTTTAACTCCATACTTTGCAAAGTAACCAGAACAGGTCTCCCCAGTCTCACAGGTTCATCTACATCCTCACTCCTGCTGTATTTTCCAAGCCGGGCAACTCTCACGAAGGAATCCACAGTTGTACGGACCTTGCACGTTTTAAACACGTCTTTTACGGCATCTACGTCTTTCTGATGTCGCTCTTCCCTCTCCTCCCCGTCACTCTCTTTTATTCCAAACAGCACAATGTTCCGTTCTCTTGATTTCCTTTCGTCCAGTTCAGTGAGGACTTTGTTAAAGGCAAAAGAATTCCCCTTTGGTTCAGCTTTTTCCACAACTTCGGCCCAACTCAGCGTACCTTTTTTCTGGTGCTCGTTTAACTGCTCCCGTATGATTTCAACCACCCTCGTCTCGTCGCATTTTTCCACCAACTTATTTTCCATCTCTTGCATTCGTTGCTCAAATTTTTGGATTATAGTTTGGCATTTTTCCTCAATCATCTGCTCCATCGCGATTTTCTTTTCCACACTTTCCTCGCAGTAGGAAAGTGTGGAAAAGCAGAGCTTTTAGAAAAGCTCTGCAAAATTTTGGATCACCTGAATAGGGCTCTGGGGCTGGTAGGCGTGGCTCCGACTGGGATGGGCTGTCCGATGGTGTGGGAGGATCGGCCGGTGTGGGCGGCGCAGTGGGAGCTCGTAGCTGTTGGATCTGCCGGGTGAGCTCGGACACCTGTGCCACTAACGCCTGAACAGCGCAACCAGTATCGTTTAAATTCTTCTCTTGAATGTCCAGACGAGCCATACTGTTACTCAAACAGTCCTCCATGGTCGGCGCTGATGTACTTGCTGTATCCATTCTTGGTCAGATCGTTCTGTTACGTCAGAAACGAGGATACAATATGCAAGTGCAAAAACTCTTTATTGATAGTCAATAATGATGATGATGATGATGAAATCCGGGTGATGCAGGCTGTGGCGCAGGGACTTTGATGGTCAGACACGGAGTGATGAATGAAGTGCAGCGTGCTCTGATGAGTGAAGACGTGATCCAGACATGAAACGTAATCCAACAAGACGTGAAACAGGAACACAGGAACTCCAGACGGGACACGAGGCACAGGAACAGGATCAGACAACACAGAGACTTCATGCAACGATCTAACAAAGGAGATGAGAAAGCGGTGAGCATATATAGGAGATGAGATGAGTGGCAGCTGGTGATGATGAGTGATTGCAGCTGGCTACTGATCAACAGTAACGATCCGGACACACCCACTCACACACTCACACACATGTAAACAACAAGGCACGAGACTAGAGAGAGACATTGGATCTATGAACCGTGACACCTACACCACAAAAACTAGTTGAGGATAAATTCGTTAAAGTTGGGCGATTCCAGTGTTATGGACGTGATATTTGCAGTCAAAACTTGAAATATAAATTCTCAGAAAATGCATTTAATACCAATATTTTGAAACGTCTGTTAATATATCCATACTCCCTTAAGAAAGGAGTCAAGACATTAGAAAAATATCAGTCTACACATGCGTTTTATATTTAATATGAGGGAAATACACATGTGACGTGACACAAAAAATCTTTAACTTTTAGGTGGCAAAATATTTTTTAGTAATTCTATGAATTACACTGTGCAAACCAAAAGATATATACCCACCGTATGAATAAAGACCGGCCTTAACAGAACATAAAATATTATTTTTATTTTATTTTTCGTGTTCGCATTTATGTGAAAAAAAAAAATAATAATGTTACGGGCATGACAGTTCTCCATTACGGACATGACTGCTCTGAAAGCAACTTTAAAATTTTCACAGAGACTTCAAACAGAAAGCACAAAGCCTTTCTTTAAAGTGAATTTCGTTTTTTTATTAACTGTATCTTAATTTTAATCAATGTTTCATCAACCAATTGCCTGGATTTAATAAATAAATAAATATATAAATATAGTAGAAAATAGATAATCATGACACGGAGGCGCGGGCGAGTGAACTGGACTCTTGTCTCATAAATGAACCGAAACTCAGCGTAAGGTATGCTACTTGCCTCACAGACCTGAGAAATATAAAGAAAGCTTGAAATGAAAGCTTAGACAACTTAGTGGCCTTGGAGTTAGTCAGCATATTTTAGAACTTGTGTACAAATCCATAGTAGAGAGTGTACTAACTTTTCATCTCACAGCCTGGTATGATCATTTAAACTGCAAATCTAAGAACAAACTTGCCAGAATTGTGACAATGGCAAGCAGAATAGTTGGCAGTCAACAGAGGCCATTAGTACAACTATATGCTGAAAGGGTGAAGAAGAAGGCAAGGACTATTCTTGCAGATAGTTCTCATCCTCTCTTCAGTCAATTTGAGCCCATGAAATCGGGTAGACGCTATAGAATCCCTCTAGCAAATAAAAATGTGTTTAAGAGGTCTTTTATTCCAAATGCTGTTAAAATTCTCAACTCTGCAAGTAACTGATAATCCAAATGATTATAGTATGAAATTTGATTATTTATTTATTTCTTATGAAATGCGATCTGTCTGTTTTTTTTTTGTTTTGTTTTTTTTATTTATTATTGTCTGTATATTTATTTGAATGGCTGGTGAGCCAAAGACAATTTTCCACCGCGGTGGACAATAAAGATATTACAATGTCTACTTTTAAACAGAACAATTCAAAACGAAGGAAAACAGAATGTGCATTTCTCTCTGGCGCGTTCTGAGAAGATCTTTGCAGTCAACACAGAAAACACTTGTTTATTAATAAAGATTTATTAATAAAGATTTTCAAATATTGCACCTGTCAATACAGAATGAAATATTCTGTAGCCTATTTTGCCGTCAAAACTGCCGACGTTGTCTTTGCTGTCTTGTCACCTAGCAGCAGCAGCGCCGCGTCAGACACGTTTCTGGTGTGCAAAGACATAGAAAACGCCACGCTCACGCAACAGAAACACAACGCTGTGTAGCCAGTGTGTAGCCGGTCTAAACATTTGATGTCAGGCTCCAACTTCATTAAACAACTCCACAAACAGCATTACCAGCTTCACTTATTACTAACCAGACTGACTTTATTTCTGTCATATGTGTGGAAAAGTCCTTATTGAGATTAACAGATGTTTAGATGTTGATGTTTAAATGTTGATGATTTGTTAATAATAATAGTTTGGTTTGGTGTCATCATTATGGTGATCAGTGTTTGCTTTAGTTGGTCAGTTTGACTCTTGATGTTTTAATGTTAGTTTTTCTCTGGCTGTTGGAACTGTGTGTTATGGCAAGAACAGTAAGAGAAAAATGTGATCAGATGATGTCATCTACTTGATAATGATGATAACGATATAATCATCATATTGTGCTCTGATCTCTTCTAGACTGTCATGTGTTTTTAATTTCATATAATTGATTATATTAATTCCACAGTATGACAACCAAAATTGTTTTAATAAAATAAACTGTATAATTGCTAATCAAGGTCTTCATGATTACTTCAACATCAAACTACAGCAGCAGCTTCTACACAAGGTTCATGATCACATGATCACTGTCACACATCATCAGTCTCTCACTTCAGTGGTTTGCACTGGCTCTCACAGACTGGTTTATCATCATACATACTAGGGGTGGAGCCGAACCCACATACCATCTACAAAAAAAAAAAAAAAAATCCTATTTAAATAGATTTGTCAGTCTATGACATTTTGATACAAGTCTTGTACAGTTTGTTTTCAGAATCAGTATCAGAAAGAGCTTTATTGCCAGGTATGTTTGCACATATGAGGAATTTGTTTTGGTCACAGAAGCTTCCACAGTACAAACAGACTGACAGTGACAGGACACAGATAATACAAATAAAATAAAATAGATTTAGTAAAATACACAATATACAAAAAACAAATGCAAGGACATGTAAATAAGACGTGTGATGTGTTAAATAAATGAATGTTTAAATGGTGTTTAAGTATTGCACATGTTTATTGCCAAGTTGAGGCATTAACTGTTCATGAGGTGGATTGCCGGAGGGAAGAAACTGTTCCTATGCCTGGCCGTTCTGGTGCTCAGAGCTTTGTAGACAGTTCAAAGAGGAAGAGGCCTGTGCGTGAGGGGTCCAGGGTGATTCTGCCAGCTCTATACTCACTCTGGATGAGTACAGTTCTTGGAGAGTGGGGAAGGGTGTACCAGTGATTCGCTCAGCAGACTATCCTCTGTAGTCTTCTGAGATCTGATAGCTGAGCTGAACCAGACAGTTCTAGAAGTGCAGAGGATTCAGTGACTGCAGAGTATACTTGTATCAGCAGCTCCTGAGACAGGTTGAACTTCTTCAGCTGGTGAAGGAAGTATATGTGGAACTCCTACTTCAGGTCCTGAGAGATGGTGGTGCCCAGGAACCTGAATGACTCCACTGCTTCCACAGTGCTGTTCATGATGGTGAGAGTGGGGAGTGCAGGGGGTTTCTCCTAAAGTCCACGATCATCTCCACTGTTTTGAGTGTGTTAAGCTCAAGGTTGTTATAACTGCACCAGACAGCCAGCTGTTCAACCTCCAGTCTGTAAGCAGACTCGTCACCGTCCTGGATGAGGCCGATAAGTGTGGTGTCGTCTGCCAACTTCAGGAGTTTGACAGAGGGGTCTTTTGCAGTGCAGTCGTTGGTGTACATGGAGAAGAGCAGTGGGGCAAGAACGCTCGGTCCGGGTGGCTAAGGGCTGAATTAGTTCAGACGGCAGCTCGCCACGCTGGGTCGGGAACTGGTGTTCATAGAAGTAGCAGTTTGGCCGGGCGGAGGCGCTACTTCTGATGAATGCGGCTTGCGTGGGCACAGACCTGGCAAGTGACACGCACATTGGCGCGAGGCTGTAAAACAACCACTGGCTAAAGAGTTCAGTTAGCCCCTAGTGGTCCGCAAATGCAGCTAGGCGGAGCTCGCGCGCTCCCAGCGAGAGGGCTAGTCTTTGATGAATATGGCTTGCGTGAGCGCAACCCTAGCAAGTGACAGACTCAGAGGCGCGCCGCTTTAAGAATAAACGGCGACGAAAGACGTTCTAATGAGCCTCAACTGATAATCACAGCGGAGAACATCACACTTAGCTCTGTGCTCAGCTGAGCGTAGTCAGCGTTGTGCTCGCTCTCACTGTTTTTGGACATTTCCTGCTACAGAGATCATGAGACACGCGGGAAATAGACCGGCGTGAGCTCACTTAGTCCCGTTTATTAAGCCCTGTTTCGGTGCTGAAGAATGAGGGGAAGAGTTGCCGAATCATTTCATAATTTATGAACCTTACACAGTTATTGAAGCAAATCACCACTGAACTGAATTGATCTGAATAATGACTCTATTGTCTTTACAGGAGTCAGGAGAATCTGTTTACATCCTTATTTTTCTGTTTATCCCAGTGAAGCTGCTCTGAATCAGTCTGTACTCTATAAAGTACTATTTAAAGTCTCTCTAACACAGTTAAACACTCTCAATGAAAGATTATTTTTTTATCAGAGCAACTTTAAGAAATCCTTAGAATTATATTGAAAATGCTGGATCTTATGTTGTAGAATCACAGGGCGGCTGTAATTAATAAGGTAAATCAAACTCAGAGATTAGACTATAAATTAGTTCAGTCATTCAGGTCAAATGATGATTATGTCGAAACATAACCAACACCACCTGATCACCTTTTCTCTTGTCTGGTTGTTACAGCCCAGTTATGCTTAAAACGGAGAATTCTTTCCTTTGAGTTTTCCGGGTACAGACGACACCGTTGTCGAAACGACCCCCATTCACACGGATCCGCGAAAACGACTAAAAACCCTGTATTCTGCTGCCAGGCCACTAGATGGCGCTGAAACACTATAGACTGAACACGTAATACGCATGTGCATGACCTCATCGTCTTCAGAGATTCACATTTTGATTATTTACGAGGAGACCGTTTTCAAAAACTTGCACTTTCAAACCCGTTTTCAAACGTTTGTGTTATCAGGCACCCAAAACACCATTGTCGTGTAAATGAACGTAAAAAGTTGTGACACCCTTATTTTAACACTTTTGATTGTGGTCTGAAATAAATTCCCAGGAGAGTTAATTTAACACGGGAGTTTTTGCTGTGTATATATAGATGAAGTGTGATCTTGACGCATCTGTCAGTGCAACACTTCTAGAGGTTGTGAATTTGTGGTTTCACAAGCACAAACTTAGTAGCCTAATAAAAGCTTCATGGTGCACACCCACCCACCCACACACACACCCACCCACCCACCCACACACACACACACACACACACACACACACACACACACACACACACATAGCAACACAATGTGTTAGTGATGTGATGAAAAAAAAAGAAATAGACACATAAAAATTACTCTGAGGACACTGTATTGGGTCACTTAAAAATAACTATATTTCATTATGTTGAAATTGTTTTCTCTGACAAATAATCAGTAGCTACAATAGCTGGGTTTCCATCCAAACATAAAGTTTAGAAATTTTGCGTTTCCATCACTCGTTTCTGATGCGGTACTTCAAAATATGCATAAAAATGAAAGCTTTAGCATAAGTTCTGCTGGGAAGACTCAATTACTACGTCACTTATTGCCTTCACTTCTATCCAATCATATTCTTATGCTCACTGTATAAAAGCACGGCACTTACACATGTTTGAGTTCGCAGATACTGAAGCGACGATTACCCCCATCCTCCCCACCACCACCAGGATGGTCCCGTCCATACCTCCCAGGGGGGTCGGCTGCGCCCCTGCCTTCATCTTTAGGCAGGAATTGCAGATCCGATGCTCTCGGATTATGCACTACGGACGGGGCCTACGCCAAATGACTTTGTAGATTATCAGCTTGCTGAGCTGTCAATAAATGTATGGTTTATTGAAATAACTCTCCCGAGTCTTTCTGGTAGAAACAGGGTGATGGGAACATTGACAACTAATGAGAGGATAAATATATGTTTGTATTGATTTGTGTGGATCTGTTCATTTTAAAGCACTTTGTTCAGTGTCAAACATAATACTTCTTTATGGACTCGGTTGGTTTCTGGACGCCACTGTACAGTTCAGCTCACTTTCTGATCCAGAGCTTTTCAAAGTCAACACAGTTTTACACCAGAGATCTTTCTGATCGCTTCTTCAGCTGTGTCATAGAGTCAGGACTAAACACTCAGATGATGAGATCAGAGGAAGTTACCAACCAGAGGAGGAGCTGATGATGTTTAAAGGAAGAGCTGTAACTATATATAATGAAGAGAAAGACTGACAGAAACACAAAATGGCTGATAATTGTGATCTGTGTCTGCTGGGACTGATCATTCTCTCTTCACTTCTCACAGGTAAAGAAATCTGTATTTTCTCTAAAGACATTTAGTGGAATTAGTCTGGAAAGAGTTCATTTGAACATGCTCAGTTTATTCTTGCACACATTCACGTTGTGATCTCAGAGTTGTGTATTGATACACATAGATCATACTGTATTATTCCTGATACTGGACATAGTGTCACTCAAACATCTGATAATGAAGATTTATCTTCATATTAAGAGTGTAAGGGTGGATTTCCTGCAGAGGTTCAAGCTGCAAGACTAGCGAATGACTAAAGAAAAGTTGTCAGCAAGATGGAAGAAAACTGTACATTTCTTGTCTATTCCACCCACTGCTACTTATACCAACGACGGAAATAAGCGCAGTTACAATAGATTAATATGTGGGAGAGCGTTGCTATAGAGAGTGACAATATTGTATTGCAGTTTGTAGCACTTCAAAGTCAATACCAAATCAAAACTATTTAACACATTATTTGTAATTGAAAAGGTTTAATGACAAAATATGTTTATAGTTATACTTATTACATGGCTTGGTTGAATTCCAATGTAGAATGCGGTGTGTTATTTCTTGATAACCGCTGTGAAGTATAACAGACCGTTGTCATGACAAACAGAGCGTTGCTATGGACGCAGTTCTGTTCACTCTGGCAATTTAATAGTTTTTAAATCAATAAACTCCTTTTTAAATCAATATTTTGAGTCAAATTATTGATTTATTTGTTAGGTAGCCATGTAATAAGCGGGATAATGTATAGCGAGGCGGTTGTTATAGCAAATACAACCCCTTCAGGCTGATTCAAGCTCTGCTTCGCGTCCTGATCAGCCTGTCGGGGTTGTATTCACCATAACAACCACCTCGCTATACATTATCCCTTACTTAAAATAGTTACAAAATAGATATGTATGAGATGATGATAACTTATACCATTAATCTTACTCAGCATGTAAATGTTTCCTGAGAGCTAGAGAGAGAGAGAGAGAGAGAGAGAGAGAGAGAGAGAGAGAGAGAGAGAGAGAGGGAGAGGGAGAGGGAGAGTAAGAGACAAAGAAATGAGGAAGTAAAGAGAGAGAGAGCCCCAAGAAAAAGAGCCAGAGCATAAAAAAAGACAGAGCAACAATTTCAATCTTTTTTATTCCTTTCCTGACCATGTGTCTTTAACCCAACTGTGAGACGTTTAAACTGACCAATCAGATAATTCGAACTTCCCCCACCGTACTAAAGGTGTGGCAATTCATCAGTGTGTGAGAGTGTGTGGTTTGCTTTAAGTGAGGAAAAAACGGTCACACTTTACAATAAGGGTATATGAATAATCATGTACTAAAACATGGATTAATACTATGATCACAATATGAGCTCATCCCAGATAGAAATGTTATTGGACATGGACTCCAACATCGCTCAGACGTCAAATTTTGGTTGAAAATGAAAACTGGGTTGACGTCTAAACATTTGTTTGATGTCAGGCTCTATTTACTTTTACTGTATGTACTAAAAATGTTTTTCTTATTCTAAAGTTAATACATTTTGGATTATTGAAAAAAATAATATGTAACTGCATTCAAGTCTTTTCTTTTAGTGTCATTAAATTTATTTGGCATTACTGAAAACTTATGTGGCATTATTGCAAAAAACAAAACACTTCAAAAGACCTCAAATAACAACAAAAAACTGATTTAATGTATTTTAAAAAGTTTAAATATATATATTCATAACAAAAGCTGTTATAAGAGCAGTCAGTCACACCAAAAAATGAATGGATCTATATGGCGCCTCTGCTGGAGGTGTACGGTAATTACACTTTTGGGCAAAACTATATTATCTGCAAAAAATATTCTAACCAGCAGATGGAAGAATTATGCATCTCACACCTAGATCAATATCCAGAAACAACTCAGATTTCATTTCGATCATCATTAATGTTTTTTTTTTTTTTTTTTCATAAAAAGGTAATATTTCATATGCATGCTAATGGTGTAGCTGAGGTATTTTGCAGTAAATAGACACAAAAGTACTTACAATCTCCCAAAACATAGCATTAATGTATAGCATTGGGAGATGAGAAGTAAACCAAAAAAATGATATATTATGTGTATTATTAAAAATGTAAAAAAAAAAAAAAAAAATCACTCTATACATTTTTGGGGTCATATTTGGACTACATATCAAATGCACTGAGTGTAAACAGGAAACTAGAGACATGTGACGAAAAGTTGGTTCAGTCCTGCGTCTGCTGGGAAACTTCCCGCTAAAACTGTATAAGAATGTTTAGAGAGTGTTATCCTTCCTTTTAGGAGAACATTCTGGTAACACAAATAAAATTATCTACAGAAAACATTACAAGAACGTAACATAATGCTCTCAAAACATTATAGAACAACAACATTTCTATCTGGGATGAGCTCATATTGTCAAGTCAAGTCAAGTCACCTTCATTTATATAGCGCTTCTAACAATATTGATATCGAGATCATAGTATGAGCACACAGTGAATGCGCAGTGAGTAAAAGAACTACAAATAACCTTTATCTTTTGTTTGTTTGTTTTGTTGTACTGGTGGTGTAAAGGTATAAAAATATATATATTGTCCTAGTGCATGTTTAATCATATTTTATTAAATGATTTGTTAATGCATTATTTTGTGATGACTTTTACTTGAGAGGGCCCTAATCATGATCAAATTCACTGTTAACTACTTCCCAAACTCAGCTCATGATTGATCATAAACTCACTATCAAACACACAACGAGTGTTCAGCTCAGTGAAGTGATGTTGTGTGGTCAGAGAACAGAAGTACAGTATCATCACGACTGTGTCTGGATGGAGAGTGAACTACTGATCCCAGCAAACCTTCCCTGAGTTTTGCTCCTTCCTTTGGGAACTGTTCCACAAATATTCTTTGTGGGTTTTGAATTGTTATTTTGTATTTAGCTGTGCATAAGTCACAGTAGGGTGAGTTTGAAGGAGAGAGAGAAACACAGAACAGATAAAGAGCTTTTAAGGTCAGTTATTAGTGTATTTTCTACGCTTGAAGAGGAGGATCAACTAATCCTGTGCCGTCCTGTAATGTTTATGACAAAGATGAAATCAAGAGTTCAAGCTATGATGATATTACATTATTTACATTTGTTTCAGAGTCAGGGTATTTCTTATTCCTTCTTAAAGAGGCGTTTGATTTGGTTTATCCATAGATTTTAATTAATGAATTAACTATTAGAAAAATGATTTGAATCTTCTGCTTTTTATGCTGGTATGGTTTATGGTTTCATTTCTTAATATCATAATGATCACTGAGATATACTGTGTTTCAGGTATCAGTGGAGTGGATGATCATGTGTTCATCAGTTCTGGTGAAAATGTGCATCTGTCCTGTAATAATGCTCTTTCTGACTGCAAATCAACTACATGGATCTACTCTAACAGATTCAGACATTCAGGGACAGTTGAACTGATTACTAAAGGGATAAAGAATAAAGACACAGAGAGACATGAGAGACTGAGTCTGGAGTCTGACTGCTCTCTGAACATCAAGAACGTCACAGAAGAAGATCATGGATCTTACAGCTGCCAACAATATGTGAATGGACAGAAACAAAGACATGATGCTGATGTTTATCTGCATGTTCTTCATGGTAAGTTTATGATTATGTGGTCAATTTAAAAAGGGCAGATTCTCCTTTTAAACTCAGATGATGATTGAAGAGTCTGTGATTTGTGTCTTGTGTTCAGTTTCAGTGTCTCCATCATCATCATCATCATCATCATCTTCATCCTCACAGACTGAGATCAGTCCAGGCCGCTCTGTGACTCTCTCCTGTCAGTTGTATTCATATACTGGACTCTCCTGTGATGATTGGGTCAGTTCTGAGGGTCTTGAGCTGTTGTGGGTGAATCAGGCTGGTGTTGATCTGAAGACAGACTCCAGATATCAGATATTAGATCAAGATCACTGTATCATCACTCTGACTACAACACTCCTGAATGAAGATAACAACAGAGAGTGGAGATGTCAGCTTACTCACAGAAATCAACTCCAGACCTCAGTCAGATACACTGTCAAGTATTCAGGTGAGAAAACACTCTTTTCAGACAGATTTGTGAAAACTTTCACACACTGGCTCTACTCTTTCTGATGACTTCATACGTTTGGCAGTTGTAAAATATTAGTGGTCAAAGTATAAACTGCATGTAAAATCCTTATAATCCCCAATATTGACCTCCTATGGGTCATACTAGGCTAAAATAGACTCTTCTGATTTATGCAATATTTCATGTATGACCCATGAGGGACGTCAATATTGGAAATTATAAAGATTTGTATGCAGTTTGAGGGGTGTCCCAACTGGTGTCCTGCAGAGTTCAGCTCCAGCTCGCCTCAACACTCCTGCCTGGAGGACTCTAGTATGCCTTGATTCGCTGTTTAATAGGGGTTGGAGCTGAACTCTGCAGGACAGTGGCCATCCAGGACCTACTTTAGACACCCCTGGCTTTTAGACTTTTCATTTAATTATATATATAATATTGGCAGCAATAACACTGCAAACCTTTGCATTCTACCTGTTAAGTTTGTCATAATATTAAGTTGTATGAAGCGCTATAGAAATAAAGATGACTTGAGATGAATTTTCACATCCTATGGGTCTAACCAACTTTCCAACCAAGCTGTTCCCACAAAATCTACATAGGATATATGGGGTAACTGTATTTTCCAGACTATCAGATACAGTATAATTTGTTTTCTGTAAACCAAGATTAACCATATCCATCTACTAAACCTTTTCATCAATTTCTCCAAAAGTGAATAAATGACCTCCTCAGTTGATCTGCTATGTTGCCTAATTAAGTTTATTTAATATAAAGCACTGACGAGTAGCAGAGAAAATATACCAACTTGACTAGAAACTCAATATAAAATGCAGATCTTTTTGTAACAGGAAGAATTCTCATTTTTGTTTTGTTCAACTTGAAGTAGTAAAATAAGAGGTTACTCTACAATAAAAAAAAACAAAAAAAACAGTGCAAGTCTCATACCTCAAAACAACCTCAAAATGGTCACATTTGAGATGATTCCCTCAACGCGCCCCTTAATTAAAGTGTGGGTGTCTGCAGGCTGGAGTAATGGGTGTGGAGAAAGGTCTTTATGATTCGTCACTAAAGCAGCCTGTCAGGGTGTGGGGTAGGGTTAGGGCTTAGTTTCTGTTGTAGCAATTCACCTTTCGGCACGTCCATTACTCTGACCTTCACCTTAATTTAAAGAGGTTCATTCCTGTGCATAAAGCAGGTACAGTTGAACTCTTATGTACAGTATGTTCACTGATCAATGTTTGAATGTGAATGAAAGCCTGAATTCAATCGGTTAAGTCATGATGTCTCGTCAGAAGACTGGATTAAACCACTCCATTCATATGGATATTCATTCCATATTCATTTGTGTTCTGAAGATGAATGAAAGTCTTACGGGTTTGGAACGACATGAGGGAGAGTAAATGACAATTTGCATTTTTGAACTATCCCTGTAGTAGTGCTAAAGTATTAATTGGATTAGGGCTGGGGTCAGAAGCTTGTAACTGCCTTCTGATCTTCTTTGCAGGTTTAAAACAACTTAGTACCGTAAGATTTCAATGAAACATCCTCGCTGGTAATAAAGAAACAATACCTCCCCTTCATTAAAGAGGCCTCTGAGGGGTGGCAACTAAGCAGTTGAGTAAAACAAAAACAAACAAAAAAACACAAGTTTTAACCATGTTAATGTTTTGTATTTAATATTTTGAAGTGCTATAAAATAGTGTGAACAGCAATACACTTGTTATCTTGCCAACAATGCAGATACTACAATTAAAGGGATAGTTCACCCAAAAATGAAAATTGTGTCATAATTTACTCACTCAAGTTGTTCCAAACCTGTATGAGTTTCTTTCTTCTGCTGAACACAAAAGAAGATTGAAGAGTGAAGAATGTTGGAAACTAGACAGTTGACGGTAGCCATTGACCTCCATAGTAGGAAAAACATATTAATATGGAAGTCAATGACTACCGTCGACTGTTTGACTACCAACACTCTTCACTCTTCAATCTTCTTTTGTGTTCAGCAGAAGAAAAAAAAACTCATACAGGTTTGGAACAACTTGAGAGTGAGTAAATTATGACAGAATTTTCATTTTTGGGTGAACTATCCCTTTGAAACTAATAATAATAATAATTTATTGTCAACGAGATTACATCACAGCATCAATCGACAGTGCAATTTCATGGAGTGCAAGAGATCAACAATAGCATATTTTGTAAACAGGGCACAGCGACAAATAACAAACAAGAAAAAAAAATGTGTATACGAGGCGAAGAATCATTAGAAACCAGGAAAAAGGTGTATAATGGTGTGTGCTGCAGCGATGCAAAGTCCAGTTCACAGTTATTGCATTGGTGGAAAACGACAACAAACAACAACAAATTGGTGGTAAAAACAACAACAAATGAGAAATCAGCTACACTGAATACAGAAACTGGAACATCTCATTGGAAACCAGTCACATCAACAAAGAAGTGAAGTGTAAATAACCCAGAAGACAGCAAGGAGGCAACATTTAAAAATAATAAAATAAGCTAAAACAGTCTTACAAAGTGTAAAAGCTTATGGCTGCATTTCATGAACAGCACTCATGCACTTTCATACTGACTTCTCCTTTTGGCTGTTATACCTCTGTTTCTCACTAAATCCCTAATGTTTTGTACTGACCGCTTTTGTAGCACGTGCTCTTCAGCAGATTTGCATTGAAGACACTCAGATTTTGTGGTCAAATGGCCTTTGGCTATGTGGATTTTAACTTCTGCTTTTGACCATATTCTTTTCTTCCCACGATGTTCAACACTTTCAGTCACTAAAAACAAGAAAGATAAAACAAGAAAACATTGCAATGTGAAATGTTTAATATTAAAAAATCAGTTACAAGATACAAACATTTACAATTTAGTTCACAAAATGTTACAAAATGCATGTAATTTTGATAATACATGCATTTCTATGACATTTTATGAACAAAAATAGACTAGAATCAACATGAATTGTTTTTGCCTCAACAGAGCCAAGTCTGAAAGTTTAACATTTTTTAAGTGACGGTATGCCATAGACAGTAAAATAAATGGACACAGCGACCCCATAGACTTCAACGGAGAAAAGTAAAGTCAATTAGAAGCACTCTCTTCCTGATGGCTGAGCGTACTGCACAGACTCAAATTGAGCAGTTAAACGAATACGTTAAACGAATGTAATGTTCACACTTATTTAAACTTATTTAAATAAAAAAAAAGGATTAAATTATTGTTGTAAACATAGCTGCAGAGGATGCTTATTGGCTATTTTCACTCCCTAATATCTATTTTGTCACTCATTTTGCTTTTGAATTAATATTAAGACATTATGAATGATAATAACTAAAGTTAACTTTATCTATACACCTCAATGTATGTCATCCCACAATGCTACCAAATACTTCCTGTAGAACTTAGTGCTGCTGCCCTCAAATGTTAGTCTGGAGCCCTGTGAACTTAATAAAACTGCACATTGTAATTTCTGTACGTTAAGAATATTTATTATCAAAGCATTTGTCAGTAATACAGTTATTTTGGGGGAAAATGTGAATAATTGCATTGCAAGGTGATTTAAGGTGTGCCCCTAAATTTTCTGCTTGCGCTCCTAAAATTTTAAGTCAGGCTCCTAGTAAAAAAAAGTTAGTCTGGATACAAAATTCAGTTCTTTCTTGTCTTTTTGTGCTTGAACAGACAGATACACTCAGCGAGTATCCTCGTAAACAGTTGCTTATGTCTTAAGTGAATGTAAAAAATGAAAAAGAAAATAAATGCATCCATCTACGTCATTAATGTTGATCAAACAAAAGACAAAGAGAAAATCACTTTTGTAGCTGTAACAGATCGATTGTGATGCCAAAAATCATTTCACATATGAATCACGATTCTATCAATTCACAAATGTCAAAAATAGATTTTCTAAAGGTCTGTAAAAAAACATGTCAGAAAGAAGGTGGCAGCAGTCAACTGAGAGCAAAAAACTGAGAGAAGAGTTCATTACATGAAGTTCGCCACAATCTAATATTCTAATTCTCAAATACATGTGAGAATGTGTTTTGTCAATTAAATCACCTTTATAATAACCACGTTAATTAATCTGTAAAGCATGAGAACGCTAGTAACTAATGTTTAACTTAACATTGTAAAGTTAACACTTAACATTAGCCATTGGAGGATCCACATTCATGCAATAAATAAGCTAGTAATTAATGATTAACTGAATGTACAGATAACACATTTTAGCCATTTACAACTTAGCAAACCATATATTATTTTTGTGTTGTAATGTTATATTTCAGTGATTCACCATCTATTAAGTTAACTGAACAATATGAAGCTAGTAACTATGTTTAAATAGAATAAGACAATAATTATGGCTTTACTACTAATACAGTACTAATAAAGACAATTTGTTTAGCCATAGATAATAATCAATATGCTGTGTGCGCTCATGTCACGCACAAATAGAATATGCAGGAGGTAATAACACTAACTTGACAAACCACGTGACGTTAGCCGTTTTCACCATAGATATCATATATAAACGCTAGATGTCTTATGGCGCAGTCACTTCCGGCATCACCGTTCGGCCATCTTGCCACAGGGAAGCTGTGAATTAAGGTGAGTGATCAGCACGCACACAAATCCTCTTATCTCGCTGAAATCTTGACGGATTTACAAACGGTTTGGTTTCTTACAAACGTTAATAACGTGGCTATAATCCCGAATGCTTGAACGTGTATGTTATAATTATTCATATGTATGCAGTGTCATAACTACATCTCAGACGTTTATAACAAACCAAACCGTTTGAAAATCGGTAGAAAATTGAGCAAGTTATGGTTATTTAAAAGTACATGCACCATGTTAAGAGTGAGCGAGCACACTGTGGTAAGATGGCCGCCGTGTGCAGACGTTGACCTCCATTGGCCAGCAGCGCGCACGAGACATCTAGCCTTTATTATATGATATCTATGGTTTTCACCCCGAGCTGTTAACGCCTGGCAGAGTCAGGCGGGTAATCCATCGACCGGAAGTTGAAGCCGGCCGTGTGCCGCCATCTTGTAGCAGAACTTCACTTGCGTTAGCATTCCATTGACTCCCATTCATTTTGGCGTCACTTTGACAGCGAATAACTTTACATCTGAGGCGTTTAAAGACTCCATTTGTCCATTATTTATTTCTAAAGAAACACAACAATGTATAAAAGGCTCCATTACCTTCTATGTTACATTATGGCCCCGTAGAAACAGTTTTTGTAAAAATAGGCTAATGATTGCATCATAACCACTCGACTCTCTGTCGCACAGTAGAGAAATTACCGTATAGACAGGAGGAGAAGCTCGCAGGCAATCGGGGGGACGTCAAGGGAGAAGCCCTGGCGTTACATTTTAAAATAAATACTATACAAAATAATGAATCAGAATACTTACTCCTGCTCACTCACACCAAAGAACTCTTTGCTCAAGCTCGCCGTCTCTGCAAGATTAACGTTGGCAGTTTGCACGCACAGCTACTAGAAGATTTACATCTGTCAGACAGGTTGCTCACGGTTTGAGTCTGCGCGTCAGGAACGGAAGTGCTAAAAAATCGCTAAAAATGGGCTTCACTTGTCTCAGTTGAGTTCCAATGAGATGGCTCTGTCCACTTCTTATACTGTCTATGGGCAGAGTCTGACTGCTTTAGAGATGCGAGGATGAGCTCCAACGCCGAATCCGCAGCCAAAAATAAATCATCCACCCGCCCCAATAACTTTCTCTGACTTAAGTATCCGCACCCGATGGTCAAATTACAATTATTCTGTGTTGTTATGCGTGATTATAAATGGATGATCGTCACCTTCAACAGCGGATTCGGCGACAGTTGATGCACGCATCTTTAATGGTAACATAATACACTGATTAATGAGCACTGCTTTTAAATGAACATTTCTTTAAAACAAAATTTATTTGACAGATTTTCCTTTTCTTAATGGCATAAACAGCTTTTCTCCCTTGAAACTTAAACTGGAATGTCACTGTTTCTGTCACTGCGACTTCCCGAACAGGCGAGCACACACACGCGCGCACATCACTTTTGAAGTAAAATTTAAAATTGAGGATGCAGTGCATCATGATGCATTGTGATATCGAATTGAACTGAATCGATGACATGATAATCGTAAACGAACCGAACCGTGAGACCAGTGTAAGTTCACACCCCTAAACAATACATTACTACACAAATAAGTAAATAAATAAATAAATAAATAAATAAATAATTAAATAAATGGTTTTCTAAGTTGTAAATAATGGCTAAAACTAGATGTACCGCATGGCGGTACAAAATATGACCGCCGCTCAGGCCTGCACTGGCTTTCCACAAAAATAAATGACGTGGAGCAATTTGGCTGTATTGCGTGTTTATGTATATACCTAAAAAAAAGTAGTAGTATGTGCATGTCTGTCTGTGTGTGTGTGTGTGTGTGTATGTGTGTGTGTTTGTGTATGTGTGTGTCTGTGTGTGTGTGTGTCTGTGCGTCAGAGGTGGGAGTAAGTCACTAAATGCAAGTCTCAAGTCAAGTCCAAGTCTTAACATTGCAAGTCAAAGTCAAGTCAAGTCATTCTGTTGTAAGGGTCAAGTCAAGTCAAGTCAAGTCAAGTCAAGTCAAGTCAAGTCATACTCTTTGTCAAGTCAAGTCAAGTCAAGTCGCAACTTAGTCATCAAGTAATACCTAGTCACACACAGGCTCGTTTTACACATTTTTTTTTAACTCTGGGACTTTTATTACTTATTTAGACACAGAGGGCTGATGGGTTACAAAAATAAATAAACTAACTTGTGTGTAATAAATAAAATATCATTAAGAAGCACTTTAAATGCTCTAAAATAAAAATAAATTAAATGAACACAAGTAAACAAGAATTAATAAAACTTTTCCCATCTTGTGCTAGCCATACATATAGTTATTTTGCTGTGATGTCAAATTTCCAGATACTTACATAATTGTGATGAATTTAATCCTTTTTAAGTTATTATTTTGCAGTGTAAGATTCTAGTTAACACCTTTAAATATTACATAAATGTATTATTCATTTTTATTAAACTTAATGTGTATAAATCAGCAGCAAAAAGTAATTCTTGAAAAAATCTGCACAGTAATTTTATAAAATCTAAACATGTTAATAAAAACAAATTACTATTAGTACTCTTATAAAATTCAATCAGGCAGTCATACATTTCACAATTTTATATTTATATATTAATGTCAAGAATTCAGAAGTGTATTTATATAGCCTACACTACACAGAAATAATATACAATTAAATTATGCTTATTTTAAATGTATTGAGCAGGCTAGGTATAAAAAAATATAAGCTTTTAATAATCTTTCAGTGCGCAAAACTATGATAATGAAACGCTTCAAAACAGAACGCACAAAGCGCGTATGCAGAATGATGTGCTCAAAGCAACATGGAGTCACAGTGTTCAGCGCTGCGCTGCACAAGTGCGCATTTAAAAGTTCACTGCACAAAGCGAAGAAATGTCGAGCGCACAAATCCTAGTGTATATCTGTCCAACAGTTTATTGATCATTTGTTTCACAGTTTTAAATTCCAGTTATTGTGCGTTTGATGCCGATTCATAGTCCTTGTGATGTGCGTGATCTAACAAGCACACGGTAGTGAGTCGTTTAAAAACAGCAACAAACTCCAACAAAATAAAGTCATTTTATGCAAATCCACAGCCTTTTATCTACAGATCATGCATTATAATGTGAATATATCATATTGGAGAATGGAGAGAGTTTTACCGTGCATCCAACCGGAAGAGGCGCGCGCGCTGTTTGAATACTGAATGGAGAATGATTGACAGCCACAGAGGAGGGAAAACGAGTTTCCGTAAAAATAAAAAAAAATTCACAATAATTGAAATAAATTATTTTCCACAAGTAATTTCAAGTAAATAGGCACAAGTCCGAGTCAAGTCTAAAGTCACAAGGAGCAACTCCCACCTCTGCTGTGCGTGTATGTATGCGTGCGTACATGTGTGTGCGCGTGTGTGTGTGTCTGTGCATGTGGATTTGTATGTGTGTGTATGGGTGTGTGTCTGTGCGTGTGGATGTCAGTGTGTGTGCATGCTTGCATTTGTTTGTATTCCTGCATGTGTGTGTGACAGTATCATCCTAAACCAGCAACCCTTCGCTCAACACCACCATCTACAGGCCGATGAGTGTACAGTCACTAAATGTGCACATAAATGAATTTATTTTATACCCCCCCATGGATGAAATTCTACGAAACTTAGCATACCCCCAGAGGATGTCAAGTTAATCATACACATGAAATATGGTGCAGTTCTGAACATCTCAACTGAAGATAGGGGCGATTAAAGCAGAATAATATTGCATTTTCATTTTTTATGGGAGGGGCGCAAATCACAAATGAGTGATTATGGGCTAGGTTGATGTGGGCCCTTAAGAGCAACATACCATAAAAATTTCTTCATCCTCGGTGCCACGGTTCAGGTAGTTATTTAGGAAAAACTGCATTTTTTGGGTTTGGGGGGGCCCAGTGCGGGGGGGGGGAGTGGCCCCCAGGGACCAAACGAAATTTTTCCGTAAAAGTCTAGATGGGCTACATGCCCACCAAATTTCATGTTCCCCGGTGTTTCGGTGTCCCTGGTATCGTTGACGAAAAATTCACGGGGGGCCCAGCGCGGGGGGGGAGTGGCCCCCGGGGACCAAACGAAATTTTTCTGTAAAAGTCTAGTAGACCAACATACCATAAAAATTTCTTCATCCTCGGTGCCACGGTTCAGGTAGTTATTTAGGAAAAACTGCATTTTTTGGGTTTGGGGGGGCCCAGCGTGGGGGGGGAGTGGCCCCCGGGGACCAAACGAAATTTTTCCGTAAAAGTCTAGTGGGGCTACATGCCCACCAAATTTCATGTTCCCCGGTGTTTCGGTGTCCCTGGTATCGTTGACGAAAAATTCACGGGGGGCCCAGCGCGGGGGGGGAGTGGCCCCCGGGGACCAAACGAAATTTTTCCGTACAAGTCTAGTGGGGCTACATGCCCACCAAATTTCATGTTCCCCGGTGTTTCGGTGTCCCTGGTATCGTTGACGAAAAATTCACGGGGGCCCCAGCGCGGGGGGGGAAGTGGCCCCCGGGGACCAAACGAAATTTTTCCGTAAAAGTCTAGTAGACCAACATACCATAAAAAATTCTTCATCCTCGGTGCCACGGTTCAGGTAGTTATTTAGGAAAAACTGCATTTTTTTGGGTTTGGGGGGGCCCAGCGCGGGGGGGGAGTGGCCCCCGGGGACCAAACGAAATTTTTCCGTACAAGTCTAGTGGGGCTACATGCCCACCAAATTTCATGTTCCCTGGTGTTTCGGTGTCCCTGGTATCGTTGACGAAAAATTCACGGGGGCCCCAGCGCAGGGGGGGGGAAGTGGCCCCTGGGGACCAAACGAAATTTTTCCGTAAAAGTCTAGTGGGGCTACATGCCCACCAAATTTCATGTTCCCCGGTGTTTCGGTGTCCCTGGTATCGTTGACGAAAAATTCACGGGGGGCCCAGCGCGGGGGGGGAGTGGCCCCCGGGGACCAAACGAAATTTTTCTGTAAAAGTCTAGTAGACCAACATACCATAAAAATTTCTTCATCCTCGGTGCCACGGTTCAGGTAGTTATTTAGGAAAAACTGCATTTTTTGGGTTTGGGGGGGCCCAGCGTGGGGGGGGAGTGGCCCCCGGGGACCAAACGAAATTTTTCCGTAAAAGTCTAGTGGGGCTACATGCCCACCAAATTTCATGTTCCCCGGTTTTTCGGTGTCCCTGGTATCGTTGACGAAAAATTCACGGGGGGCCCAGCGCGGGGGGGGAGTGGCCCCCGGGGACCAAACGAAATTTTTCCATACAAGTCTAGTGGGGCTACATGCCCACCAAATTTCATGTTCCCCGGTGTTTCGGTGTCCCTGGTATCGTTGACGAAAAATTCACGGGGGCCCCAGCGCGGGGGGGGGAGTGGCCCCCGGGGACCAAACGAAATTTTTCCGTAAAAGTCTAGTAGACCAACATACCATAAAAAATTCTTCATCCTCGGTGCCACGGTTCAGGTAGTTATTTAGGAAAAACTGCATTTTTTTGGGTTTGGGGGGGCCCAGCGCGGGGGGGGAGTGGCCCCCGGGGACCAAACGAAATTTTTCCGTACAAGTCTAGTGGGGCTACATGCCCACCAAATTTCATGTTCCCCGGTGTTTCGGTGTCCCTGGTATCGTTGACGAAAAATTCACGGGGGCCCCAGCGCGGGGGGGGGGGGGGGGGGAAGTGGCCGCCGGGGACCAAACGAAATTTTTCCGTAAAAGTCTAGTAGACCAACATACCATAAAAAATTCTTCATCCTCGGTGCCACGGTTCAGGTAGTTATTTAGGAAAAACTGCATTTTTGGGGGTTTGGGGGGGCCCAGCGCGGGGGGGGAGTGGCCCCCGGGGACCAAACGAAATTTTTCCGTACAAGTCTAGTGGGGCTACATGCCCACCAAATTTCATGTTCCCCGGTGTTTCGGTGTCCCTGGTATCGTTGACGGAAAATTCAGTAAGGTGACGAAAAAAAAAAAAAACAACAACTTTGACAATCCCTATATGACCGCTTTCGCTAGCTACGCTAGCGGCGGTCATAATTAAGGCTGTAACAATATGCGATTTGAAACCTCCCAGAGTTATCCTTCCCGTCCAGATCCAATGTTAAAATTGCTTTAAATTACTATTGGGCAATTCATGGATGGGACATTCGCAGTCAAAACATGAAATATAAATTATCAGAAAATGCATTTAAAGAGATCACGTGACCCTCCGGTAGCAATGGCTGTGTAGTTTGACTGCTCCCTGATTCGGTATCCTTAATCTAACTGTTCTCAATACAATTATCAATGCTTGGTTAGTCTTGGCTGTTCTGATAACGGTGCAACAAATGAAGATGGCAAAACGTCAATTAACGTTGGCTTCCCCGGAGAAAAAACGAGTCAAAGACCCTAATAGTGTTCCTGAGGGGGAACTTCGCGCCATTGTTGCTGACGAGTTAAAGATGCACCTTAGCTTCGTCAGGGAAATGTTTAAGGAAGAATTCGCCCCAATCGCGGAGAGACTTGGAGTCCTAGAAGAGGACGTTCGACTGGTCAGAAATAACTTTGACAACATGCAGGCAGCTCTTCGCAACGCAAAGAAAGACAACGTGGAAGTGAAGCTAGCAGTGGATTCCCTTCAGGAAAAGTTGGCGAGAATCGAAGACAAAAGCCGTCAGTCCAATGTCCGTCTAGTGGGACTAAAAGAGGGTGTAGAAGGAGATGACCCTCTGCGATTTATACAGAATAATATTCCTAAATGGATCCCCTCTCTTGTTGGCAAAGTACTGGAGATTGAAAGAGCTCACCGTATATACAGCGGTGAGCGCGCAAAATCTACCCCGCGTACGTTCATCTTTAAGATGCTGAGGTATCAAGATCGGAATGCGATCCTGAATGGAGCCCGTGCCGTTGGACAAATTCACCATAATGGGTCTCCACTGCTTTTCTTCCCCGACTACAGCACTCACACTGCATCTAAGAGGAGAGCGATGGCATTGGCGAGGAAGAAGCTAACCCAGTCGGGAATTACGTCTTTTTTGCTCTATCCCGCGGTAGTTAAAGTTACTCACCGAGGGAAGATCTCACTGCTTGAAACACCGGCGGAGGTTGAAAAGTTCATCCTTAATTTGAATCCCATCGCAAAATCTTCCCGGAAGGGAGCAGAGGCGGTCGTGTCACAAGAATCCGAAGAGAAGGAGCATGAATCTGCAGTTCCCATGGAGGACCTTACTGAGACGGATTGATTTTCTTTTTGTTTATCCGGAAAATGACCGGGTCAGGTCAGGTGTCGACGGACGAGCCGGACTGCTAGTTGGCCGCGTATCCAAAGACTGTTGCGTTGTGGGCAGGTAGAAGAGTGTGTTTTAACTCTTTGCTTGCTGCCCGTTCTTTTACTGTTCTTGTTTGTGTTTTTCTGTTCCATGCCCAAGTCCGCCCACGTAAGTTTAGTTTGTTTTATACTTTTATATGCGTAGTATTGCATTCATGTATGTATATTGCATATTTTCTGTTTGCCGCCCACTGTCTTTCACTGGGGACTACTTTTTGGTCCTCCCGCCTCGTTCTGTTTGGTCTGCATAGCTTTTACTCATTAAATTATGGCCTTACATATATTGTCATGGAACGTTAATGGGTTAAATAGCCCCATCAAGCGGACCAAATGCTTAGATTATCTAAGATGTAAAAAGGTCTCTTTTGCCCTTATACAAGAGCCTCATTTGAAGTCAGCTGACGTGCATCGCTTTCAAAATAGATACTTTAAAATTATTTCCTCCTCTTCGGCCGTCAATAAATCTAAAGGGGTGCTGATATTGTCTAGGCGTTCTACTAACTTTTCTGTTATACGTTCTGGTGGGGATAAAGAAGGCCGAATTACCTATGTTGTTGGTTCTCTAAATAATACTAAATACGCTTTTGTGTCTGTTTATGCACCCAACGAGGGTGATCCGTTATTTTTTCAAGAATTACTACGTTTAGTTGTGAGTTTGGAGGACTGTCTCGTGGTGTTAGGGGGCGATTTCAATGCTGTGTTAGATCCTCAGCTAGATAGATCTCATGCCTCTAAAGCTGATTCAAGGATTTCTGGTTGTTTTAATTCATTTTTGCGACATTCTAACATATGTGATGTTTGGCGTTTACAAAATGATGGTTCCAGGGATTATACATTCTTTTCAGCTCGTCATAAGAGCTACTCAAGGATTGACTATTTACTTATGTCTCCTTCTTTAATTCCCTATATTAGTAAAGTGGATATTCTGCCACTTCTTTTATCTGATCATTCCCCAATAATTTCTACTTTAACTCCTGTACCATTGGGCTCCAGACACAATCGCTGGAGGTTTAATACTTCCTTGTTAAAGGACTGTACATTTGTGGCTGAATTACGTAATTCTTTGAAGGAGTTTTTACAGATTAACAGGGATTCCGCTTCTAACCCCCAAGTATTGTGGGAAACCACTAAATGTTTTGTTAGGGGTAAATGTATAAGTTATTCATCTTTCAGTAAAAAGTGTAGAGAGAGTCGTAAAATTGAATTAGAAAAACAAATTGATCTACTAGAGAAGGAACTAAAAGGTACATTTTGTGAGACCAAAGCCAAAGAAGTTGACATCCTTAAATCAGAATTAAAATCAATATATTTGTACAGAGCTGAATTTTTCATACACCGTACTAGACAGTCTTATTATTTCAATGGAGAACGTCCATCTAAGCTTTTGGCTTTGAGGTTGAAGGACAGTGAATCTAAGGCCGGCATATCTGCTATTAGACATGAGGGTTCAGTGTATACTCAACCTAAGGATGTGAATAGAATATTTGAATCCTATTACAAACATTTGTACACAGCAGAATCCAACACTGACCCAACAAATTTTGATTTATTCCTTAAACATTTAGATCTTCCCAAATTAAATGATTCTCAGCGCGATATACTGGACAGCCCTTTGACAATTGAAGAACTTAAGTCTGCCCTGGACTCCATGAACAGTAATAAAGCCCCTGGGTTAGATGGGATTCCCCCGGAGCTATTGAAGGCATTATGGGACATAGTGGCTCCCTTGATACTTAACTCTTTTAATTTTGCTTTAGAAAAAGGGGCTCTGCACAGGGACCAAAACACAGCTTTAATAACTTTGCTTTTGAAGAAAGGGAAGGATTCACTTGAGTGTTCTAGCTATAGGCCAATTAGCCTTCTATCCACAGATTCAAAGCTGTTAGCAAAAGTCTTGGCCTTAAGATTGGATCGGTGTGTTGGAGACTTGATCAAGTATGATCAGTCAGGTTTTTTAAGGGGGAGATTTGCTGCGGACAATATACGTAGACTTCTTCATATTATTCAACTAGCAGACACCTATACAGCTTCCTCTGCAGTCCTTTCTCTGGATGCAGAGAAAGCATTCGATAGAATTGAGTGGAAATTTTTGTGGTCTGTCCTGGAGTGTTTTGGGTTTGGTTCTTTTTTCGTGCAAGCTGTCAAAACTACCTATTTTGATTGTTCAGCTAGAGTTCTTACTGGCCTTCATATCTCTTCTTCCTTCCGTCTTGGCAGGGGCACTCGCCAAGGATGTCCCCTGTCACCTTTGCTTTTTAATTTATCATTAGAGCCTTTGGCCCAAGCGATCAGACAATGCTCTGCAATAGTCCCTATAAGCTGTATGAATACGTCTCATAAGATTTCACTCTATGCTGACGACATTTTGTTGTACCTATCAAATATCACAGATTCGGTCAAAGAATGCTTAAAATTATTTGATACATTTGGTAAACTGTCCGGTTATAAAATTAACTGGAGCAAATCCATACTTTTACCCCTTAACTTAGCAGCTAAATCAGAGATTCAGTCCTTACCCACTATGGTTCCAGTCAGCGACCAGTTTAATTATCTTGGGATTAGAATTTTCTGTTCACTATCTCGCATTTCTAAGTGGAACTACCAGTCTCTTCTGGATAAGATTTCAAGCAATTTTCTGTGTTGGTCTCCACTCTGCTTGGCTCTTCATGGTAGGATGGCCACTATTAAGATGAATACACTTCCGAGGCTGAGCTTTTTATTTTCAACTTTACTTCTGGCACCACCTACTGGTTATTTTAAAGAGCTTCGTACAGCAGTAACAACATTTTTATGGAATTATAAACGGCCTAGAATTCGACTCAAATCGATGCACAGGCTAAAACCTCATGGAGGCTTATCGCTACCGGATTTTTGGTCCTATTATTTAGCATACCAAATGAGACCACTTAGGACATGGATGGATGTTGACTCCCCTGTGCCATGGCGGGCCTTAGAGACTAATATTATTCACCCACTGCGTCTACAGGATTTACCTTTTACTGGAATACCTAAGAAAGCTCTGGAAAAGTTTGGTCCAATTATATGCCATTCTATCAAAACATGGAGAATGGCAGAAAAGATCATGGGAGCTTCAGATTCCTACTGTGACTCTACCCCCATTTGGCATAATAGCAATCTCTGTACGGGTAATAAACCCTTTGTTTCCAAATGCTGGATTAATTGTGGGGTTTATACCCTGAAAGACTTGTACAGTGGTTATGGACTTAAGTCCTTTCAGATTCTAAAGGATGAATTCTCTCTTCCAGGATTTTCCTTCTTTCTGTATCTAAGATTGAGATCTGCGCTAAAAGCATATGGAGTACCCTGGTCGAATAAAATATCTTCCCATCCTATGATAGACTGGATAGATTCCAGTATGGCTTCTAGGGGTATTGTTAGCATAATTTATAAATCGCTCGTGGTACGACAGTACGCAAACATTCCGACTGAGGACTTCTGGGAGAGACAACTTAACACTGTGATTGACTGGGAAACTGTCTGGGGGAATTGTTTTGCTACCTCAAAAAATCCGGCTCACCAAATGATACATTTTAAGTTAATTTATAAGGCATATGCCACACCCTGTTTACTATATAAAATGAAAAGAAAATCTGATCCTTTTTGTCACTTGTGTAATAATAAAAATTTAGGTACATATATGCATATGTTCTGGGACTGTTCTCAAATTGTGTCAGTCTGGTCCTCAGTCCAGGACTTACTGACAGATCTTCTGAAGATTCCGATCCAAAAGGACCCTCTGATTTTCCTTCTGTTGGATGATTCCTCACTGTCACTGTCTGTCAATCAAAGGAGGATTCTGTCCGTTGTCCTTACTGCTGCTAAAAAGGTTATCCTAAAGATGTGGTTGGAACCAACTTATTCTGCCCTCATAGAACGTCACTGTGCTCCATTAGACAGATAGTGAACATTTTGGAATAAAGTGCCAAGGCGTAACTTTTCTTGGTTATTCTTTACTGTAAAACTGAAATACAAAAAATAATGTATATATTACAGGAAAACAAATACAATAATACTGTTAGATAACAGTCAACTGTTTACTCTCATTTCAAATATTCTCTACAAAGTTCGTTTCAATATTGTCCTAGTTCAATCACTTATTACATTCAACAATCATAACTTAACTATAGCAGAATAAACTTGTTAATCACTTACAGTCAAATGTTTTCCAAGGCTTAACTGTTTGAAGATCGCATTCGTAAGCTAAGCTGCGATGTTTTGCTTTCACTGTTGCACTCTGAACATGTCACAACATATCCGCAATCGCGCTATTTCAAAATAAAAGTCCGGAGGAAATAATTCACAATAAATGAATAAAATAGTAAAAAATAAAATAAAAAATACCATTTAAATTTTATGGTCAACACACTCCCCGCATGGTATAATGAAATTATGCCACTACTTATCAATTATCAAAAAGTTGTTTTACTTTAAGAGTCTTTGATAAATGTCTCTATAGTTTCTGAGAGAAGAGGACAACTATTTCTGAGATTGGTCTCAGAAAGAATTTAGTGGTTCCTTGGTCAACAATTTTCACTTCCACTTTTCGAACCATTTTGTCTGCACTTGGAAAGGTTTTTACAACAAGTCCAACAGGCCAGTTGTTCCTTGGTGCCTGACTTTCTTTCAAAAGTACAACGTCACCAATATTCACATTTGGTCTTTCATCAAGCCACTTTTTTCGATTCTGCAGTGTCGACAAGTACTCACTTCGCCATCTTTTCCAAAAAGTATCAGCAAGACACTGCACTTGTTTCCATTGATTCAAATGAAGATTAGCTGTATCAAAATTTCCCTCAGGAGCTGAAACTGCATCCCTTTTCTGTGTCAACAGCAATGCTGGAGTGAGTATTTCAGGTGCTTCTGGGTCCGTAGACACTGGTACCAAAGGCCTGGCATTTACAATTGCCATAACTTCCGCCATTAGAGTTGCCAAAACCTCATGTGTGAGACGTGTGGGTTTTTGAATCAGCATACCATCCAGAATTCGTCTTGCAACTCCAATGAGTCTCTCCCAAGATCCCCCCATGTGGGAAGCATGGGGTGGATTGAAAATCCATGTACATCCTTTATCTTTAAGATAATGGTTTACCTCTGTGTCGTTCACATTTATTTTCAACTCTTTGCAGGCACCAACAAAATTTGTACCTCTATCAGAGCGAAGTAGTTTTGCTGGACCACGGATGGAGAAAAATCGTCGCAATGCATTGATGAAACTTGCCGTCGACATAGATTCAATTAGTTCAATATGCACGGCTCTGACAGACATGCATACGAAGATCACTGCCCAGCGTTTTGAATCCGCACTGCCACCTCTTGTACGCCGTGTGACTACACTCCATGGGCCAAACACATCAATGCCCACGTTAGTAAAAGGTGGTTCTGAAGACAGCCTGTCTGCAGGCAAGTCTGCCATTCTTTGAATCTGCAATTTCCCTCTAAGCTTGCGGCAGATAACACAGTTGTGAATATTGTTAGAAACGAGACGTTTGCTCCCTATTATCCAAAATCCAGCTGCTCTGATGGCTCCATCAGTAAAATGGCGACCCTGGTGTGCTACCTGGTTATGATAGTGTCTTACCAGGAGGATGGCAACATGGTGCTTGTGAGGAATAATGAGAGGATGCTTTTCTCTTTGAGACAGGTCTGAAGAAGATACACGACCGCCAACTCTCAGCAAACCATCCTCATCAATTACTGGATTTAGTTTTTTAAGGAGGCTTCGTTTTGCAAGGACCACCCCGTTTTTAAGGCACTCAAACTCTTCCTTAAATGTTTCATGTTGCACACAGCGTATGATTGTATTCTTGGCTTGTGTCAACTCACTTATGCTGCAAGATTTGGTGCAGTGATGCCAACCTTTGCAATGCGTGTCATCTGTTTTTCCACAATAGGATCTTGCAACATGAATTAGTCGAGCTATTGACTTACAAAGAACTCCCCAGCTGGAGAACCTCTCAAATCTGTGAGAGGTTAGCTGAGCTGCAGAAATCTTGGTTGCAAGGACTGAAACGTCTGGTCGAATTTCAGCATCAGGTTCCACCAATTCAAAGGTCTCAGTCAATTCTTGAGCCTTACTCTGAAGTAGAAATTGTGGCCCAGAAAGCCAACATGTGTACTGTAAGCGTTCCGCTGACACAGCTCTAGTGGCAAGGTCTGCTGGGTTGTTGTTGGTATTCACATAAAACCACTGATCAGGATGTGTTGATTTCCTTATTCGAGTTACCCGATTGGCTACGTATAAATAAAATCTCTTTGTGACATTATGGATATATCCTAAGACTACCCTACTGTCTGTGAAGAACCGAACTGAGTCTATTTCCTCATCAATCTCATCCCTGATCGTTTCATACATTTCCACTGCTAGTACAGCTGCACATAATTCTAAACGAGGTATGGTGTGAGCTGGACGAGGGGCTAACTTTGCTTTCCCCATGACAAACCCAACTTGGCATAGGTTATCAGCATCAACTACCCTAAGGTAAGCTACTGCTCCTATTGCAACTGTGGATGCATCTGAGAAGAGGCACAGTTCTTTTCTTTGTACGGCAGACAGTGGAACAGGTACATACGGTCTCTTAATCTGCAAATGTTCCAATGTCATTAGAGAATTTCTCCATTCATTCCACTCTCCTTGTCTTTCTTTTGAAAGAGGTGCGTCCCAGTCGTTCTGTTCAGATGAAAGTTCTCTGAGTAAAGCTTTTCCTCGCACTACGACAGGAGCCAGAAATCCAAGGGGGTCGAATAGGCTATTCACTGTGGATAGAATGCCCCTTCTTGTAAATGGCTTCTCCTCTTGATTCACTTGAAAGTTAAAGCTGTCAGTCTCTAGGTTCCAAGAGAGACCCAGGCTGTGTTGAACAGGCAAATTATCAACTCCTAGGTCTAAGTCCTTCAAGTCTTTGGCATGATCCTCTTTGGGAAATGCTTCCATGACGGTTTTGCTGTTGGATGCGATTTTGTGTAATCTAAGATTTGACTCTGCAAGCATTTTTTGTGTGTTTTTGAAGAGGTTAACGGCTTCCTCAGAAGTGGAGACTGAAGTCAGCCCATCATCAACATAAAAATTTCTCACAACAAAGTGCTTGGCATCGAAGCCATACTCATTTTCTCCCTGAAGAGCAGCTCGTCTCATGCAGTAAATTGCCACAGCAGGTGAAGGACTGTTTCCAAATACATGGACTTTCATCCTGTACTCAGTTACCCTTTTATCTAGGTCGTTATCCTCATACCACAAAAACCTTAAATAATATCTGTGGTCTTCACGTACTACAAAACAATAAAACATCTGCTGCACATCCGCTGTCACTGCAATGTTCTCTTTTCGGAACCTCATGAGAACTCCAAGGAGTGTATTGTTTAAATCAGGTCCACTGAGTAACACCCTGTTAAGTGACATTCCTTCAAATTCTGCACTTGAGTCAAACACAACCCTGATTTGGTCAGGTTTTTGTGGGTGGTACACACCAAACATGGGAAGGTACCAACTCTCCTCTTCTTTATCCACAGGAGGGGCATGCTCTGCATGGTCATTGTCAAAAAGCTTTTGCATGAATTCAATGAACTGACGTTTCATCTCAGGTTTTTTATCCAGAGTTTTGCGAAGTGACATGAGGCGTTTCATTGCCTGATCTCTATTATTTGGCAAACGAGACCTTGGGGAGCGAAAGGGTAATGGTGCGACCCAGCTGTTTGCAGAATCCTGGAAGACATCTCTGTCCATGATTTCTAAAAAAGCTTTATCCTCCACAGACAGCCCAAGCTTGTCGTCATCTGGTGTTCTTTGGAACACTGCACAACCCTGGTTATCAGTCATTTTCCTTGCACCTGATCTTACATCATATTCTGATGACATGATAAGCTGCTTTGGTATCTCACCAATACATTCCTTCACTTGAATCTGTTTTGGGCAAGGGGAGAGATGTGCGGCCATTACTATGCACATGTGTTCGATAGACATTTACACTCAAAGGTCGATGTGCTGTTCCCAGGCAAACTTCCCCAACGATCACCCATCCAAGATCCAGTCGCTGAGCATATGGAGCATCATTGGGTCCATTTATCTGCTCTCTAACTTTGTGCACCCTCAGAATATCCCTTCCTAAAAGTAAAAGGATAGGAGCATCAGGATCAACAAACGGGATTTGATTTAGAACTGGCCGTAGATGAGGATAATGCTGTGCAACATCTGGAGAGGGAATCTCTGTCCTGTCATCTGGCAGCATATCACACTCGATCAAGTTGGTAATGAGAGTTTTGTCAGTCCATCTATAGATTCTACCATAAAGTTGGTGGCTCTCCGTCCAGAAGTCTGATTTACCCCAGCACATGTCTTAATAGTGTAAGGTGCGAAGCTTGCTTTGATCTCGAAAAGATTGAAAAACTCTGTCTTGGCTAAAGATCTGTTACTTTGTTCATCCAAGACCGCATATACCCTGACCGCTTTCTCTCTTTTGCCAGCAGGATACACTGTTACCAGACAAATTTTAGAACATGATCTTGCATGATCGGACTCACCACATATCTCTGTGCATTTTGAAGTAACCGAGGTAGGTGAGATATCAGTCTGCTCCCCGCATTGCTCTTTCTCCTTGACAGGCTTATCTGATGTTAGAAATGGTGAATCTGAGTGCAGAGCAGAAACATGTCTCTCGCTGTTACAGTCAGAGCATTTGACAGGTGCTTTGCAATTTTTTGCAATATGCTTCGTAGAGTCACAGCATCTGAAGCAGATACGATTTTCTTTTAGAAAAGATATACGCTCCTCTATTGGTCTCTCTCTAAAGGTCCTACACTTTTTGAGTGGATGAGGCTTGCGATGAATAGGACAAAGCCTATCTGGACTTTCAGTTCGTTTCTGATACTGTTTAGACTGTAGGTCATACGTCTGTGATGACACCTCTGTTCGATGTACAGTTACAGAACTCCTTCCACTGAATTTGTTAGGTTCGACTCTGCTTGATGTTGATTGATTACCAGAAGTGTAGAATGAAAAACTGGGGTCATTCCTTATTTTAGCTTGATTTCTCACAAACTTTGAGAAAAAGGCAAAGGGTGGGAATGCTACCTCATAATCCTCCTTGTATTTGGACCCCTGGACAATCCATTTGTCTTGAAGGCTTATGGGCAATTTTTCTACTATTGGATTAACCCCACGTGGAGTGTCGAGATAAGCAAGGCCTGGAAGATACCCGTCAGCTTTAGCACATTCCAGTTCGAGAAGGATATCTCCTAACTCTCTCAATTTGTGGTTGTCTTTGTTTGACAGTTTTGGTAGATTCTCAATTTTCTTTAGAAGTGCGTTCTCAATCACTTCAGGTGCTCCATAGCACTCCTCTAAACGCTGCCAAGCCATACTGATTGCTGCTATTGCATTAAGAGCATGCACAGATCTTATTCTTTTGACCTGTTCAGAGGAGTCTTTTCCTAGCCATTTTACCATCAAATCCAACTCCTCTCTGGCTGTTAGATTCAGTTCTCTAGTTGAATTGACAAAAGAGGCTTTCCACGCCCAGTAGTTCTCTGGGCAGTCATCAAATTTGAGAAGACCAGAACTGACCATTTCACGTCTGATCAGATATTTGGTTAGATCTGATGAAACTTGTGTCTCTGGTACATAATGTGAAGGATTCAGTGATGTTCGTTTCACATCATTCTCATTTTTTGCCTCTTTTTTTACAGAACCAATCTTTTGATTTGTAAAACACAGATTGTCTACATCTGCATTATGAGGCGCCAGCAATTTATGGTCAATTTTTGCTGTAGCTGCAGGTAATGGAGGCTTAAATTTGGTTCCTAATGACTCATCAAGTGGAAGTTCTGTGAAGGATTCTCGTGAGTGCTGTTGTACATACTCACAGGTACGCTGAGCAACATTGACTGGCTGCAGGTCAGGAACTGATTTTACATTGAATTTGCCACTTTCACATTCTTCTTCCTCATATGCTGCTGCTTCAGCTGAAGCGACTGCTGCTGCACGTTCAACCTGTAGGATGTGTAGACTGGCATCCAAATCTGCTTTTTGCTTCATCAAACTTGCTTCAAGTTCTGCTTTTTGTTTGATCATAAGTGCCTCTTTCTCTGCATATGCAATTTGAGCTTGTGCTGCAACCGCTTTTGCTTTGGCTCTCATGGCTGCTGAGCTTGTGCAGGACCTCTTTGATAATGATGACCTGGATGATCGTGATCGTGTTTCCATCTGCTGAAGAGGCTCAGTGGATTTCCTTGTGTGCTCCTCTTCCTCAGTTGGTTGGTAGTTTGCTCCTTGTTGTTGATCCATTTTGAGTTGCACCTTATCTTCAAGATGAGGAAGTCTCTTGGAAGACCGCAGTATCATGAGCTGTTCATGCAACCTTGTTAAGCTTAGCCCGCTGTGAGATTTGACTTTTTACTATTCTGCCCTCATAGAACGTCACTGTGCTCCATTAGACAGATAGTGAACATTTTGGAATAAAGTGCCAAGGCGTAACTTTTCTTGGTTATTCTTTACTGTAAAACTGAAATACAAAAAATAATGTATATATTACAGGAAAACAAATACAATAATACTGTTAGATAACAGTCAACTGTTTACTCTCATTTCAAATATTCTCTACAAAGTTCGTTTCAATATTGTCCTAGTTCAATCACTTATTACATTCAACAATCATAACTTAACTATAGCAGAATAAACTTGTTAATCACTTACAGTCAAATGTTTTCCAAGGCTTAACTGTTTGAAGATCGCATTCGTAAGCTAAGCTGCGATGTTTTGCTTTCACTGTTGCACTCTGAACATGTCACAACATATCCGCAATCGCGCTATTTCAAAATAAAAGTCCGGAGGAAATAATTCACAATAAATGAATAAAATAGTAAAAAATAAAATAAAAAATACCATTTAAATTTTATGGTCAACACACAACTACCCCAGTTATGTCTATCTGGATGTCATATATACTGGACATTGCCTTTCTGGAATGTACCACAGCTAAAGTGCTCGGAGCCAATAGAAAGACAATACAATTTTGGTTGGACCTTATTGAGACTATCAAGAAGTTTTTGAGATCCTTCTAAGTTTGGGTTAATTCTATTTTAATTTCTTGTCATATTTATTTATTCTATGTATTTATACTTAGTCTTACGGTTATGGGCGACCTTGGGCTTTGTTGTAAATAGTTATATACTCAAAATGTTTAATAAATAAAGAATCACAAAAAAAGAAAATGCATTTAAAGGTAGACTATGTAACTTTTTTTCGCCGCTAGGGGTCGCTAACCTCTTACAATAACAAAGGCGTAGGTTGATGACGCATTACGCGGAATTATGGATCTTGTCGTCAAGCTGATGGATTAATAATGTTTATGGATGAGTGAATACGTTGATTTTTTTAGGGCACGATTGCTAATAAGAGACAGATATCAGCGCCACACGCGAGTCCCGCGGATATAAAGGAATGAGGACATTTCATTCTACCAAACTACACGCAAGTGCTGAATTACTACTCACACAAGTCAGTTTATTAGACGAATGAAACTTGTGAGGAAACGCAGCGCTGTTTCACTTGGTCTAACAGTTACACTATCACACTAAACTGCATTTGAGTGTTGAAAGTTATAATGTTATTCTACATGTTAGTTTGTTGGCAGTATGAGACTAGCAGTAAGCTAGATCAACATTAGAATAACAGTGGTCAAATTCTAACATTTCATCATGTTGAGCTATATAACATTTATTTGTTTTATGTTATATAACATTTGCTCACTTGTTTAATAAAGTACATGCAACACTCTTGACAGACACCACTTGTGTGTTAGTCGAAGTTAGTCGCGGACGTGGAGCTTTCGGCATCTCGAAAATTATATTGATCCTCGTTTTAGTCCTCTTCTTGTCTCAAAGTCTGCTTGCCATGGTACAAAATGTTTGAACAAAACAACAACAGTGTGAGTGTACCGCTACCGCTACCGCTAGGCGTGTGTTAAGCTGCAGCGTCTGATCCGGCCGATAGGCGGCAGTAACGAGATACACACCCACACACCAGAACACTGGTATACCTACTTAAAGGGACAAAAAAGCAGGAGGTTGTTCCTCAGGCTCAAACTGATGATTTGACGGTGTTTGAATTACAAGGACATGTCCTTTGTCCTTATAATCCCAAATGTCCTTATAATGCTAGTATGTAAACTGGTGGAAAGACCTTGTAATCCACCAAAACCAACACACACACACACACACACACACACACAGGTGTGTTTACTCTTTACTTGTGTTCCTATCCGCTTATTGCTGTTTTTTTGGTTTTTTTTTTTTTTTTTTGGGGGGGGGGGGGGGGGGGGGGGGGGGGGTAATTAACTTATTCTAATTAACTTTAGAATAAGTTAAAATTATTAACTTATTCTAAAGTTAATAATTTTATACATTTGGATTATTGAAATAAATAATATGTACTGTAACTGCATTCACGTCTTTTCTTTTAGTGTCATTACTGCAAATTTATGTGTCATTACTGCAAAAACAAGACACTTCAAAAGACCTCAAATAACAACAAAAAAATACTGATTTAATGTATTTTACACACTCACACACACACAAATTCAGAATTGGAAACACACCTATGGACGCGCGCCGTTATGAATACACACACACGCAACTTCTACAGAACAGAAGACTGTATTCTGGTAATGTTTCGACTTTATTCTCGAAACGTTTCGACTTTAATCTCGAAACATTTCGACTTTAATCTCGAAATGATAGCATTTTTTTTTTTTTTTTTAGATTTTTTTTTGTTTTTTTTTACATTGCGGTACAGGGCTTCCGTAGTTCGAGCAGTCAATCACATCCAAAAAAATGACTCGATCTCTATGGCGCCTCTGCTGGAAGTGTACGGTAATTACACTTTTTGGCAAAACTATATTATCTGCAAAAAAGATTCTAACCAGCAGATGAAGAATTATGCGTCTCACACCGAGATCAATATCCAGAAACAACTCATATTTCATTTCGATCATCATTAATGTGTTTTTTTTTTTCATAAAAGGTCATATTTCATATGCATGCTAATGGTGTAGCTGAGGTATTTTGCAGTAAATAAGTACAAAAGTACTTCAAATCTCCCAAAACATAGCATTAATGTATAGATGAGAAGTAAACCAAAAAATTTGTATAATATTTGTATTATTAAAAATGTAAAAATAAAATAAAAAATACAATCACTCTCCTAGTGCATGTTTAATCATATTGTATTAAATGATTTGTTAATGCATTATTTTGTCATGACTTTTACTTGAGAGGGCCCTAATCATGATCAAATTCACTGTTAACTACTTACCAAACTCAGCTCATGATTGATCATAAACTTACTATCAAACACACAACGAGTGTTCAGCTCAGTGAAGTGATGTTGTGTGGTCAGAGAACAGAAGTACAGTATCATCACGACTGTGTCTGGATGGAGAGTGAACTACTGATCCCAGCAAACCTTCCCTGAGTTTTGCTCCTTCCTTTGGGAACTGTTCCACAAATATTCTTTGTGGGTTTTGAATTGTTATTTTGTATTTAGCTGTGCATAAGTCACAGTAGGGTGAGTTTGAAGGAAAGAGAGAAACACAGAACAGATAAAGAGCTTTTAAGGTCAGTTATTAGTGTATTTTCTACGGTTGAAGAGGAGGATCAACTAATCCTGTGCCGTCCAGTAATGTTTATGACAAAGCTGAAATCAAGAGTTCAAGCTATGATGATATTACATTATTTACATTTGTTTCAAAGTCAGGGTATTTCTTATTCCTTCTTAAAGAGGCGTTTGATTTGGTTTATCCATAAATGTTAATTAATGCATTAACTATCAAACACCGGAAAAAGACTGTATGATTTGAATCTTCTGCTTTTTATGCTGGTGTGGTTTATGGTTTCATTTATTAATATCATAATGATCACTGAGATATACTGTGTTTCAGGTATCAGTGGAGTGGAGGATGATCATGTGTTCATCAGTTCTGGTGAAAATGTGCGTCTGTCCTGTAATAATGCTCTTTCTGACTGCAAATCTAAAACTACATGGATCTATAACAGATTCAGACATTCAGGGACAGTTGCACTGATTACTAAAGGGATAAAGAAGAAAGACACAGAGAAACATGAGAGACTGAGTCTGGAGTCTGACTGCTCTCTGAACATCAAGAACGTCACAGAAGAAGATTATGGATTATACACCTGCCAACAATGGATATATGAGAATGGAAAAGAACAACGACAAGGAACTGATGCTGATGTTTATCTGCATGTTCTTCATGGTAAGTTTATGATTATGTGATCAATTTAAAAAGGGCAGATTTTCCCTTTAAACTCAGATGATGATTGAAGAGTCTGTGATTTGTGTCTTGTGTTCAGTTTCAGTGTCTCCATCATCATCATCATCTTCATCATCATCATCACAGACTGAGATCAGTCCAGGCCGCTCTGTGACTCTCTCCTGTCAGTTGTATTCATATACTGGATTCTCCTGTGATTATTGGGTCACTTCTGATGGAGTTGAGCTGTTGTGGGTGAATCAGGCTGGTGTTGATCTGAAGACAGACTCCAGATATCAGATATCATCATCATCAGATCAATATCGCTGTATCATCACTCTGACTACAACACTCCTGAATGAAGATAACAACAGAGAGTGGAGATGTCAGCTTACTCACAGAAATCAACTCCAGACCTCAGTCAGATACACTGTCAAGTATTCAGGTGAGAAAACACTCTTTTCAGACAGATTTGTCAAAACTTTCACACACTGGCTCTACTCTTTCTGATGGCTTCATACATTTGGCAATTGTAAAATATTAGTGGTCAAAGTCATAAACTGCATAAAAATCATTATAATCCCCAATATTGACCTCCTATGGGTCATACTAGGCTAAAATAGACTCTTCTGATTTATGCAATATTTTATGTATGACCCATGAGGGAGGTCAATATTGGGAATTATAAGGATTTGTATGCAGTTTGAGGAATTCTAAGGCTTAATAATGTCCTTGATTCAGGAAAGCTGAAGGTTTATGGGAAGCAGCTCACTGTGTTTCACTCTCATATAAACCAGGAATAAATGATACAGTAACATCTCTCTTCTCAACTACTGCCACTGTAAGCTGTGATGATTGAACACAAACTGCATGTCATGATCAATATGAAAATATGATGTTAATGTCCTGATGCGTCTGAACATTCATCTTCTGCAGCTCCAGTCGCTTCAACAACACTGACTCCAGTCAGAAGCTCAAACTCTGAGAAGACATCAAGCCGAACTACAGCAGCAGCTTCTACACAAGGTTCATGATCACATGATCACTGTCACACATCATCAGTCTCTCGCTTCAGTGGTTTGCACTGGCTCTCACAGACTGCTTTATCATCACACATATTATCATCAAAAAAAGCTCTTTAGTAGATTTGTCAGCGAGTTTGATGCATATGACCGGTCTTGTACAGTCTGTTGTCTGATGCAAAATAATCATAATATACAGCTAGTGTAACTCACGCCACTGCTATGATAAATTAATAAAATCATAGTGAGGATTTATTAAACACAACTCTTCCCATGTTAGTGTGAGCAGCTTTCAGCACTGATACGGAGCTGTTAGACCTTACCAGGTTTTTTTACAGTAAAATACTGGCAACACTGTTCAGAATCACTGAAGAAAAGAGAAACACAAGAACAGAAAATAGAGAAACACAAGAACTACAACTGACCTCCAGCCATTACACATTATGACACTTATTATTTACCAGTATGAATTTATTTCTGTCATACATCTACAGAAGTTGTTATAAAAATGTTTCATTGAAAATGTTTGCTTTAGTTGGGTTCTGGACTCTTGACTTTTTTTTTAACATACATTTTTCTCTTGCTTGAACTTTGTTTTTGCAAGCCACACTTGTGCACACACACACACACACACACACACACACACACATACACACAGTTTGTAAATGCAGTTATTCTGTATCAAAGCTGTTATATTACCACAACTGTGAAACTACAGCAATGATTTACAATGACAATTTTTTTAACACATCATGCAAAACTAAAAAAACAGAGCTACACTGTCTTGCAGGAGTACAGAGATATCAAAAATCAGAGTCTCTTAACAATGGTGGCAATATTTTTTTTTTTTTTTTTTTTATTCATACTGAAGTGCATGCTGGGAGTTTTATACTATCCTGGAACCCAGCATGCATTGTGACATGAAACTTTTGATTGTCACCATTGTTGAGATTCATATGCTGACTGTTGATGTCTGTGTCCAAATAAAGGACGAGTTTAAAATGTTTTACTGCACTATATGATTTCAATAACCTTTATAATAAATGTTTACAGAAACATTGCTGGATTTAATGTTGTAGATTAATAGATATACGATAAATATTAAATACCCATAAATTCAAAGTTTATATACTGGATGTGATCAGAGAATCAGACATGTCTAGGATGATGATGGCATCATCTCACCAGCCTAAAACACCAGGGGCCTGTTTCAGAAAGGAGGTTAAGTGAAAACTCTGAGTATGTTAACCCTGAAATGAGGGAAACTCTGAGTTCCCTTTCGTCAGCAGGGAACTCCGACGCCTCGTCGGGGGAGTTCCCCTGACGAATTGGGATCACGCTAGGGAGACCAATTGCCTTCGAGTGAATTAAAACGAGCCAATGAACATTGGCATGCAAGATTTGCATTCCGCGGCCCGCCTACCAGTGCGGGTATAAAGGCGGAAGCAAGCGCATACACAAACGCTTTTAGCTTCGGAGCCGACCGATTGTGTCCTCTCTGAGTGAATGAGCTTTAAGATTGTATTTATCTTACGCTCTACGAGTCTGCTGTTTCGGGAAGGGTCCTCTCTGTGTTGGTGAGACGGCGTTTCAGCGACCGCGCGATTTCTTGTCTGCCGGCTGCGTCTACACGCTGTTAATTCAAAAGCTGTTTTTACAGCTGGTAAACGGTTGAGTGCGCACAGCGGGCTTGCAGTTTCCCCGCTGTGTCGCCGCGTTGGGTCCCTGTGTGCTTCAGCACAATAAAGAGAGTAATTTCTTCCTGAAAGAGCAACACGAGTGAAGATCGCGTCCTTTTCAGGATGACGTTTCACTCGTGTGTTTCTGGATGTGATTGTTTCCTGTCCTCATTTGACGGCCACGTTCGTTGTTTCACATGCCTAATCAGTGTGTGAGACTACGTTCGTGGGTGGTTCATGTTCTCTCAGGAGTGCATGACCACGTCGGCACGTTGTTCGTCTCCCCTTTTTAAAAAAGGCTCGAGCCGCTCAGCGTGCCGTGTGCCGTCGAGCGCCGGCTGACAGCGCAGGTTGTCACGGCAACCCAGCGCGCGTCATTCGGCGCTCTAGATGCGCGATCGAGACTCGTGTACCTCTACGAGGTTGAGTCCCTTTGCTTATTCCCCATCTAGTTCCTTTTCAAAAAAAAAGAGGACTACTTTGGCTAATAGCATTGGTGATCTGAGGGTTACAGTGCGGAACGTCTCGCCAGGTGAAAAACCCTCACGAGCTTCCCACTCCTCTAGCGCATCGCAAACATGCTGAGACTGTGTTCGTGGGTGGTTTATGCTTTCTTATGAGAGCATGACCACGTCGGCGCGTTGTTCGCCTTGCCTGAAGGCTTGAGCGCCAGCGTGCCGTGTGTCATCGAGACAATGGCCACGTTCACTGTCTTGCATGCCTGGTTGACGGCCACGATCACTGTTTCACATGCCTAATCAGTGTGTTGAGACTGCGTTCGTGGGTGGTTCATGTTCTCTCATGAGTGCATGACCACGTCGGCACGTTGTTCGTCTCCCCTTTCTCGTAAAGGCTTGAGCCGCTCAGCGTGCCGTGTGCCGTTGAGGCTTTCGGATGGGATTCTGGTCTTTCTCATGAGGGACCAAGCATTTCATTCGGGGCCCCAGGGGAGGGCAGATGTCGATCGCTACATCGGAGAGAGGGCTGTTATACTCTGAAAATGATGCTGAGTTCCTACTATAATGGTGTGTTCTCATGCTGAAGATTCAGACTTGACAGCCACACTTTCCTGGGCTGTTCTAAAGTGCCTGGATGGGTGTGAAAAATTTTGGCAGTATGGAAGCATTTTGGTGCCAATATGGCAAGCCAAACATGCTTAAATCTGCAGAAGTTTTTCCTCTCTCACTACCCCTGCACATTCAGTGCACGTGGGTAGTTCTGACTTGGAGTAGAGCTGCGCTTTATGACTGACCGTGATTAGTCACAGCGCTGGCCTTCGGTCAGACGATGTCCACACTGTGGTCCAGAAGCGCCTTAAAACCAGCCCGCTCAGAGTTCGTTTCCCCCCAGCAAAAGGAAGGGAAACGACCCTGAGAGGAGCGACCCAGAGTATGTGACGTCTGCTCTTCAGGAGTGTGTGTCATCACCACTCCTTCACCCGGAGGAGGGCCGGGTGGAGAATCCTTTGTTGAATTTTCTTGTTTCTGTTCCGCCGCCGACCAGCCGGTCGGTGGTACCCAAAACCTTATTAAAAGAGCAGTTTCTTCCTCCTCTGGGTCATTCACGGTTGGGACTGCCGAACATGCAGTCTCTCCCGCTCGAGAGTGGGATGTCAGTGTGCGCCACCCTCGGGTCTCGCCACTCTCAGTCCCCTCTTCCCAGCTCTCAGATAGCAGTGGCGCCACCTCGGTCACGTCACTCCTGTCTGCCGCTGGGCGGGAAGGCACGGAGACCAGCAGCCGCCCTTGGGCCTCGCTCCTCGTCTCCTCCCCTTCCCTCGCCAGGCGACAGCCCGCAGCAGAACACTCTCGGGTCTTCTCTGCCGTCTGTCCCCCGGTGGAAGCAGGTAGGTGTTGTCCAAGTACACACCCTGACCCCGCTCTCGGCCGCTACAATGCCACCGGAGCCGTGTCCCTGCCTTCCACCTCGCTGCCCCTCCGCGGGTACGCCGGTGGTGCGGGTGGGCTCGTTGCGGCGGTTTCTCGGAGCCTGGTTTGGGCTCCTGAGGCCGTCGCGCTGGTTCATCCGCACCATCCGGCTCGGCTATGCAATTCAGTTTGCATGCCGGCCTCCCAAGTTCAGGGGCATCCACTTCACCCGTGTGCGTCCGGTGGATGCTCCTGTCTTGCGGGAAGAGATCGACGCCCTGCTGGCGAAGGACGCGATCGAGCCGGCCCCTCCAGCCGATATGAGGTCAGGGTTCAACAGCCCTTACTTCATTGTACCCAACAAAGGCGGTGGGTTACGGCCAATCCTGGATCTGCGAGTATTGAATCGGGCCCTGCACAAGCTCCCGTTCAAGATGCTCACGCAGAAACGCATTTTCGAATGCATCCGTCCCCGGGATTGGTTTGCAGCGATCGACCTGAAGGATGCGTACTTTCATGTCTCGATTCTTCCCCGACACAGACCATTTCTTCGGTTTGCTTTCGAGGGTCGAGCATATCAGTACAAGGTCCTACCCTTCGGGCTGGCCCTGTCGCCCTGTGTCTTCACGAAAGTCGCAGAGGCGGCCACTGTTCCCATGAGAGAACAAGGCGTTCGCATTCTCAACTATCTCGACGACTGGCTCATTCTGGCACACTCGCGAGATGTGTTGTGTGCGATCACAGGGACATGGTGCTCCGGCACCTCAGTCAGTTGGGACTTCAGGTCAACTGGGACAAGAGCAAACTCTGCCCCGTGCAGAGGTTCTCTTGTTTCGGTATGGTACTGGACTCGGTCGCCCAGACTGCGCGCCTCACAGAGGAACGCGTCCAGTCAGTGCTCAACTGCCTCAAGTTTTTTCGAGGCAAATCAGCGGTCCCACTGAAACAGTTTCAGAGGCTCCTGGGGCATATGGCAGCCGCAGCCGCAGTAACGCCGCTCGGCCTGTTGCATATGAGACCGCTCCGGCACTGGCTTCGCGATCGAGTCCTGAGGTGGGCGTGGCAGAGTGGCAAGTTCCGGGTCAAAGTCACCCCGCACTGTCGCCAAACCTTCACCCCTTGGTCGGATCCTGGGTTTCTACGGGCCGGAGTGCCCCTAGTCCAGGTTTCCAGGCATGCTGTGGTTTCACAGATGCTTCTGCCAAGGGCTGGGGGGCCACGTACAAAGGGCATGCAGTCTCGGGTCTGTGGACGGGGCCCCAGCTGCATTGGCACTTCAACTGCCTAGAGTTGCAAGCAGTACGTCTAGCTTTGTGTCGCCTCAAGGGGTTTCTCAGACACAAACACGTACTGGTCCGTACGGACAGCACTGCGACCGTTGCGTACACCAACAGACAAGGTGGTCTACGCTCCCGTCGTATGTCGCGACTCGCCTCCCACCTCCTCCTGTGGAGTCAGAAGAATCTGAGGTCGCTTCGTGCCGTTCATGTCCCCGGGGAGCTCAATCGTGTGGCCGACGAGCTTTCACGTCGGTCCCCCCTTCCGGGAGAATGGCGACTCCATCCCCAGGTGGTCCAGCTGATTTGGCGAATCTTCGGAGCCGCACAGGTAGACCTGTTTGCCTCTCCGGACACGACCCATTGCCAGTGGTATTACTCCCTGACCGAGGGAACTCTCGGCACGGATGCCCTGGCACACAGCTGGCCCCGGGACCTACGCAAATATGCGTTTCCCCCAGTGAGCCTTCTTGCACAGGCTCTGTGCAAGGTCAGGGAGGACGAGGATCAGGTCCTTTTGGTGGCCCCGTATTGGCCAACCCGGACTTGGTTCCCAGAACTCATGCTCCTCGCGACAGCCCCTCCTTGGCCGATTCCTCTGAGGAGGGACCTACTTTCTCAGAGAAGGGGCACCCTAGTGCACCCGCGTCCAGACCTTTGGAAACTCCATGTCTGGTCCCTGGACGGGACGCGGGGGTTCTAGATGGCCTGCCACAGGCAGTGGTAGATACCATCTCTTCAGCTAGAGCCCCTCTACGAGGCGCCTCTATGCTCTGAAGTGGAACCTGTTCGTCGTCTGGTGTTCTTCCTACGGGGAGAACCCACGAACTTGCCCGATCAGAGTTGTGCTCTCCTTCCTACAAGAGGGCTGGAGCGAAGGCTGTCTCCCTCCACCTTCAAAGTGTATGTTGCTGCAATATCCGCACATCACGATGTAGTTGATGATAAGTCCGTGGGGAAGCACGACCTGGTCATCAGATTCCTCAAGGGTGCTAGGAGGTTAAATCCACCTTGCGATTTGCACCCTGTACCCTCTTGGGACTTAACTTTAGTGCTTAGAGCGCTTCAAAGTCCTCCTTTTGAGCCTTTGCTGACAGTCAAGCTTAATATCCTGTCCATTAAGACAGCGCTCCTGTTAGCATTGGCTTCCTTCAAGAGGGTGGGGGATCTGCAGGCGTTTTCGGTCGACGAATCGTGCCTAGAGTTCGGGCCTGGCCTTTCTCATGTTATATTGAGACCCCGGCTCGGATATGTGCCCAAGGTTCCTACCACTCCCTTCGCGGACCAGGTAGTGAACCTGCAAGCGCTGCCCCAGGAGGAGGCAGACCCAGCCCTAGCTTTTCTCTGTCCCATCCGGGCCCTCCGGGTTTATATAGACAGAACGCAAAGCTTCAGGACCTCAGATCAGCTCTTTGTTTGTTACGGAGGCCAGCAGAAGGGGAAGGCTGTCTCCAAGCAGAGGTTAGCTCACTGGCTAGTGGATGCTATCACCAGGGCTATGAGTCCCAGGGTGAGCCCTGCCCACCCAGGTTGCGGGCTCACTCCACTAGGAGTGTTGCCGCTTCCTGGGCTCTGGCATAAGGCGCCTCGCTAACAGACATTTTTAGAGCTGCGGGCTGGGCGACACCGAACACGTTCGCTAGGTTTTATAGCCTACGTGTGGAACCTTCTTCCTCCCGAGTACTTGCTACGGCCAGTAATTAGAGGGAATAGGTGTGTCGGCTTGCGACGCCATTCCGTGAATGGATACGTGCGTCTTCTTTTTCCGTTGGTTACCCAACAAACGGCTAACCTCGTGAGTTCCTCCATCACCCCCTCCGGTGCCAGGCGTTGCGGACTGCCCGGCACCAGGTCTGCTACCTTCAGTAAGGAGTTGCTAGTAGACTGGGTGCTTTTTCCAGTGGTCCCTGCGGCGACCCGTGATTGCTACGTGTAGTTCAGCCGTGTCTTCCCCTTGATAGACTCATTCTGTCATTCCTGTTGAGTACGCTCCTCACTCCTCCGGACTGGGACTACCTTCATGGACTGCCATATGTTTCACTACCCTACGTGGTTAGTACATGTGTGTATTTGAGGGCCTTCCTCTAGGCTGCCTCAGCTTCCGCAGCGTCCCCCCCCATTATTTCCTTGGGGTCAGGCACGCTTTCCCAGTGTTATCCAATATCCACTGATTGGGTCTTGCGGAACAGCAGTGTGATTCCCTAGCTAGCTCCCGCAAAAATTCTGGAAACTGCTGCAGGGCTATAGCTTAGCTGGGCGCTGGAAGGGGCCAGCACCATGGCGTTTTGGTAGGGATCCCAATTCGTCAGGGGAACTCCCCCGACGAGGCGTCGGAGTTCCCTGCTGACGAAAGGGAACGTCTCGGTTACGTATGGTAACCCTCGTTCCCTGAGTCCAGGGAACGGAGACGCCTCGTCCCGTCGCCATGCTGCTGTACCTTCGCGGAGGACTGGACACCGTTCGGCTCCTCAGCGAAAAGCATTTGTGTATGCGCTTGCTTCCGCCTTTATACCCGCACTGGTAGGCGGGCCGCGGAATGCAAATCTTGCATGCCAATGTTCATTGGCTCGTTTTAATTCACTCGAAGGCAATTGGTCTCCCTAGCGTGATCCCAATTCGTCAGGGGAACTCCCCCGACGAGACGTCTCCGTTCCCTGGACTCAGGGAACGAGGGTTACCATACGTAACCGAGACGTTTTCTGTTTCAGAATGGGAGGTATGTTAAACCTGAGAAAGCAGAGTAAGTCAAGCCCGTTTCTGAAAGAGAGGAAACTTATACTCAGAGTCAGTTACCATGGTAACTTACTCTGTGAACCTAACCTGGTCGGGAGCAGGTTTTCTTCGGGAAACCCAGAGTTTCTTTCAGTCTCCTCCCCTTTTTAAAGCGGAAGTGGTGTTTAAACACCTCATTCATTCTTTCAGTACATTTTTATTAATACAATTAATCTTTGATAAAGTCTATATAACTCCTTAACTGGCTTTAAGATTAGAGTTACATAATGTAGTTCTAAACAAATTCTACAGAATTAAACTGTGGCATTTACTGGAAATCACTGAACTGTGTTGATCTGTGCACCAGAAGTTGACGGACCGTCCTCCTGCTGTTCTTCCACACTCTGAGGGAGGGATAGATAAGAATACCTGTTTATACTTAGATTTAAACTTAGATCATCCACATAAAAATGAGAAAAAATCTGAATGTGTAGCTTGTTTGATGTGTAGACACATAATATTACCATTACCTCTGTAGGCCTCTCTGTGGCAGCAGAAACTCTTTATCCCCATCGTACGGTGGCCGAGAAGGGTCACAACACAAACAAACGCCACAACATCTACATATTCAGAAAACATCTCCAAATTCAGAAAACACATACAAACGCCACAACAACTACATATTCAGAAAACAACTTCGTCGATTTCACATCACGTGCGCTGCAAATATTCACAGCACGAGCAAATAGGGAAACAAACTGCAAACTGCAAAGACACAACGGAAATGTTTCCAGGGGGGCCATAATCAGTGACGGCTACAAGAGGCAAGTGTTTCTCTTTTGCTATGATAGACTTGTCGATGTGCTCTGATACCGAAGTGGTTTTGTGTGTTTTCAACATATTAAGTTATTGTCCCCATAACGTATTAGTCCATGCAGATAATTGTTAAACGTTCTGCCAACGTTGTTAGCTGGAAACTAGCTGGCTAGCTCGCTTCTGGTCACTAAATAGATGCATTACCGGCGTTTGTACATTGTTGACCTGATATCTGAACTATTTATTTATTTTTCAGATTGAAATGTTCTGTCCGTTTTGTGCTGCAAACCACTTCGGTATCAGAGCACATTGACAAGTCTGTCATAATAAAAGAGAAACACCAGAGAATGTCTAATAAGGCCGTAGACGGGCTCTGGAAACACTTACCTCTTGTAGCCGTCACTGATTATGGCCCCCCTGGAAACATTTCCGTTGTGTCTTTGCAGTTTGCAGTTCGTTTCCCTATTTGCTCGTGCTGTGAATATTTGCAGCGTACGTGATGTGAAATCAACAAAGTTGTTTTCTGAATATGTAGCTGTTGTGGCGTTTGTATGTGTTTTCTGAATTTGGAGGTGTTTTCTGAATATGTAGTTGTTGTGGCGTTTGTTTGTGTTGTGACCCTTCTCGGCCACCGTACCATCGTCCTGTGAAGATGAGCATTTGGTTGAGTACACTTTATAACACTATTTGTCATAATTTCTGGTGTATTGAGTAGGCGACTTACAACTGCCCGGGGTTCTGTTGGGACAGGAGGCTCCAAAAGACAGATATTACCATCAGAATCTGTTGGGACCAACAAAAAACCCAACCCAAAGTAAAATAAATGGAAATATCAAAAATAGCCTATATAAAAAATAACACATATGTAAACCTCTTACATTTTATGAAGGCCCTTGGATCTTCGAGAGTGACTGGCTCTGAAGTCCCTCCAGGAATTCCCTCAGCCGTAAATGCTGCTGCACTGCTAGACACTGGATGCTTTAGTTATTTAATATGTCAAATGTTTGTAAAGTCACACTCAAAAAAAAAATTGTGTCTAAACATAAGATTTATGTATTTGAATTGCATAACAAATTCCCATGCATTTGGTTTACATAGTTTTAACATAAACCAATCAATACTCCTGAATGTGATTCATATGTTTAAGTCATACATAAATGAAATGAATAAGATTTATGTAATTGTATTAATAAACTGAATGTGATTTATATTTGTCAGTCGTATGTAAATGAAACAGGTAAGATTTATGTAATAGTACACAGAAAAACGCCCATGTTAAATTAACACTGGTCAGTGTTCATATGTGTGCACACTACAGAGTTAAAGCTGTGTTGAAGTTAATGAGATAATTAAGTGATGATTTAGCATTAATTATGAACACCTGCTGTTAACAAGCAGAATCACTGAAGGAAAGAGAAACACAAGAACTACAACTGACTTCAGCCACAGCCTTAGATTGACATCAACTGAAGAGAAAAGAAGACATTAAATCTGTGAAGATCTCAGCAGAGGAGGATTAAACAACTCCACAAACAGCATTACCAGCTTCACTTATTACTAACCAGACTGACTTTATTTCACTTCCGTTTCAATGAAATCAATAGTTGTATTTTAAAGTCACCATGATGGTGGTTAGCGTTTGCTTTAGTTGTGCTCTTGACCATTGACTCTTTAATATAACATTTTCTCTGGCTGCTATAATTATGTGTTTATAAAACACGTTTGTTGCAGTAAAAAAGCCAAGAGAAAAAGAGATCAAGTGATGTTGGCTGTTTATTGATGATGATGATGACGACGACAAAGTCATCATCATGTAATTGCCTCATTCGCTGATCTTGTTCAGTGTCTAATGCATTTTAATATTGTTTTATTCATAACAGAAGCCATTTGATTTTACAGCAGGAAATCTAACAGTGTTGATTATCAAACAATATATATATATATATATATTTTTTTTTTATAGTTAGTGCACAAAAACCTTTCATCTATGGCATTACTTAGACTCACACAGACATCAAGAAACAGCATATGAATCTCAACAATGGTGATAAAAGATACAAAAAAATCCTGATGCATAATTTATTAATGCCGCAATGCATGCTGGGAGATATGGGTGAGTTTTGATTGGTGGTACCCAGCATGCACTGCAGCATGAAGCATTTCATTGATTGTCACCATTGTTGAGAGTCATACACTGATTCTTGATGTCTAAGTAATAATGTAGAAGAGAAAGTTTAATGCACTAAATGTTTTTAAAATTCTTTATATTATTTGATTAACTGTTGGATCTAATGCTGTCAGGTCACACAGCTACTATAATAAATAAAACAAAATCACATAAGCCCAATAATCAAAGCATTAGACACTGAAAAAGACAAGTGATTCAGGCCACAATATGATGATTATACCTTCATCAATAAACAGCCAATGTCACTTGATCTCTTTTTCTCTTGGCTTTTTCGCTGCAACAAATGTGTCTTATAAACACATAATTATAGCAGCCAGAGAAAATGGTCAAGAGCCCAACTAAAGCAAACGCTAACCACCATCATGGTGACTTTAAAATACAACTATTGATTTCATTAAAACGAAAATGAAATAAAGTCAGTCTGGTTAGTAATAAGTGAAGCTGGTAATGCTGTTTGTGGAGTTGTTTAATCCTCCTCTGCTGAGATCTTCACAGATTTAATGTCTTCTTTTCTCTTCAGTTGATTTCATCTAAGGCTGTGGCTGAAGTCAGTTGTAGTTCTTGTGTTTCTCTTTCCTTCAGTGATTCTGCTTGTTAACAGCAGGTGTTCATAATTAATGCTCAATCATCACTTAATTATCTCATTAACTTCAACACAGCTTTAACTCTGTAGTGTGCACACATATGAACACTGAGCAGTGTTATTTAACATGGGTGTTTTTCTGTGTACTATTACATAAATCTTACCTGTTTCATTTACATACGACTGACAAATATAAATCACATTCAGTTTATTAATACAATTACATACATCTTATCTGTTTCATTTAGATATGACTTAAAAATATGAATCACATTCAGATTATTGATTGGTTTATGTTAAAACTATGTAATCCAAATGCATGGGAATTTGTTATGCAATTCAAATACATAAATCTTATTTTTAGACACAATTTTTTTTTTGAGTGCAGGTAGCCTACACCCATGATATGCTCAGCCTTACTTGACTGAATTATGTTTTTATATTTAATTTTCAACTGCTGCCATGTTCTTTTAATACCTGCAGGATTGCACCTACATTAAAATTAGGTTCTTCCAGTTTCACCTCTGATATTATAACAGTTGGGTAAATTACTTGTATTACTAACTACAAATGACATCTTCAACAGTGTAATTAGATTAATGTAATAATGACTATCTTTAGAAATTATTGGTCTACTTATTACTAATTACTAAATCCCATATCAACCTTAAACACTTGAACAATACAAGGAGAGACAAGAAACAGCACTTTTAATGCTTTCAAATAAACAATATACAATTGCATGAATTATTCTTGAATTGACCAAAGTGTGTAGGGTTACATTAAAAATATACCTTTTAAAAATGTATGTTAAATATACAGAAATGTTCTATAGTCTAATGCAATTACATCAGATTTTACTTTAAATTACAGAAGAATTAAGAGTAATCCCCTTAATTAAATTACACTATTAATGTTCTTATACTGTAAAATTACAGTAATAATGTTCATACTGGTGAGAAATATGAAGACCTCTTTTTGTCTGGCGCTGTTGCCATGGTGACTCACAATATCTGTGCTCCATTGATAATGGCTTTTTATAGTTGTGGTGCACGCGCTTAACTCAGAGTAGGTCAACTCAGAGTTGATTGAACTAATTCATTTCAGCTGTTCTGTAACCGAAAACTCAGAGTTTCCCATCTCAGGGTAAGTCAACTCAGAGTTCAAGTTTTAACTCAGAGTTGGTTGAACCTCCTTTCTGAAACAGGCCCCTGATCATCTTCCTCTTGGCTTTTTCTTGCCATAACAAATGTATTAAATGAAAATAAATGTATGAGTTAAAGCAGCCAGAGAAAAACTAATGTTATAAAGTCAAGGGTCAAGAGACCAACTGAAGCAAACACTGATCTCCATCATGGTGACAACAAACTTTATTATTTTCAATAAAACATCAACAAATAAATATCTGTTTATTCTCAACAAGAACTTTTGTACTTGGTACTGGTTTGTAAACTGGTTTCACACTCAGTGGCTAGAAGTCAGTTGTAGTTCTTGTGTTTCTGTTCTTGTTTCTCTGTCCTTCAGTGATTCTGCTTATCAGGTGTTCATCAGTTTCTCAATTCACTCACTTCTTTTCATCCACTCTGTCAAGGGGACTATATTAGTGAACTAATGTAGGGAAAAGTGAATGAGGGTATAGAGTGTGATTGGGAAAACAGTCTCTGAGTGTCGATTTTGAGCACGGTTAATTTACAGTATATTCCTGTAGGCTATTTTTGTTTTCTACGGTATATTACTGTTTTAATGGGAAATGGTATGATATTGTCAGAATTTGGCCTAACAGTTAAAAGGGCTAACAGTGCAGATTTGTCAGTGAGTTTTGATACATATGACCGGTCTTGTACAGTCTGTTGTCTGATGCAAAATAATCATAATATACAGCTAGTGTAACTCACGCCATCCCATCATAAATTAATAAAATCATAGTGAGGATTTATTAAACACAACTCTTCCCATGTTAGTATGTCATCCCAGCACCAGAACTGAGCGTCACACTGATATGAAGCTGCTCTAGACTACAGCAGTTTGTAAAAGAAATGCCTTGACATTGTGTAATCATATTTCTGTTTCCATCTTGTTTTTAATAGTTGTAACATCAACAACACTGACTCCAGATACCACACCAATCTCTCTGAATCAAGGTGTGTGTGAACGAACTACAGCAGCAGCTTCTACACACAGTTCATGATCACATGATCAATAGGCGCGTTTCCATTACAGATTTGCGCAAAACTTTTGCGATTTTTTCGAAATGTCGACAAAAAACTATTTTGAAATGACGACGTTTCCATTAACCGATGTTATGCGACTAAAACTTAATTTTTTCCTCTCGTGATAAGTAAAATCATTCCAAAAACCATGGCACCGGACGTTGGTGATTTCCCAGCCACTGCACTGGCCATTATTATTAATGGAAGGAGATGTATGTGTGTTTTCCAAGCATTAATGGTAAGGGCACATATGAGGTGTTTCTGAGTGTTTCTCCCTCATATGTGCTTCGAGGTCTTGATTGTGGCATTTATTTGAGGTTTAGAATCCAATATTTCTGTCATTCTTCTGTCTTTTATGAATTTAATAAAGAACTCTGTCTCGTATTCTGTCCAAACACACCGCGTCATCTACGTCAGGTGACCTGCAAATGCGCAAAAACTGTTTCCATTGCAATTTTGCGAAATATTTCTTTTTCGAATTGCCTGAAAAAGCACCTCATGCGAGCGTAAAAACTTTTTTGTGATAAATGCAAGTTTTTGCGAAATTGAGTTGTTTCCATTGGGCGTATTTTCAATTCGCAATTTCAATTTGCGCAATTTGAAGGGTAATTGAAACACGGCTACTGTCACACACATCAGCCTCAAAGGATTCCTCAATATTTGTGCATTTGAATGTTTTCATACAGGAAACGTTGTATGTTTTAAATGCCGTCAATAAATAGATATTCTAAAATGGAACCGGTTCTCGATAGGCTACCCAAATAGATATTCAACATTTCAATGTTTCTGCAAACTTAGAAATGCAAGTGTGCTAGAAACTCACTTATTAGTTATAACATGAATATCTATGAATGAATAAAGCATCAAATAGATTTATTTTTGGTCAATGGCGATAGTCTTTCTCCTCCTGACACCTTGAGATTGAAGTAAGAAGATAATGATGACAGACTCGTGCACATATTCATCATTTCTGTGATATGAAGCTCAAGTATTGTGTGATGATGATGTTGTGTATATGTGGCATTATGTGTTGAACTGAACTAACAGACGTGATCCACAGATCCAGGAGAAACTGAAGTCAGTGTGACTGCTGGATCATTATACAGAGGTACGACACTTTCATTTATACTGATGTAAGAACTGATTTTCCTGTTAAAACAAAATACTGCAATAAAGCAGTAAAATGCACCCTGGACAGAAGATAGCAAAGACAGAGCACAGGCCATCGCCTGTCCAAACTGTCCTTCTTCCTTATCTCTGCATCCCCCTCTCCCTCCCCCTCTCCCTCCTCTTCTCCCTCCCCCTCTCCCTCCTCAAGGCACTGAAAGTACATTAAGAATGTCTATATATCACATATGATGTATCTTGTGAATATGTTGGTTTTCCTTTTCATGTTTGGTGTCATTTTAAAGGGCACAGTGCGATTGGTAAAATGGTCTTAATTTCATTGCAGTCATTGGTTTAATGAAAAAGATTGGGAACTTGGAGAATCCTGTATCTCCTTTCTGGCTGATATCTCTTTACATCTCCTGAAACCAGGTGCTACCCCCCTGGGGTACATGGATTGGCCCAAACAACTCTAAACAACATTTGTTTAACCCCCTTCTGTTCTGATCTGGTATTTAAGGTGAGGGAACAGAGAAACCTTTGGGAATCTTTTACCAGGAGAATCTCCCACACAGTAATGCATGTCAGTATTTTCCTGTTGGAAAGCCCTGACACATTACTGTGTGTCTCTGTCAGGAAAACATTACTTACTTTTAGAGTCATCTTTGAGTAAATGATGTCATATATTTTTTGAATTGGCTTTTAATAATTTACTTCTGTAATTGGCATGATATATTTTTACCGGACAAATAAATGATAACCTTGATTTATTCTGAATTCTTCTAAAATCATTATTTCCAGTAGATTAATGTGTAGTCTGGTGTTTCCGCAAAACTTTGTCCAGAATAGATCAAACTGGAGGCACTTTGAATGGACCATGGGGCACATCTTAGGAAAACCTCCTGATTTCTGACTGTTCCCTGACTTAGCATGTTGTACGCTGCAAATATTATAAAAAATTACGCCTATGGGTCTGTAGTGCGCGACTGCATAGGGTAAAATACTTGCACTGCACCCTCTGACTATTTCAGGACTGGCTAGTTTGTGATCGTGAGCGTGCAGTCGCGACGTGACGTCTCAAAGCGACACTAGGTCCGTAATGAACGAATAATTGAAAGTATGGGATAATCAGAATTATCAAAGATCTAAATTAATTCATAATCAATGTTTATGATTATTTTCTAATCAGAAATACAATCTAAATTTGATTATCATTTGAAATTGGAGTCAGATTACGCATAGAGCTAAAGTAATACTAAAACTAAGTTCCAATAAATTAAGTGAACTTCACTGGAGCGCTGAAAAGGCATACACGCTTTAAACCTTCGCCAGGCCGTTGGATTCCGTCGTTGGGCCAATGGATGGTCCTTACAAAGTGGTGACCCCGACGTGATTCTCCAGGTTGCGAGTGTCTTTTCAGTGCAATATTGGGACTTGCAACAAATAAGAGAAGTAAGATGTCCTTCTCTTTCTTCAGCCGTTTGGTAAGTCAATTCTCTTTTGCCTTTTAGAAGTGTTGAGGGAAAATTCAGACGCACCTCATATAGACACATTTGTAGAATGGGTCGGCATACCCAGTTAGACCGGAGAACGCAAAATCCGGTGGGGCTTGAGAATTAGATAAAACCACATATCAGGGACATGATAGCGGCAGTGTAGATGAGAAAAGATATCCCTTGCTTTAACTTTAAATACCTCCTTGTTTGTCTATGCAACAAGTGATGAAACCTAAATTGGAATAACATCATCCAAATTTTATTCTGGTACTCAACAGAGGGTTGAAAACTAAAAACTTAAACTCTGAGGTAAATAATGTCGTTACATTTAATTATTTGCTTTGCTGCAACAACATTGCAATAATGGAAATAAGAAAATGGTCACGCTAACTTGTGAACAAATCTTGTGAATTGATGAGCTAAAAGATAGAAGATAGCTACAAGTAAAACTGTCTCACTTGAATCCTTTGTGTGTGAAGTGTAAAGTTGGACAAAACAGTGCAATGCAATTAGAATATTTCAAAAGAAATTATCTGAGAAAATGATCTCAGTCCTAAAGAACAGCTGCTATGCAGAAGTCCTAGAGGCTGAAATTTGGAAAAATACGCTAAATTTTAAAACTGATGCATATAATGACAATTATTGTGTTACTAAGAGGCTTGTAACCAGGCCTGATAGTTTCAGAGGACATGCACAGCTTGTCCTTATCTGATGAGATAATTTAGTCAAAGACCAATATGAATTACATCAAAGTAATCATTGTTCTTTGAAAATCTTTTAATAGTGTCAAAAAGTTCATGACTGATGTCCCATATATGGGTTAAACAACACCATTTAAGGCTCAGTCTTATAAAGCATAGCTTATATCAGAATTTGCAATCACTGCATTCTTGTATGTTTTCGAGGTCTCAAAAGAGACTGACAAAAGTAACAAACCATAAAACAATCTCGGCGCCCTCCATGAGACCTGTTTGTCCAACCTTTCTTTCATATTCAAAGAAGATTCTTAAAAGAATGCAACTGATAACATCTCAGTCTAAAACAAGGTAATTGTGACCAATTCTAAATTGTAGTCACAAAAATCTTTAAATTGAGCAATGATTTGACCCATGTTTCTCAATGCCTGCAGTCCATTGAATGTTCACAGCATCAAAGCAGCTGTAACTGGTTTCCAGTTTGGTTGTTGCTGTGTACACAATGCTCATGCCAGCACAGCTGGAGCTGCAGGGCCAAATGCCTTCTAAAAAGATCAGTGAGAAGATAACAAGTCAGTTTAGACAAATTACTCAGTAAAAAACCCTGAGACCAGTAAATGAAATTGGTTTGATTTATACAATTTTATAAAATATAATTTATATTATGACCAGGTTGTAATATATATTATATTGTAATGGCCAAGAATGGCTTTAATCTCGTGATGATTCAGCAATGGGTTAGAAGAGGAAAGGATGTTTAATGAGAATGGAAAGAATCAGAATGTAGAAAGATGGTACGTGTTTGTAGGGAACAAGAGGAACACTACTAGTGTTGGGAGGAAGGAGATAATAGATGGTTAGAGAAAGTATTGGATAAGAAAGGAAACTGAAAGGAAGAATGAATCAGAAAGAATTTCTTTACCTTCTATTTGGGCAAGAATCTTTAATGAGAGAAATTACAATGCTCAGTATATACCAACTAAAATGATCAACCTGATTGCCATGTCTTAAATATCCATCCAAATCCACAGGATGATTTTATTTTGATCTAACAGATCTTTAACCCAGTAACAAGGGGAGGTACAAATTTTAATTTTCTCTTGCAACAAAACCACAAACAAAGGGGTGCAAGAGTTAAAAAAAACTCCTCTCTGGGAGCTTCAGCTCACATGGAATCTGATCAGGGAAGGTATTTTGCTGGACATGTACAGTTGTGTGAAATGTAAATATCAGGCAGAAAATCTAAAGTCTTTATAGACCACAGAGATCCAAATGGTCAAGAGTTGAATAACACCATAAATTCCAAATGCTAAACAAACAAGCACAGCACCACACCTGGTGATCTAATTGCTCTGAACACAGATCTGGCTAGTGTAAATAAACAGCATCATGAAAAGAGATTTCCCCAGCAGACCTGAGGGTCCTAATGCCCACAACACAGCAGACTGTATGAGTTTAACTGCAATAGCAGTCAGATCTGACCATTATCACTGTTTAATTGACCTTTTCTTTGCAAAAACATGATCATGATAATGATACATGTCTTTGTAAACAAAAACAAATGATCTTCTAATGGCGTAAAATCTTAACAGATCAAAGCCATCAGTAACAACTGTCTGGCAAAGGCAATCAAATAAATATTGAGATCGACCATCTATCTTAATGCAATTTGTATAAAGGCTCAAGATTAAACTGTGTTTTCCTCTCTAGGTCTATTTCCTTACAGGCTGACAAATGACTTTCTTCAGAACCAGACTCCGCAAGGGTCTGGTTCTGCCTGCCTTAAGCAGGACACACAGCTTTACATTAGGAGATGGGGGTGGAAAAACTTCAAGGGGCCGCTCACACCTCATAACACTACAGAAGCAGCTCCTGTATGTGGCCTCCCGGTGTAGCACCGGAACTAAATTATGCAACACAAATTATGGTAGGATAAAACACCACCCATCTCCTATACACAAACATACACAATACACACCATCACTATACGACAATCTTAGAACGTCTCTACCTGGCATAGATCATAAGACTATCCAGGCCAAAATTATTCACATCATGCAATACATCATTCACCTTCATACATATAGGACAAGGGAAATTATTTTAATAATTTCTTTTCAGCATTACAGTCTTGTCAACTTCCTGTATGTAAATACTGTGCTGTGCATAGGACATGCATGGCTGTGGTCACACATCAATTGATTTAAACCCACATAAAACATCTAATTGAGACCCATTAATACAACTGGTCTTTGGACAAAATATTTATTATGTCCAGTCGTTGGCAATTGTTGAAAACCAGGAGGGCCCCCTAGTTTCCAACAAATGACTAATGACAATATCAAAACAGCTAAATCTAAAATGCAGGCATTTCTATCTGTCAACTAAACGATTCCCAGTCAGACCTGCATTATTGAGTGTGACCTAGCCTGTACATCAAATGCACAGAGGATAATTACAAAGATAAACCAGAGAATTTAAATCTCTGTTTCTATACATTTCATTTTCTAATTGAATATATTAAAACCTTAGGTTTCATGAATGATTTGCACTTATAACAACTAATGTAGACAATTTTATAATTATGAAATTGTGTATTTCCATGTTTAATTATGTGATATACTCTAATGATGCATACTGCTAAATATACTAGTTATGGTGACTTTCTGTTACCCTCCCTTGATTATCCAGACCAAGTCTAAATTCCACTACCAGATCACTGCGGTAGTGAAGAATTTGGTGATCAAATTACACCTGTTCATTAAATATATGATTCTGAAAAAGAGACCATATTTACCACTCGCACCTTTGTCTTTTGGGTTTCACATTTTTGAGTACATCATGTTTTGTTATCTGTGTTCTTGTGTTTATCCAATAACTTTTTCATCATCTTACAATAACCACAAATACATCAGTGTTCAATTATTGCATGGTCATTCAGAAGTTGTTCAGGTGTCTCACACGCAATGGAGCGTCATCAGTAAATGATTCCTTCAACTATGGAGTTCTGATCTACCCGGCAAATGAAACCTTCTGCTTGAAGGTGACCGAGGACTTCTCAAATGGTCAGTTAAAACATCCTAGGGAGGACAAAGATGTTTCCGCAAAGCGTTATAATGACACTTTCCACTGACACTTTCTGATTATGCTGACCAACGCAAACAGACTTGATACAATGAGATCATTCTACAGACTGAATACCAACGCAGCCAAGTGCAGGTGGAAGCAAACCCGGCCAAGAGGGTCATGTGACACCCAGTCCAGCTGCTGCAGCATCGACGCATTCTGCCATGCTTTCATTTTAATGTTCAACCTGTCTTAATGCTGTTATTTCAGGTGACGACTGGATTCCTGCACCAATCGACTAACACTGCAAACCACAGTGGTCAGCCCTATGAACACTGAAAATGTGGAAACAGGAAAATGTCCAAAAAATGTCCCCTTTGGCCTGATCTAAATCTGTCCCAAGGGGCCAGGGGCCGTCTGTAAGAACTGATTTTCCTGTTAAAACAAAATACTGCAATAAAGCAGTAAAATGCACCCTGGACAGAAGATAGCAAAGACAGAGCACAGGCCATCGCCTGTCCAAACTGTCCTTCTTCCTTATCTCTGCATCCCCCTCTCCCTCCCCCTCTCCCTCCTCTTCTCCCTCCCCCTCTCCCTCCTCAAGGCACTGAAAGTACATTAAGAATGTCTATATATCACATATGATGTATCTTGTGAATATGTTGGTTTTCCTTTTTATGTTTGGTGTCATTTTAAAGGGCACAGTGCGATTGGTAAAATGGTCTTAATTTCATTGCAGTCATTGGTTTAATGAAAAAGATTGGGAACTTGGAGAATCCTGTATCTCCTTTCTGGCTGATATCTCTTTACATCTCCTGAAACCAGGTGCTACCCCCCTGGGGTACATGGATTGGCCCAAACAACTCTAAACAACATTTGTTTAACCCCCTTCTGTTCTGATCTGGTATTTAAGGTGAGGGAACAGAGAAACCTTTGGGAATCTTTTACCAGGAGAATCTCCCACACAGTAATGCATGTCAGTATTTTCCTGTTGGAAAGCCCTGACACATTACTGTGTGTCTCTGTCAGGAAAACATTACTTACTTTTAGAGTCATCTTTGAGTAAATGATGTCATATATTTTTTGAATTGGCTTTTAATAATTTACTTCTGTAATTGGCATGATATATTTTTACCGGACAAATAAATGATAACCTTGATTTATTCTGAATTCTTCTAAAATCATTATTTCCAGTAGATTAATGTGTAGTCTGGTGTTTCCGCAAAACTTTGTCCAGAATAGATCAAACTGGAGGCACTTTGAATGGACCATGGGGCACATTTTAGGAAAACCTCCTGATTTCTGACTGTTCCCTGACTTAGCATGTTGTACGCTGCAAATATTATAAAAAATTACGCCTATGGGTCTGTAGTGCGCGACTGCATAGGGTAAAATACTTGCACTGCACCCTCTGACTATTTCAGGACTGGCTAGTTTGTGATCGTGAGCGTGCAGTCGCGACGTGACGTCTCAAAGCGACACTAGGTCCGTAATGAACGAATAATTGAAAGTATGGGATAATCAGAATTATCAAAGATCTAAATTAATTCATAATCAATGTTTATGATTATTTTCTAATCAGAAATACAATCTAAATTTGATTATCATTTGAAATTGGAGTCAGATTACGCATAGAGCTAAAGTAATACTAAAACTAAGTTCCAATAAATTAAGTGAACTTCACTGGAGCGCTGAAAAGGCATACACGCTTTAAACCTTCGCCAGGCCGTTGGATTCCGTCGTTGGGCCAATGGATGGTCCTTACACTGACAGCTTTATAACATTAAACTATCAGTCAGTCTGTAAAAGCTTCATCAATAACTGTTGATAGTTGAATACCCTTGACTTCAGTCATGTACAGTTTCTCTTCTTCCTCTCATGTTTCCTGCAGTGATTGTGATTATTGTTGAGATCGCAGTGTTTGCTGCTCCTACTGTGATTCTTCTTCAGATCATCTGTGCAAGAAGAGCTGGTGAGTTTTGAGCCGCACACAATCTGATGATTCACACTCATCTGATCTGGAACAATCTGCAATCATGATAAAAACACATACGAGAGGTCAGTCAATGCTTTTATTTTGCAGGGAGGAAGGACTCAAAGCACCCAGAGGAAATAGAGATGCCTGCAATATTACAATAAAATACTGGTGAGTTTTGAGCAAATCTGCAACAATATTTACAATAGCAAAAACTTACAGAGGATTGTTCACCATTTTATTTTCTTCTTCTCAGAAAACAAAGAAAAAACTCTGATCATCCTGAAGAAATAGTGACACCAAGTTTAGATTAAAATGTGTGTTTTTTTTGTTTGTTTGTTTTTTACAAATAAAAGGCCAGATTTATCTTCATTAACATCCCAGTCAACACGCTGATCTCACAGTGATCTCTCCATATGATCACAATGTGAGTCACAAGTGTAATTTTGGTTGAAAATGAAAATTGGGTTGATGTGTTAGGCCGGCTACACACTGGCTGTGTGGCGTGTCCGTTTTTATTTCGGCTCCCATGTTAACAGGTTAGATCTTGCACACCGCCTGCGTGACACACACGTCTCAGGTGCGGAAGAAAACGCATGCATGCTAGAGGCGCTTCCAGGCAAAATAGAATAGGAAAAGATGTCATTTTGATATGAATACATATTAATAAATTATATTTTGATGTTTGGAAGTCTCTAGATTTTGACATAAATGCAGATATAAATGTAATTTTAAAAATAAATAATAATAATTATCGATTTTCAAATATTGCACCTGTCAATACAGAATGAAATAGTCTGTAGCCTATTTTGCCGTCAAAACTGCAGACGTTGTCTTTGCTGAATCATCACCTAGCAGCAGCAGCGCCGCGTCAGACACGTTTCTGGTGTGCAAAGACATAGAAAACGCCACGCTCACACAACATTAACACCACGATGTGTAGCCAGTGTGTAGCCGGCCTAAACATTTGATGTCAGGCTCCAACTTCATTAAACAACTCCTCAAACATCATTACCAGCTTCACTTATAACTAACCAAATTTACTTTATTTCTGTCATATGTGTGGAAAAGTTCTTATTGAGATTAACAGAGGTTTAGATGTTGATGATTTGTTAATAATAATAGTTTGGTTTTATGTCGTCATTATGGTGATCAGTGTTTGCTTTAGTTGGTCAGTTTGACTCTTGATGTTTTAATGTTAGTTTTTCTCTGGCTGCTTGAACTGTGTGTTATGGCAAGAACAGGAAGAGAAAATGTGATCAGATGATGTCATCTACTTGATGATGATGATAACGATATAATCATCATGTTGTGCTCTGATCAGCTGATCTATTCTAGACTGTAAAGTGTGTTATTAATTTCATATAATTGATTATATTAATTCCACAGTATGACAACCAAAAGTGTTTTAATAAAATAAACTGTATAATTGCTAATCAAGGTCTTCATGATTACTTCAACATCAAACTACAGCAGCAGCTTCTACACAAGGTTCATGATCACATGATCACTGTCACACATCATCAGTCTCTCACTTCAGTGGTTTGCACTGGCTCTCACAGACTGGTTTATCATCACACATACTAGGGGTGGAGCCAAACCCACATACCATCTACAACAAAAATAAGAACTATTTAAATAGATTTGTCAGTCTATGACATTTTGATACATGTCTTGTACAGTTTGTTGTCAGAATCAGAATCAGAAAGAGCTTTATTGCCAGGTATGTTTGCACATACGAGGAATTTGTTTTGGTGACAGAAGCTTCCACAGTTCAAACAGACTGACAGTGACAGGACACAGATAATACAAATAAAATAAAATAGATTTAGTAAAATACATGATATACAAAATACAAATGCAAGGACATGTAAATAAGACGTGTGATGTGTTAAATAAATGAATGTTTAAATGGTGTTTAAGTATTGCACATGTTTATTGCCAAGTTGAGGCATTAACTGTTCATGAGGTGGATTGCCTGAGGGAAGAAACTGTTCCTATGCCTGGCCGTTCTGGTGCTCAGAGCTTTGTAGACAGTTCAAAGAGGAGGAGGCCTGTGCGTGAGGGGTCCAGGGTGATTCTGCCAGCTCTTTACTCACTCTGGATGAGGACAGTTCTTGGAGAGTGGGGAAGGGTGTACCAGTGATTCGCTCAGCAGACTATCCTCTGTAGTCTTCTGAGATCTGATAGCTGAGCTGAACCAGACAGTTCTAGAAGTGCAGAGGATTCAGTGACTGCAGAGTATACTTGTATCAGCAGCTCCTGAGACAGGTTGAACTTCTTCAGCTGGTGAAGGAAGTATATGTGGAACTCCTACTTCAGGTCCTGAGAGATGTTGGCGCCCAGGAACCTGAATGACTCCACTGCTTCCACAGTGCTGTTCATGATGGTGAGAGTGGGGAGTGCAGGGGGTTTCTCCTAAAGTCCACAATCATCTCCACTGTTTTGAGTGTGTTAAGCTCAAGGTTGTTATAACTGCACCAGACAGCCAGCTGTTCAACCTCCAGTCTGTAAGCAGACTCGTCACCGTCCTGGATGAGGCCGATAAGTGTGGTGTCGTCTGCCAACTTCAGGAGTTTGACAGAGGGGTCTTTTGCAGTGCAGTCGTTGGTGTACATGGTGAAGAGCAGTGGGGCAAGAACGCTCGGTCCGGGTGGCTAAGGGCTGAATTAGTTCAGACGCCAGCTCGCCACGCTGGGTCGGGAACTGGTGTTCATAGAAGTAGCAGTTTGGCCGGGCGGAGGCGCTACTTCTGATGAATGCGGCTTGCGTGGGCACAGACCTGGCAAGTGACACGCACATTGGCGCGGGGCTGTAAAACAACCACACTCAAAAAAAAAATTGTGTCTAAACATAAGATTTATGTATTTGAATTGCATAACAAATTCCCATGCATTTGGTTTACATAGTTTTAACATAAACCAATCAATACTCCTGAATGTGATTCATATGTTTAAGTCATACATAAATGAAACAGATAAGATTTATGTAATTGTATTAATAAACTGAATGTGATTTATATTTGTCAGTCGTATGTAAATGAAACAGGTAAGATTTATGTAATAGTACACAGAAAAACACCCATGTTAAATTAACACTGCTCAGTGTTCATATGTGTGCACACTACAGAGTTAAAGCTGTGTTGAAGTTAATGAGATAATTAAGTGATGATTTAGCATTAATTATGAACACCTGCTGTTAACAAGCAGAATCACTGAAGGAAAGAGAAACACAAGAACTACAACTGACTTCAGCCACAGCCTTAGATTGACATCAACTGAAGAGAAAAGAAGACATTAAATCTGTGAAGATCTCAGCAGAGGAGGATTAAACAACTCCACAAACAGCATTACCAGCTTCACTTATTACTAACCAGACTGACTTTATTTCATTTCCGTTTCAATGAAATCAATAGTTGTATTTTAAAGTCACCATGATGGTGGTTAGCGTTTGCTTTAGTTGGGCTCTTGACAATTGACTCTTTAATATAACATTTTCTCTGGCTGCTATAATTATGTGTTTATAAAACACGTTTGTTGCAGCAAAAAAGCCAAGAGAAAAAGAGATCAAGTGATGTTGGCTGTTACCACAGCTGGCAAAAAGACAGTTTAAATTTAAATCGCGTGTGTGAATGAATGATGATGTTTTAGCAAACTGTATTGCTATACTGAGATGAGTAAAAATCGACTGAAATATGTTGAAATAAAATGTAGGCTATTTGTATAAGCAACGTATTAAACTGCAAATTAACATTTATATGCCCTAATATTTCATAAAAACAACGTTACAGTCAGGCGAAATATGAAAGACATATATATACTGATACAAATATACTGTAAGATTACACTTGAATTGTTGTTGTAATTGTAACCTTTTTAATAAAAAAATATATTTAAAAGGTAGATGTAAACAAACTATTAAAAGGTAAATATATTTTTTTTCTTTAAATAATTTTTATTGTGTTTTATTAGTGACAAATTTGGGGAGAGGATAAATATTCCAAAACTGAAAATACAGTATGAGAATTAACTGCACAATTACTAGACATGTTTACCTTGGATATTATACAATTTGCAAGCACAATTTGTGAAAAAAAAAAAAAAAAAAATGCAATGCTTCCAACTGTGAACCAATTTGGTAGTGTATGTACATATATATATATATATATATATATATATATATATATATATATACAGTGCAATGCATAAGTGAATACACCCATGCTAAAGTTGACTAAAAAGAGGAATAAAAAATCATATTTTGGAAATTGAACTTAATGCCTTAATTAAAAAAATTAGGAAAAATCCAACCTTTAAGGACACCAATTTTCTTTGTGAATGAATAATGTATCGTAAATAAATAAATGTTCTTCCTTAAAATACATGGTGCATAAGTGAGTACACCCCTATGTTAAATTCCCATAGAGGCAGGCAGATTTTTATTTTTAAGTATTTTTTTTATTTTTTTTTTAGGATACTATGCATCCTGATAAAGTTCCCTTGGCCTTTGGAATTAAAATAGCCCCACATCATCACATAGCCTTCACCATACCTAGAGATTGGCATGGGGTACTTTCCATAAGATCATCTCTCAATGCAAATCAAACTAGCTTTTAGGCTAACTGAAATAAAACCATGCCAATCTCTAGGTATGGTGAAGGCAATGTGATGGGCCAAGGGAACTTTATCAGGATGCATAGTATCCTAAAAAAAAATTAAAAAAAATACTTAAAAATAAAAATCTGCCTGCCTCTATGGGAATTTAACATAGGGGTGTACTCACTTATGCACCATGTATTTTAAGGAAGAACATTTATTTATTTACGATACATTATTCATTCACAAAGAAAATTGGTGTCCTTAAAGGTTGGATTTTTCCTAATTTTTTAAATTAAGGCATTAAGTTCAATTTCCAAAATATGATTTTTTATTCCTCTTTTTAGTCAACTTTAGCATGGGTGTATTCACTTATGCATTGCACTGTATGTGTGTGTGTGTATGTGTGAGTGTGTGTGTGTATGCATATATATATATATATATATATATATATATATATGTGTGTATGTATGTATATATATATATATATATATGTGTGTGTGTGTGTGTGTGTGTGTGTATATGAAGAGTTCAGATGCAAAAGCCTCTAAATGCCATCTGAAATTTTCTTCTAGAATGATCATTTTTATGAAGCTTGTATATTTAAGTTAGCTGTAGGTGACACACCTGAATGAATGGCTCATTAAGTATGCAGGGGCATTGTCTCACCAGGTGTGAACTACTAAATATGCATGATCGTTTACGCCCCATCCGCATATTGGCTTTCCAAACTAAAAGTGTTTCACAAAACTAAAATCAATTTATCGTTTTAAGTGAATGATTAGGCAGGGTGATTTTCACATAATTTTGAAGAAAAAAACTCTAGGGAAGGACATCCATTAGTCAAAAGTCTTATTGCCACATATTTAGTATGTGTTTTGTGGCTTTATTTCAGAATCTTTCATTTTTAGTTTTTTCAATAACCATGCATAAACATTATTCTCTCAAAAATGAAAACATGTACATACATGTGGCTCACATATTATGGTAGTCCTGTTTGTGCTAAATAGAGTGTATTTTTTTTTTTTTTGCCATTAATATGTTTATAAGCAATTGAAAAAAGCACAAATGTCAGGGCATGTCAGAACATCTCAAGGACCCCAAAAACACCCTAGACCTCAGAGGGTTAAGAATAAACGGCGACGAAAGACGTTCTAATGAGCCTCAACTGATAATCACAGCGGAGAACATCACACTTAGCTCTGTGCTCAGCTGAGCGTAGTCAGCGTTGTGCTCGCTCTCACTGTTTTTGGAAATTTCCTGCTACAGAGATCGTGAGACATGCGGGAAATAGACCGGCGTGAGCTCACTTAGTCCCGTTTATTCAGCCCTGTTTCGGTGCTGAAGAATGAGGGGAAGAGTTGCCGAATCATTTCATAATTGATGAACCTTACACAGTTATTGAAGCAAATCACCACTGAACTGAATTGATCTGAATAATGACTCTATTGTCTTTACAGGAGTCAGGAGAATCTGTTTGCATCATTATTTTTCTGTTTATTCCAGTGAAGCTGCTCTGAATCAGTCTGTACTGTATAAAGTACTATTTAAAGTCTCTCTAACACAGTTAAACACTCTCAATGAAAGATTATTTTTTTATCAGAACAACTTTAAGAAATCCTTAGAATTATATTGAAAATGCTGGATCTTATGCTGTAGAATCACAGGGTGGCTGTAATCAATACGGTAAATCAAACTCAGAGATTAGACTATAAATTAGTTCAGTCATTCAGGTCAAATGATGATTATGTCGAAACATAACCAACACCACCTGATCACCTTTTCTCTTGTCTGGTTGTTACAACCCAGTTATGCTTAAAACGGAGAAGTCTTTCCTTTGAGTTTTCCGGGTACAGACGACACTGTTGTCAAAACGATTCCCATTCACACGGATCTGCGAAAACGACTAAAAACGCTGTATTCTGCTGCCAGGCCATCAGATGGCGATGAAACACTATAGACTGAACACGTAATACGCATGTGCATGACCTCATCGTCTTCAGAGATTCACATTTTGATTATTTACAAGGAGACCATTTTCAAAAACTTGCACTTTCAAACCCGTTTTCAAACGTTTGCGTTATCAGGCCCCAAAACACCATTGTCGTGTAAATGAACGTAAAAAGTTGTGACACCCTTATTTTAACACTTTTGAGTGTGGTCTGAAATAAATTCCCAGGAGAGTTAATTTAACACGGGAGTTTTTGCTGTGTATATATAGATGAAGTGTGATCTTGACGCATCTGTCAGTGCAACACTTCTAGAGGTTGTGAATTTGTGGTTTCACAAGCACAAACTTAGTAGCCTAATAAAAGCTTCATGGTGCACACCCACACACACACACACACACACACACACACACACACACATAGCAACACAATGTGTTAGTGATGTGATGGAAAAAAAAAGTGTAACTGAAAAAAAAAAAGAAATAGACACATAAAAATTACTCTGAGGACACTGTATTGGGTCACTTAAAAATAACTATATTTCATTATGTTGAAATTGTTTTCTCTGACAAATACTCAGTAGCTACAATAGCTGGGTTTCCATCCAAACATAAAGTTTAGAAATTTTGCGTTTCCATCACTCGTTTCTGATGCGATACTTCAAAATATGCATAAAAACAGGGTGATGGAAACATTGACAACTAATGAGAGGATAAATATGTTTGTATTGATTTGTGTGGATCTGTTCATTTTAAAGCACTTTGTTCAGTGTCAAACATAATACTTCTTTATGGACTTGGTCGGTTTCTGGACGCCACTGTACAGTTCAGCTCACTTTCTGATCCAGAGCTTTTCAAAGTCAACACAGTTTTACACCAGAGATCTTTCTGATCGCTTCTTCAGCTGTGTCATAGAGTCAGGACTAAACACTCAGTGGATGAGATCAGAGGAAGTTACCAACCAGAGGAGGAGCTGATGATGTTTAAAGAAGAGCTGTAACTATATATAATGAAGAGAAAGACTGACAGAAACACAAAATGGTTGATAAGTGTGATCTGTGTCTGCTGGGACTGATCATTCTCTCTTCACTTCTCACAGGTAAAGAAATCTGTATTTTCTCTAAAGACATTTAGTGGAATTAGTCTGGAAAGAGTTCATTTGAACATGCTCAGTTTATTCTTGCACACATTCACGTTGTGATCTCAGAGTTGTGTATTGATACACACAGATCATACTGTATTATTCCTGATACTGGACATAGTGTCACTCAAACATCTGATGATGAAGAATTATCTTCATATTAAGAGTGTAAGGGTGGATTTCCTGCAGAGGTTCAAGCTGCAAGACTAGCGAATGACTAAAGAAAAGTTGTCAGCAAGATGGTAGAAAACTGTACATTTCTTGTCTATTCCACCCACTGCCACTTATACCAATGACGGAAATAAGCGCAGTTACAATAGATTAATATGTGGGAGAGCGTTGCTATAGAGAGTGACGATATTGTATTGCAGTTTGTAGCACTTCAAAGTCAATACCAAATCAAAACTATTTAACACATTATTTGTAATTGAAAAGGTTTAATGACAAAATATGTTTATAGTTATACTTATTACATGGCTTGGTTGAATTCCAATGTAGAATGCGGTGTGTTATTTCTTGATAACCGCTGTGAAGTATAACAGACCGTTGCCATGAAAAACAGAGCGTTGCTATGGACGCAGTTCTGTTCACTCTGGCAATTTAATCGTTTTTAAATCAATAAACTCCTTTTTAAATCAATATTTTGAGTCAAATTATTGACTTATTTGTTAGGTAGCCATGTAATAAGCGGGATAATGTATAGCGAGGCGGTTGTTATAGCAAATACAACCCCTTCAGGCTGATTCAAGCTCTGCTTCGCGTCCTGATCAGCCTGTCGGGGTTGTATTCACCATAACAACCGCCTCGCTATACATTATCGGATAATAGTTACAAAATAGATATGTATGAGATAATGATAACTTATACCATTAATCTTACTCAGCATGTAAATGTTTCCTGAGAGCTAGAGAGAGAGAGAGAGAGAGAGAGAGAGAGAGAGAGAGAGAGAGAGAGGGAGGGAGAGAGAGAGAGAGAGAGAGAGAGAGAGACTTTTTGACTTTTACAACCTCTTTATTCTACATAAAAAATGTAGATTTACATTATTCCTTCACATTCACATTAAACACACATTTTCTAATAAATAAATAAACATATATAAACCATGTTCTTAACACATTCAATTATAAATACCAATTAAAACTCAACCCCCCATACTCATTGACTGAAACCAGTGCTTCCTTAACACACCATCTCCATTTAAAGTAAATAACATTATTAACATGCTTGTAATATGTATATTCTATAACCACTCGTGCTTCCACTAAGGATCTGAACAAGGCCACCATACAAATGTCTCTTCCTACATTCTTTTCCTGATGAGATTTCAGAATTGCTAATTTAGCCTGACCAATGACAAAATTAGCAAGTACACATTGTTCTCGTAAAGATTTCTTATAATAACAGCCCAATATAAATAAGCTATTGGTATACAGAAACCCTAATTTTGTTATTATTTTTCTCAACAGTTCAAAAATAGGAACAAGTCTAGGGCAGTCACAAAACATATGAAAAATTGTATCAAGCGCATCACAAAATGGGCAATTCGATGAAACATTTTTCATTCATCCTGGCAACAAATTGATTTGTAGCCAAGATACAATGGATCAATCTCCAATTAAGATTACCACATCTCTTAGAAAGTGGAGGTTTATACAAAAGCCTCCAAGATGGAAAAGTATCCTCAGATATAGAGAGTTGAGCTCTCCATTTAGTATCAACTTTTCCTTTCAATTGACCCAAATGTAAAGTTTTAACACATATGTGATACAATATTTTTTTCCCTATACCAACAAAAAACATTTTTCCATAGCCTTTCAATAAGGAAATCGAACCAGAGTCATCAATGCCACATTCTTTAGGAAACACCTTTAACTGAGGAAAGTTCAGCCATACTACACCATCTTCCAAAACATGATTAACAAAATGATCAAGTAATAAAGGAATGGAGGATTTAAAACCCCTAACAAATCCTTCTATAATTCTAAGCGAATTCAAGCCAACTTGATCAGCAAGTGACTGTGAAGTTCTCCATTGTCCTCTTCTTAAATCAATCAAATCAATAACTTTAGTGACACCAGTATTAAAAAATCTATCGATTAAAGATTGAGATATATTTGATGGAAGCTCAATAAGAGGATTAAAAAAAATAGGTTCCTCTACACCATAATGCTCCTCAGCAGTTCTTGATATTTCAAACAAGTCCCATGATTTGAGCACTGAGACATAAAACCCAAAAGACAGATCCGAAAACTTTTTGACAAAAGTTTTCTTCATTAGGAATAATTGTTTGTCAATACCTATTCCACCTATCTCTTTAAGTATAGATCTCCCGAAACACACCCAAGGCACATCATTTGAACTATACAATAGTTTCTGCAATGTTTGCATCCTCATTGCCAAGATCTTTGACTCCAGATGTATAAGCCCTTGACCTCCCTCTGCCACTGGAAGGTAAAGGACTCCTGGAGGAAGCCAATGACATCCATCCCAGAAAAAATTAACCAATGCTTTTTGAACACATTTAAGCAAATCTTTTGGAGGGTCTAGAACAGTAAACTTATGCCACAACATTGAGGCTATAAGGTTATTAATGACCAAACATCTTCCTCTAAAAGAAAGTTGCGAAAGCAGCCATCTCCATCTCTGAAGCCTACCATTAACACGATCAATTAATCCCTCCCAATTCTTCTTTACATATTGTTCATTCCCAAAATAAACTCCAAGCATTTTGAATCCATCCCTGCCCCATTTACACTGTTTTGGCAATTTTGGAGGTACAAAAATTTGCCAATCACCCAGCAAAAAAGATGTACATTTTTCCCAGTTAATGCAAGCAGATGATGCTTTTTGAAAATTATTTAAACAAGAAAGTAACCTGGTAATATCCTCAGAATGTTTTATAACTATCGTTACATCATCCGCATAAGCAGTAAGTTTAATGGGAGCAATTTCAGGGGAATCAGGAAGAGAAACACCACATAACTGTTTCCTCAGCATAACTAAAAGTGGTTCTATAGACATCGCATACAGAAGGCCTGATAGAGGACAGCCTTGCCTTATGCCTCTGGTCACTGAAAAAGATCTAGTCAAAGATCCATTAATCTTAAGCATACTATAAATATCACTATACAGCAGCTTAATACAAGATACAAAGTATGGACCAAATCCAAAAGCTTCTTAAACTTCCAAAAAGTCTTCCAAAAGTCTTAAACATGTAGTGGTGGTCTACTCGGTCAAAGGCCTTCTCCTGGTCCAAAGAAAGTAAGCCAATGTCCAACTTGTATCTTTTTGCAACAGAAATGATGTCTCTCACCAAGAATAAATTGTCAAAAATTGTCCGCTTAGGGATGCAAAAAGTTTGATCCACGTGGATTATGGTTGCCATATGTTGTTTGAGTCTGTTAGTCAATGTTTTTGACAGGATTTTAAAATCAACACATAACAGTGAAACTGGTCTCCAGTTTTTTAGGCATCCAAGATCTCCTTTTTTGGGGATCAATGTCAACATTGCTCTCCGGCAACTTAAAGGCAAAGTCCCTCCATTAATGCATCCTAAAAGGACATCATACAAATCTTGGCCCATTAGTTTCCAAAAGGATTTGTAAAATTCCACTGTAAGGCCATCTATCCCAGGTGACTTCCCGAGGCTCAACTCCTGAACAGCCTGTGAAACCTCAGAAAAGGTCAAAGGATTGTCAAGCTGTAACCTTTCATCCTCTGAAATATTTGGCAAATCCTGTAAAAATTGGTCTGTTGTTGAGTCATCACACTGGTCAGAACAATACAAGTCCTCATAAAAAGAAATTGCATGAGACTGAATCTCTTGTTGATTAGTTGTCACTCGTCCATTTGGAAGTTTCAATTGATGAAATTGTTTTCTCTCCCTTGGCTTTTTTTCAAGTCCAAAAAAAAAAGTGGTGGGACTGTCCATTTCATTAAGTTGGGAAAATCTAGTTCTTAAAAAAGCAAATTTTCCTCTTTCCTCCAACAGATTTTTCAACAGAAGCTTATTTTCTGTGATGTGATCAACAGAAGTTAGGTCATCACGAACATTCCTGACGCTTTGTTCAAGGATGCTTTGTTCTAAAATCTTCATTTCTTCTTTTAGGCTTCCGATACTTTGTGCAGTATATTGTTGGCAAAATATCTTTATATGGACTTTACCAATATCCCACCATTGACTTAGTGACTGAAATCTATTTCTCTCTTCTTTCCAAGATTCCCAGAAAATATTGAAAGATTGAAGAAAATTGTGATCTTGTAAAAGTCTATTATTGAAACGCCACTGTGATTTATAGATTTTAGGAGATATAACCGAGACAGACATTGAAAAATAATGGTGATCAGAGAGAAAGGAGGGAGAAATACAACTATTAAAAAAAATATCTCTGTGTCTTTTTCTAACATAGAACCGATCCAATCTGGCTCCAGACAATCTATTTGAATTTCTCTTTAACCAAGTATATTGTCTCATCCCAGGAAAAGCCTCTCTCCATAAATCTACAAAGTCATGGAAATCAATCAGATTTTTCAAAATTCCAGCAGATAATGGATGGGGTTCATCATGATTCCGATCTAAAGATGGATTTATTGTACAATTAAAATCCCCCCCCCATTACAACCACATTATCTTGAGAACACTGTAACAAAGCATCAGAAAGTTTTCCAAAGAAAAGTACACGCTCCTGACCAACACTTGGTGCATAAATATTAAAGAAGGTATAATCAATTTCACCAAGAGTAATATCTACTCGCAAAATTCTACCAGGCATAATTTCAAACATTACTGGTTGATTACCAATACGAGACGAAAAGAGCATGGCAACTCCTGCACTTAAATTTGTTCCATGACTCAATAAAGTGTTTCCCTTCCAATCTCTAACCCAGTGTGCCTGATTTTGTAAATCTGTATGGGTTTCTTGAAGCAAGATTATATCTGCTTTTTTAAAGATTAAATAATCAAATAAAGCAGCTCTCTTAATTGTGCCCCGGCAACCATTAACATTAAAGGTCCCTATGTTTAAGAATGTCATGTGATAAATAAAAAAGGGGCACAAAAAAAACCCCAGAAAAATAAATGCAAGGAGAATCATGGCTATATTATTTCTTATGACAGACTTTCAATTTCTGCTTAACAGCACTGATGTGTTTCTTAAGTCTGTAACGTTTGGGCTGGTCAATTTCATCAAGTGTAGCTTTTCTCATAGCCATAGAAACAGATTCAACAAAAAGTTGTAAATCAGGAAAATAAATCTCAAGCTTAGGTTTTCGCTGATTAAATGTAGCATCAAGGAAATTATTAATCTGCTGAACAGAATAAAGAGACTTCAGTTTAAAACTGGAGGCTTTCCCTTCAGAATTTCCTTGAGAATTCAATCCAGTCACACCCGTTTCATCTGATGTATCACTGTCAGCACTATCATAGTCAATCAACTGAGATTCAACTTGTTCTAGCTCTAGTGGCGAGTCTGTTATATTCTGTGACAAATTTTCAACCAGCATTTGAGTCTCCCCCGCAAACTTAATCTGTGCATCAGAATCATCCACTTCATTTTTTTCCGCAGCAACTACTACAGAGTCATTTCCACCTCCATCATTCAAAAGTGCATCTGAATCAACAGAATGTTCATTTGCACTCACATTGCTTGGTGATTCAAGTACAATTTGATGTGCTCTATCACCAGACAGAGTCATCGTCTCAACTTGTTCTTCATTTTTTTCACCCGCACTATGGTTTTCTGTAGCTGGAATTACTTGCTGTACATTAGCAGGTTCATCCTCATTTTCCACTACACTCACATCCTCAACATTTAACGGGCACGTCTGCTTTATATGTCCATATCGGCCACAATTAAAACATTTCATCGACTCTGTGCTAATAAATATTGTGTAATCCTTGCCTTGTAAAGTCATCTTTGCAGAGACATTTAAAGATTGACAATCTGCATTCAACACCATGTGTGTTTGGCGCCTAAAAGACATTATATGCTTCAACTCAGGGTTTTTTAGGCCAAGAGGAATCATCTTTAAAGGCCCCACTAATTTGCCGTAGCGAACAAGTAAGCGCTCTAATGAGTCATTAGGAATGAACGGGGGTACGTTAGATAACATCACTTTTTTTGCCAGATTAGATAGCGGTAAAACTGACAAAAAACATCTCTTACAGACAAACCACGCTCAACCAAAACGTCTACCATAGACTCCTCTTTAAGAAAGACAACAATGGCTTTATTCATTCTAGATGCCGATAAGATATTACGAGCACCTAACTCATCTCCAATAGCATTTAAAACATCTTCGACTTTGATGGATTCGTCCGGCATACATTTACAACCATGCCGTGCGGTTAAAAACGAAAGACCATCAGAATGCGTCCCCATTTCAGCAGCACTTGACACAAAAAGTTTAAATTACACCCTAAAAACAATAACACAGATCCGCAAGAAAAAGAAGGAGATGTAAGGAAAAACTTACAGAAAGAAGCACCGTCAGCACTCACTCAGACGCTCACACACCTCTCGCAGTCACTCATCCACGCATGCGCAAACGGAAACGAGAGAGAGAGAGAGAGAGAGAGAGAGGGAGAGTAAGAGACAAAGAAATGAGGAAGTAAAGAGAAAGAGCCCCAAGAAAAAGAGCCAAAGCATAAAAAAAGACAGAGCAACAATTTCAATCTTTTTTATCCTTTCCTGACCATGTGACTTTAACTCAACTGTGAGACGTTTAAACTGACCAATCAGATAATTCGAACTTCCCCCACCATACTAAAGGTGTGACAATTCATCAGTGTGTGAGAGTGTGTTGTTTGAATAAGTGAGGAAAAAACGGTCACACTTTACAATAAGGGTATATGAATAATCATGTACTAATACCTGGATTAATACTTAATTCAACATGAACTAATGATAATTAAAAGCATGAACTAATCATGAACCAATGACTACAGCCTTAACTACATGTTAGTACATGTTTGATATTTAATGCATTCATTAACTTTTATGGATAAACCAAATCAAACTGCCTCTTAAAGAAGGAATAAGAAGTACCCTGACTGCACCTCCGCTCTCTGACTTCTGGAAAAGTCACACAACAACTTAACTGGGCTGAATACTTGTTGTGTTAGAGCATCATGTGCATTTGATAGTAAGTTTAAAATAAATCATGAGCTGAATTTGGTAAGTAGTTAACAGTTAATTAATTATGATTGGCCCTCTCACCCAGTCAACACGTTGATCTCACAGTGATCTCTCCATATGATCATCAATGTCACAGTGAGCTAAAAGTGTAACCTCACAGCGCACTCACTGTGTGCTCATACTATGATCACAATATGAGCTCATCCCAGATAGAAATGTTATTGGACATGGACTCCAACATCGCTCAGACGTCAAATTTTGGTTGAAAATGAAAACTGGGTTGACGTCTAAACATTTGTTTGATGTCAGGCTCTATTTACTTTTATGTACTAAAAATGTTTTTCTTATTCTAAAGTTAACCCTCTATTGCATGATATATGAAATAATAGAGAAAAAAAATATTTCCACACATTTTATTACCAGTCATAGAGCACGTTGAACAATTCAACACATAATTTACAAAAATGATAATAATAGGGGGTAGATCTAGGTATGTTACTTTGGCGCAACAACATGCAATAATGGGAATAAATGCAAAAAGTGCAGTCTATTTAAAATATATCTCTTTATTTCATAACAAAACACATTTTATGAAAGATCTTCAACATCAACTTCATTTAAAAACAAACAAACATTTGTGCTGAAAAAGTAATACAGTTACAACTAGTTTCCATCTTAGTGGGGTTTGTTACCTAGAAGTAACAATGCGCAACAAAGGAGTATTATTTTTATGCATTCATTCTCATTCAATTTTCATGTTAAAAATCAAAAACTCAAAACTAAATCAAAAACTAATTTGTGTTGTTTAAAACAGACTAAAGAACAAACAACACTGGTGGATCATTCAGTATTAAAACATAAATCATGGATGAGCCACTTCTTCATCTCAGGTTACTGTGTGTGAAAGGAGAAGAATCAGTTTTTGTCAGGAGTGTGACACAGAAACACGTCACATTTCATGCACTTGATTATGCCATTGCATCCAGGATATTTACACCTCCCTCTGTTTTCACTGTAGACAGACCAGTGGTCTATGCGGTCCAAGCGGACTGGGGCCGGGGGTAGAGGTGCAGTTGCTCCCCGTCTTTTTTTTCAGGTCTAAACCTGCCTGGACACTCAGAGATGTACGTCCCCTCTTGCTGCAAAGTGTGTCCACTGTTGCATATTGTTGCTTTGAGGAAACATAGCTATTTTACCCATTTACAAAAGAAACATTCAATGAAAACATAATCAACAGAGTGAAATTAAATCAGAACTTACCCAAAATTGTGAAAATATTTTTTATTTCATGGAAATCCTAAGGAAAATGTCACTTTTTCAAAGTTTTGTGGAGCTGAAAAAACATGGCTGCCGCATGTGAGTGCAGGTGAGGAAAAGACATTGAAAAGGGGGTTGGACAAGTCATGTAATCAAATTCAAGCATTCTATTGGCTTTTCATACTTCCTCCAGATTAAAATAAGCAGTTTTTTTTTTTTGGGGGGGGGGGTGTATGATTTTGTAAGCCTGAGAATATGAGGGAAAATGGGTATGTTACCCTGAAGCAACACTATGCAATAGAGGGTAATGATTTTATACATTTTGGATTGTTGAAAAAAATAATATGTAACTGCATTCAAGTCTTTTCTTTTAGTGTCATTAATGCAAATTTATTTGGCATTATTGCAAAAACAAAACACTTCAAAAGACCTCAAATAACAACAAAAAACTGATTTAATGTATTTTAAAAAGTTTAAATATATATATTCATAACAAAAGCTGTTATAAGAGCAGTCAATCACATCCAAAAAATGAATGGATCTCTATGGCGCCTCTGCTGGAAGTGTACGGTAATTACACTTTTTGGCAAAACTATATTATCTGCAAAAAAAATTCTAACCAGCAGATGATAAAATTCGCTGTTAACTACTTCCCAAACTCAGCTCATGATTGATCATAAACTTACTATCAAACACACAACGAGTGTTCAGCTCAGTGAAGTGATGTTGTGTGGTCAGAGAACAGAAGTACAGTATCATCACGACTGTGTCTGGATGGAGAGTGAACTACTGATCCCAGCAAACCTTCCCTGAGTTTTGCTCCTTCCTTTGGGAACTGTTCCACAAATATTCTTTGTGGGTTTTGAATTGTTATTTTGTATTTAGCTGTGCATAAGTCACAGTAGGGTGAGTTTGAAGGAAAGAGAGAAACACAGAACAGATAAAGAGCTTTTAAGGTCAGTTATTAGTGAATTTTCTACGGTTGAAGAGGAGGATCAACTAATCCTGTGCCGTCCAGTAATGTTTATGACAAAGCTGAAATCAAGAGTTCAAGATATGATGATATTACATTATTTACATTTGTTTCAGAGTCAGGGTATTTCTTATTCCTTCTTAAAGAGGCGTTTGATTTGGTTTATCCATAAATGTTAATGAATGCATTAACTGTCAAACACCGGAAAAAGACTGTATGATTTGAATCTTCTGCTTGTTATGCTGGTGTGGTTTATGTTTTTTCATTTATTAATATAATAATGATCACTGAGATATTCTGTGTTTCAGGTATCAGTGGAGTGGATCATGTGTTCATCAGTTCTGGTGAAAATGTGCGTCTGTCCTGTAATAATGCTCTTGCTGACTGCAAATCTAAAACTACATGGATCTACTCTAACAGATTCAGTCAATCAGGGACAGTTGAACTGATTACTAAAGGGATAAAGAAGAAAGACACAGAGAGACATGAGAGACTGAGTCTGGAGTCTGACTGCTCTCTGAACATCAAGAACGTCACAGAAGAAGATCATGGATCTTACAGCTGCCAACAATATGTGAACGGACAGAAACAAGGACCTGATGCTGATGTTTATCTGCATGTTCTTCATGGTAAGTTTATGATTATGTGGTCAGTTTAAAAAGATTCTTTATTAAACTCAGATGATGATTGAAGAGTCTGTGATTTGTGTCTTGTGTTCAGTTTCAGTGTCAGTGTCATCATCATCTTCATCATCATCATCATCATCATCTTCTTCTTCTTCTTCATCATCTTCATCCTCACAGACTGAGATCAGTCCAGGCCGCTCTGTGACTCTCTCCTGTCAGTTGTATTCATATACTGGATTCTCCTGTGATGATTGGGTTCGTTCTGAGGGAGTTGAGCTGTTGTGGGTGAATCAGGCTGGTGTTGATCTGAAGACAGACTCCAGATATCAGATATCATCATCATCAGATCAATATCACTGTCTCATCACTCTGACTACAACACTCCTGAATGAAGATAACAACAGAGAGTGGAGATGTCGGCTTACTCACAGAAATCAACTCGAGACCTCAGTCAGATACACTGTCAAGTATTCAGGTGAGAAAACACTCTTTTCTGACAGATTTGTGAAAACTTTCACACACTGGCTCTACTCTTTCTGATGACTTCATACGTTTGGCAATTGTACAATATTAGTGGTCATCAGTAAGTCATAAACTGCATGTAAAATCCTTATAATTCCCAATATTGACCTCCTATGGGTCATACATGAAATATTGCATAAATCTATTAAAACGAGTATGACCCATGAGGGAGGTCAATATTGGGAATTATAAGGATTTTTATGCAGTTTGAGGAATTCTAAGGCTTAATAATGTCCTTGATTCAGGAAAGCTGAAGGTTTATGGGAAGCAGCTCACTGTGTTTCACTCTCATATAAACCAGGAATAAATGATACAGTAACATCTCTCTTCTCAACTACTGCCACTGTAAGCTGTGATGATTGAACACAAACTGCATGTCATGATCAGTATGAAAATATGATGTTAATGTCCTGATGCGTCTGAACATTCATCTTCTGCAGCTCCAGTCGCTTCAACAACACTGACTACAGTCAGAAGCTCAAACTCTGAGAAGACATCAAGCCGAACTACAGCAGCAGCTTCTACACAAGGTTCATGATCACATGATCACTGTCACACATCATCAGTCTCTCGCTTCAGTGGTTTGCACTGGCTCTCACAGACTGCTTTATCATCACACATATTATCATCAAAAAAAGCTCTTTAGTCAGATTTGTCAGTGAGTTTGATGCAAATGACCGGTCTTGTACAGTCTGTTGTCTGATGCAAAATAATCATAATATACAGCTAGTGTAACTCACGCCACTCACATGATAAATTAATAAAATCATAGTGAGGATTTATTAAACACAACTCATCCTATGTTAGTGTGAGCGGGTTCCAGCACCAGAACTGAGTGTCACACTGAACCTCTCTAGACTACAGCAGTTTGTAAGAAATGCCTTGACATTGTGTTCATTCATTAAAATATGAAATAAAATATGAAAAATAATATTTCTATTTCCATCTTGTTTTTAATAGTTGCAACATCAACTACAGCAACAACACTTTCTCCAGATACCAAAGCAAACTCTCTGAATCCAGGTGTGTATGAACATCATCCTCATTTGACCGACTCGTTCGAACAGCTGATCACAGATGGAGTTTTTCTAATCCTCTCACTTTCCGTTTTTTTGTTTTGGTCTGTGTGACTCCGCCCACTGCCAGTTCAGCCAATAGTATTTCCACACCCCGGGATGCCAGATAGCAGGAAACACAGTGTATTGTAGCCTTGGAAACGGGCAAACAAACTGGGTCAGAGATTGCAGATTCTACACAACCTAAAAAGCCTTGATATCCATCTAAAAATCTCTATGAACGAGAGTATATTAAAACGCGAATAAATCAACTTACAGTAAAGCCCTATTCGCACGGGATTAGTATTACCTAGGGACCTCCGGTAAATTGTAATAATCGCAGAGGTCGTCTGTGATTTTTATCCCGTGCGAATCTGCCATGTCTGTAAAAATGTCTGTAAAAATTCCCCCGAAAATTACCTACCGTATTTCGGCCAACACAGGGGTCCTCTGATAATACCAGTCCCGTGCGAATCCCCATGTCTGTGATTTGGGCTGTTTTTCTGTGAGCCTATCGTTTCCTAAAGAACGTAATAACCATTATGGGCCGTTTAACAGTCCATTTTACGTCTGTATTAAAACTATATTAACAATAAAATCTCTCGATATGCTCTACTCCAATCCGATTATAGTTTTTCTCCAATAAAAACTATGAAGTGCTGCAAAAGAGAAAACAAACTACAGTAAAGACGTGATCCGGAAGCTCAACTCGGACTGTTGTCATGGAAACGTCAAATTAAGCATTTTGGCGCAACATGGAAGCTCTTTTGGAAAGTTTGGACGCTTTTTGTGGTAGTGTAATTTAGTATTCTGTATCGTGGAGCATTTCTTTGTCTCACACGTACGGCCTCTAAAGACGTCCATCCTGTAAGTATCTCAAGAAATCAAAGTGTGAAAGAGTAAAAATGATATAAAATGAAATAAACCAAATAAAATGAATAGAAAAACAAGCCTATCGCGACGCTTCGGTATTTATAATACCTTCTTCAGGCAGGCTTGTTGTAAATATGGACAAAGAATAAAAGAAAAAGAAGATATATTGTTATATATTTATACAATAATATACTATTCTATAATATATATAATATATTTCTCTAATAAATTGGTTTTAAATTAGTTCTTTTTTTGAATTGCAATACTGCAGCGCGATCTTCGTTTCAGCACGGTCAGCTAGTGAAGTGTGAATGGGTGGGCGCACGCTGTAAAGTCCGTAAACTCGAGGGAATTACGAACATTTATTTGCCCGTGTGAATGAGCCACCAAAAACACAGACGTCAGGGGGTAATTTCTTAATTACAGAGGTCCAGGGGTAATACTAATCCCGTGCGAGTAGGGCTTAAGTCTCCTCGGCTTTCATTGTCAATTACGCTCGTTCTGTTGCGTGTCCTCAAACTGGCAACCCGTGTGAGCGTCGAGTCTGAGGAGGCGGGGAAACTACGATCTCTGATGTTTTGAACATAATGCTGGATACACACCAAAAGATAATCGGGCTGATTTTGGGCCAATTTCCCCCCTTCCGACAATCCTAGCTGTGTCCCGATTATCTTGATGGTTCAACAGATTATCTTATCAGATTTTCCCTTGGTGTGAGGTGTGTTAAGAGTGTCCGAACCTGATCGGCAGAACGTCGGAGCCCCGATCGCGAATCGTAAATATTCAACATGTTGAATGATGTGTGTGGGGGAGGGAACCCCGAGGACAAACGCACGCTCTGGAGATTATCACGTGAAACGAAACAATATCAAATCAGAAAGCGAGATGATGGAAGACGAAGCATAACAAACACAGTCATGGCGCAGCACAGAGTGAAATTGATGAGGACAGCAGAGATGGAGGATCAGCTTGTTGATTTGTAGCAACAGCACAAATGTTTATACAACGTGTCGTGTAAAACCTTTCCAAGCACTATATCGTCCGCCATGCTTATTCTGAAGTCTCGCGAGATTTCCTGTGTTTACAGTCGAGACTCTGGTTGAATATCTGTTAGTGTGTGGTGTGCTGTCTTTGTCACATCATGGCACATCACACACTATAGGAGCAAAACGGTTAAATCTAGGATTTTTTGTCCTCTTGTTTGTGGTCTAATCACATTTTGAAAATCTTATAAGATGTAAAAAGTCTTTTGGTGTGTACCCAGCATAACTCATCCCATGTTAGTGTGAGCAGCTTTCAGCACTGATACTGTAGCTCTGGACTACAGCAGTTTGTAAAATAAATGCCTTGATATTGTGTTCATGCATTAAAATATTATATATTTCTATTTCCATTTTGTTTTTAACAGTTGTAACATCAACTACAGTAACATCAACTACAGTAATGTCAACTTCAGCAACAGCACTTACTCCAGATACCACAGCAAACTCTCTGAATCCAGGTGTGTGTGAACATCATCCTCATTTGACCGACTCGTTGTTCGAGCAGCTGATCACAGATTTTGACTCAAGCCATGTTTAATTTGTAATCTTCATCACTTTCTAATTCCATTCTCTTGTACATCACCAACAATCATAAACATGAAAACTAATACCGTAATGTAAAAAGTAACTGTCATTAAATGTCAGACACATCATTCTCATCCAGACAATCCTAAACAATCATGTCACATTCATTTAGTGAACATATGAGGTACAGTCTGTTAGTGTACAGATGGCTTTCAATACATATCAATTTCTATAAAATCATCATCACAAGCATCATTTACATGATAAATAAGGATAATTATGCTATTAAATATGCCATTATTATGTATTTGGTTAAACACAGTAATATAGTCCTGCTAATGGTCTCTCTCTCTCTCTCTCTCTCTCTCTCTCTCTCTCTCTCTCAGTGATTGTGGCTGTGATTGTTGTTGTGGTTGTTGTCGCCGCTTCATTCGCTCTTCTCCTTCTGGCTCTTATTCTCTGGGTGATTCGTAAAAAAAGAGCGGGTGAGTTTTTCATATTTTGTAACAACAGACAAAAACATCTGATAAAATAAATATGTAATTTAGACAAATTTCTTTCTCTAAAAGTGAAGATAAATCAATGAGTTAACAAAAATAATGTTTCTATTCTACAGCACTAGATTCTTCTAGACTCTTTTAAAAACTGATTGTCATCTGCATTAGAGACTGTGTGTGTGTTTGATCATAAACTTTCCCGTGACATTATGTTTCAGGCAACAGAAGAGGGACTGGTGACTCTGTGGTAAGTATTGCAGGTTGATCCATGAGTTATTAATGTTCATAAGGACTGACCCTGAAATATGACACTCTTATTACTCAGATTATAAAATGTCAGGGTTCTCAGCAGACAGTTCTGTCAGTCTTGTCTTAGTTTAATCTGTCTTTGTTTGTGTTGTGTTTGAGCACATGGCTCTGTCTTTATTTGTGTTGGCCATGTGTTCCTCTTGTCCCGCCTACTAGTGTCCAGTTACGCCCTCTTGTTAAGTCGTTGATGAGTCCTCGTCAGTCTGAGTGTGTGCTCACCTGTTTTTTGTCTGAGGGGCTGTTCACACGACAAAAACGTAAAACCTTTTATGCATTTTGGCCTTTCATTTATACAACAATTGTGTTTTGGGTCCCTGAAAACGCAAAGTTTTGAAAGCGGGTTTCAAAGTGCAAGATTTTGAAAACAGTCTCCGTTTAAAACATAGACAGTATAAGAAGTGGACAGAGCCATCTCATTGGATCTCAATTGAGACAAGTGAAGCCCATTTTTAGCGATTTCTTAGCACTTCCTTTCCTGACGCGCAGACTCAAACCGAGCTTGACGATGTAGATGTGACGTGAGCAACCCGTCTGTCTTCTAGTGGCTGTGCCAAGAGAAATATGAATCATTCCCTTCTGAATCTTGCAGAGACGGAGTGTGAGTAGGAGCTGTTCATGAGCTTGGAGCAGGAGCAACTTTTGCTAGGTATTCTGATTAATTATTTTGTCATTTTGCCTCCACGTCCCCCCGATTGCCCGCAAGCTTCTCCTTCCGTCCATACGGTAATCTCTCGACTGTGCAACAGAGAGTCGCGTGGTTATGACGCAATCGTTAGCCTACTTTTACAAAAACTGCTTCTACGGGGCCATAACATAAGCTACAAGGTAATGGAGCATTTTATACATTGTCGTGTTTCTTTAGAAATAAATAATGGACAAATGGAGTCTTCAAACGCCTCAGATGTAAAGTTATTCGCTGTCAAAGTGACGCCAAAATGAATGGGAGTCAATGGGATGCTAACAGCAGGTGAAGTTCTGCTACAAGATGGTGGCACGCGGCCGGCTTCAACTTCCGGTCGACTTCCTTCCCGCTTGGTTTAAAACAACAGAAACGTGAATCTGTGAAGACGATGAGGTCATGCACATGCGTATTACGTGTTCAGTCTATAGTGTTTCATCGCCATCTAGTGGCCTGGCAGCAGAATACAGCGTTTTTAGTTTTTCCACGGATCCGTGTGACTGGGGATTGTTTTGACAGCGGTGTCGTCTGCACGCGGAAAACTCAAAGGAAAAACTTCTCAGTTTTAAGTATATCATTTTCGTGTAAATGTACCCTGAGTGTGTTGTGCTACCTGTGACTAATTGCCCATTGTTCTAGTTGTGGATTTCATCTTGTGTTGTTCCTGTTGTGTGAGTCAAGTCAATCATCCTGTCATGTTACAATAGGATCTGTCATCATAACGTCATGTCTGTATAATAGATTTTCACAAAACATTTATGTGAAATTGCCAGGACACACGTTTTACACATATATTACCTTAACATTTGCAGAACCTGAGGAAAATATTATTATTGGATAGCATTTAATAGCTTGATTTGTCCATATTTCCACTGATGTTTAGGAGCAGACCGATGATGTGACTTATACTGAAGTCGCTGCGTACAGTAAAAAACGAAGCAAAAAGAACAAGGTGAGCGAACACTTCCTCGATGTTGTCCAGCTTCTCTCAACATGATAGTTTGTATTTTCCTCTTATATGCAGTTCTTCTTGATTTGTGTGATTAAATGCAGTTCTTCATGAATTGAGCTCAAACAACATGCTGTAATAATTGTGGGTTGAAACAACTGTGATGTTCATTCAGGTTCGCTGTGATGATAAAGTGACTTATGCTTCCATCAGAGGAGCAAAAGCTGGAGCTCAGGAGAACTGCAGTCAACTTTATGCCTCTGTGAACAAGAACAAATCAGGCAAATAATTATACAAAACCCACATGAGCAGAGGAATATCAGTCTAATATAACTCAATCCTAATGGGTCATTCATTGTTAATACTTTCAATGTCTTTTACATGTTAACAAACACATTGTACTGAATTGTTGTCTTTTGTCCTCTTTGTGTTCTGGCTTTGAGTTCTAGCGCTTCCAGAACTGTTTTAATAACCTTTAGTCTTTAGTTTTAATTTAGCAATGTGGAACTAGTGTGACTACATACTTTCAGGAGTATTTTCAGAGCGGTGAACTCACTGTTGAGGTTTGGGAACATGTTTCTGCTGAGTGTGAGAACTCTGTTAGTTTAACCACATGTTATTAGAGAATCGTGTGGTTAATGAAGAAAGAAAGAAGAGGAACTGACATCTTAACCCACACAGAACTGGTCATCTCTGAACCCACTTTGGACTGAACCTGCTAAAACAAAAATAACTTATTTAATTGATAAATACAAGTATTTAATAATAATAATAATAATAATAATAATAATAATACATAAGTCTTACATAGCGCTTTCCAAGGAACTCAAAGACGCTTTACAAATGAAACAAACAAACAAAGATGAGAGTGCTATTATAGATTGTAGGCGAGCTGAAACAAGTGAGTTGTGAGCAGTTTTTTGTAGGTGGTCAGTGAGTCCGAGTTTCTGATGTGGATGGGGAGTGAGTTCCAAAGGGTGGGGGCAGCGATGGCGAAGGCTCGGTCCCCCAAAGTTCGGTGCATTGATTTGGTGATGGGTTTGAGAAGGTTTAAGTCGGCAGAGAGGAGGCGTCGGGAGGGGCGGTGGTGATGTAGGAGGTCTGTGAGGTGTGGAGGGGCCAAGTTATTGAGGGCTTTGTAGCTGATGAGCAGAACTTTGTAATGGATGCGCTGTTGTACAGGGAGCCAGTGAAGCTGTTGAAGGATGGGGGTGATGTGGTCTCTGGAGCGGGTGTGGGTGAGGAGGCGGGCAGCAGAGTTTTGAACATATTGCAGTTTTTGTAAATCAGAGGAAGGGAGACCATACAGGAGGCTATTGCAGTAGTCAAGTCTTGATGTAATAAATGCATGGATGAGAGTTTCAGCAGCAGATGTGGAGAGGGTGGGGTGTAGGCGAGCAATGTTACGGTTACGGCAGTTTTGGTGATATGACGGATATGGGGCTTAAATGTGAGTGTGGGTTCAAAAATGAAACCAAGATTTCGGATCTGGGGAGAGGTGGTAACTGTATGGCCATCGACAGATAGAGTGAAGTCTTAGGAGGAGGGGAGGTGTGATTTGGGACCAATGATGATGATTTCCGATTTATTGCAGTTGAGTTTAAGGAAGTTGGCGTTCATCCAGGATTTTATTGCAGAGAGGCAGTTTGTGATGGTTAATACTGTGGCAGAAGTGATGGATCTGGTGCTGAGGTATAGTTGTGTGTCGTCTGCGTAACTGTGGAATTTAAATCCGTGATTATGAATGATAAGTCCAAGAGGAAGCATATACAGGATAAACAGAAGGGGACCTAGCACCGAGCCTTGAGGGACTCCGTGATTGACAGGTATGGTGTGAGACGTACAGTTGTTGATGGATATGAATTGAGATCTGTTGGTGAGGTAGGAGGTGAACCAGGAAAGAGCTGAGCCAGAGATGCCAAGATGTTGTAGGCGTTGTAGAAGGATGGAGTGGTCAATGGTGTCGAAGGCGGCAGAGAGGTCAACTAGGAGGAGAATGGAGAGCGAACCAGAGTCAGAGGCGAGCAGGAGGTCATTTGTAACATTGAGTAGTGCAGTTTCAGTAGAGTGATGAGAGCGGAATCCAGACTGAAAGGTTTCGTAGAGCTGATTGGAGAGGAGGTGATGTTTTAGTTGAGAGGCGACTGAGCGTTCCAGGATTTTAGACAGGAAAGGTAGGTTGGAGATGGGGCGGAAATTGTTGGGGTTGTCAGGATCCAGGCCAGGTTTTTTAAGTATTGGTGTGATGGCGGCAACTTTGAAGGAAGAGGGAACTGTTCCAGAGGTGAGAGAGGAGTTGATGATGACCATGATGAGTGGGCTGAGGCAGGGGAGGCAAAGCTTGTCTGGTACCTTTAGTCTGGTACCTTTTATTGGATGCTGAATAAGACAAAACATTTTAAAATGTACTTATTATTCAGTCCCATAAGTACATAAAAACAGTTATTTGTACATATCGCATTAATAACCTTATTAATATTGCAAGAGTAAATTAACTTTCATAAATTGCCATTAAAATCATGTTAAGGAATACATAAAGGATCTGCAATATATGGAAGTTAATCTTCTCTTGTTTTGTCTTATTCAGCATCCAATAAAAGGTACCAGACTAATGCTTGTTTTTATCCATTAAATAAGTTATTTTTGTTTTACCAGGTTCAGTCCAAACTTGTCACAGTGTCTGGTTTGTGTATTCCTGGTGTCCACAAAAGGTCCTCTTCCCCTCGGTGTCATCCACATTCATGTTACTACATTTCCCATGATCCTGTCTGTCACTGAGTGTTCATTGTGTTCAGCTGTTCCCGTCATCATTGTTCCCAGCTGTTCCCCGTTTCATTGTTAGTTCTGTGTGTATATAACCCTGTCTGGTTTAGTATGTGCCATGGAGTCCTTGTTTAATGTCCACCACTTCTGAAGTTTGTTCCTGCCCTGTTCATGTTTATTTCTTATGTTTTGGATTGCCCTTTTGGATTTTACCTTTGCCTGGACCTAGTTTTGTGGACCGGATTTGCCCTTAAATAAACACTGCAATTGGATCCCCTGTTTCTTGTGTGTGGTTACGTGACAAAACTGGGTTCAGAGATGACCAGTTCTGTGTGGGTTAAGATGTCAGTTCCTCTGCTTTCTTTCTTCTTTAACCACATGTGTTTCTCTAATAAACATGTGGTTAAACTAACAGAGTTCTCACACTCAGCAGAAACATGTTCCCAAACCTCAACAGTGAGTTCACCGCTCTGAAAATACTGCTGAAAATACCAGGGGCGTAGCCATCATTTCAAAAGTGAGGGGGACAGAATGCCAAGTGTAATACCAGTTTTTGCTTAATTGGCTTAATATGCTATTTATGTTTAAAGCAATAAAACAGAAAGAAAGAAAGAAAGAAAGAAAGAAAGAAACAAATGCAGATGTTCTGTACTTTATACTGCACATAGCCTAGTATTGTATATTGTACTATATTGTTTACATATTTCAAATTGTTTTTTGTGTAGGCTAAGCCAAACTTCAAGCTTTTAAAACTACTTCAAATTTTCTGGTTAGGCTTTTTCAAGACAACTTAAAGTTTGTCTAAAAATGTTTTATCTAACAGTTTTAAAGTGTTAATGAATTATATGGTAAACACCATGTAGGCTACACGTTACAACGCTGCATGATAGCAGATATAGTGGCTGTTAATGCATGAAAATCCAAATTCAGCATTAACAATCACCATCTTTATTCTAATTTGAAGGGCTTTGATTACATATCTGTGAAAATAAAAGACATTACGAATAAAAAAAAGACTGAAAATAAGCGCACGTTTGTGCGAGTAGTGAATATTTACAATTTCCAAGAAAACTTGTTATTATTATTCAATTAATTATTAAACTCGAGAAATAGGCAGAGTTATTCATCATTGTGCAACACAATTCGGAGACCACATGACAACTTACAGTGCTTGACTTTTTCGTGAAAAAGGAGTGAAGAGTTTTTTTTGCCGTTTTAGCTCATTGCGACCTCTATGATAATGCTGGATACAGCGCGGGTGCGAGCGTGGGCGTGTCGTGATGCACGAGTGACTGATTACCACTGAAATGTGAAAGTCACGTATAGACTATCTTGACTCTTTGAATTTTAAATCTGGATGTATGCACATTGGCCTGCAAAAAAACTCAACTTGTCGTGAACGCGCTTGCACTAAGAAAAAGTGCGGGGGACGAATTTACATTTTATAAAAAGTGTGTGGGGGGGGGGGGGACACGCGTAATCTACCGTAATCTACCCCCGCGTAATCTACGCCCATGGAAAATACATAGTCACACTAGTTCCACATTGCTAAATTAAAACTAGACCAAAGGTTATTAAAACAGTTCTGGAAGTGCTAGAACTCAAAGCCAGAACACAAAGAGGACAAAAGACAACAATTAGGCAGAAACGCATGTGTATTAGTTTAACCATACTGGTTTTAGATCTTCTTTTCCAGGTCTAGAAAATCCCTCTTTTAAATGGCTATCTTGTATATCCAGGTTTCTATGAAATGCCAAAGCTGACTTAATTATAAATAAATAAATACATACATAAATAAATATACGAAGAAATGTAAAAAAGCAAAAATACATAAATAAATACATAAATAAATAAATATATAAAGAAATGTACAAAAAGTACGAACAAGTGAGTATTTATTATACTTGTATTTCCTTATTTATGTATAATTGTATTTTTTCACACATTTTTTTATTTTTTTATTTATACATTTATTTATTTCCACATTTATTTTTGTATATATGTTTTTATGTCTACATTTATTTATTTTCACATTTATTTATTTCTACATTTATTTATTTTCTACATTTCTTTGTCCGTATGCTAATGAGAGGGGCGTGTTTTACCTCAGACATCAGCAATCAAGCTCAGAGTGGCTGTGCTGAAGCTTTGAGGCCACAGTGACACCTTGTGGTGTGACCAAACAAAACGCAAGAGGTGTGCGGACAATATCACATTTTAAGTCATATAATATCACCCTAACTGTATGTAGGGTAACACACATAGCACACATGAACAGAAACTGCACTTCAACAGGTCTGATAGCAGACACTTGGACATGGAAGCGCATGAAAGTATCCACTATTAAAAACAATGTAAATGCGGTGGATAGGGCTGATAAGAGCTTGCGTTTGGCTTGCGTTTATTGTCGATGAGACTCGCACACCAGCGCAGAACGCGGAGAGAAACCAGCGCACATTTCACTGACTCCTACACAAGCATAGGCTATTGATCAATGAGTTTGAAACGCTACTCAATACACATTTCCTAATTTCGTATGCATAACAGGTGACAATTCAAATGCTTAAAACAACCCATATTTCATAGATGCTGCTCTTAGATACTGATTAATCACAAGTCATCAATTTGGAATTATTCTTAAATCAAACAAAAGGGGCTCATGTAAACGCAGCTAGTGAGCCACGCATCTCACGCCATGCATTGGAGCACAGAAGCATCATCATGCCCATTCAAACAGCACCTGTCGTGCCCATGGTCGTGGTGATATACTGTATATATATTTCCCCCTATAAATTGATTTCCAGGGGCGAGTCAATATATTCCATATATGTCAAGTTCTTAATATTAATCGATAAACTACTCAGTTATTATAATAATAAGGCACTATTAAAGCTTGCAAGCCAAACGCAAGCTCTTATCAGCCCTATCCACCGCATTTACATTGTTATTAATAGTGGATACTTTCATGCGCTTCCATGTCCAAGTGTCTGCTATCAGACCCGTTGAAGTGCAGTTTCTGTTCATGTGTGCTATGTGTGTTAACCCTATATAGCCTACCCTACATACAGTTAGGGTGATTACATCAATCACCCATTACAACAATGTGATATTGTCCGCACACCTCTTGCGTTTCGTTTGGTCACACCACAAGGTGTCACTGTGGCCTCAAAGCTTCAGCACTGCCACTCTGAGCTCGATTGCTGATGTCTGAGGTAAAACACGCCCCCCTCATTAGCATACGGACAAATAAATGTAGAAATAAATAAATGTGGAAATAAATAAATGTGGAAATAAATAAATGTGGAAATAAATAAATGTAGAAATAAATAAATGTAAAAATAAATAAATGTAGACATAAAAACATATACATAAATAAATGTGGAAATAAATAAAAGTGGAAATAAATAAATGTATAAATGTATAAATAAAATAATAAATAAATGTGTGAAAAAATACAATTACACATAAATAAGGAAATAAAAGTATAAATACTCATTTATTTGTACTTTTTTACATTTCTTTGTATATTTATTTATGTATTTATTTATGTATTTTTGCTTTTTTACATTTCTTCGTATATTTATTTATGTATTTATTTATTTATAATTAAGTCAGCTTTGGCATTCCATAGGTTTCCAAGATGGTTTCCAAAACAATTTTAAAAATCGTTGAATTTTGTTGTTTTAGCTTATTTTAATGTTAGTTTTTTTTCTTCATAAATAACATTTTGTACCGTTTTGATGCTGGAAATATATGTTTTACATGTCAACGTCTGTGCTTTTGTAATGTACAGTATGTGTAATAAGCAAAGCTTCTGCCTACTCCTTTTGGGTCACTGCGAGTTGTTTTGATCACATATAGATTATATGATTATATATATATATAGGCCTACAGTTTGTTTAGAGCTTTTTTGTTTTTGTTTTTTCTAACCCTATAGACCAAAATAAAACATATTTTTACAAAGAGGCCATTTTTCTTGTGCATTTTCCCAGTTAAATTATTAACTCCCTACTAGGTTATATATTGATATAGTTTTCAAACTCACTGTTCACTAAAAGAATTGAAATAGAAACAGAGCGTATTTAGGCATTTAGGCCAACCGTCTCCATTGGCTTTGTATTGCCTGAAGCCGCCTCCTTGTCATTTCTAACTTATAACAAAGAACAATATCTAAAAGCTGCTATGTGACAAGGTGTACGGCAAACAAGCTACAAAACCCTAGAAACAAGTTTTTATAAGCTGTTGACCCCAAAAAACAAGTATTTAAAGGCACACAAGTGGATACAGGCAACTGAGATAGAGATGCGGGAGGGGAACGTAGTCGGCGACCAGTATAGCTTAGCTTAGCTTACAGAAATATAATATATAAAACTGGCATTTGACTAAGTGACAAAATGTTCCAGCGGATGCTTCACGTCTTATTGCCTGTATCCACTGTGGCATCATGAGAGGTAGAGGATCACCAAAGTGTGGGTTGCTTCACAAATCGAGTCCAGGCAGAGAGCAGATTTTCTGTCTACACCTGTTGATGTTAGCCTTACGCTGACTGAGCTAACGTTAACATACGCTGCTGCTTGGTAACTTCAGACTGTTAGCTAAATATTTAATGTAGAACATTCTGTGTAGCTGACTAAAGAAAAACATTTTTGTAGGCCTACCATGAAAACGAGTCCACTTAAAGGTGATCTAAGTAACTTTTTTACCTTAACTGAACAGCTTCGGAGTCAGTGGAATGGTTATATTACTTATTTCGGGTTGAATGGTGGTGGTTTCGCACCCCCCTTGTGCCCGAGAGCGGAAAAAACTCACTTGCAACCCGCCGGCCTCGCCGTCAGGAAGTATCGCGTGATATCAGGTCTCGCGATGTAACAAATTGCTTGACGGCACTGCACACGTACACGCCCCCATTCAAGCGCCGGCTAGCTATAAGCAAAGGGCAACGATAGTGTAACGACACTGACCGTCTGTCCGGTCAGATGTTCTGAAGTAGCGAATCATGATTGTTCTTCTCATGCTGACTAAATATGAACACTACATGTTCATATTCAGAAAGCCCTAATTGACTAGCTTTCTGACACAAGTCTCTACAAGCAGGCCCTGGTTAATGTTTTACCCGACCTAATGAAATCAACGAACAGGCCCCTGTTTGTTTCTCATACTATCACGTGCTGCGACCACAATTCCCTTACTGTGTCTAACGTTTGTCCTTTGTGTACTGAAGGCAAAATTACAAAGATTGGCTCCATTCAACTAACTGCTTCCCTCATCAAGTTTTAGAACCCCTTAGGCTAAGTGGATTTTAATACAGAACTACTTTTGTCTCAGAGTGCCATCTTCAGATTAAAACCCCCAACCCCTCACGTGGTATGCACCACGAGATGCAACAGATGCCGACCTCACAGATACACACACACATTGACATATATGGACTTCCACTAGTAAAATTTCATTTTACTAACTATTAAAAATGTACAAAGAGTGTTCCAGGTGATTTGCATGTTCACCAGTGTGATATTAGAATAGTTGTGTTTTTGAATTACAGTAATGTAATCTTTAAGTGCCTTTGTTCAACAAAAGAATGTATCTCTATGTTGCTATCTTTGTCAATATACGTCCTTAGTATTGTTTTGATCTCCTCTGCATGACGAAGAAGATTTTTGATAAGAGACTGTGATAAACGTTATGGTTCCATGCGTTTTTAATTCCCTGAGCATAATATCATACTTTGCCCCCTCATGATTCCACACGAGGGTCGGGCTACATTAACACACAAGAAAATCTTCTGCTCGGAATGCTCTAAGAGGATTCGTCGACCACGAAAAAGGGGACGGTACACGGGACACTGATAAAAGCCTAAACCTTCAGTTTCCTCTCTCTCTTCTCCCTCCTCAAAAACTTTGGAAACCCAAGTCCGGACCGGCTTCGGCCTGCTTCTCTTTTCTTCTCTTTTATTTCTTTTTATGTTTTTCTATAGTCTAGTTTCGTTTTCCTATTCGCCTCTGTTCATTCACGAGCTGAATGAACTTAGCCTGAATCATTCCCGGCAACTTCACCTCAAAGAAAGAGACTCTTTGAACCTCCCGCGCTCGCGCTCGCATGGAAGACACAGCACGCGCGCACCGAAGCAAGCCCTGCTTTCTTAAAGAAACACACGCACGCTGCTCTTAGGACACACGCACGAACTCGGCGTTCTTCAGCAACAAAGAGAACCATTTTGCAAGATAAGTTTATTGAACTTCTAATGTGATTTGATTCCTTGCTGTCTCTCAAGGTTACTGTCTGTGATTTTTGCCATGCTGAGATCATTTCGGTGATCTCTCTCATCCTGAACTTTAGTTTCACTTTCTCCCTTCCATCCTCTCCCTCTCTCATCTGTTATTCGTTTAGTCTTGTATTTTGTTTACGTGTCCTGTACATACATATTTACTCGTGTAAACTGTAGTATTTCTGTATTCATTAGTTCCATGTATAGTCCAATTATTAAAATTCATACTTGATTGATTCTGTCTGCCTGCTCATAACTAAAGTCAATGAGATGTTTTCGATCTTAAGCTACAAAGCTGATTTGTTACTTTAAGTAACCTAATCTTATAAGAACAGGAGAGTTGTTTTCATGGCCAGAAAATAGCTTTCTTCAAATTATAAGAAAGAGATAATTTTTGTTGGGAAATTGTTAAGTTAATCTTACGGCCGTTTTGCTGGACAAAGTTTTCCCGTTTGATGATTATTCATTTCCATTAAGGGTTATCTCATAATCGATCTGAAATAGGATTATTAGTATATGAATGATGAATTATAATTCGTTGTGATTGATTATTCATATATACAAATCGATCTATTTTCAACTTCGAATAAATTAATGCAACTGTAAAATTTAAAATATTAATCATATTCATGATTAATTATTAAAATTCCCTATAGATCATTTGAGCTAATAGTAATATTAATGTACAACCCAGTGCGGTTACAATAGATTGAGTTCTTCACATTTTCGTCATGGCTGAGCCTGTAAAAAAGAAGCAGAAAGCTAGGAAATCTTTGTCGGAGGACCAAAGAAAGAGGAAACGGGAGACTGACCGAGCAAGAAGTCTCGAGTAAATATCGGACCGGCTTTTTCAGAATGGCGAGAACTTAGAGAAACAGAAGCCTGCACAACGGATGCTGACCTGGCCTTCTTGCTGTTGCACTTGTAAGTATCTTTGGAATCGTCTGATAATAGGCAATAAACATGTTGCACATATCATGATCGAGCTAGAAAAAACGTTCTGATGTTTTCTTAGACAAGCAAAGGTAAACCGTCAATCTACCAGATGAACTTATAGACCTAGCTAATATAACTTTAGACAAATATTAGCCTCCGATATATATTTTTTTATGCTCATGCCTGAGCTATAGCGTGACATAGTGCTGTCAACATTGATTAATTGAGTGGGAGCATGGTTAGGGGGAGGCATGATTAAGGGGTGGGGGCGTGGTTTGGGGAGGTGTGATTAAGGGGTGGGGGCGTGGTTAGGGGGAGGCATGATTAAGGGGTGGGGGCGTGGTTTGGGGAGGTGTGATTAAGGGGTGGGGGCGTGGTTTTGGGAGGTGTGATTAAGGGGTGGGAGCATGGTTTGGGGGAGGTGTGATTAAGGGGTGGGGGCGTGGTTTGAGGAGGCGTGGTTAAGGGGTGGGGGCGTGGTTTGGGGAAGCATGATTAAGGGGTGGGGGCGTGGTTTTGGGGAGGCGTGATTAAGGGGTGGGGGCGTGGTTAAGGGTTGGGAGCATGGTTTGGGGAGGCGTGGTTAAGGGGTGGGGGCGTGGTTTGATGAGGTGTGGTTAAGGGGTGGGGGCGTGGTTTGATGAGGTGTGGTTAAGGGGTGGGGGCGTGGTTTGGCGATACAGTAAATGTTCTCACTGAACCATAAGACTAAATCTATACTGTAATTGATATTTACAGATGAAGGGTGAGTTACAGTAATGTCTCTACCATGGTAAGTCTCTCTCTCTCTCTCTCTCTCTCTCTCTCTCTCTCTCTCTCTCTCTCTCACGCACACACTTTTGTGATTTTGTGTATTCTACTAACACAACTGAAAACATGCTGAAATGTTTAAAAAAAAGTGCACTTTTGATGATCTGTTGTGATATTAAAACTAAAAGTGTAAACGTACAAAACGTAAAAAATGTTCACCTTACTTGTGAAAATAGTACCAAAGCGAAATTAAAAAAACTGTATGTAAACTGAACAAGCAACACAATGTGTTAGAGATATGATGCAAAAAGATTGTGTAAATAAAAAAATAGACACATAGAAATTACTTTGAGGACACTGTATTGGGTCACTTAAAAATAACTATATTTCATTATGTTGAAAGTGAATGAAATTGTTTTCTCTGACAAATAATCAGTAGCTACAATAGCTGGGTTTCCATCCAAACATAAAGCGAAGGTGTTATATGCAAATGTGTCTTCTAGTGTCGTAGAGCCGTGAAGCTGTAGGATTCGAAACACAAACGCCTCGTAACGGCGGTTCAGAGACGATTCTTTCTTTTGGGAGACAATAACTTTATTTATTGTGCACTTTTGAATTTAAAACTTTGTAGAACTTTTACATTCACAAACAGCAATATCACACTGCGTGAAAGGGAACTTTAACTCTTTAACTCGCAGAAGTCAAAAACAACTCAAGCGAGCGTGAAAACTTTTTTACGAATTAAGTGATTTTTTTGGGGGAAATTTGCCATTTCCATCAGTCATTTCTGATGCAATACTTCAGTGCGCATGAAAACAGGGTGATGAAAACATAACTAGAGGAAGTTACCAACCAGAGGAGGAGCTGATGATGTGTAAAGGAAGAGCTGTAACTATATATAATGAAGAGAAAGACTGACAGAAACACAAAATGGCTGATAAGTGTGAGCTGTGTCTGCTGGGACTGATCATTCTCTCTTCACTTCTCACAGGTAAAGAAATCTGTATTTTCTCTAAAGACATTTAGTGGAATTAGTCTGGAAAGAGTTCATTTGAACATGCTCAGTTTATTCTTGCACACATTCACGTTGTGATCTCAGAGTTGTGTATTGATACACACAGATCATACTGTATTATTCCTGATACTGGACATAGTGTCACTCAAACATCTGATGATGAAGAATTATCTTAATATTAAGAGTGTGTCAGTGATTTGAACAGCTCTCTGATAAAGACTAATAGTTTATTCTGGAGAGTGTGTTGTTTGCTTTAAGTGAGGAAAAAACTGTCACACTTTACAATAAGGGTATATGAATAATCATGTACTAATACCTGGATTAATACTTAATTCAGCATGAACTATGATAAATGAAAGCATGAACTAATCATGAACAATGAACAGTTATCGTGAACTACGATGGAGTCATTATGGATTCACGCATGAATAACGGCAGCCTTAACTACATGTTAGTACATGTTTGATAGTTAATGCTTTCATTAACATTTATGGATAAACCAAATCAAACTGCCTCTTTAAGAAAAACCCTTAAAAGGTCTTTATCTGTTTTGTGTTGCTCTCTTTCCCTTCAAACTCACCCAAACAAACAAACAAATAAAAGATAAAGGTTATTTGTAGTTATTTTACTATTTATTTAAACATATATGGACTCAAAAGGAAGCCCAAACATCCCTGTGAAGACTCACACAAGGCACATTTACCATCAAATATGGCGCGCAAGCTAATCGAAGCATAAACGAATAAAAAAATACAGTTAATTCAGTACCGTACAAAACTACCTGGAAAAATCCCAATATAAAACACATGCAAACATGACTTTAATTATCAATTTGGTTTACCAAAGCAATCAATATATTAGATTAAAATGCCAGCTTTACCGTAGCAACAGAACTAGCACATATTCACACACCTAACACAACTATATCTACACAACGAGTGTTCAGCTCAGTGAAGTGATGTTGTGTGGTCAGAGAACAGAAGTACAGTATCATCACGACTGTGTCTGGATGGAGAGTGAACTACTGATCCCAGCAAACCTTCCCTGAGTTTTGCTCCTTCCTTTGGGAACTGTTCCACAAATATTCTTTGTGGGTTTTGAATTGTTATTTTGTATTTAGCTGTGCATAAGTCACAGTAGGGTGAGTTTGAAGGAAAGAGAGAAACACAGAACAGATAAAGAGCTTTTAAGGTCAGTTATTAGTGTATTTTCTACGGTTGAAGAGGAGGATCAACTAATCCTGTGCCGTCCAGTAATGTTTATGACAAAGCTGAAATCAAGAGTTCAAGCTATGATGATATTACATTATTTACATTTGTTTCAAAGTCAGGGTATTTCTTATTCCTTCTTAAAGAGGCGTTTGATTTGGTTTATCCATAAATGTTAATTAATGCATTAACTGTCAAACACCAGAAAAAGACTGTATGATTTGAATCTTCTGCTTGTTATTGCTGGTGTGGTTTATGTTTTTTCATTTATTAATATCATAATGATCACTGAGATATACTGTGTTTCAGGTATCAGTGGAGTGGATGATCATGTGTTCATCAGTTCTGGTGAAAATGTGCGTCTGCCCTGTAATAAAGCTCTTTCTGACTGCAAATCTAAAACTACATGGACCTACTCTAACAGATTCAGAGATTCAGCAGCAGTTGAACTGATTACTTTAGGGATAAAGAAGAAAGACACAGAGAGACATGAGATACTGAGTCTAGAGTCTGACTGCTCTCTGAACATCAAGAACGTCACAGAAGAAGATTATGGATATTACACCTGCAGACAATATGTGAATGGACAGAAACAAGGACCTGATGCACGTGTTTATCTGCATGTTCTTCATGGTAAGTTTATGATCATGTGGTCAATTAACTGTAAAATTATTCCTTTAAACTCAGATGATGATTGAAGCATTTGTGATTTGTGTCTTGTGTTCAGTTTCAGTGTCTCCATCATCATCATCATCATCATCATTATCATCATCATCATCATCATCATCATCATCATCATCTTCATCATCATCATCACAGACTGAGATCAGTCCAGGCCGCTCTGTGACTCTCTCCTGTCAGTTGTATTCATATACTGGATTCTCCTGTGATTATTGGGTCACTTCTGATGGAGTTGAGCTGTTGTGGGTGAATCAGGCTGGTGTTGATCTGAAGACAGACTCCAGATATCAGATATTATCATCATCAGATCAATATCACTGTAACATCATCACTCTGACTACAACACTCCTGAATGAAGATAACAACAGAGAGTGGAGATGTCGGCTTACTCACAGAAATCAACTCCAGACCTCAGTCAGATACACTGTCAAGTATTCAGGTGAGAAAACACTCTTTTCAGACAGATTTGTGAAAACTTTCGCACACTGGCTCTACTCTTTCTGATGGCTTCATACGTTTGGCAATTGTAAAATATTAGTGGTCAAAGTCATAAACTGCATGTAAAATCCTTATAATCCCCAATATTGACCTCCTATGGGTCATACTAGGCTAAAATAGACTCTTCTGATTTATGCAGTATTTCATGTATGACCCATGAGGGAGGTCAATATTGGGAATTATAAGGATTTGTATGCAGTTTGAGGAATTCTAAGGCTTAATAATGTCATTGATTCAGGAAAGCTGAAGGTTTATGGGAAGCAGCTCACTGTGTTTCACTCTCATATAAAGCAGGAATAAATGATACAGTAACATCTCTCTTCTCAACTACTGCCACTGTAAGCTGTGATGATTGAACACAAACTGCATGTCATGATCAATATGAAAATATGATGTTAATGTCCTGATGCGTCTGAACATTCATCTTCTGCAGCTCCAGTCGCTTCAACAACACTGACTCCAGTCAGAAGCTCAAACTCTGAGAAGACATCAAGCCGAACTACAGCAGCAGCTTCTACACAAGGTTCATGATCACATGATCACTGTCACACATCATCAGTCTCTCGCTTCAGTGGTTTGCACTGGCTCTCACAGACTGCTTTATCATCACACATATTATCTACAGAAAAAGCTCTTTAGTCAGATTTGTCAGTGAGTTTTGATACGTATGACCGGTCTTGTACAGCTCTTAAGTCTCCTATGATGAATTAATAAAATCATAGTGAGGATTTATTAAACACAACTCATCCCATGTTACTAGTTCCATCTTGTTTTTAATAGTTTTAACATCAACTTCAGCAACAACACTGACAAAACTCCAGACACCACAACAATCTCTCTGAATCAAGGTGTGTGTGAACGAACTTCAGCAGCAGCTTCTACACACAGTTCATGATCACATGATCACTGTCACACACATCAACCTCGAAGGATTCCTCAATATTTGTGCATTTAAATGTTTTCATAAAGGAAACGTTGTATGTTTTAGATGCCGTCAATAAATTGATATTCAACATTTCAATGTTTCTGCAAACTTAGAAATGCAAGTGTGCTAGAAACTCACTTATAAGTTATAACATGAATATCTATGAATGAATAAAGCATCAAATAGATTTATTTTTGGTCAATGGCGATAGTCATTCTCCTCCTGACACCTTGAGATTGAAGTAAGAAGATAATGATGACAGACTTGTGCACATATTCATCATTTCTGTGATATGAAGCTGAAGTATTATGTGATGATGATGATGTGTATATGTGGCATTATGTGTTGAACTGAACTAACAGACGTGATCCACAGATCCAGGAGAAACTGAAGTCAGTGTGACTGCTGGATCATTATACAGAGGTACGACACGTTCATTTATACTGACAGCTTTATAACATTAAACTATCAGTCAGTCTGTAAAAGCTTCATCAATAACTGTTGATAGTTGAATACCCTTGACTTCAGTCATGTACAGTTTCTCTTCTTCCTCTCATGTTTCCTGCAGTGATTGTGATTATTGTTGAGATCGCAGTGTTTGCTGCTCCTACTGTGATTCTTCTTCAGATCATCTGTGCAAGAAGAGCTGGTGAGTTTTGAGCCGCACACAATCTGATGATTCACACTCATCTGATCTGGAACAATCTGCAATCATGATAAAAACACATACGAGAGGTCAGTCAATGCTTTTATTTTGCAGGGAGGAAGGACTCGAAGCACCCAGAGGAAATAGAGATGCCGACAATATTACAATAAAATACTGGTGAGTTTTGAGCAAATCTGCAACAATATTTAAAATAGCAAAAACTTACAGAGGATTGTTCATCGTTTTATTTTCTTCTTCTCAGAAAACAAAGAAAAAACTCTGATCACCCCGAAGAAATAGTGACACCGAGTTTAGATTAAAATGTTTTTTTTTTTTTTTACAAATAAAAAGCCAGATTTATCTTCATTAACATCCCAGTCAACACGTTGATCTCACAGTGATCTCTCCATATGATCACAATGTGAGTCACAGCAGGCCCGGCTCCAGATATGAGATGAAAGGGGATAGAGAGGGTGTTCTTTAATGCTTTAGTCTCACATGTCTATTGATATAGTTTTAATATCATAAATTTAAGGCAATTGTAAGGGTTGTTTGTTATTGTTGTGTTTATTTGTGTTTTCTTCATTATAATATTTTTTGTATATATTTTGCAACCATTTAGTAACTTTATATATATGAAGACTTCAGATGCAAAAGCCTCTAAGTGCCATCTGAAATTTTCTCCTAAAATGAGCATTTTTATCAAGCTTATATATTTAGGTATATCTCATATATTTCCCTTTAATGACAATTAATAGGTAATTTTCATTGCCAATAAAGTGAAATAACTGAACATAAACATACAAGCTTGAGAAAAAACGATCATTCTAGAGGAACATTTCAGATGGCACTTAGAGGCTTTTGCATCTGAATTTTTCATATATAGATACAAATGTTTAACATGTTTATTTTTACATTCCCTCTTTTTGCATTTGTAATATATATATTTGTTACCCCTTAAAGGGATGGTTCGGAGTAAAATCAACCTAGGGTTCGAACATTATTAAAGTCAGAGCTTATTTAGAGATATCAGCCGGATGGCTTAGTGCAGGCGCTAATTTATCCTATGATGTATCTCGTAAATTACCCCACAAATAATGCCCAGAATGGTACCAAACTTCTATAGTTTGGCATTGCGCATGTTATTCATATGCTATTTTAAGGGCGCATGCTTGGCCATAATGTAACGTGTGCACAACGGGCATACACCTTGATTGTCTCATCTACACAGAAGCAGCAGTTTTCAATTTTGCAAATCATACATTATTACAAGGAAAAATATAAACACACGAGGGAAATCATTGTGGTGTCCATGAAGATGTGAAAAAAATAGGCTTCTCTAGCTTACACATTTACCCAAATTATTATACGGCTGTTTAAAGGTGAACTAAGTGACTTTTTTACCTTAACCGAACAGCTTCGGAGTCATTGGAATAGTTATAAGACTTTTTTTTGTGTTGAATGGTGGTCGTCTCGCACCCCCCAAGCGCCTGTGAGCTGAAAAACCACCCTTGCAACTTTGGGCCGGCGGGTCGCCCATGGGCCTCAGCGTCAGGAAGTATCGCGTGATATCAGGTCTCGCGATGTAACGAATTGCTTTACGGCACTGCACACGTATGAGTTCTTAACACTTTCGTCATGGCTGAACCGGTAAAAAAGAAGCAGAAAGCTAGGAAAGCTTTGTCGGAGGACCAAAGAAAGAAGAAACGGCAGACTGACCGAGCAAGGAGTCAGACTCGAGTAAATATCATTCTTGTTGATGGTCTAGTAGACATCTTCAGAGGTTATCTGTGCCTGTTCGATGTCCGACGCTTTGTAACGCGTTGTGTCAGGAGGAAAATAGGGATAGCTCACAGATGAAGTTATTACAGAGGCCAGACAGACTCACGGAGGCGATTGGCATCTCACAACTTGCACTTTATTCCCCAATCGAACTCGTGTAACTGTCTGTCACCCGTTCTACCATCCACAGCTTTACTTGATAAACAAAAGTAGGATAAGAATGAGCATCAAACTGAAATAACCCGCATACATGGGGTGTTCGAGGCGCACATACAATACAGACTGCCGACGACAGTTCAACAGGGCGCGCGCAGCTCTCAAAGGGGCCACACCTTATTTCCACTCATTACAGCTTCCATCCTACTGAACAGGAACCGGTATAGAGGGTGGAAGGGATCAGGCCGTGAGTGCAGAGACTGCTCTGCGCGAGTGGTATTTACGACAGTAATGTTAAATACAAGTACTCCACAGCGACTCTAGGGTCGTTGTTTGACAAAAACGGAAAGCTGCATAGTGTGCCTTTAACCGAAGCTAATTTGGGTGGGTTTCTCCCATCCCCATAGAATGTCACTTCTCTGTGTTTTATGGCCCTGACGAGAACGTCTGTCTCCTCGGCTGTGAACCGCTCCTGGTGTGCGTCTGGCAAATCCAACGTTATAATAGCAATCCGCTATGGAACAAGCGCGCCTGCTCTTAAAGGGAATTTGAGATGATGCTCTGATTGGTTTATTTCACGTTACGCCCAAAACACACCTATGAATAATGAAGCTACTTCAGACCAACCCATTTTAGATTTGCGTCGGGCGCAAGAGTAATTTATCCCACCGGTATAATAGAGATCCGCCCACAAAGTTACTTGCGTTTCGCATTTGATACTTGCGTTTCAGATCGTTAAAATAGGGCCCTCTGTCTTACCTTCCACAGTGTCAAATCTGCCATAAAAGTTATTTAAATCATTAATAAAAGTTTGACTTTTACTTACACAGTTATCATCATTTTTATTAGACCTACCCATTAAAGTATTTAATCCCTCCCAAGCCTGTCTTATACTGTATCACCAGTTAAGAATTTTCCCTCTATTTTATTTTTATAATCAATTTTTGCTTTAAAAATGTTTCCCCTCAACTGTCTCCTTTTTTCACACAGTAAATCTGTATTACCAGAACAAAAGGCAACCTTCCTTTCATTAAGACAGCTTTTCAGCTGTTTCAATAAGCTTGTTATTTGGGAAAATTTTAACAGTTTTAGTTTCAGACACAGTGTCTTCACAAAACTTAATATATGACGTAATTGTTACAAACTGCTCTGAGACACGAAGGTAGAGGATCCAAATGCAGTTTATTAAAAGGGTTATCCAGAATCGTAATCCAACACAAGCAGAGGGTCAAGCACAGGAAGGCAGACAAACAAAACAAAACAAAACAGGCAGGGGTCAGAGGCACAAGAGTATTCCACGGAACAGGCAAGAAATCCAAAAAAACAAGAGACATGAAAACCAGGGAAAATGCTCAGAAGTGCAGTGCCACAACATACATAACTTCGCCATAAGTGATGGGGTGAAACAGGCTATATGGGGTGAACTAAACAAGATAATGAGATACAGGTGAATGTGATAATGAGTGCTGATGAGTCCAGGCAGAGAATGATGGGAGATGTAGTTTGTGAGTGAACATGATAGTCTGGTGTGGAGGGCACTCCAGCTGGTGACCGTTACATAGCCCCCCCTCAAAGGAGCAGCTTCCAGATGCTATAAAAAAGGAGGGTGGTGGAGCGGAGGCGGACCTGGGGGCGGGATAGAGGACCAGGCCCATGGAGCGGAAGAGGACCTGGAGACTGCGGCAAGACAGGAGGCCAGGGCGGAGCAGGCAGTGCAGGCGACCAGGGCGGAGCAGGCAACCAGGGCAGAGACGACCCTTCAGGCGGCCAGGGAGGAGACGACCCTACAGGCGACCATGGCACAGGAACAGTCACCGGCTCAGGAACAGACACCGTGGCAGCGGCCATCTCTGTTGAGGGCTCAGGTTCAGGCGTGGCGGCGGCCATCTCTGATGAGGGCTCAGGTTCAGGCATGGCGGCGGCCATCTCTAATGAGGGCTCAGGCGACGTGGCAGCTGCCATCTTGTCCGGAGACACTGCTCGGCGGCGGCCATCTTGTCCGGAGACACTGGCTCGGCGGCGGCCATCTTGTCCGGAGACACTGGCTCAGCGGCGGCCATCTTGTCCGGAGACACTGGCTCAGCGGCAGACGTGGCATGAAGACACTCAGACTTGGCAGGCATGACGTGAACAGACTCAGACTTGGCAGGCATGACGTGAACCGACTCAGACATGGCAGGCGTGATGCGAAGAGACTCAGACTTGGCAGACATGACGTGAACAGTCTCTGGATCTGCAAACGTGTCGTGAAGCTTTTCTGGATCGGCAGACGTGACGTGAAGCGTCTCTGGATCGGCAGACGTGACGTAAAGTGTCTCTGGATCGGCATGACTGACGTGAATCGTCTCTGGATCGGCAGGACTGACGTGAAGCGTCTCTTGATCGGCAGGACTGACGTGAAGCTCTGGCTCGGCAGCGGCCATGATGGGATGAGGCTCTGATATGACTGCGCTGGTGAGCGTTGTTAGCACTGGAGTTGGCAACACTAGAGTGGGCATGACGTGAAGTAGCTCAGGCATGGCAGGGCTGACGTGGAGTGCAGGCTCGGCAGGGCTGACGTGAAGAAGCTCAGGCTGAGAGGATGCTGTGAGATTGTGGGACCCCTCATCCACAACGCCCACAGTAAAGAACACGCCACTTATCCGAAGGGCGATGTCAAAATATTGGCTTAAGGTCCATTGAGGGTTGTTATCAGGCATGAGGTAATCAAGAATGTCGGTAAGCCCATAGCGGAACGTCCTTTAAGACACCCTCATTAAAGTCCACCCCATGGCAGAGCTCACAAAATTCCTCCACATACTTCTCAATAGGGAGGTCACCTTGGCTGAGACGCATAAGTCTCACAGCTGGATCCATGTTGGCAAAGTTTTCTGTTACAAACTGCTCCGAGACACAAAGGTAGAGGATCCAAATGCAGTTTATTAAAAGGGTTATCCAGAATCGTAATCCAAAACAAGCAGAGGGTCAAGCACAGGAAGGCAGTCCAAACAAACAAACAAATAAAACAAAACAAAACAGGCAGGCAGGCACAAGAGTAATCCACAGAACAGGCAAGAAATCCAAAAAAAACCAAGAGACATGAAAACCAGGGAAACCGCTCAGAAGTGCAGTGCAACAGCATACAAAACTTTGCCGTGAGTGATGGGGTGAACCAGGCTACATGGGGTGAACTAAACAAGATAATGAGATACAGGTGAATGTGATAATGAGTGCTGATGAGTCCAGGCAGAGAATGATGGGAGATGTAGTCTGTGAGTGAACATGATATTCTGGTGTGGAGTGCCCTCTGGTGGCTCTCAAGGGCACTCCAGCTGGTGACCGTTACAGTAATGGTATTTGTGAGCTCATCAGCATCTATCTGTGTATCTGTGGTCTGCATACTGCTTTATAAGCGTTGGGAATATTTCCGTAACAGCGATCAATAGTCCGGTTAAGAAGAGTGGAATATTCCACATACTGCTGGAGAGTAGGCAGGTATTCCGATAAATCACATGAGTTAAAATCCCCAAGAATTAGAACAGGTTGATCTGCAGAGCGATCATTGTAGCTTTTCGCTATTCTCTCCCCTGCTGCCGTGAAATTAGGTCCAGGTACATAGGTAAATATGACAGTAATCTGGCCAAACTCCCGCGGGAGATATAGTGGTCTAAAATAAATCATTAAAATCTGAAAGTCTGGCGTGCACACTTCCTCCCGTACACTGTACATTGTGGCCCAGCTGTTCAACAAACACACACATACTGCCACCAATAGATTTAAATGAGCTACGCTCGTCTCTGTCCGCTCTTATTGTTGTATAGCCCGTTAAGCACGGGGTTGAATGGTGATTTTTAAGCCAAGTTTTTGTAAGGCAGACAAGATTGCTCTGTCTAATCTCGCAATCATGTTCAGCTCTTAGCATAAGTTCATCTAATTTGTTGCTTACCGAACGCACATTTGATAAAGTAATGATGGGTAGAGGAAATCTGTTTCGGCGTTTCCAAAGTCGATGCCTCACACCTCCTCTTGAACCCCGTTTTTTCTTCTCTTTCTTCTGCAAGCTTAATTCACTTCAAACAGCAAGAAATGTTCAAAACAAACAAAAAACAAACTTCAAGTCTCCAACAAACAAACAAAAACGAGCAAACAGAACACATGCGGTGAGCACAGGGTCAGCAGTGGAGCCCCCGGAAGTGGAAGTATCTTATTCAAGATTGCCTCTTATTCAACAGACGAACTAAATGAATGCTCTTCTAGTTAACTGGATGTTTTATTTATTTGTATTGTTACATACAAATTTTAAAAAGTGGTGGGGACAAAAATGGACCCTGGCAAAAAGTGGTGGGGAATATCCCACCCGTCCCACCCGCAAACTACGCCTATGCCTCCACCGAAGACCATTTCTGACCCAGGAAAAACCCTGGTATGGTAGTTTTGAAATTGTTGTTTTGTAAAGTTGTTAAATGGTATTTTAGCATGCTCTCTAAATTCATGACTTTTATCACACACAAAAAGAAATCACTTGCTGATTTCACTTCTCCCATCTCAGCCTAGATTTCGTCCCAAAATTGCAGATTGCATTAAATAACCCACATAGCAACATTGTGCCGGCCCAGATCTGGCCCACATCTGGCACTTGTGGAATGCGGATCTGGCCCACATGCAGCAGAGAATGACGGCCCTTGGGTGGCCCAGTCCTGTTTGCCAGATCTGGGCCACAAGCAGGCCATAGCAATGCCACATGTCAGCCAAGGGCAAAGAAATAAACCAGAACTGGACCTTATCTGAGCCACAAAGTCTGTGAATATTAAATATGGAGTCATTTCAGCCTTAATAAGTCTGTTAACAAGCAGAATCACTGAAGGAAAGAAGAGAACAGAAAAAGAGACGAGCAGAAACACAAGAACTACAACTGACTTCAGACACAGCCTTAGATGAAATCAACTGAAGATAAAAAACATTAAATCTGTGAAGATCTCAGCAGAGGAGGATTAAACAACTCCACAAACAGCATTACCAGCTTCACTTATTACTAACCAGACTGACTTTATTTCTGTCAGACGTCTACAAAAGTTTTATTGAGAATTAACAGAGGATTAACTCTGTGTTTCATTTGAAGTCACCATATCAGTGGTTAGTGCTTCCATTAGTTGGGCTCTTAACTCTTGTTATATCTCTTGTCTTTTTTTGGCTGCTATGGCAGTGTGTTTGTTAAACACATTTGCAGCAGCAAAGAAAGCTAAAGTGAAACGAGTTTGATGGTTTTATAATCGTCATGAAGTAACCTGTTTGACTGCTGTCTTTGGAATTTAACTTGTGTTGATCCATTAATATTTTCACATCACAAACCCTGTGTTACTGCAGCATGAGATCCAGAAATATTATAACAATCAGTTAGAAGATTTTATCAAACATGAGCACAAAAAAGCCAGTTTCGTATGAAACACACAGACATCAACAATCAGTGTATGAATCTCAACAATGGTGACAATCAAAAGTACCTTACTGCAATGCATGCTGGGTACCAGCATAGTACAAAACTCCCAGCATGCATTGCAACATGAATAAATTATGCAGCTGAATTGTCCTATTATTTGGTTTAATTCTAAATATTTGCTTTTATTTTTTGCTGTTGTTTTGTTGTGATTTTTTTTCAGTGATGTTCTGAATTGATCGGTTTATCAAATATTTGTGATTGTCACCATTGTTGAGATTCATACGCTGATTGTTGATATCTGTGTGTGTCAGCATAAACTAATTTTTTGATCTCATGTTTGTTAAAAGCTTTAAACTGACTGTTATAATATTGATTATAGATCTCATGCTGTAGGAACACAGGGTTTGTGATGTGAAAATATTAATGGATCAACACAATTGTTAGATTCCAAAGACAGCAGTCAAACAGGTTACTTCATGACGATTATAAAACCATCAACAGATAATCATCATCACCTGATCTTGTTTCACTTTAGCTTTCTTTGCTGCTGCAAATGTGCTTGACAAACACACTGTCACAGCGGCCAAAAAAGACAAAAGATATAACAAGAGTTAAGAGCCCAACTAATGGAAGCACTAACCACTGTTATGGTGACTTCAAATGAAACACAGAGTTAAACCTCTGTTAATTCTCAATAAAAACTTTTGTAGACGTCTGACAGAAATAAAGTCAGTCTGGTTAGTAATAAGTGAAGCTGGTAATGCTGTTTGTGGAGTTGTTTAATCCTCCTCTGCTGAGATCTTCACAGATTTAATGTTTTTTATCTTCAGTGGATTTCATCTAAGGCTGTGTCTGAAGTCAGTTGTAGTTCTTGTGTTTCTGCTCGTCTCTTTTTCTGTTCTCTTCTTTCCTTCAGTGATTCTGCTTGTTAACAGGCTTATTAAGGCTGAAATGACTCCATATTTAATATACACAGACTTTGTGGCTCAGATAAGGTCCAGTTCTGGTTTATTTCTTTGCTCTTGGCTGACATGTGGCATTGCTATGGCCTGCTTGTGGCCCAGATCTGGCAAACAGGAGTGGGCCACCCAAGGGCCGTCATTCTCTGCTGCATGTGGGCCAGATCCGCATTCCAGAAGTGCCAGATGTGGGCCAGATCTGGGCCGGCACAATGTTGCTATGTGGGAATTGTTTGAACTAACTGTATATCAGTGAGGGTTAGGAATTGTCAGGAACCAGTATTGTACAATATTAGAAAATCATTTTAGGGACAAAAAACACACCTGAAAAATGTTTATGGAGTAAAGAAATTTCTCTAAACTGTATAATTATTGAAAATGAATTTTTCAGTAATTCAATGACCCATTACCAATGATTCCTCTATTATACTACAGTATGCAGTGGCATTCATCTACGCTGTACTATTTATTTTCCCATGCAGAAAAGTTGAGATGTGCATTCCCTGATGTGGACTCGCAACAAACTCTCAAATGACCGAAAACCTAGCAGTCTTGACATGTACAAATTTGTTACTAATTTAAACTAATAAAAGTATTGTCTACATCAGTGGTTCCCAAACCTGTCCTGCCGGCACCCCAACACTGCACGTTTTCTTTGTCTCCCTAATCAAACACACCTGATTCAACTCATCAGCTCATTATCACATGGTTTAATGAGCTGATGAGTTGAATCAGGTGTGTTTGATTAGGGAGACAAAGAAAATGTGCAGTGTTGGGGTGCCGGCAGGACAGGTTTGGGAACCACTGGTCTACATATATAGTTGCCATTTAATTATTTCTGTTATTGTGCTTTTACCCTAGTTTGTAGGGTATAGAGATGTTTGTGAACAGTCACGGTATGTGTTGTGAATAAATGTTTAAATGTAATACAACAAGTGTATTTGATGTCACATAACATGACTGACTGTAGCAATTTACCTTGAATATCAACATGTCACCACTAAAGCCTTGTCTTGCATGTGTACTATATCTTCAGATTATGACTAGTATGCAAGTAATATCTCAGGTTTATCATGGACAAACAACTTTTCTAGCAGGAATACTATTGAATGTTGGGGTTTCAGCCAGTCCTACAGGGGGCGCAATGCAGCAGACCCAGTAGAAGGACTGTCGATGTCGAGGCCATGAGGCCTAGCATCCTTTGAAGGTTCTGAGAGGGCAACGGGCCCCTACTCTGAATGAAGACAAAAGCCGTTGAATTGTCTGAGCGCGCTCGGGTTTCGTCTATTACTATTACTATAGTCTATTACTGCACCCAGGAAGAGATTCTTTGACTGGAGATCAGTGAGCTCTTGGTTACGTTGATTCTGAGTCCTAGGCATCCCAAATGGCTGAGGAGCACAGATCTGAGAGAGTTTAATTTCACCTCTGACTGGGCCAGAATGAGCCAGTCATCAAGGTAGTTGAGGATGTGCATTCCCTTCTGTCTCAGGGGAAAAACACCGCACCCATGCCCTTCTTAAACATGCGTGGTGCCAGAGACAGTCCAATGGTAAGACTGTATACTTGTATGCAACCCCTTCGAAATGCAAACCTCAAGAACGGTCTGTGAAGTGGGACAATCTGGATATGAAAGTATGCATTTTTCAGATCCACTGAGAAAAACCAAGCCCCTGGGCATATTAGCGCGAGGATTCGATTCAAAGTTAGCATCTTGAACAACCATTTTGTGAGGGCGTAGTTCAGATGTCTGAGGTCTGTGATGGGCCTGATGCTGCCATCCTTCTTGGGAACGAGGAAGTTACGGCCATAGAAGCCTGACAGCATTTTCACCAGTAAGCTCAGTACTTCAGTGTGGAGGACGTGAGCCACGTTGCTCTTCACTAAAGCATTGACTATGCCCACGAAGCGAGGTGGTCTGTGAGGGAATTGGAGCGAGTAACCTCATGTCATCATGTCCAGAACCCATTTTGACACACTGGGGATAGCTTTCCAAGCCTCGGCCCGGGTGGCTAAGGGCTGAATTAGTTCAGACGGCAGCTCGCCACGCTGGGTCAGGGACTGGTGTTCATAGAAGTAGCGTTTGTCCGGGCGGAGGCGCGGCTTACGGCTTTGCTTCGGGGCCTGGGTCGCTGCTGAGCTGCAGAATTCGAGCACAGAGAGGCGAGACTTGCGCTTTGCCATGAGTGTTCATCCTTGATGAATGGGCTTGCGTGGGCACAGCCCTGGCAAGTGACACGCACATTGGCGCGGGGCTGTAAAACAACCACTGGCTAAAGATGCTCTTTAGAGAGTGATATGCTCAATAATTGTCCCTGATAGCCACAGGGGAGAGACATCTTTTTCAGTTGCAGACCCTTAAGCACTGTGTTTGCTCCAGCAGGAGAGTGAGACACGCGGGACATAGGCTGGCATGGGCTCAGTTAGCCCCTAGTGGTCCGCAAATGCAGCTAGGCGGAGCTAGCGCGCTCCCAGCGAGAGGGCTAGTCTTTGCTGAATGTGGCTTGCGTGAGCGCAACTCTAGCAAGTGATACACTCAGAGGCACGCCGTTTTAAGAATAAACAGTGGCGAAAGACGTTCTAATGAGTCTCAACTGATAATCACAGCGGAGAACATCACATTTAGCACTGGTCTCAGCTGAGCGTAGTCAGCGTTGTGCTCGCTCTCACTGTTTTTGGAGTTTTCCTACTACAGAGATAGTGAGACGCACGGGAAATAGACCGGCGTGAGCTCACTTAGTCCCGTTTATTCAGCCCTGTTTCGGTGCTGAAGAATGAGGGGAAGAGTTGCCCAATCATTTCATAATTGATGAACCTTACACAGTTATTAAAGCAAATCACCACTAAACTGAATTGATCTGAATAATGACTCTATTGTCTTTACAGGAGTCAGGAGAATCGGTTTGCATCATTATTTTTCTGTTTATCCCAGTGAAGCTGCTCTGAATCAGTCTGTACTGTATAAAGTACTATATATAATGAAAGAAAAAATGTTTTTTTTTTTTTTTTTTTTATCAGAACAACTTTAAGAAATCATTATAATTATATTGAAAATGCTGGATCTTATGCTGTAGAATCACAGGGCGGCTGTAATCAATAAGGTAAATCAAACTCAGAGATTAGACTATAAATTAGTTCAGTCATTCTGGTCAAATGATGATTATGTCGAAACATAACCAACACCACCTGATCATATTTTCTCTTGTCTGGTTGTTACAACCCAGTTATGCTTAAAACGGGGAAGTCTTTCCTTTGAGTTTTCCGGGTACAGACGACACCATTATCAAAACAACCCCCATTCACACGGATCCGCGAAAACGACTAAAAACCCTGTATTCTGCTGCCAGGCCATCAGATGGCGATGAAACACTATAGACTGAACACGTAATACGCATGTGCATGACCTCATCATCTCAAGAGATTCACATTTTGATGGTTTACGAGGAGACCGTTTTCAAAAACTTGCACTTTGAAACCCGTTTTCAAACGTTTGCGTTATCAGGCACCCAAAACACCATTGTCGTGTAAATGAACGTAAAAAGTTGTGACACCCTTATTTTAACACTTTTGAGTGTGATCTGAAATAAATTCCCAGGAGAGTTAATTTAACACTGGAGTTTTTGCTGTGTATATATAGATGAAGTGTGATCTTGACGCATCTGTCAGTGCAACACTTCTGGAGGTTGTGAATTTGTGGTTTCACAAGCACAAACTTAGTAGCCTAATAAAAGCTTCATGGTTCACACACATATAGCAACACAATGTGTAAGTGATGTGATGGGGAAAAAAAAGTGTAAATGAAAAAAAATAAATAAATAGACATAAAAATTACTCTGAGGAAGTAACCAACCAGAGGAGGAGCTGATGATGTTTAAAGGAAGAGCTGTAACTATATATAATGAAGAGAAAGACTGACAGAAACACAAAATGGCTGATAAGTGTGATCTGTGTCTGCTGGGACTGATCATTCTCTCTTCACTTCTCACAGGTAAAGAAATCTGTATTTTCTCTAAAGACATTTAGTGGAATTAGTCTGGAAAGAGTTCATTTGAACATGCTCAGTTTATTCTTGCACACATTCACATTGTGATCTCAGAGTTGTGTATTGATACACACAGATCATACTGTATTATTCCTGATACTGAACATAGTGTCTCTCAAACATTTGATGATGAAGAATTATCTTCATATTAAGAGTGTAAGGGTGGATATCCTGCAGAGGTTCAAGCTGCAAGACTGCCGAATGACTAAAGAAAAGTTGTCAGCAAGATGGTAGAAAACTGTACATTTCTTGTCTATTCCACCCACTGCTACTTATACCAACGACGGAAATAAGCGCAGTTACAATAGATTAATTTATGGAGAGAGCGTTGCTATAGAGAGTTACAATATCGTATTGCAATAGATAATCCAATCCAAACAAATCCAAACTATTTAGCACATTATTTGTAATTGAAAAGGTTTAATGACAAAATATGGTTATAGTTATACTTAAATTAGTAACAAAATAGATGAATGAGATAATGATAACTTATTCCATTAATCTTACCCAGCATGTAAATGTTACCTGAGAGAGAGAGAGAGAGAGAGAGAGAGAGAGAGAGAGAGAGAGGGAGAAAGAAAAGAGGAAGTAAAGAAAGAGAGCCAGAGCATAAAAAAAACAGAGCAACAGTTTCAATCTTCTTTTATCCTTTCCTGACCATGTGACTTTAATCCAACTGTGAGACGTTTAAGCTGACCAATCAGGCAATTCGAACTTCCCCCACCGTACTAAATGTGTGACAATTCATCGACTCCCAAAATACAAACATTTTGGCCTAAAGGCCTTGATCACTATCTGTCTTTGGGAACTCCAAATGGTCCTTGTGGTGGAAAGAGGAAAAACAGTCAAGATTATTTCAGTTCTACAAGAGTGTGTCAGTGATTTGAACGACTCTCTGATAAAGACTAATAGTTTATTCTGGAGAGTGTGTTGTTTGCATTAAGTGAGGAAAAAATGGTAACACTTTACAATAAGGGTGTATAAATAATAATAATGTACTAATACCTGGATTAATACTTAATTCAACATGAACTAATGATAATTGAAAGCATGAACTAATCATGAACCACTGAAGAGTTATCCTGAACTACGATGGAGTCATTATGGATTCACGCATGAATAACGGCAGCCTTAACTACATGTTAGTACATGTTTGTTAGTACAATCTGAATAATTTTCATCCCATCTCTAATCTTCCATTCCTTGCTAAAATTTTAGAACAAACAGTGGCTTCTCAACTGCTTTCTCATCTTTCCTCGAATGATATTTTTGAGCCACTTCAGTCTGGATTCTGTAAACTCCACAGCACTGAAACAGCGCTAGTTAAAGTCACTAATGACTTGTTAATGGCTTCTGATTCTGGCCGTCTATCTATACTGATTCTTCTTGATCTTAGTGCCGCTTTTGACAGTATAGATCACTCTATTTTAATCACCCGCTTAGAGACTATCTTTGGAGTTTCTGATTCTGCATTAAAATGGTTTGTCTTACCTATCTTAATAATTTTTATGCCTGTTTTGATATCTCTGACTTCTCAGCAGAGTGTGATAGCCTTTTGGATTATTCGCCCTTTCAAGAGTTGAACTATGAATCCCTTCTAACCAGGCAGGATGTCTATTTCCAGCTCATTAGGTGCAAACCGAATAAGGCTCCTGGGCTGGATGGAATTCCGGGCCGGGTCTTATAAAGCTGTGCCCTGGAATTAACCCCTATTCTTCATTCTCTCTTCCTTCGCTCACTCTGTACTTCAATACCTGCCAAATGGAAATCATCAATTGTTATTCCTGTTCCAAAAAAAACACATCCATCCTAGTTAAATCACTACAGGCCTGTATCATTAACCTCTATTATAATGAATTTTTTTGGAATATCGTCAAAAACATTATGCTTCCATATGTTACATCATCTCTAGATTGTCTACAATTTGCATATAAGCAGAAGAGAGGTACAGATGATGCAGTGGCCTGTCTCTTACATTGTCTACTTCAAAACCTGGACATCTCTGGGAATTATGCCAGACTTCGCTTTATTGACTTTAGTTCCGCTTTTAACTCGATTCAACGTCAATAGATGATAAAGAAACTACAGAGTATGCAAGTCCCATCATCTCTAATATATTGGATCCATAATTTTCTTTCTAATAGACCCCAAGTGGTTAAGGTGGACAGTGCATTATCACCAACCATTGTCCTTAATACTGGCGCCCATCAGGGGTGCGTACTTCCTTTTTATCCTCTACTGTCAGAGTCCATTTACCACTACTCATTACTTTAAATATGCAGATGATACAGCCATTCTTGCTCTGCTTAATAAGGACAATGACTCTTTTTTGGACTAGCAACGTTTGGACTATAACTTTATGCACCTCAATATTTTAAAGACTAAGGAACTGGTCTTTAGCTCCTCAAAAATACAGATCCATGCAGCTAGCATTATCATTAACAAAGAGATAGTTGAGAGAGTAGAGCATTTCAAATATCTTGGCATTATTCTGAAAAAACAAAAAAACAAAACAATCACTCTATACATTTTTGGGGTCATATTGACCCCAAATGCACTGAGTGTAAACAGGAAACATATGAGGAAAAGATGGTTCAGTCCTGTGTCTGCTGGGAAACTTCCCGCTGTTTAGAGAGTGTTATCCTTCCTTTTAGGAGAATATTCTGGTAACAAAAATAAAATTATCTACAGAAAACATTACGTAAGGGATAATGTATAGAGAGGCGGTTGTTATAGCGAATAACAACCCCGACAGGCTGAACGGGAATCAGCCTGAAGGGGTTGCTATTCGCTATAACAACCGCCTCCCTATACATTATCCTGCTTATTACATGGCTTCCTACTAGGGGTGTCGCAATATACCGGTGTTGATGATAATTTGTGATATTCAACGCATGAAATATCGACATCGTGTTAATTTAGAGTGTGACAATATACCGGTATTGGCGATAACCACAATGTTTAAAATGAATAGGACTCTTATGATAACATGACACGTAAATGCTACAGCGCCAGTACCTTGTTGACCTCTCAAGTGGCAGTATCGCATCCGCGGACACCTATCAAATAAGAAGATGACGCAGCGTTCGCCCGCGCCCGCGCAGCTAGAGTGAAACACTGTCCACACCCGAAAAAAGTAAGCTCGCCAGTAATAAGAACAGAGTTATTCGGCTTCAAAGAAAACAGCACCTTAAAGGTGGTCGCACACCGGACGAGAAGCGCAGCGCCACGTCTTTAAAATTCGAACACATTCTGTATGAGTGTACACACACCGGCGGCCGCGGCGCCCAGCAATGGCTCAGGGCCGTGTTCAAAATCCTGCCGCGACACAAAGCGCCATTTACATAGTTTTATATTAAATTTACATTATATTTGTCTCAAACCATCCTAAATGATTTCACCCTGTGCTGCAATATAGCCTACATTTAATTTTACATTTATTTACAGAAATCAGCTGCTTGAATGAAAATTGCTGATGTTATCGGATTTTCAGGTGATATTCTCAATGCATTCAGTTAACGGACGCTCTGAGGTAAAGTGTTCAGATGACAGACTCAGCAACTATTTTATTTAATTGTACAGTATAATCATAACATAGTACAGACATTATCTCAATTCCATAATGTCCTTAAACATAATGATATTGCTGGCCATAAACTGAGAAAGTGCGAGTCCGGTGTGCGATACCTCGAGTTGTCATAGACGCGACGCGACTATTATTTTACTAGTCATGGAATGGGATGGAAACGTGACATTAACTGTTAACAGGGGTTTTCTGTGTTCATATATTTAATAAAGGGTGATTATTAAAATTAAGAACCCTGTTTTTACTCATCTTATTTTTGTATTTGTATTTGCACTTGATTTTTTTGTTCAAATCTGCTATCTGCATGACTTTATTGGCAATAGGTTTAAGAGCTTTTCAGTTCTTCAGGAAACCTTCAGACAGTGTTTGGCTTCAGTTTAAAACCAGATAAACTTCACATGCTTGTCTTCCTTCACAAAAATTTGCCATAGATTGAGTTGGCTACGCAAGAAGTAAAAATGCATGTGCCTTGTATCAGTATCCTTATGTTTGTTGGGTAAAAAAGAAAAACTATATAAACAAAATAAAAATTAATTTGACTGATAACTACTACCCCGCCCCCGCCCCATACATTCTATAGATATCGCGATATATCGATATCGTGAATTCTTTTGGCCACAATAACCGTGGTGTGAAAAATCTTACATCGTGACAGCCCTACTTCCTACCAAATAAATCAATAATTTGACATAAAATATTGATTTAAAAAAAAATTATTGATTTAAAAACGATTGTATAGGCCTTTTCAGAATGTTTGTAAACAATAGGCTCCAAGATACTTCCGGGTGGCAGAACGCGAGCGGCTTCTGCTGACTAACTGAAGAGATCCATCCGGCGACTGTAACAGTTACATAGTTACAAACGTTGTTGATCAAAGTTGAAACGATGATGAAAAAGTGTTGTGTTTGGGGTTGCGCTGCCAGATATACAGCAAAAGGTGTAGGGTTTTATCGATTTCCTGTGGGTGAGGAGGTTATAGCGAGTGGACGTCGTGTTGTGTCATCAAAAGTAGTGCTAAAAGTAGGAAATCTTAATGATCCCCTAAATTATATGATTCATCCAACGTTTACCTTTCTGCTGCCAACCATGCTTGCTCTTTAACTCTGCTTCGTGTATTCTCAAAACAGTCCATCTACAAAATCATAACAGAGCATTTATCTTCAGCTGGGGAAATTCGAGACTAATATTAGTAAACTTGTCTCTTTTGAAGATCAGACTCATTGCCAGTCACTGCCTGAAGTAAAAGAGGGCTGCCAACTCTCACGCATTGACCGTGAGACTCACTCACGTAATTGTCATTTTTCACAGGCTCTCACGCCACACATCCATTTTCTCACGCAACTTACCGAAATGTATATTCCTCATACATAATATCGACCAATCAGTGTTTTTCAACCGCGCAAAGAGGTCAATATACCAGCTGGAGAACAATTATGTCACATAACATTTACCTCAGGAAAGCCATTTAATGACCATGATATATTAGCCTGGTTAAAACCAGACCATTCTCAGTAGTAACTGAGTTATAGTCTGGCAAAGCTCCTTTAATAACTCATTTCCAAAGGGGCGTCACCAACGGACGTCGCTTAAATGCCTCTGGGCGCAATTGGATAGACCTAAAACTCCTAAAACCAATCAGAGATCGTCATGTGTAAAGCCATATGCTGCGTCCCAATTCGCCTATGTTACACTACGCCATATGTACTCTTTTTGTGAAGAAAATGTATTTACTTTTGAATGTGTAGCAAAAAAGTAGGCAACTTTGGGACATACTACTTCATCATCTTTATCGGACGGATCTGTCACGTGCATCCCGTCATGTAAACTGCCCTGTCAATCATCTTGTTACAGTTAAAATCCTCTATTAAATCTAATTTAATTTCCTACCGTTTCGGAGAGAAATGTAGTAGCACGTTCATCTGCCAGTGGGTCTTTCATGGAGACTGTCCTCATGTGTTTGCAATATAAATATAATAATGCATTTAAAAGTTGGTGCGCTTCACCAACGGACGTCGGAGTGGACGTCGCTCAAATGCCTCTGGGCGCAATTGGATAGGCTAGACCTAAAACCAATCAGAGCGATTGTCATGTGTAAAGCCCGCCACCAACGATTGGTGCCTTGATTTCTCGGCATGGGGAAATGGACTTGAATGAGCTCTTTGCCAGACTACTTGCAGAGCAAATCTAAATTTGCCGGAAGTTGTCTGGGTTTTCACAGGCTAATGATATATAGCACGTTATTTTGGCTAGAAAATAGAGCTATAGAGATTATTTTGCTAATTATGTGTGGGCCTACTATATTACATATTTATTATATTGTTTACTTATATCATTAAATACAGTTGTTATTATGATAAAAAACGCATTATATTTAATTACATTTTTTATTTTTATTACATTTTTACTGCCGACGGTGGGTCTCCCTTCCAAGCAATTTACTAGCGTTGCCATAGGAACGCTTCGGCTTTTGCCACCCGGAAGAACGTCTATTACTGTTGTGACATCATGGTGAATTGTCGTATTGCTTCCGCTAAAGAAAATAGTCTGTTCCGTCTCTACGGTTGCGTCCATAGCAACGCTCTGTTTTTCATGGCAACGGTCTGTTATACTTCGCAGTGGTCTGTTATCAAGAAATAACACACCGCATTCTACATTGGAATTCAACCAAGCCATGTAATAAAAGAACATAACATAATGCTCTCAAAACATTGATAGAACAACAACATTTCTATCTGGGATGAGCTCATATTGTCAAGTCAAGTCACCTTCATTTATATAGCGCTTTTAACAATATTGATATCGAGATCATAGTATGAGCACACAGTGAATGCGCTGTGAGTAAAAGAACTACAAATAACCTTTATCTTTTGTTTGTTTGTTTGTTTTGTTGTACTGGTGGTGTAAAGGAATACAAATATTCTCCTAGTGCATGTTTAATCATATTTTATTAAATGATTTGCTAATGCATTATTTTGTCATGACTTTTACTTGAGAGGGCCCTAATCATGATAAAAGTCACTGTTAACTACTTACCAAACTCAGCTCATGATTGATCATAAACTTACTATCAAACACACAACGAGTGTTCAAAGTACAGTATGTCATTTTTTTCGCCGCTAGGGGTCGCCAACCTCTTACAATAACAAAGGCGTAGTTTGATGACGCAACATTTGCTAAGAATTATGGATCTTGTTGTCAATGTCAAGCCGACCGATCTAATAATGTTTATGGATGAGTAAATACATCAATGTTTTTATCATGACTGTGATATAAAGCAGGTCGGGATTGCAAAGAGACAGCTATCAGCTCCACACGCGACGCGAATCCCGCGGATATAAAAGGAATATGGACATTTCATTCTACCGAACTATACACGCAAGTGCAGAATTACAACTCACAGGTTAGTTTATTAGACAAATTAAACTTGTGAGGTAACGCAGCGCTGTTTCACTTGGTCTAACATTACACTATCACACTAAACTGCATTTAAATGTGTTGAAATTTATGTTATTCTGTGTTAGTTTGTCTGTATGAGACTAGCAGTAAGCTAGATCAACATTAGAATAACATACAGATCATATTCTAACATTTTATCATTGTTAACATTGATTAGTTTTATGTAAATGTGCTCACCTGTTTAATAAAGTACATGTAGGAGCGGTCGAAGTCTCGGACGTGGAGCTCTCGGCATCTCGAAAACACCGCACTGATATTGATTCTCGTTTTAGTTCTCCTTTTTTATCCAAAGTCTGCTTGCCATGGTCCATAATGTTTGAACGAAACAACAACAGCATGCAAATAGACATTGCGAACTACACAATTGTCCACGTCTGTCGCCTTGGTTACTATCAGAGGGCTCTGGTTGCTATGGCAGTACGAGCGGAAACCAGGGAAAACGTGGATATGACACTATTGATGGCGACAAAAAGGAAATAAAGAAACGTGACGTGTCTTCAAATTAAATTACAAATTTTCCCTGGTTTGAAAGTTGTTGGAAACAGTCGGGATAATGTAAGTACACAACTAAAAAAAAAAAATATAACATAGATATAGTGATTTTTGGTATTTTTAAACCAAAAAAGTTACATATTGCATACCTGTCAACACTCCCGTTTTCCCCGGGAGTCTCCCGTATTTCACACCCATCTCCCGCCCCCCTCCCGTTTTGTTGTTTGTCCCGTGAAACTCCCGTAATTTGTATGGCCCAAACGTTGTTATATGAATAATCACATCAATATATTATTCCAAGGTTGTCCAGTTGCCAGATCTTGTATGAAAACCATCCTACTCGCGCAATCAACACATCATACAAATTTCAACCCATTTGTGAGCTCAACCTGGCAACCTACAACCCAGTTGTGCCGTCGATATCTGCGCAGGTAGTAGACGCGGGAAGTTGAATAAGTTGAATACTGGTAGAAATGGGAAAAGACTCAGTGGTAAGTAAATATTTAACGCAATTAACACAGCATCCTGTTTTTTATGTCATCCTTTGGCTGCATGGCGTTACATTATATGATGCGCTTCTATTCTTGCTATAATGCTTTTAAACCATTCAAGCCATATATTACTTATTTTATAAAACTTTGAAAGAGGAAAGCGCATCACTCATTCCTGGGAATACATTTGACATCGCAGCCTGACCTTGATGGAAATAAATATCCTACAGCAAAAGTACCAGAGACAAAGTCTCAGCTGTGCTCAGATTTGTAAACCGTACAGTTGCTTTGGTTCTCTTACGAGAGGTCTCTCGTACTGCGTAATATCTTACGCTAGGGGAAAATCTCTTTTCCGCGAGATATTGAAGCCAAAAATTATCCTTAATTTTGAAATAATGTAAAACGTGTTGTGGCAGCATGCAGGCATAGGCAAGACGGCTCGCGCGCCTATTGGCTGCCCTGCGGCAACTGCAGCAGCCTATCAAGAGAGGTCCCTCGTGATGTCAGATCCAATAGGGGTGCTTCTCGCCTACTGTGTCACGTCCCGCCGAAACAGGCGTGGCTTGGGCCTATAAATACAGCTCGACAGGCTGGTAGAATCTGATTTTTCATCTCTTCAGCGAAGCGCTCGCATCGCTGGATCCTGAGAGGAAGAAGCCGCGCCGTTGAGAAAGCCTTCTGCAGGACGAGCCTTTGCACCTGAAGCCGCTGGTCGACAACTCGCCGCCTTCAGTCGCCGTTCCTGCTATGCTTCCGGCGTATATATCCTTTTCTCTAGTAGTGTGTGTTCGCCGCTGCGACTCACACCCTCATCCTAAAAGAGCCAAGCGTCTTTTTCAAGATGCCTCGTACCCTCTGTGGCTCGTGTCGAGCCCCACTCAGCGACGGGGACCGCCATGTAATCTGCGTTTCCTGCCTGGGTGAGGATCACGCAGCTCTTGCGCTCGCTGACGGCGGCTGCCCTCACTGCGAGCTGATGTCCATGGTGACTCTGAGGACTCACCTGGCATCTTTCATTGAGACTGCACCTCCGCCCGCTGCGGTGCCGCGCTGCAAAAAGCGCTGTGCTCAGCGGGTCCCGGAACCTCCTCCAACCTGCAAAAGCTCGCCGGTTCGCCCGCCAGCTTCGCCGCCTGCTTCGCCCGAGTCTCTCACTGACGGACAGCAGCCGCCATCTGCCGCTGCTTCCGTCATGGACGACGATCAAGAAGCCGCGCCTGTGGAGGATGATAGCTGCTCTATCCTGGCGTCGGGCAGTGAGGACTAGTCGAGCTCTGCGGATCTCCCCTCCTCTGCTTGCGAGCCTTCCGGAAAAAGAGCCAGCATTGAAACAGAGCTGATGCGTCTGCTCGCGCAGGCCGTGGCGAGCCTCAGCCTTGAGTGGTCGACGCCCGAGGAGCCTGCGCACAACCGGCTGGATGGATGTTTCCTGCAAAGGGACCGCGTTTCACCGTCTTCGAGACCCGCGCCTTTTCTTCCTGAGCTTCACGAAGAAGTCGCAAAGTCTTGGAACGCCCCCTTTTCAGCCAGAATGCGTACCTCCATCTCAGCAGCATTCTCCGTGGTGGATGGTGCCAAAGACAAGGGGTACCATTCTCTTCCTCCTGTGGAAGAAGCTGTAGCGGCCCATCTTTGCCCGCCCTCCGCTGGACGGCGTGCCAAGATAGCGCTACCATCCAAGGCCTGCCGCACGACTTCAGCCATGCACAGTCGCGCTTACATTGCCACTGGACAGGCTGCATCTGCGTTGCACTCAATGGCCATCCTGCAAATCTTCCAGGCCGACCTTCTCCGTAAGCTGGATGAGGAAGGACCGGGAGCTATCAGCGTGCCGGACTTAAAGGGTCATGAAACCCTAAACCAAATTTTCTGAGATTTTAACAGAGGTATGTGTGTTGAACACCATTGAAGACAATGTTAGCATCTGTTAGATTTAATAGTAGGGGGAAAATGGTTAAATTTTAGGTTTTTTACGCTATTTTCGTCTTCCGGGTTTAAAATCTTCATCGTGTCCACGTCAAAGGCTGTGACGTGGCAGAGCACTATAGTACTTTGATGACTCATCGGTGTCTCATAATTATTCATGTACTGACTTTTCTTATCCAATGAGAAGAGACTGTCTCTTAATTATTCATGACACCACGTGGAACTTTCCAAAGACAGACATGTCAAACTGTGATATCGCGTAGTAGATGAGAGAGGCTATAATGGAACACGCGTTTGTTTTCATGGTGCAAAAGTTCCAGTGCATCTTTCCCCGCGATTCTGCCCGGGCTAGACTCCGGCCATCAACTACGGACACATCTAAACTATGGGTGTGTAGCAACCATTCAACGGGAGAATGGTGGACTTCGACCTTGTACACCAATGCAGGTTTCGGTCTTGCGAGTGATGCGGTTCCGAGGACTTTTCTATCGCTTCAGAGGTGTGTGTGTGTGTCTAAAATGTAACCCTAACCGTTTTACTTGCATTTTGTTAAATAATCACTCGTTATTAAAATTTTGATATTTCGATAATGCCTCAATTGTATGGAACGTATGCTTAGTTTGTGCAAATTTCTATGACACTTTCCATCTTTATTATGTGGGTTTAGGGGGCGCGTAGATCTAGGCTATGTTCGGAACGTTTTTTTTTTTTAAGCGGAAAATTTATTATTTCAAATATATGCATTTATAGTGTGTGTATATAAACAAATATATATTTTATAATGGCATAATTATACATATGCATGTACATTTATATGTTTTAAATAGAGTTATGATTACTGTAGTAGGCTATTATGTGTAGCAGGGCATTCAGTTACTTTTGAAAGGACAAAAATAAGGTGTCAGTGTATTTCATTAGACTTTAACTTTGCCAGCAATAAAAAAAACTAGCATTTCCTCACGTTTTACCACTAATTTTTAGTGACAGTCGATATGCATGGGCCACTTTGGGCTTTGACCACACCCACTCCCCTCCCTTCCTCTCACAGCCACCACGCCCATATAAGTTGCATTTTTCAAAAAGATTGTGAGCTAGACTTGAGCTGAAAGAGGGGAGTTTCATGACCCTTTAAGGAGTGCCACGGACCTAGCTCTTCATGCCACTAAGTCCGCGGCACATAGGGCGGAACATGGCCTCTCTCACCGTGGCGGAGAGACACTTATGGCTAACGCTCTCTGAGATGTCCGAGTCAGAGTGCACCGCGTTCCTCGACGCCCCCATCTCTTCTGCCGGCCTCTTTGGATCGTCCGTCAAAGACTTTTCTGCCTAAGCGCTCCAGCTCCGCAGCAGGCCGCCCTAAACAGCCGTCTGCTTGAAGCTCCCAGCCGCAGCCTCCGCCCGTCACCGCCTCTCAGCGTCGTCAAGCCCGGGACCCGAGACCATGCTCTCGCTCTGCCGGCCGCCGCCCCCCTCCGCGTGGGTCCCGGCCTAAGATTGAGATAAAGCCTGAGGCCTCAAAGTCCTCCTAGCCCGCCTAGGAAAATGATGGTGTTCAAGTCCCGCTGCGGCCAGACTTCCACCGAAATTTCTCGCTTGTTCAGATCCAGAAAATGCGACTGTTCCAGTGTATTTTGCAGAAAACAAGCTGGTACCACAGCCCGATTGCCTGCACACAAACGCCGTTTTTACGGCAACCCAGATAAATCCCATAAAGAGTGTATTTTCTGGTATTACGGCCACGGCCGATGGTGTGATGAGTGTAGCAAAAATGCCCACGGCGCAGTGTTCATTCCTACACACAAGCACAGCCCGCCACATTCCAGGGCTCGCAAGGACGGGCTGCAAGGACGGCGTCTGTGTTATAGCATACCGGAGCTCTCCGGTCGCCACCATGTCGCGACCAGAGCCCAGATCTCATTCAACCCCTAGCTATTCATGCAAGTGCGTGGGCAAAGCTTCCCGGGGTATCAGAATGGGTGCTGAACATTATAAAGAGAGGCTATTCGCTTACAGTTCGCTCGACGTCCCTGCCGTTACGCGGCACGAATCGAAACAACGGTAGAAAAGGAAGTAGCACATCTACTTCGAGCCGAAATAGCAAAACTGTTGAGCAAAGGGGCCATAGAGCCTTTATCTCAAGCTCATAGCGAAGGGGGTCTATACAGCAGATATTTTCTGGTACCAAAAAAAGATGGGGGTCTCAGACCCATTCTAGATCTAAGAAAGCTGAACAAAGTGCTTTCGAAATGCCGGTTCAGAATGCTCACAACCAGGAAAATCCTCACGCAAATTCGCCAAGGGGACTGGTTTATGTCAATAGATCTGAAGGACGCGTATTTCCAAATACAAATAGCTTCACGTCAGGCGATTTTTGAGATTAGCCTTCGAGGGCCAGGCATATCAATACACAGTCCTGCCGTTCGGCCTGTCCCTAGCACCCTGTACATTTACAATGTGCATGGACGCGGCGCTCGCACCCCTGAAACTTGCGAGCATGCGAGTTTTGAACTACTTGGACGATTGGCTGATTCTAGCTCGATCACACTCAGAGCTCATAGAACACGGGACCATATTACTCGAACATCTCGAGAATCTAAGTCTCAAAGTCAATTGGGCGAAGAGTTCACTGTCTCCCAGTCAGAGAATATCTTTTCTGGGCACATAACTGGACTATTGCCGCAAACTGAATATTCAGCGCATGACGAAATCCTTCCGCCGCGGCACTATAGTCCCGCTCAGAAGGTTTCAGAGAATGTTGGGTCTTATGGCCTCAGCATCATCAGTACTCCGGCTGGGTCTGCTTTGCATGCGCCCACTGCAGTTATGGCTAAAAGCGCGAGTACCGCGGCGAGCTTGGACCTCCGGTCTTTTTTGCCTCAAGGTCGATCAGAAATGCGTCTCAGCTCTGAAATCTTGGAAAGCACCCGACTGGTACCGGTCAGGTGTAAGCCTGGGGACTTCCTTGAGTGTGAAGGTGGTGTCAACGGACGCCTCCAACTCGGGATGGGGAGCGCTGCTCGAGGGCAGACCGTGGTCAGAACGGGAAAAGCTTCTACACATAAACTGCCTGGAGATGATGGCAGTCAACAACGCGCTGAGGTGCTTTTGTCCCCAGATAAAAGGACACCACGTCTTGGTCCGCTCGGACAACATGCCTCGTGTTCTGGGCTCAGCACAATCTGCGCTCGTTGAGAGCAGCACACGTGCCAGGCCACCTGAACATGGGACCAGACAGACTGTCCAGAAACAATGTTCCGGCAGGAGAATGGTCTCTAGACCCGCAGGTAGTCCAACTGCTGTGGAAGACATTCGGCAGAGCGAAGGTAGACCTGTTTGTGTCTCAAGAAAACGCTCACTGTCCGGAGTTTTTCTCCAAGAGCAGGGATGCGCTGGCCCACGCCTGGCCCCGCTGCCCACTCTATGCTTTTCCCCCCGTCACGCTCCTGCCTCAGGTATTAGAGCGAATCAGGGAAAACGGATGCTCAGTGCTACTTATGGCTCCTTTCTGGAAGAACCAGGCTTGGTTCCCAGTTCTGATGCAGCTGGCAAGTGCTGCCCCATGGCCGATACCAGTGAGGAAGGACCTCCTCTCTCAGGCCAAGGGCTCGATCTGGCATCCTCGCCCAGAGCTTTGGTCCCTACATGCATGGGCCATCAACAGGTACCCGCTAACCTCCCGATAGGAGTGTTAAACACAATCGCGAAGGCTAGGGCCCCATCTACTAGATGGCTCTATTCCTCGAAATGGTCTGTGTTCTCTAGCTGGTGCACAGCTCGCGGCATATCACCCCCAGACTGTGGAGTGACGGAGGTTCTCTCCTTCCTGCAAGAGCTACTGGATAAGGGCAGAACCCCATCCACGCTCAAGGTTTACGTGGCGGCCATAACAGCGCTTACTAGACAGACACTTGGCCAGTCACTTGGGAGGAACGATCTGGTCATCCGCTTCCTTAGAGGAGCTAAGAGGCTGAATCCTCCCAGACCTCCCTCAGTTCCCATGTGGGACCTTTCTATGGTTTTGGAAGCCATAAAAGGTGCCCCATTCGAGCCAATCCAATCAATAGACATCAAACACTTGTCTTTCAAGACAGTGTTTCTTCTGGCTCTCGCTTCTGTAAAGCGTATAGGGGACTTCCAAGCGCTCTCAATGAGCGCGACGTGTATGAAATTTGGGCCAAATGACTCGAAGGTCATACTCAAACCAAGGCACAGGTACGTTCCTAAATCCCTCAACACACCGTTTAGGGCTCAGGTGATTTCTCTGTCGGCTCTGCTGGTCTATAATGAGGAGAAGGACGCAAGCTTCCTTTGCCCGGTCAGGGCATTTAGGGCTTATGTGTCTCGCGCGACTGTCTTCAGACAGACAGAGCAGCTCTTTGTTTCATTCAGCGAAATGTGCCCCGGGCACCTGCCCTTGGGACTTTGGTGTTGGATCTCAACACACACAGCGTTTTACACTGTGTTCCCCTAGCGTAAGATATTACGCAGTACGAGAGACCTCTCTTAAGAGAACGTACTCGGTTACTAACTAACCTCGGTTCTCTCTAGAAGAGGGAATATATAGAATCCAAAATATCCAAAATAGAATGCAAAATTTTTTAACAAAATAGAACTATACAGAAAAAATAACTACGTACAAGGTAACAGTGAACAAATTCATAATCCGTGCACGCTTTCGCAATCGTTGTTTTGTAAATCGTTCTTTCGCAATAGTTGTTTGTAATATTCAGTTCCTGAGAAAAATTGTGAAATACTGTTCCAATAGGTGAGGTTACACAACAATATGCTGATTGATTACATAACAAAATGTGGATGTAATATTCAGTTCCAGTGAAAATCTGTTCCAGTTAATGGAGTATGTGGTGATGCGTAATATTCAGTACCAGTAAACTCCACCCGCTGGAACAGTTTCTTACAGTAAATGAATATTACACAACATCACCTGTTCAGTTTTGCAAACTGTACTCACAGATTTGTGGCCTATACATTATTTTAGAAATCACACGCTCACACAACATTAACACCACGCTGTGTAGCAATTGTGTAGCCGGCCTAAACATTTGATGTCAGGCTCCAACTTCATTAAACAACTACACATTACCAGCTTCACTTATTACTAATCAAATGTACTTTATTTCTGTCATATGTGTGGAAAAGTTCTTATTGAGAATAACAGAGGTTTAGATGATGATGATTTATTAATAATAATAGTTTGGTTTGATGTCATCATTATGGTGATCAGTGTTTGCTTTAGTTGGGCAGTTTGACTCTTGATGTTTTAATGTTAGTTTTTCTCTGGCTGCTGGAACTGTGTGTTATGGCAAGAACAGTAAGAGGAAATGTGATCAGATGATGTCAGCTACTTGATGATGACGATAACGATATAATCATGTAGTGCTCTGATCAGCTGATCTCTTCTAAACTGTCATGTGAGTTATTAATTTCATATAATTGATTATAGTAATGTTTCTACAGTATGACATCCAAAAGTGTTTTAATAAAATAAACTGTATAATTACCAGTTGCAATTATAACTGTATAAGTTCCAGCATAGGTGCCTTCTGCTCTGTGGTCTGTCAAATATGTTAATTATGTATATGGTGTCGAGTGCAAGGCGCACACTATACTTTTTTATTTTTGCATCCTTTTCCTTCATATGAAAAAAAAAACTAATTAGCTTTAATGCAGTGCACATATACAGACAGCCTACACAATCATGTGAATGTCTCTAATTGTCCATAAGGCCAAAATAAAAGCAAATGTGACCTTCTGGATCATAACAATCTGTTATGCTTGTGTTTCTTGTGTATGGATATTATGTATTTATATAAAAGGATAACTATAATGTATGGCGGAATAGCACTGGGAGCACTTCGACTCGGCGCAGTAAAAAGTCACGTTGGTTCTAATGACAGAAGTGAGAGGGAGAGGGGGAGAGGATTTTTCAGGAGTGATGATATTAAATTTTTTGATGTGATGCTTAACGTTAACTTACTTGCATAACCTGATGACGATTGCTAGCTAACGTTAGCATACCAGCACGGGGTTGCATCAGCTGTGTGTAAGTTATATTTTAAAGTCTTAAAGAACAGTAAAACTTCTTTTATCTTCTTTTATCTTAAAGAATGGTACATGTATTCGTATTGAACCGAAACAGTACGGGCGTCACGGTTTGGTGCATGAATACACACAGAGAATACACGATATAAAAATAAATAAAACTTGCGTGCAAATTAATTAATGAAATGCATAACTACTGTTAGATACGCAGGCTCTTTAGGGACACCTAATCTGTAGCCAGCCTTAGCTCTGAAGCTCCGTGGCTATAATCATAGACAGGCTATAATGGACAGGCTGCGATGTCAAGTTTGCAATGCTGTAACGCGTGTGAGAGAGAGAGAGAGAGAGAGAGAGAGAGAGAGAGAGAGAGAGAGAGAGAGAGAGAGAGGCGCGGGCGCGATCGAACAGTGGAGACATAAAAACCTACTTAGTCATTTTATTCATACAGGACATCATTCAAACGGCAAAGTGTTTACTTATATTTGTGTACACTCGCAATAAAACACAACATAGTGCTTTTGACAAACTGTAAACTCTTGTCAAACTGTAACCTACAACTGTCACACAACAGTCACCCCAGTGAGTAAGTGACACATTCTACATTGATTAAAAGAAAAAATCAAATAGGTTTTTAATGGTAGTATTATTTTATACAGAAATAACTTATTTATAATTCAGATGAGAATAAAGTTAGTGTTAATTAAAATTAAGGAAAACAAATATATTGATCTGAAGTATAGCAAATTAATTTTAAATTCATTCAGGTACAATTACCAAACATATCTCAAAGTCTTTTTTGTCTTTTTATTAATTTAATTAATAAATTAATTATATAAAACTATTGTCAATGCACTACTAATAAACTGGTTCTATGCCTTTACTTTGTTAATAAAACTTATTAAAAAAATATAAGGCTTAAGACATTTATTTTTCCTTTGTTGGAACAGCCTGAGACATGCACAAAAAAAAAAAAAAAATTGCCTTCTACATTGCAGTGAATAAAAAAATTACCACAACATGCAGTGAATAATAACGATGCAGGAAAACGGCTGTTTTAGGATTAGTGAGTATAATTCTGTGACATTTTATGATTTACACAGACCCTAGTTGTTACTCAGAGTAATGTTGTAATTTATCTCTGTGGTGCAACATTTTATTTTATTGAAGCATAAATCACAACTTAGTAATAATTTACGTTGTATTAATTAAGCTACCTTTGAACCTACACACAGCTGGTGCAACAGGCTGCAGAGTAACATCTGAAGCTATTGCGTTTGTTGTCATTATAATTTCTGTTTCTGCTTCAGATACTATACCACAATATCTGAAAACCTTTTGAAACTGTGTTTTGTTAAAATAATAACCTAGGCATGTGAATGTTTGAACTGCAATTTGCCATAAGATAAGAATAGAAGCTGCCATACACACAATTACAGAATTAATGTCATGCATGTATCTTGTTTGAAATATTGAATGCATTTCTGTGTTTTCATAGGTTAAACACAGTCAGAAGTTAAGTGCCCCACCTCTGCGCCCATGGGTTACTGCCCAGAAGGATGGCATTATCTTGGCTGCACACTGCACCTGCATGGCGGGATTAGGCGAGACATGTAGCCATGTTGGAGCGGTTCTTTTCACCATCAAGGCAGCTGTTTTGCTCCGTGAGTCCCAAACTGTGACAGAAAAACCTGCATATTGGTTACTTCCAAGTGGACAACCAAAGGAAAAGTACCTTGAAGTCGAGAACATTGACTTTCACTCAAAAGCTACAATCAAACACAGAGTGGACACAACATTTTCAGAAGGGAAACCTATACTGTCACGATGCGGTAGAAACAGGGAGGAAGCAGGATCCACATGCAGCACACTTTATTCAATACACTGAAAACAATACAAAGACTCAGAGCAGGAACAGGACTCAGGAGCAGTACAACCAACATCGACAGTAACAACACAAGAACTCACAAAGACTGGACTAAAACACAGGGCTTAAATACAAGGCCAAACAAGATAAACAAGATAACAAGGGGGCGTGGCTAATCTGAAACACCTGGGGAGACTAATAAACATGAAAAGACAGGGGAACACAGACTGACATCACAACATAGCCCCCCCTCTATGGGCGGCTCCCGACGCCCATCAAAACCGGAAACACAGTTCGGGAGGGTGGTGGAGCGGAGGCGGACCCGGGGGAGGGATGGAGGGCCAGGTCCGCGCAGGGAACGGGACCAGGGAACGTGGGCCATGGAACGTGGGCGGAGCTGGGCCATGGAACGAGGGCGGACCTGGGCCATGGAACGGAAGAGGGCCTGGAGACTGAGTGAGGACTGGTGGCCAGGGGAAAGCAGGCTGCGCAGGCGACCAGGGCGGAGCAGACTGTGCAGACGGCCATGGAGGTGAAGACCCTTCGGGCGGAGACAACCCTTTAGGCGGCCAGGGCGGAGACGACCCTTCAGGCGAAGGCAACCATTCAGGCGGCCAGGGCGGAGACGACCCTTCAGGCGGCTATGGCGGAGACGACCCTTCAGGCGGCCAGGGCGGAGACGACCCTTCAGGCGAAGGCAACCATTCAGGCGGCCAGGGCGGAGACGACCCTTCAGACGGCCATGGCGGAGACGACCCTTCAGGTGGCCAGGGCGGAGACGACCCCCAGGGCGGAGCTGGCTGAAGAGGCGACCATGGCGGCGCGGCCTCCATGGTCCAATCGCGGGACCTACTGCCCCCCCCCCAAAATGTTCTTGGAGACAGCTACGGAGTCATAGGTTGGGGCAGGCACCGGCTCAGGAACAGACACCGGCTCAAGAACAGACACCGGCTCAGGAACAAGCACGTCGGCCGCCATCTCTGGTGAGGGCTGAGGTTCTGGCATGCCGGTGGCCATCTCAGGTGAGGGCTGAGGTTCTGGGGTGGAGACAGGCTCAGGACTGGGCAGAACCAGCGGCGGAAAAGTCTCTGTGCTGGACAGGACCAGCGGCGAAGGAAGCTCTGGACTGGACGAGACCAGCGGCGAAGGAAGCTCTGGACTGGACGAGACCAGCGGCGAAGGAAGCTCTGGGCTGGACGGGGCCAGCAGCGAAGAGGGCTTTGAGCTGTGCATATGACGCTCTCAGTCTCAGGCTCGGCTGGACTGGCGTGAAGTGCAGGCTCGGCTTGACTGGCGTGAAGTGCAGGCTCGGCTGGACTGGCGTGAAGCTCTGGCTCGGCTGGACTGACGTGAAGCTCGGGCTCGGCAGGACTGACGTGAAGCTCTGGCTCGGCAGACGTGACGTGAACAGTCTCTGGATCGGCAGACGTGGCGTGAACAGTCTCTGGATCGGCAGGCTCAGGCTGGAAGGGCTCGGGAGCGATGGTTCTCTTGGCAGCACGAGCTGACATCAGCAGGGAATCAGCCACGCTGGAAACAAGTCCTGGATGGCCATAGACCGATGCGATGGCTGGCTTGATGGTTGGCGTGACATGGAGAAACTTAGGCTCGGATAGGCTGAAGTGAAGGTACTCTGGTTGGACAGGCGAGATGTGAACTGACTCAGGGGGTACTGTGAGCTTGCGGGGTGTTTCATCGGCCAAGCCCACAGTAAAAGCCGAACCGCTCAGGTAAAGGGCCAGGTCAATATATCCTTCTAGAGTCCAGCCGGTATAGTCATCAGGCATCAGCTGAGCGATATCCGCATCCAGCCCACTCCAGAACAGGTCCATGAGCTCAGTGTCATCAAGTGATCCCAGATGACAGGTAGCCAAGAAGTCCTTCACATACCTCTTAATCGGCTGGCCTAATCTCCTTAGTACTTGGTTACTGACAGCTGCTGGATCCATCTTGTGGTGAGTTCTTCTGTCACTATGCGGTAGAAACAGGGATGAAGCAGGATCCACATGCAGCACACTTTATTCAATACACTGAAAACAATACAAAGACTCAGACTAGGAACAGGATTCAGGAGCAGTACAACCAACATCGACGTAACAACACAAGAACTCACAAAGACTGAACTAAAACACAGGGCTTAAATACAAGGCCAAACAAGCTAAACAAGATAACAAGGGGGCGTGGCTAATCTGAAACACCTGGGGAGACTAATAAACATGAAAAGACAGGGGAACATAGACTGACATCACAACATATACAATACAAGGACAAACAAAAGCTACCTGATGTGTCAGAGCCAACGGATGCTGAGATCGCTACTTTTCTGGGAGAGCTGCATGCTACAGGTGATAAATCAGTCTCGCTGTCTGTCATGAAAGACTATGCAGAGTTCTATGCCCCAGTGTCTAACACCAATACTGGCCAGCCCCTGAGTGAGCTTTTCGATGAACAGTGCATTTCTATGGCAAGCGAACAGTTACTCTTACACTGTAGTACCATTGCAGTTGACATTTCTCAAAGGCAAGCTGACACAATAGAACAGCAGACAAGAGAACAGTCTAAAAGTAAAGCCTGGTATAGATTTAGGGCTGGCAGAATTACAGCCTCACTCATGAAAGCTGCTTGTTCCACACCACCTGAGAATCCATCACAAAGCCTCATCAAAAATATTTGTTACCCTCTAAGCACAGGCTTTACAAGTAAAGCAACCACTTGGGGGTGTGATCATGAACAACAGGCACTAACTTGTTATCGTCAGCAAATGCATTCACACACCAATTTCAGATGTGAGACCAGTGGTTTTGTAATAAATCCAGAACTGCCTCACATAGGTGCTACACCAGATGGGATAGTACATTGCGACTGCTGTGGTGATGGTGTAGTGGAGGTTAAATGTCCGTTTTGTGCACATGATAGCATAAGCCTCAAAGAATGTGTTGATGGGAGATTCTGTTTGGAGGAATCTAATGGCAAATTACAGCTCAAACATTCACATGCCTATTATTTTCAGGTCCAGACACAGATGCTTGTATGCAATAAGGAGTTTGCTGATTTTGTTGTATGGTCAGAAAATGATGTACACATAGAGAGGATAGAACCAGATATTGGACTCTGGGAAGTAATCAAGTCAAAATCTAGGGATCTTTTTTCCAAAGCCCTTCTCCCAGAGCTTGTGGGCAAACTTTTCTCAAGGCCATGTCCATCAGCAATGCCAACTGACACAGCTGATGTGACTGAAGTGGATCCCTCTGAAAGCAGAGAAAAACAGTGAGGACTGCTTTCATACAGTATATGGTTCCATCTCTCATGTATGAACATGAAACGTATGCCCAATAAGGGGAGCAAATGGTACTGTTTGGTGTGTAGAGCTGAAGTGTGATGGTACAGTATGACACATGAAATGAGGATTCTGATGTAACAGGTTTTTATTATAATTTGTATGTGTATTTGTATTTACACAGTTCATTGTATTTTGTCATTCTATACAAAAAAATATGAAATTCAGTACCATTTCTAATGACTGCCTTGAAATGTAAGATGATTATTAAAATAACTTTGTCTTTTTCCATACTGAACCTGACTTTTGTGATTAAGATGTTAAGGTAACACTATACATGTATTAACAACCCGTTTTACAACCACACACATCTAATCAAAAGGTACAACTGAGGAGCACATGTTGGTAAGGCAACAACACACTGTAGTTATCTTATCGATAACCGCTATCTCAGATCCTGATGTCACCAGGTAGGAGATGGGTATCTTCTCTGACATTATCCCATATTTATTGCGCACCAATCCCATCACTCTTTCTACATGTATGCGAACATGTGCGATTTTGCGGGTGGCCTCAACTTCAAGAGCAGACAGCTGTAGCTTTCCTCGAGTATAACTGGGTGTTACAACTTTTGCACATTTGAAACCTACACTCTCTTGTATATTAAAACCTCTGTCTGCCAAGATGAAATCACTGGGGGTAAGTAGCTCGAGTAAGTCTGAGTTTTCTGTGACATGTTTATTGGTAGTACGCCCTCCCCATGCCTTAGAGAGGACAGAAATGGATCCCTGAGGTGTGATGCCTATAAGGTATTTGATAGTGGTATGGTGTTTATATGAAGACCAAGTGAGACTGCGTGCTGTCAAACTTGAAGGCCTCTCTATAAAAATTTCAAAACAATAAAAATTATTACTGTCACTCTTGACCCCAAATGTTGTTGAAAGGTTATTGGCATAGACTTCCAAAGCTCATCTCTCCTCAGCCAAAAGATAAACTTCTTAAGTTTCACATACAAAACATGTATGACACAAACAAAGGTTTTGGACACGGTAGACTGTGAAATGCCAAATCTGTAGGCAAGGTCCTGTTCTGGGAAGTTGTGGCGGAGTCTCATCAGTACCAACACACGTTTTTGAAACTTGGTTAGTGAAGTTTTAATGCTGTCAGTGAGCGAGCCTTCAATGAAATTATAGAGCACCATTAATGTAGCAAAACTGGGTAAACCTGTATAAAATCTGACTTTTTTCTCATCATCCCTGAGTGTGTCCATGCTTATCTTTTCTGTGGCTAGCTTACATTTCAGAGTAATATTGTCAGTAAGCAGTCTCGTATTTGGGAGCACACTTCAGATGTGCACGTATCTTCCTCAACTGTCTCAAAAGCATCCATAACCTCATTGTAAGCCTCTGTAGTGTTCATCCCTGGGCTGTCTTGCTCCTGTGCCACACTCCCTGAACTTGATGCCTGTGTTCTTCTCTGCTGCACCCTGTTGTACCTGGCCATTACACATCTTTTTTTTTTATGTGAAGTCTGTTGCTCACTCAGCCTTTCCTGTCTGACCTGTCTCTCCTGCTAGCTTCAATGAGGGGGCCCAATCAGGATGAGTGCTGTCATGTAGATATGATGGCTTACCTAAAAGAAATCCACACAAAAGGGACTGTTCACCCTCAACCTAATACAAATCAGGGCTCCAGGCTAACTTTTACTAGGAGCACTGTAACAAAATAACACAGTATCATACAAGCACTAATTCCCTACCTAGAATCAATGCCAGACCGATATGTTCATAGGTAAGCTACAGTAACTACTAACTGCAAATTACTGCATGACACTGATGTCTGATTATGACTGAAAACTCTCAGTGTAGGTATAAACTGTGTTTTGGGGATCTGGCTAACTTAAGCCCACAAAGGACAATATCGTATTAATACTAATTTAATAATTGTCTCAATTTATGGCAGCTTCCTCTTTTTGAAAGCAGTTTCAGCCACTGCTTACAGCTAACCATATGTGATAAAATTATGGGGACAGACTTTGCTGTGAGGTAACGTTAAGTTATCTAAAAACTGTAACATTAGCCTACATGTGATAAAATGATGGGAACAGATTTTGCTGTGAGGCATATATCCATAATGTTACCTGTGGTAAAATGATGGGAACAGACTTTGCTGTGGGGAGTTGGCTGAATGTTTAGCCTATTTATCCTAGCTAGCCACAAGTCTCTCCTGCGCTGGCTCAACTCCTCTGTTTCCTTCCCTTCAAGTATTCTGACAGTCGGTATTGAATAAAAACTAACTCCGGGGTTCTTATTGCTGTTGTTAGAACAGCCGTGTATTACACAGCACACCATCGCGCTGTTTTAAAAAAAAAAATACAGCGATAATACCGACGCTGCCTCGCTTGTCAATTGACAGACTGACAGTTGCCGTGGTTTGTATGTCAACAACATGGCCGCCGCGAACATTGATGACGTAGATCGAATAAGAACTATAGACTGAACACGTAATACGCATGTGCATGACCTCATCATCTTCAGAGATTCACATTTTGATTGTTTACGAGGAGACCGTTTTCAAAAACTTGCACTTTGCACTTTTCAAACATTCAAACATTTCATGCATTATCAGGCCCCAAAACACCATTGTTGTATAAATAAACGTAAAAAGTTGTGACACCCTTATTTTAACACTTTTGAGTGTGGTCTAAAATAAATTCCCAGGAGAGTTAATTTAACACTGGAGTTTTTGCTGTGTATATATAGATGAAGTGTGATCTTGACACATCTGTCAGTGCAACACTTCTGGAGGTTGTGAATTTGTGGTTTCACAAGCACAAACTTAGTAGCCTAATAAAAGCTTAATGGTGCACACACCCATATAGCAACACAATATGTAAGTGATGTGATGAAAAAAAAAAAGTAACTGAAAAAAAAAAGAAATAGACATAAAAATTACTCTGAGGACACTGTATTGGGTCACTTAAAAATAACTATATTTCATTATGTTGAAATTGTTTTGTCTGACAAATAATCAGTAGCTACAAGAGCTGGGTTTCCATCCAAACGTAAAGTTTAGAAATTTTGCGTTTCCATCACTCGTTTCGATTCGATACTTCAAAATATGCATAAAAACAGGGTGATGGAAACATTGCTAATGAGAGGAAAAATATATGTTTGTATTGATTTGTGTGGATCTGTTCATTCAAAGCACTTTGTTCAGTGTCAAACATAATACTTCTTTATGGACTTGGTTGGTTTCTGGACTCCACTGTACAGTTCAGCTCACTTTCTGATCCAGAGCTTTTCAAAGTCAACACAGTTTTACACCAGAGATCTTTCTGATCGCTTCTTCAGCTGTGTCATAGAGTCAGGACTAAACACTCAGTGGATGAGATCAGAGGAAGTTACCAACCAGAGGAGGAGCTGATGATGTTTAAAGGAAGAGCTGTAACTATATATAATGAAGAGGAAGACTGACAGAAACACAAAATGGCTGATAAGTGTGATCTGTGTCTGCTGGGACTGATCATTCTCTCTTCACTTCTCACAGGTAAAGAAATCTGTATTTTCTCTAAAGACATTTAGTGGAATTAGTCTGGAAAGAGTTAATTTGAACATGCTCAGTTTATTCTTGCACACATTCATGTTGTGATCTCAGAGTTGTGTATTGATACACACAGATCATACTGTATTATTCCTGATACTGGACATAGTGTCACTCAAACATCTGATGATGAAGAATTATCTTCATATTAAGAGTGTAAGGGTGGATTTCCTGCAGAGGTTCAAGCTGCAAGACTGCCGAATGACTAAAGAAGCGTTGTCAGCAAGATGGTAGAAAACTGTACATTTCTTGTCTATTCCACCCACTGACACTTATACCAACGACGGAAATAAGTGCAGTTACAATATATTAATATGTGGAAGAGCATTGCTATAGAGAGTGACAATATTGTATTGCAATTTGTAGCACTTCAAAGTCAATACCAAATCAAAACTATTTAACACATTATTTGTAATTGAAAAGGTTTAATGACAAAATATGGTTATAGTTATACTCAAAATAGTTACAAAATAGATGTATGAGATGATGATAACTTATACCATTAATCTTACCCAGCATGTAAATGTTTTCAGAGAGAGAGAGAGAGAGTGTAGAACTGTGTGACAGTTCGGTAAAGGTGTGACAATTCAAAGGTGTGACAATTCATCCTATTTCAATTCTACAAGAGTGAGTCAGTGATTTGGACAGCTCTGATAAATACTAATTGTTTATTCTGGAGAGTGTGTTTGCATTAAGTGAGGAAAAAACGGTAACACTTTACAAATATAGCTGCAAGCAGCAATTATCGGGGCCAAACGCAAGAAGACAAGACATGCCAACATGGCTGAAAGTGGCAGACCAACTGCAACAATGAGCAATTAAAGACTTTAAAGAGGATTTTGGGCAAATGGCTGAAAAATCATATATACAGTAACTTATAAGATGATTTAATGGATTATCACTTTTGACCAATAGGTGGCGCAGTCACAAAACTGATGTGATGTAGTCAGAGTGAAGTGACAATGACACATACAAAGTTTGGTGTCAATATGTCAAGGCATTGCAGAAATAAAGCCTGAAAAGTCATTTTGGCATCATGCCTCGACTTTGCTGCTGTGCTATACGAAAACGGTTTCGTCTATCGACATAAAATCCATAACTTTTAGTCAGCACAGTCTGGAGATCATACGATTAAATTTTGGTGAAAATTGGACAAACGGTCTAGGAGGAGTTTGAAAAAGTAGGTATTGAATGAAAATCAAGATGGTGGACAGGAAGTTCGGCCAAATAAGGAAAACTTGGCATCTATGTTCTCGACCTAACCCAAGGAATATATTAAGACCAGTGGCATTATGATAGGCAGATTTATTCAAAAGTTATTAGCATTTTTGGAAATTTTGCTATAACTTTTTTACCACAAGGTGGTGCTGCTCTGAAACTTTTTGAGTACCTTCAAGGCATGGTGCCGATGACTCATACCGAGTTTCTTAATGATACGCTAATGCGTTCATAAAGCACATAAAGTCACAGTACTTTATTGATGTCAATGGGAATTTCATGTTTTGTTCTATTATAGCGCCACCAAGAGGCTCAGTCCCACCATTTTTTTTTGTGTCCTCAGAGTGAGCCTATACATATGTGTGTCAATTTTGGTGAAAATATCTCAATTCGCTTCAGAGTTATAGACATTTATTTGAAAAAAAAAACAAGTAAGAAATTTCCGACCCCTGACTTTGATTGGATTTTACTACCCCTTACTATCAATATTTTTGCATTTGGGCATTAACACTTAGCCAATGACCTATGTTTCCAAACTTCTGATGGAGGTTTCGTCTCGATTGGTTTCAAAGATATTGCCAAATGTTTTTTAATAGCTAAATCACAATGCTTCACAAACCGTAAGGCGACACCTAGCATGTTTGGTATCGTTGGACTCGGCAAAGATTCAGGAACCTAATGAGATGACTGCCGTGAAAATCAGTCAACCACAGCCAGAGTTATAAGCATTTGAAAATGTAATTTTAGCATTAGATGGCGCTGGTTCGAAACTTCTCAGGCTCCTTCAGAGAATCGTGCTGATGACCCATACCAAGTTCCGTAACAATCCTTTCATGCGTTCTTAAAATTCAGCATTTTGGTGCAAAAATTCAAAATGGCCAAATTGGATATCAGTCAACTCGGCATGACGACCTGAATCTAATGAGACCACTTTATGATTTTTGGATAAACCGTTCAGAAATTATAAGCAAAAAGAACTCTTTTTTGTATCTCTGGACCAGTGGGTGGCGCTGTGCCAAAACGCAGCATGTTGCCTCAGATCTTGCTTGTGATGACATGTACCAAGTTTGGTCTGAATACGATAAAGTGTTGCAGAGATACAGCCTTACGTCTGTTTTTGCAAGCGCTACGTAAAATTTGTTCATGCGTTTATCAAAAACGGTTTGACAAATCAATTTGAATTCCATAACTTTTTGTCAACACTGCCTGAAGATGATCTAGTTCAATTTTCTTGCAAATCGGACAAACCGTCTAGGACGAGTTCGAAAAAGTAGCTTTTTTAGAAAATTCAAAATGACGTCATATGAGGTAAAGTAAATTCTGCCCTATGTTCCTTTTCAAGAAAATGTTCTGTAACCCTGTTGTACCAACTAGGCGTCTTTTCCAGTGACTTGACCAGTGTCCTCTCAAAAAATATATTAAACTCTGTAAAACTGAGACAAGGAATGTGGTATATAATTGTGTTAAATGTATGATGAAAATTGGCTAGCAATTTAGCCAAGCAAATATCAAGAAATAGGTTGCAGCAGTTTGTATTTCTACTGTACTTGAGAAATCCGCGATGGGACTGAGCGCGAATAGCTTCAGCGATTTCTTATAGTACAAAATCGCTGTCAGTCAAAAGGAGATGCAGTCTTTTGACAGAGGCCAGCCCAGGCCAGTCCAGGCCAGCCCACTCTTCATTCACCCCCAGAGAAGCTGAGCTTCCGTGGGCGGGACATAATCGCAGCATTTATCCAATGACCGACTAGTTTCGAAGCACTGAAAAAAACTGTTCAAAGCAGCCCCATTGCAGTCAATGGAAGCTGGGCTTCAACAAGGAAATGCACTGTGACGCTACGGGAATGTATGAGAAGGAAATCGAGTCAGCCGACCTGCTATATGTAACTGATTCTGAACGAACTCGTCTTTGAGATTAACATTTTCTAACGCATTTTTAGTCAATAAAATGTTAATACAATAGTACATATTTGACCATTAATGTTTTGACATTATAGGGGAAGCCGAGCTTCCCTTGCAGTCTTAAAGAAATAGCCACTGATCCTGAACTATGACTGGAGTCATTATGGATTCACACATGAATAACGGCAGCCATAACTACATGTTAGTGCATGTTTGATAGTTAATGCATTCATTAACATTTATGGATAAACCAAATCAAAGTGCCTCTTTAAGAAGGAATAAGAAGTACCCTGACTGCACCTCCGTTCTCTGACTTCTGGAAAAGTCACACAACAACTTAACTGGGCTGCATACTTGTTGTGTTAGAACATCATGTGCATTTGACAATACGTTTAAAATAAATCATGAGCAGAATTTGGTAAGTAGTTAACAGTTAATTAATTATGATTGGGCCCTCTAAACCCAGTCAACACGTTGATCTCACAGTGATCTCTCCATATAATCAAGTCAAGTCAAGTCATCTTCATTTATATAGTGCGTTTAACAATGTAGATTGCAGCTTTACATTGATAATAGGGAATTAAAGTAAAGTGTTTTGGCTTTATAGCAGCCCTAATATAAAGTTATTGTCCAGCTAAAGTTTGTTTGATTGATTCACTTCCGTCGCAACGATCATTAGTTATTAACACGACACTGTTTTAACAGAAAACTCTTAAGTCCTTTCTGCGCAAACTTCAAAAACGTGAACCAGTGAGAACGCTGATGGCATGCACATGCGTATTACGAGTTCAGTCTATAGGTATGCGCGTTTGATATGTGCGCAGGTTGTAGTCCTTCCCTACAAATCAACCCACAACATACTACTTGTCTGGCCTTAAAATTAATAATACAGAATTGTTATCGCTTCCACGTAGCCATGCGAACCAGAATTATTCCAACAACGCTTTATCTGTAGAGAGGTAAAGAGAGGAGAGGAAGGCCTTCGCAGGGAAGAGCCTAGTTGACATTTCAGGATTGCGCTGTCGTCGCGTCCAAGCACAGGTCCTTCATCAGATCTGGACACAGCCTGGATCCGGTGGACTGCGGTAAACAGAGAGACTAATATTAGCGTAGACGCCATTCTTCTTATGATGCAACGAGTACATCAGGATTTATGGGAAGTGTTCCCGGTTCCGGCTGACCTAATCTATGCAGCCTAACATTGAATTATAAAAGTCTATAATGTATTATGTGTATGCTAGGTCAAAGAGATGTGTTTTTAGTCAAGCTTTGAACTGACAAGAGTGTGTCAGCTTCCCGGACAATGTTAGGAAGACTGTTCCAAAGTTTTGGTGCTACATAGGAAAAGGATCTAATGCCAGCAGCTGATTTTGATATTCGAGGTATTATCAACTGGCCGGAATTTTGAGACGTGAAGGACTATAATGCGTTAAGAGCTCGCTCAAGTACTGCGGAGCTAAACCATTTAGTGCTTTGTAAGTAATCAGCAATATTTAAAAATGTATGCAATGTTTAATAGGGAGCCAATGCAGTGTTGACAGAACCGGGCTAATATGGTCATACTTCCTGGTTCTGGTAAGAACTCGAGCTGCTGCATTTTGGACCAGCTGTAATTTGTTTATTAAGCGTGCAGGGCAACCACCCAGAAGAGCATTACAATAATCTAGCCTTGAGGTTATGAACGCATGAACTAATTGTTCCGCATTTGTCAAAGAGAGCATATGACATAATTTAGATATATTTTTAAGATGGAAAAATGCAGTTTTACAGATATTAGACACGTGACTTTCAAAAGAAAGATTGGTATCAAAGAGTACACCCAGGTTCCTAACCAACGACGAAGACTTAACAGAGCAGCCATCAAGTGTTAGACAGTATTCTAGGTTATTACGTGAGGACGTTTTTTGTCCAATAATTAGAATCTCTGTTTTTTTCAGAATTAAGTAATAGGAAATTACTATTCATCCAATTTTTTATATCACCTACTGTATACATTCTGTTAATTTAGTGAATCGGTAAGTTTCGTCTGGGCGTGAAGAAATATAGAGCTGAGTATCATCGGCATAACAGTGAAAACTAATTCCATGCTTCCTAATGATATCTCCTAATGGTAGCATGTACAGAGTGAAAAGCAACGGTCCTAGTACTGAGCCTTGTGGTACGCCATTACTGAACTTGTGATCGATAAGACATCTCTTCATTTACTGCTACAAACTAATAACGGTCAGATAAGCATGATTTAAACCACGTTAATGCAATTCCACTAATGCCAACATAATTTTCAAGTCTATTTAAAAGAATGTTGTGGTCAATAGTATCAAATGCAGCACTATGATCGAGTAACACTAATAGAGAGATACAACCACAATCGGATGATAAGAGCAAATCATTTGTAACTCTTAATGAGAGCAGTCTCAGTACTATGGTACAGTCTAAATCCTGACTGAAAATCCTCACAGATATAATTTCTTTCTAAAAAGGAATGTAGTTGTGAGGATACCGCCTTTTCTAGTATATTTGACAGAAAAGGTAAATTTGAGATCGGCCTGTATTGACTAATTCTGTACGCTCAAGTTGTGTTTTTTTAACAAGCGGTTTAATCATAGCCAGCTTAAAAGTGTTTGGTACGTATCCTAATGACAAAGATGAATTAATGATATTAAGAAGAGGATCTATGACCTCTGGAAGCATCTCTTTCAGTAGCTTAGTCGGTATAGGGTCTAACATACATGTTGTCGATTTAGATGATTTAACGAGTTTAACGAATTCTTCCTCTTCTATAGCAATGAATGAATACAATTTTTCTTCAGGGAGACTACAATGCACTGCCTGATGCGATACTGTAGTAGACGTTTGCATAGTTATAATTTTCTCCCTGATATTATCAATCTTGTAAGTGAAGAAGTTCATAAAGTCATTACTGCTGTGCTGCTTGGAAACTTCTGAGCTTGACGATTTATTTTTCGTTAGTTTAGCCACTTAAATTTCAAATAAATACCTAGGATTATGTTCATTTTCTTCTAATAGGGTTGAAAAATAAGCAGATCTAGCAGCTTTTAAGGCCTCTCTGTATGCAATAGAGCTCTCCTAAATATCTCTAGTTTTGTTTTCTTCCAGTTGCGCTCCATTTTTCTGGCTGCTCTCTTAAGGGCCCGAGTGTGCTCGTTGTACCACGGTGTTGGACTATTTTCTTAAATCTTCTTTAAGCGCAACGGAGCAACTGTGTCTAAAGTGCTGGAAAAGAGAGAGTTAAAAGTTTCTGTCGCAATATCGAGTTCTTCTAAGCTATCTGGGATGCTGAGATGATGAAACTGATCAGGAATATTATTAATAAAGCAATCTTTAGTGGCAGAAGTGATAGGTCTAACATATTTGTAACTCGGAGTTGGCTTTGCAGCATTGGCTAAATGTAATTTACACGAGACTAGATAATGAGCTGAGATGTCATTGCTCTGCTGCATAATTTCAATGGCATCAACATTTATTTCATGTGATAATATTAGATCTAGAGTATGATTACTACAATGAGTAGGTCCTGACACGTGTTGTCTAACTCCAATAGAGTTCAGAATGTCTTTAAATGCCAATCCCAATGCATCTTTTTCGTTATCTACATGTATATTAAAATCAACAACAATTATGCCTTTATCTGCAGCCAATACTAACTCTGATAGAAAGTCAGCAAATTCTTTGATAAAGTCTGTATGGTGCCCTGGTGGCCTGTATACAGTAGCCAGCACAAATCTCAAACGTGATTTATCATTTACACTATATATTGCTATATTAAGCACCAAGACATCGAAAGAATTATATTTGAAACTAGACTTCTTAGTAATTCTATAAATATTACTATAAATTACAGCAACACCTCCCCCTTTGCCTTTCAGACGAGGCTCATGTTTATAACAGTAATCTTGCGGGGTGGTCTCATTTAAAGTAATGTAATCGTCTGGTTTTAGCCAGGTCTCTGTCAAACACAGCACATCTAGGTTATAGTCTGTAATCATATCATTAACAATAAGTGCTTTTGAATGAAGGGATCTAATATTCAGCAACCCAAGCTTTATCATTTGCTCATTTGTATCATATCTGTTTTTTTATTTGTTGAACATCAATTAAATTTTTACCCTTAGATGGGTTTGGAAGTTTTTTGTATGTCCTAATTCGGGGAACAGACACAGTCTCTATATGATGATATCTATGTGATAGAGGCTCTATGTGATTGGATTTATCTGACCTTGGTGATGTGAGACAGCTAGCAGACGGTCGGTTTAGCCAGTCTGTCTGCTTCCTGACCTGAGCCCCAGATTGTCATGTTTGAGCTCTAAGACTATGTGCCATATTACTAGAGAGAAGAGCAGCACCATCCCAGGAGGGATGAATACCATCTCTTTTCAACAGGTCAGGTCTGCCCCAAAAACTTTTCCAATTGTCTATGAATTCTATATTATTTTGCAGACACCACTTAGACAACCAGCCATTGAGTGAGGACAATCTACTAAGTTTCTCATCACTCCTGCGAACAGGAAGGGGGCCAGAACAAATTACGGTGCCTGACATCGTACTTGCGAGTTCACACACCTCTTTAACATTAATTTTGGTGATCTCCAAACATTTGGAACATCATTTGTGCCAACGTGAATAATAATCTTAAGGAATTTACGATCAGTATTAGCCAGCACTTTTAAATTTGCTTTGATGTCAGGCGCTCTGGCTCCCGGCAAACATGTGACTATGGTGGCTGGTGTCTCTATTTTCACGTTCCGTGTAATAGAATCGGCAATAACTAGGGCACAATCAACAGGATTCTCAGTGGGTGTTTCACTGAGAGGGGAGAATCTATTGGAAGTTGTAATCGGAACGGAAGAGCAGTGTTTTGTCCCGCGACTACAGCGCCTTACTGTCACCCAGTTGCCCTGCTGCACGGGCTCTACTTCAGCCGGAACCGAACAATGTAAAGAGTTCACTAAGCTAGTCGCATCCAAAGCAGTATCTAAAGCCCTTGCACTCTTACAATTAACCTCGATTAAAGCTTGGATGCGTGTCTCTAGTTCTGAAATCTTCCTTCAGAACTAGAGACACGCATCCAAGCTTTAATCGAGGTTAATTGTAAGAGTGCAAGGGCTTTAGATACTGCTTTGGATGCGACTAGCTTAGTGAACTCTTTACATTGTTCGGTTCCAGCTGAAGTAGAGAAACTTTTCCAATTGTCTATGAATTCTATATTATTTTGCAGACACCACTTAGACAACCAGCCATTCTAGTTTCAAATATAATGTTGTGCTTGCAATAATGATTTAGATTAACGCTAGCGATGTCAGGTTAATGTGTGATGTTGAGTAAGTTATATTTAGCAGTATAAACAACAAGGAATGATAGTAAATAATGATTCAAAACAGAAAGATATACAAAGCTTTCAGACGCACACCAACGCAATAGCTGCAGCAGGAGCAACAAGGCAGACAGGAGCAATCCTGATCACAATGTCACAGTGATCTAAAAGTGTAACCTCATAGTGCACTCACTGTGTGCTCATACTATGATCACAATATGAGCTCATCCCAGATAGAAATGTTATTGGACATGGACTCCAAAACTGCCCAGACGTCAAATTTTGGTTGAAAAATGAAAACTGGGTTGATGTCATCATTACCATCATTACCAGCTTCACTTATTACAAACCAGATTTACTTCTGTCATATGTGTACAAAAGTCCTTATTGAGATTAACAGAGGTTTAATTGTTGATAATTTATTAATAATAATAGTTTGGTTTGATGTCACCATTATGGTGATCAGTGTTTGCTTTAGTTGCTTTAGTAATGGCATTGAATTTATGCGTTTTTGGTCTCAATCTCAATTTCTTATAGCTTTTTTATTTCTTTCAAATTAAAATGTTTAGAATTTCTATCATGATGGTTCTTCTCCATATGAATGTTCCAAAATAGTTGGTAATTTAAACTTTATCTATGATGGGGAAAATCACTTTGATAAATATACTACTACTACTAGATTCCCACTACTAATGTGATCAGATGATGTCATCTAATTGATGATGATGATAATGATATAATCATCATGAAGTGCTCTGATCAGCTGATCTCTTCTAAACTGTCATGTGTGTTATTAATTTCATTTAATTGATTAGAGTAAAACATATAGAAACACTAAACATTTTAAACTACTGTTTCAGTTAGATACAATCAAACCTCAAGAATCAGCGCGTGAATCTCAATAACGGTGACATGCTTCATAAAGAAAACCAGGGATGGACAAACTCGGTCCTGGAGGGCCACTGTCCTGCAGAGTTGATCTCCAACCCTGATAAACTCTCCTGCCTGTAGCTTTCTAGTAATCCTGGGGCCCGTTCTTCGTACGTCGCTAACTCAGTTAGCTGGATTTGATTGTTGACGATTTGGCTTGATCTTGGATTGTTTGGTTCCTTTATAAGCGGAGCTGATACGGGAAGTCCAGCGCAGCGTGATAGTGCACTTTCTGAGATGTATATTTTTTTTCTCGTGACTCGTGAGATTGTCGTTTACATTATTAAATTGTTGGAAACGCACATTTATTTTCGACTTGTTGGAGTACGCCTTTAACTACAGCACAAACTGTTTGCATTGCCCTCAGATTATTTGCGAGTGGCTCTTTGCTTTACACTATTGGAGATGCGGAGAACTTGATGGAAAGTGCTGTCTGTCGTGTCATTCGGAGTTTACCCCTGGCGCTTTTAGGTTTAAAAAACAGTTTTAGGTTTTTTGTGGAATTTCCAAGCCACTGAATACCCAATGTTGTAAAGCAGTTTTTTTTAAAGCAGTTTTTTTTTTTTTTTTAGGCTATCATAATTTATGAAGATCATGCAATCATGACCATGCCGATTACAGTATATGTCACGCAGGCTTCACTAATGTGATTGGTACCATAGACTATAGGCTACCATAGACTGCCATCAAGGCCTCAATGAAGGGGATTATGTGAACAGAAAGGGGGTTCACAATGTAAATGTGCAGCCCAGTTACTATTGGGATTCTTAATATTCCAGATTAGTAATATTATATCAAATAAAAAAAAGGCAGTTGACTAAAATCTTCCATATCACAAATGTGAAAGCAAAATGGCCAGGATCTGTGCATGACTTAAGAATTTTCAGAGATTCACATTTATGCACATTATTTTAAAGTGGTAAGAAAAGTTCCACAATTAAATATCAAGCTCACTGTATTACATACACTTATGCTGATCCTAACAGAACTGCATTTTTTCATAGGTGATTATGACATGTTCCTGCCTGCAGACAGGTGTTCTCTTACGAGAGTTCTCTCGTACTGCGTTGAAAACGCTACGGGAAAAGTCTCTTTTCACGAAACACTGAAGCAAAAATTATCCTTTAATTTTTCATATATGTAAAACGCCTCGGTTACGACTGTAACCTCGGTTCCCTGAAGAGGGAACGAGCGTTGCGTCGAGAATGACGCTATGGGGAACGCTTTGCGTGATGACGTCTTGAAGCACATGTAAAATCAGTCCAATGGTGTGGCGGAACGTCAGAGGCGGGTGACGTCACGTACCAGGAAGCTATAAAAGCCGGCCCGAAACAGAAAACGAAAGCTTCGTAAAAGTCTGAAGTCGAGCTGACAGGCATGAAGGAGATATGGCAAGGCGACGCAACGCTCGTTCCCTCTTCAGGGAACCGAGGTTACAGTCGTAACCGAGGCGTTCCCTTTCAAGGGAACTCCCGTTGCGTCGAGAATGACGCTATGGGGAACGTCTATACCAACGCCTCCATAGCTACGAATGTCTGTCCTGTGTGTAATCTAGAGAGCAGCACTAGGAAGATAAAACATGAGACCCTGGAGCAGAGTCTAGATCCAGAGAGTAAAACCTGACGAAAGTGTGCGGTGAGGACCAGCCTGCCGCATCACAGACGTCCTGTAAAGAAACTCCTGAAATAAGGGCCTTAGAGGCCGCCATACTCCTCGTCGAGTGCGACCGGACAGCCAAAGGAGAAGGCTGCCCAGCCGCCTCATAGGCAAGTGAGATAGCCTCGACCACCCACTTACTCATCCTTTGCTTAGACACCGGGCCTCCTTTGTTAGGGGACCCAAAGCACACAAATAATTGATCACTTTTTCGCCACAGGGCAGCTCTGTGGACATATGCGTCTAACGCCCGCACAGGGCAAAGCAAATTATTAGCCTCCTGGTCCGCATTTTGAAAGGGAGGAGGACAGAAGGCCTGCAGAACAATAGGTCTGGCCACATTAGTGGGGACCTTGGGGATATAGCCCGGTCTCGGATGAAGAAATGCTTTGATCATACCCGGAGCAAACTCCAAGCATGACGGAGCAACCGACAACGCTTGGAGATCCCCTATTCTCTTGAGAGAGGAAATGGCAAGAAGGAAAAGAGCTTTCAGCGTTAAAAACTTCTCAGGAACCTCCTCAATAGGCTCAAAGGGGGCCAGGGACAAGCCTTGTAGCGCAATGGACAAGTCCCAAGGTGGCACCCTAGAGCGAACTGCAGGCCTCAGCCTCCAAGTGCCACGAAGGAAACGAGATACCAAAGGGTCTTTCCCCACAGACATTCCACCCAAAGGAATGTGGTAAGCACCTATGGCCGCCACATAAACCTTTAAAGTGGACGGGGTTAGACCTGCTGTGAACCGGTCCTGCAGGAACTCCAGCACTGTACCAATTGGGCAGTTAACTGGGTCCAACCGACGGTCACTACACCAAGAAGTGAAGACTCTCCACTTCAGGGCATAAAGTTTCCTCGTGGAGGGAGCTCTGGATTGTAGAATGGTCTCAACAACCTCAGTTGAGAGACCTGACTCTATGAGCTGGGCCCCCTCAGAGGCCAAGCCCACAGGTTCCACAGTTCTGGGCGGGGGTGAAATATTGAGCCCCCTGCCTGGGACAGAAGGTCTCTCCTGACGGGTAACTCCAGAGGATGCCCGTCGAGGAGGGAGACCAGATCGGGAAACCATACTCGGCCCGGCCAACGCGGGGCTATAAGAAGCAGGCAAACCCGGTCCCTGCGAACTCTCTCCAGAACTCCCGGGAGCAGAGCAACTGGGGGAAAGGCGTACAGACGTAGCCTCGGCCACGTCTGAACCATAGCATCCAGTCCCAGAGGAGCTGGATGCGTGAGGGAGAACCAAAGTGGACAGTGAGACGTCTCTCGAGACGCAAACAGATCCACTTGTGCTTGGCCGAACTCCCTCCATATCAGCTCCACCACCTCGGGGTGGAGCCTCCATTCCCCGGGCCTCGGCCCCTGCCTCGACAGAGTGTCTGCTCCTATATTCTGGACCCCGGGGATGTAAGCTGCCCTGAGTGACAGTAACTTCCCCTGGGACCACAAGAGGATATGGCGTGCCAAGTTGGATAACGGGCGCGAGCGCAAACCCCCTTGGTGGTTGATATAGGCGACTACCGACGTGTTGTCCGTGTGTACTAACACATGGTGTCCCCTGAGATCTGTGATAAAGCTCCTCAGAGCCCGGAAGACAGCTAACATCTCTAGGCGATTGATATGCCAGGAACGATGATGGTCTTCCCACAGACCTTGAGATGAGCGACCCTCCAGGATCGCTCCCCAACCCGTGAGGGAAGCATCCGTCGTTAGCAGTTTGCGACGACAAGGAGCTCCCAACACTGGGCCCTGGGACAGGAACCAAGGTTTCTTCCACATAACCAGGGCACGTAAGCATCGCCGCGTGACCCTGATTGTGCGAAATGGGTTGCCCCTCGGGGAAAACCCCCTGGTCCTGAGCCACCACTGCAGGGGCCTCATGTGCAGCAGTCCAAAAGGTATCACGTTGGAAGCTGCTGCCATGAGACCCAACAGCCTCTGGAACTGTTTGACAGTGAGTAGCTGGCCTAGCTTTACACTTTTCACAGCTGCAAGGATGGACTCTATACGTGGCGGTGACAGGCGCGCCTGCATCGACACTGAGTCCCAAACCACGCCTAAAAAAGTGGTCCTCTGGAGTGGAGAAAGCACACTCTTCTTGGCGTTCAGCCGTAACCCCAGCTCTTTCATGTGGGCGAGAACAACATCTCGATGTTGAACCGCCAACTGATGCGACTGAGCTAAAATCAACCAATCGTCGATGTAGTTCATGATGCGAATACCCTGGAGGCGCAGCGGCGCCAGAGCTGCATCCATGCATTTGGTGAAAGTGCGGGGTGATAAAGCTAGGCCGAATGGAAGAACACGATATTGGTATGCTTTGCCCCCGAAAGCAAACCTCAGGAACTTCCAATGACACGGACGGATGGAAATATGGAAATATGCGTCCTTGAGATCTATCGTGACAAACCAGTCCTCGGACCTGATCTGTGGCACGATCTGTCTCAATGTTAACATTTTGAACTTGAGCTGCATGACTGAATCGTTCAGAACTCGAAGATCTAAAATGGGACGCAATCCCCCGTCCTTTTTCGGAACAATGAAGTACCGGCTGTAAAACCCGGTTTCCCTGTCGGAGGGAGGTACATATTCTATGGCCCCTTTCTCTAACAGAGTGTTCACTTCCTGTTCCATGACCAGAACCTGCTCGGGGCCCACCACTGTGGGCAGGACCCCCATAAACCGAGGTGGGCGTTTTTTGAATTGTATCTGATACCCTTTTTCCACGGTCTGCAGGACCCAACGAGAAACATTTGACAGTAGCTTCCACGCTGTCAAAGATTCTACTAGAGGTACCAGCCTCTCGAGACTGGTTTCTGGATTTCGTTGTTGTTGAGTAGTCAATTCGTCGCCCTGTAACGGCGCACCGGCAGGGAACGACCGAACAGACTGCTCTAACACCCTCCTCGGAGGGGGCGGGCATCCCGAGGCCACTACGTTTCCGGGTGGTCCTTGAGATATGTGCTCGCCGGAGACCGCTGCGCCCTGTAACACCTGAGGCGGCAGGGTTGGCAGAACGGTCCCCTGAGGGTACCGAAGAGAGACGGGCACCGTGAAAAGAGGTGTTAACCGCTCTGCTTCGGGGGGGACTACCCTCATTTGTCCTGAGCCCTCGGACGTCAGGACTTTTTCCCAGCAGCCTTCTTGGCGGTAATAACGGTCCGCAGATCCGTTCTACCCCTCGAGGGCTGCTGGGTTTGAGAGCGCCCTCCGTGTCCCCGAGATTTTTGTGGGGGAGCACGAGAGGACACACTCTGTTTTTGAGTGGCACGATGGCTAGCGCTCTTTTTAGAGGAGTGAGGCTGCTCCCGCTCAGCAGCCTCATAGAATGAACGGCGGGGGAGAAGTCTTTGGAGTGCAACTGCCTGTTTAGAGGCCTCTTGTGATTTAGCTATCGCACTGTTCACAACATCACCAAATAGACCATCAGTGGAAACCGGAGCATCTAAGAGAACATGTTTTTCTTTTTCTTTTATATCGCTCAGATTGAGCCACAGATGCCTCTCAGTGGCCACCAGGGCTGCCATAGACCGCCCGATTGATTTAGCGGTCTCCTTGGTGGCCCTGAGAGACAGATCCGTGGCTCTGCGTAGTTCAGCCACTGTGTCTGGACCAATACCCCCGCCCTCCTCTAAATCCCCCAATAATTCAGCCTGATAGGCCTGCATGATAGACATCGTATGCAGACACGCTGCAGCTTGACCAGCGGCTGCATATGATTTATGAACCAGCGATGAAGTAAATTTTACTGGTTTAGAGGGAAGAGAGGGAGCCTTCAAGGAAGATGCCGTCGCTGGAGAGAGATAGCTCGCGAGCGTCTCTTCCACCTTCGGCATCTCCCCATAACCATGCTCTTTATAATTGTGAATGGAAGAGTAGTGAGAGGTTTGTGTTGTGTAAACTCTGTAAGACATAGGTTTCCCCCACGATCTCGACACCTCGGTGTGGAGATCGGGGAAAAACGGAAGGCTTTTTCTCTGAGGCTGTGCACGAGATGGCAGGAAGCGTTCGTCGAGCTTACTTTTCGAGCGAACGTCCTGCCTATCCTCTGGCCACTCAATAGATAATCTGTGAACTGCTCTCGTGACAACATCGAGCAATTCCTCAAAAGCATGAGACTGAGGTGGCGAATCCTCAGACTCAGCTTCAACACTAACAACGTCCAACTCCTCAGAGCTGGACAATTGCAGTATTGGTGCCTCCATCGGGGGGGAAGAAACCGCAGCGCGTGCTTCCACACCCTGATGAGAGGCACTGGATCTATCAGAAGGTTGCTGAGATAAGGCAGAGCCCGTCTCAACATCCACTGATAGATCCATTTGCGAACCCCAGGTCTGAGATCGACGCTGTGCCTCGGCAGCAGCGGGACCAGAGCCCTGGGGAACGTGATCGGGATTGAACCGTGCCAACCGGGATCGGAGCGTACGCAATGGAAGCGCACAGCAATGCACACAGTCACCACCCTCGAGTGCTGACTGGGCATGCTCCTCTCCCAAACAAACAACACAAAGAGTGTGTGTGTCACCTCCCGTTAAATAACGCGGGCAGGGATGGACACACACTCTAAACTGCTGCTTGCTCGCCATACTGAATATATATATATATAGACAGACAACACCAAATAACAAGGACAGATTCAACACAGAGCGCGACTGAAGACTCAGAAAGCTTTCGTTTTCTGTTTCGGGCCGGCTTTTATAGCTTCCTGGTACGTGACGTCACCCGCCTCTGACGTTCCGCCACACCATTGGACTGATTTTACATGTGCTTCAAGACGTCATCACGCAAAGCGTTCCCCATAGCGTCATTCTCGACGCAACGGGAGTTCCCTTGAAAGGGAACGCGTTGCGGCAGCAGCAGACAGCTGAAGCAAGACGGCTTGTCTGCTCATTGGCTGCTCTGCGGCAACTGCATAAGCCTATCGAGCGCAGGCTGATGCAACATCAGACCAATGAGGGCGCTTCGCGCCCTCCTCGCCACTTCCCGCCGAGACGGGCGTGGCTTACCTCTATAAAAGGAGCTCGAGAAGGCTGATTCACTTGATTTTAATCTCTTCAGCGAAGCGCACGCATCGCTGGATCACGGAAGCAGCGTCGTTCGAAGCAAGCACTTCAGCGGGACGAGCCCTCGAAGCCGCTGGCCTACGCCGCCTTCTATAGCCGTACCTGCTGCGCTTTCCGACGCCCATATCCTTTATTGTGCTCTGTTTTGTGTGTGTGTGTGAGTGTTCTCGTAGCACTCACCCCCTAAAAGAGCGGCGTCTTTCTAAAGATGCCTAAATCCTGCGGCTCGTGCAGAGCCCCACTCGCCGGGGGAGACGACCACGTCATCTGTGTTTCCTGCCTCGGTGAGGACCATGCAGCGCTCGCGCTCGCTGACGGCGGCTGCCCTCACTGCGAGCTTTTGCCTATGGTGGCTCTGAGGACCCGCCTGGCATCCTTCTCGAAGCCTGCATTCACCGCCGCGATGCCGCGCCGTAAGAAGCGCCGCTCGCAGCGGGTCCCGGAACCCTCTCCACCCCGACCAAGCTCGCCGGTTCGCCCGCCAGCTTCACCGACCTCCCCCGAATCACTTCCTGATGCTCAGCGCCCGCAGCCTGCCGCCGCTTCATCAGAGGAAGTTGTTTCGGAGGCCGCGTCAGGGGAAAAGGATTCCTGTTCTCTCCTCGCTTCAGGCAGTGAGGATTGGGCGAGCTCTGAGGACCTCGCGCCTCCTGCCCAAAAGCCCTCAGTGAGAGCCAGCATTGAGACGGAGCTCATGCGAGTACTCGCGTTGGCCGCGGCGAGCCTCGGCCTTGAGTGGTCTGCACCGGAGCCCCCCTCTCGCACCCGGCTCGATGGTAGCTTCCTCCCAGGTGAGCGCAATTCTCCGGAATCTAAGCCCGCTCCTTTTCTTCCTGAGTTACACGAAGAAGTTGCGAAGGCTTGGAACGCGCCCTACTCTGCGCGTACGCGCTCATCTGTGTCGCCTGCATTCTCCTCACTGGACAAGGCGAATGAACGAGGCTACCTCTCTCTGCCGCCGGTGGAACAGGCTATAGCGACCCATCTGTGCCCGCCCTCTGCTGGACGGCGGACTAAACCGGTGTTGCCTTCAAAAGCCTGCCGCATGACGTCGACGCTGCTCGCGCGAATATTCTCCGCCGCTGGGCAAGCCGCGTCAGCGCTACACACCATGGCTACATTACAGATATTCCAGGGTGATCTCCTCCGTAAATGGGACGAGGTTGGACCTGATGCAGTCTGTATTGCGGATTTGAGGAGTGCTTCGGACCTCACGCTCCGAGCCACCAAAGCTGCCGCACAAGCCATGGGACGCTGTATGGCTTCCGCCACTGTCGCTGAGAGGCACTTATGGCTGACGCTCACGGAGATGGCCGATTCCGAGCGCATCGCGTTTCTCGACGCCCCGCTGTCTTCCGCTGGCCTCTTTGGTTCTTCCCTCTCCGAGTTCGTGGAGAGATTTACCGAAGCCCAGAAAGCGTCTCAAGCCTTCAAGCACTTCCTACCGAAGCGCTCTGGTTCCGCGGCGGGTCGAGACAAACAGACCCCGCGAACCTCACAGCCTCAGCCCCCGCCTTCGGCCTCCTCTTCGCAGCAGCCTCAACAGCGCAGCTCGAGACCCCGCTCTCGATCGAGCGCCCCGACCGAGGATTGTGGTGAAACCAGAGGCCCAGAAGAAGTCCTAGCCCGCCTAGGAAAGCGCAGGTGTGTGAGTCCCGTTGCGGCCGGCCTCCCACCCAAGCACCTCGCTGTCTCAGCCCCAAGCTTCGCGGCTGTCCCAGCCCCAAGCTTCGCGGCTGTCCCAGCGTTTTCTGCAAAGTGCAAGCCTGTACAAGTGCCCGCTTGCCTGCACTCAAAAGCCGTTTTTACGGCTACCCAGATATGTCTCAAAAAGAGTGTGATTTCTGCTGTCCCGGCCACGGCCGATGGTGCTATAAATGTAGTGTCGATGCCCACTCCTCTGTGCCCATCCATACACATAAGCACAGCCCTGCACTCAGGGCTCGCGCAAATAAAATCGACTCAGGTCGATTGCGCCCCCCACATAGTAAAAGTGCCCACTACTCAGTGCCCACGAACACTATGTCTATCAGATCACAGGCTCTCTGTAAAAACGAGACCTGTGAGCGCGCGCGCTGCTTACACAAGCAGCGCGCCCCAAGCAGTAAATGTGCCCGCTCCCAGCCCACATCTACTCGCACACATGAGTCCTACGGGGCTCGCGCAGCCCTCCCTCACTCAGTCAAACACTGTTGTAAGGTCGAGGGCGAGCGCTCCGCCCGCTGTATTAAGCGCGCCCCCCGCCTCAAATGCCGCAGGCATAACGCCTATGTTTGTGAGCCCCGTAGCACCTCTGTCGCACGGCGAACAGAGCGCGCTCTGTATCCGGCCCCTAGCCAACCATGCAGATGCATGGGCAGCGCTTCCCGGGGTTTCGGACTGGGTCTTAGGCATTATAAAGAGAGGCTTCTCGCTACAGTTTTGTCGACGCCCTCCGCGCTTCACAGCGCGCGTCGAAACTTCGGTTCCGCTGAATGTAGCACACCTACTTCGCGCCGAAATATCAAAACTGATAAGCAAAGGGGCGATAGAGCTTGTCCCCCGTGTTCAAAGCGAACAGGGGATATACAGCAGATACTTTCTAGTCCCCAAAAAGGACGGCGGTATCAGACCCATTCTGGATCTAAGACGACTGAACAGAGTATTAGTGAAACGCCGTTTCAAAATGCTCACAACCAGCAAAATTCTCGTGCATGTTCGCCGAGAAGACTGGTTCATGTCGATAGATCTGAAGGACGCGTATTTTCAAATACAGATAGCGTCACATCACAGGCGATTCTTGAGATTCGCCTTCGAGGGTCAGACATACCAGTATACAGTCCTGCCTTTCGGCTTGTCCCTGGCACCTCGTACATTTACGAAATGCATGGACGCAGCGCTCGCTCCTCTCAGACTCAGAGGCATGCGAGTGCTGAACTATTTGGACGACTGGTTGATCCTAGCCCAATCACGATCTCAGCTCATAGAGCACAGAGCCATTTTACTCGATCACCTCGAGAATCTTGGTATCACGGTCAATTGGGCGAAGAGTTCACTGAACCCCAGCCAAACGATTCCGTTTCTGGGTATAGTTCTGGACTCACAGTCTATGACAGCGCGGCTGTCGCCACAGCGCGTGCTGATCATTCAGCGCGCGGCGATGTCTTTCCGCCGCGGTGCTTTCACCCCGCTCAGAAAATTTCAAAGGATGCTGGGTCTCATGGCCTCAGCATCGTCAGTTCTCCGGCTGGGCTTGCTCCGCATGCGCCCGCTGCAGTTCTGGTTGAAAGCGCGGGTTCCGCGCAGAGCGTGGGTGTCCGGTCATTTACGCCTCAAGGTCGATCAGGACTGTGTCACAGCCCTGGTGCCTTGGATGGCGAACGACTGGTACCAATCAGGTGTAAGCCTGGGGACTTCCTCGAGGGTGAGGATGGTGTCTACGGACGCATCCACCTCGGGATGGGGAGCGCTGCTCGAGGGCAGACCGTCCTTCGGCCTATGGTCGGAACGGGAAAAGCTCCAACACATAAACTGCCTAGAAATGCTGGCAGTGCACAACGCGCTGACGCGTTTTTGTCCCCACATCATGGACCAACACGTCATAGTCCATTCGGACAACATGGCAGTGGTGTCCTACATAAATCGCCAGGGCGGTCTGAATTTCATACCCCTGTACAGGCTGGCGAAACGCCTCCTGCTATGGGCTCAGCACAACCTGCGCTCGCTGAGAGCAGTACATGTGCCCGGGCTGCTGAATGTGGGCCCGGACAGACTGTCCAGGAACAACGTTCCTACGGGCGAATGGTCTCTACACCCACAAACAGTCCGGCTGTTGTGGGAGAGATTCGGCAAAGCGGAGGTGGACCTATTCGCGTCCCGCGAAAATGCTCACTGCCCCGCATTCTTTTCAAAGACCGACAGCGCGCTGTCCCAAAAGTGGCCGCGCTGCCCGCTATACGCTTTTCCCCCCGTCTCCCTCCTGCCTCAGGTGTTGGAACGGGTCAGGAAAACGAAATGCCCAGTGCTGCTTGTAGCACCGTTCTGGAAGAACCAGGCATGGTTCCCAGTTCTGATGCAGTTAGCAGACATCGCTCCATGTCCAGTGCCGTTGAGGAGAGATCTCCTCTCGCAGGCCAGGGGCTCGATCTGGCACCCACACCCGGAACTATGGTCCCTTCATGTGTGGGCGCTCAACGGATACCCGTTGGTCTCGCAGAGGGAGTCATGAATACCATCACGGAGGCTAGAGCGCCGTCAACCAGGCGACTCTATGCTTCAAAGTGGTCGGTTTTCTCCGGCTGGTGTACAGCTCGGAGCCTCTCACCCCTCGAATGTGAGGTAACGGAGGTTCTCTCCTTCCTACAAGAGCTGCTGGATAAGGGCAGATCCCCTTCCACGCTCAAAGTGTATGTGGCGGCTATTTCAGCGTTCTCCGGTTCAATGCTGGGTCAGTCACTAGGAAGGAATGATTTAGTCATCCGCTTCCTCAGGGGAGCTAGGAGACTGAATCCACCCAGACCTCCGTCAGTCCCTATGTGGGACCTTTCTACGGTCCTGGCGGCCATGAAAGGTGCCCCTTTCGAGCCTATCCAGTCAATCAGCCTCAAACATTTGTCTTTCAAAACAGTGTTTTTGATGGCTCTCGCTTCAGTGAAGCGCATAGGCGATCTGCACGCGCTCTCCGTGAGCCCGACGTGCTTGGAGTTTAGTCCTAATGACTCTAAAGTCATACTCAAACCTAAGCACGGCTATGTGCCGAAATCCCTCAACACGCCTTTTCGGGCTCAGGTCATTTCCCTGGCTGCCCTGTCGGCGTCGAGTGAGGAAGGGGACTCGAGTTTTCTTTGCCCTGTTAGGGCTTTAAGAACTTATATGTCCCGCTCTGCTGCCTTTAGACAGACAGAGCAGCTCTTTGTCTCGTTCAGCGGACGTTCCAAAGGAACGGCTGTTTCGAAACAAAGTCTATCCAGATGGATAGTTGACGCCATAGCGCTGGCTTATACTGCCAAGGGCATTCAATGCCCGTTGGGAGTCAGAGCGCACTCTACGAGAGGCGTTGCCTCCTCGTGGGCTTGGTCCAGCGGGATTTCCTTACAGGATATATGTACGGCGGCAGGCTGGGCCTCTCCGTCTACATTTATCAGGTTTTATAACCTAGAGGTTCCCGCCTTACAGGCTAAGCTTTTGTCGGTGTAATCTAATTACAGGCGCAATGCGCTACCGACTATACTGGGCAGAACTGTGTAAGACCCACGTTTTCCCACATTAGTGCAGGCTCCCTACCCTGGCTATGTGATGTCATATTCGCGTCTGTGGACATGTCTATATAAGGACGGAGGAAACCCCTCCTGTCTTTAGACTCTCCCTGTGAGGTCATGTTAAGCCTGCGGACGCTACAATATAGGGAATTAAGGCTCCCCCCCCTTATTCCCTGACTCTGTGTGAGTCTATCTGGTGATTATGCACTGTATGCCTGAAATAGCTTCCGGTGATCAGTGTTCTTATCCCAGCACGCACGGCGTTTTGCAAGGGGTTCCCGTAGCGTTTTCAACGCAGTACGAGAGAACTCTCGTAAGAGAACGTACTCGGTTACTAACGTAACCTCGGTTCTCTCTAGAAGAGGGAACGAGTACTGCGTTCCCTTGCCGTGCGTTTGGTTCACTCTGGTTCGCTTCGGCGATCAAAATCAAGTGAATCAGCCTTCTCGAGCTCCTTTTATAGAGGTAAGCCACGCCCGTCTCGGCGGGAAGTGGCGATGTTGGTCTGATGTTGCATCAGCCTGCGCTCGATAGGCTTATGCATTTGCCGCAGAGCAGCCAATGAGCAGACAAGCCGTCTTGCTTCAGCTGTCTGCTGCTGCCGCAACGCGTTTTACATATATGAAAAATTAAAGGATAATTTTTGCTTCAGTGTTTCGTGAAAAGAGACTTTTCCCGTAGCGTTTTCAACGCAGTACTCGTTCCCTCTTCTAGAGAGAACCGAGGTTACGTTAGTAACCGAGTACGTTTTATGACCCCATTCCCTGACCCAAACCAGTTACAATGCAGCTCTAGCCAGGACAAGGGCACACAATGAAATGAACTTTGGCTAACTAAAGGGAAGATTTCAGTGTCTGAAAAGTCTGAGGGTTGCACACCTGACAGGGCCTGTGGCATTGTTGCATGTGCCATATTACACAACATTGCCAAAAAAAACCCCACTTTTCATTAAATGTTTAATAAAAGACAAATATGCTTAGTTCCTTGAGTTTTATTTCAATTGTTCTTTGTAAAAAAAAGCCAGTGGTCAAGTGCCTGCAACAAGAGATATTAGACACATGCCTCATGCAACAAATAAAAAGGAAAAGTTGTCTATCCACTGCCCACCTGTAGGCCTATGTCTCCTCTGTCTGTGCAGACTCTTCTGTAGGCCTTTCTGTAGATGTGGAATCCTGCTACTTATATTGCAGCCATAAAGCATACAAGTATACAGTTATTAAAGTTAAATAAAGTTATTTATGCACTTGCAGGTAGGCTAGTTCCTCCATATGACAGTTATCTGAGAGGGTTTATTCACTGTCCAGTGCAATGGAAACAAATAGACATTACAAATTCTTATACTTTCTTTCCTTTGGAAAGTTAGAAAATGTCCACTTACTGCACATATTTCAGCCACCACTTTCTTGGGAACAGATACAAGTGTTGGTGTATTATGTAAAAGTGCACAAAAGAGGAAAACACAATGTCATTACAATGAACTACACTCGGGAAAAATGTGATCAATAACTCATGGCAAAATATTTTTACATTAACATAAGTTTATCAGTTTTCACTTTCACAAGTCAAAGCAATTCATCATTACTCAAGATTTAACAGTTGAAATGACTATACGGCCTTAATTTAATGCAGCAAAAAATATTTTACAGTGTAGGCTACTAAGATATTTTCTTTTTTTTTCAGCCTTTTTCTTGGTTGCTTTTATAAACAGACAACCATTTATTTAACAGTGCCTTTTATAAAAGAGACTATAATATAACAAAAAATTACCATTATGTAGAATATTTTTGTACTTCACTTTTATTTGTTCCCATGTTCTAGTGTGGTGACTTTGACATTACAATGAACAAAGTAATTATGCAATTATTAAAATACAAAAATATAGGCTAATAAGTGATAAAAACATATAACATGGCCACTTCTAACGGATTTAAATTGTCTGCTACTTTTTGCCAGCCCTCTCTCCTGGCTTTTGCAGACTTTGAGGTGTTCCCTGGCGTTTTGATTAAACATTAAAATTCCGAATAAACTTCTACTATTAGTTCTTGCTCTGCTGAGGAGAAAAACTGAGCGCGCTCTTTGGCCACGCTGAGCAGCCAATAGCAGCGTTGCTGATCAATGTTTCTACTATCGATACATATCCCCTTTTAAACCAGCGCATGAACGCGCAGTTATCTCAGATAACTCAATCCAGCGATACTAATCATAAACAACAGGTGTGTTCGAAGAACCCAATTAGCCGGATCATGATTAGCACGATGATATCATCTTGGATGTGTCATTTGATCTCGGATGTAATAAACAACGTACGAAGAACGAGCCCCTGGAGACATTGATTAGCTGTGTTTGATGAGGGTCCCAGATAGCAAGCAACCATCCAAACAATGTTAAATCAATGTTAATGTGTCAATGTTAACTGCATTGAATCAACATCACTTTTACACCCATCATTTTGAAGATGAGATTTAAGATTTCATCCAAAAATCAGTGATTCAACATCATGCTTGCACTCTCAGAAAATAAAACACAACAACTATAACAGTATAACAGTGGCCGAAGTATAACAGGGCCGAACCCTAATTTGTCCTTTACGGTCAATATGACCCCAGTCGACTTTTCTTGTATGTACTTATATTACTTGTATGTACTAAAAATGTTTCTTATTCTAAAGTTAATAATTTTATACATTTGAATTATTGGAATAAATAATATGTAATTGCATTCAAGTCTTTTCTTTTAGTGTCATTACTGCACATTTATGTGGCATTATTGCAAAAACAAGACACTTTAAAAGACCTCAAATAACAACAAAAAAAAAATACTAATTTAATGTATTTTAAAATGTTTAAATATGTATATTCATAACAAAAGCTGTTATAAGAGCAGGTGACTGACTGCTCCAAAAAAAGGAATGGATCTCTATGGAGCCTCTGCTGGAAGTGTGTGGTAATTACACTTTTTGGCAAAACTATATTTCCCTTTCAAGGGAACTCGAGCTGCGTCAAACGCTGTGGGAATGCCCCTGCGTGAGTGCGTCATGAAGCACGTATGGAATCAGTCCAATGGCGAGACGGAACGTCATAGGCGGGTGACGTCATCGACCAGGAAACTATAAAGCACCCCAGAAAACACAAATGCGACAGCTTCTGTGCCTTCAGCAAGCGCTCTGTGTGTGAATATTGTCCAAGTGTTTTTTGTCTGTCATTTAGTGTGTCACTAAGCAGGAGTTTTCACTGAAAAAAACACATATATATATATATATTATGGCGAGCGAGCAGCAGTATAGAAAGTGTGTTCCCCCTTGTCCCCGTTTTCTCACTAGTGGGGATACACACGATCTATGTGTTGTTTGTTTGGGATTTCAGCATGCCCAGTCAGCTCTCGAGGGGGCTGATTGCGAGCATTGCGAGCGTTTCCCCCTTAGAACGCTCCGATCCCGCCGAATGCTTTTCGAGGAAAGTGGTTCGGTTCGCGCTCCCCGCGGCTCGGGTCCCGCCTCTGCCGAGGCAGAGCGGCGACACTTGTCGTGGGGTTCGCAGATGGATCTGTCAGCGGGGTTTGAGACGGGCTCTGCCCTATCTCAGCCTTTACCTGCCAGTTCCGGTGCCCCAGCCCAGGTGGAAGCACGCGTTGCGGTTTCTTCCCCCCGGGCTGAGGCACCAACGTTGCAACTATCCAGTTCTGAGGAGCTGGATGTTGTCAGCATTGAGACTGGGGACACTGAGGACTCGTCACCTCATTCCCCTGAACACGATGAGCTTATGGAGGTTATTACTCGCGCTGTATCCAAACTGAGTATTGAATGGCCAGCTGCTAGGCAGGAGTCTGTTGTAAAAAGCAAACTAGATGAAAGATTTCTGCCTTCCCGTGTTCAACCTCCACGCAGGTGCCTACCGTTTTTTCCCGACCTCCACACTGAGGTGTCGAAGTCGTGGAAGAAACCGGTTTCGTTCCGTATTTTTAGCCCTCAAACTTCCACTTATTCCAATATTGCGGGGGCTAAATCATATGGGTATGGGGCAATGCCTAAGGCTGAAGAAGCGCTTGCATCTCATCTTTCTGCTGAGGCAGCATCCTCTTTAAAGGCACCGACTTTGCCCTCCAAGCCATTAAGAAATACTTCGGCTTTGGTGGGCAAAGCTTATTCGGCGGCAGGTCAGGCCACATCATGCTTGCATACAATGTCGATTTTACAAGCGTATCAGGCAGATTTATTAAAAGATGTGAGTGAGAGTGAGGAGGTGAGCACTGATGTTATTCGAGAATTACGTCAGGCTGCTGATTTATCTCTGCGTGCCACCAAAGAGTCGGCAAAACTAATGGGCCGCTCTATGGCAGCTTTGGTGGCCGCAGAAAGACATTTATGGCTTAGTCTTTCTGGTATGAAAGAAAAAGAAAAATCTTTTCTTCTGGATGCTCCTCTGTCTCCTTCTGGTTTATTTGGTGACGCGGTGAATTCGGTCATTGAGAAGTTTCAGGAGGAGAAAAAACAAGCAGCAGCATTTCAGAAATACCTCCCACTCAAAGTTCATGTACCTGGGGCTGCTGGGCGGGGGCAGCCCCGGCCGTCGACAAGCTCCACCCATAGGGCGCAACAAAAACAGAGTGTCGCGTCTCGTGCCCCTCCTGCTAAACAGTGGGAACAGACGCGGCACTCTCAGACGAAGTCCTCTGGTGGTAAAACCGATCTGAGGACGGTTATTATGGCCAAGAAGGCTTCGTCAAAGAAGTCCTGACGCCACTGGTGTCAGGATGCTGAGGGTAGTCCCCACCGTGAGAGAAAGGAGTTCACCGCTGCAGACGGTGCCCATTTTCTCTCGGTGCCCTCAGGGGTCCGGTCTGCCAACCCTGCCTTTACGCCGGGGCGTAGACGGTCCCAGCGAGCGTTTTCCTGCGGGACGCTCGCCCCCTCTGAGGAGGGGTTTAGGGCAGTTAAACCAGTTGTTCCCTGCCGGTGCGCCGTTTCAGGGCGCTGCGTTTGCTGCTCAAAATATTCCAGAGGCCAGCCTCGAGAGGCTGGTACCCTTAGTAGATTTTCTGGCAGAGTGGAAAAGTCTTCCAAGAGTCTCTCAGTGGGTCCTGCAATCAATAGAGAAAGGGTATGCTATCCAGTTCAGGTCTCGACCGCCTCGATTCAGCGGGGTCCTGCCAACTGTGGTGGGCCCCGAGCAGGCTCTGGTTATGGAACAGGAGGTGAAAACGCTTTTGCAAAAGGAGGCTATAGAACGGGTTCCTCCTCCCAGCAGGGAGTCGGGTTATTACAGCCGATATTTCATCGTTCCAAAGAAGGATGGGTGGTTGCGTCCAATTCTAGATCTGCGCCTGTTGAATCGTTCTGTAGCGAAGCTCAAGTTCAAAATGCTTACTCTCAAGCAGATCGTGTCACAAATCAGATCCGAGGACTGGTTTGTCACGATAGACCTAAAGGACGCGTATTTCCATATTTCCATTCTTCCACAACACAGGAAGTTCCTGAGGTTCGCTTTCGGGGGCGAAGCGTACCAATACCGTGTTCTTCCGTTCGGTCTAGCTTTATCTCCCCGCACATTCACGAAGTGCTGGTCCCGCTGCGACTCCAGGGCATTCGTATTTTAAACTATATCGACGACTGGTTGATTTTAGCTCATTCGGAGCAGCAAGCGGTTCGGCATCGAGATGTCATCTTCGCTCGCATCAAGAGATTGGGGTTGAGGCTGAATACCAAGAAAAGTGTGCTATCTCCAGCTCAGAGGACCTCTTTTCTGGGGGTATTATGGGATTCGGTAGTGATGCAAGCACGTCTGTCCCCTGCTCGCATCTCATCGATTCTCTCAGCCGTGAAACAGGTGAAGCTAGGCCAGTCGCTCACTGTAAAGCAGTTTCAGAGACTGCTGGGTCTGATGGCAGCAGCGTCCAACGTTGTACCTTGCGGCCTGTTGTACATGAGACCTTTACAGTGGTGGCTCAAAACCAAGGGGTTTTCCCCGAGGGGGAACCCACTCCGCATGATCAAGGTCACGCGGCGTTGCCTTCGTGCTCTGGTCATGTGGAGAGAACTTTGGTTTCTATCCCAAGGGCCTGTGTTGGGAGCTCTTTGTCGTCGTGTAACGCTAACGACAGATGCTTCCCTCACAGGTTGGGGGGCGATCATGAATGGTCGTCCAGCCCGGGGTCTGTGGCAGGACCATCATCTCTCGTGGCATATAAATTGTCTAGAAATGTTGGCGGTATTTCAGGCTCTGAAATATTTCCTCCCAGACCTGAGAGGCCATCATGTTCTTGTTCGGTCCGACAACACATCGGTGGTCTCATACATAAATCATCAGGGAGGTTTGCGCTCACGCCCGTTGTACAAGCTGGCTCGCCAGATTCTCCTATGGTCCCAAGGGAAGCTTCTCTCACTAAGGGCTATTTATATCCCAGGGTACTTGAATCAGGGGGCAGACATCCTGTCGAGGCAGGGGCCGAGGCCCGGGGAATGGAGGCTCCACCCCGAGGTGGTGGGGCTCCTTTGGAAGCACTTCGGTCGTGCCGAGGTGGACCTATTTGCTTCCAAAGAGACCTCGCATTGTCCGCTATGGTTCTCTCTGAATCATCCAGCCCCTCTGGGGTTGGACGCTATGGTACAGGCGTGGCCGAGGTCACGTCTGTATGCTTTTCCCCCGATTGCTCTGCTCCCAGGAGTTCTGGAGAGGGTTCGCCGGGACGGGGTCAGTCTGTTGTTAGTAGCCCCGTTCTGGCCGGCCCGAGTGTGGTTTGCGGACCTGGTGTCTCTCCTCGATGGCTCTCCTCTGGAGATTCCGATCAGGGGAGACCTTCTATCTCAGGCGAGCGGGTCGATCCTTCACCCCCGCCCAGAACTGTGGAACCTTTGGGCTTGGCCTCTGAGGGGGCCCAGCTCATAGGTACTGGTCTCTCAACCGAGGTTGTTGAGACCATTCTTCACTCCAGAGCTCCATCCACGAGGAGGTTATATGCTTTGAAGTGGAATTTGTTCACTTCTTGGTGTGGAGGACACCAGCTAGACCCGGTTAACTGCCCAGTGGGTGCAGTGCTGGAGTTTTTGCAGGAGCGTTTCTCCACAGGGTTATCCCCCTCCACGTTAAAGGTGTACGTGGCGGCACTAGCTGCTTACCATGTCCCTTTCAGTGGAGTCTCTTTGGGGAGACACCCACTAATAACACGCTTTCTTCGTGGTACTTTGAGGCTGAGGCTGCCAGTTCGCACGAGGGTGCCATCCTGGGATTTGGCCATTGTATTGGAAGGTCTCTCCCTTGCTCCCTTCGAGCCTATTGAAGAGGTTTCTGAGAAGTTCATCACTCTTAAAACTATTTTTCTTCTGGCTATTTCGTCTCTTAAAAGAATTGGAGATATTCAAGCACTTTCGGTTGCTCCCTCGTGCCTGGAGTTTTCGCCTGGGATGGTGAAAGCTTTTCTGCATCCTAGGCCAGGCTATGTCCCTAAGGTTCCTACTAATGTTCCTAGACCTATAGTCCTACAGGCCTTCTGTCCTCCTCCATTTACGTCGTCTGACCAGGAGAAACTTAATTTACTCTGCCCAGTCAGGGCTTTAGATGCGTATGTCCACAGATCTGCCCTGTGGAGGAAATCAGAACAACTGTTCGTTTGTTTCGGATCACCCAGCAAGGGGTGTCCAGCATCTAAACAGAGGATGAGCAAGTGGGTGGTCGAGGCCATCTCACTTGCTTATGAGTCGGCTGGTCAGCCTTCACCTTTGGCTGTACGAGCTCATTCTACTAGGAGTATGGCTGCTTCTAAAGCTCTTTTGTCAGGAGTTTCCCTTCATGATGTTTGCGATGCGGCAGGCTGGTCCTCACCGCATACCTTTGTCAGGTTCTATGATCTGGACTTTAGCTCCAACCCTGGGGCGCAGGTGCTTTCGTCTACTTGTGCGCTCTGACTTCACACAACGGACACTTGCTCTTATGGCGATGTGGGTATTAGCGTTCCCACAGCGTTTGACGCAGCTCAAGTTCCCTTGAAAGGGAACGTCTCGGTTACGTATGTAACCCTAGTTCCCTGAATAGGGAACGAGACGCTGCGTCGTTCTGCCATACTCCCGGCATGCCCGTGATCTTCTTGCTTCAGGCCTATCAGAAGCTGTCGCATTTGTGTTTTCTGGGGTGCTTTATAGTTTCCTGGTCGATGACATCACCCGCCTATGACGTTCCGTCTCGCCATTGGACTGATTCCATACGTGCTTCATGACGCACTCACGCAGGGGCGTTCCCACAGCGTTTGACGCAGCGTCTCGTTCCCTATTCAGGGAACTAGGGTTACATACGTAACCGAGACGTTATTATCTGCAAAAAAATTCTAACCAGCAGATGAAGAATTATGCATCTCACATCTAGATCAATATCCAATAGATCAAGATTTTTTTATTTTTATAAAAATGTAATATTTCATATGCATGCTAATGGTGTAGCTGAGGTATTTTGCAGTAAATATGTACAAAAGTACTTCAAATCTCCCAAAACATAGCATTAATGTATAGATGAGAAGTAAATGTTTATGTTTAATGTGCATGTTTAATCATATTTTATTAAATGGTTTGTTAATGCATTATTTTGTCATGACTTTTACTTGAGAGGGCCCTAATCATGATCAAATTCACTGTTAACTACTTACCAAACTCAGCTCATGATGGATCATAAACTTACTATCAAACACACAATGAGTGTTCAGCTCAGTGAAGTGATGTTGTGTGGTCAGAGAACAGAAGTACAGTATCATCACGACTGTGTCTGGATGGAGAGTGAACTACTGATCCCAGCAAACCTTCCCTGAGTTTTTCTCCTTCCTTTGGGAACTGTTCCACAAATATTCTTTGTGGGTTTTGAATTGTTATTTTGTATTTAGCTGTGCATAAGTCACAGTAGGGTGAGTTTGAAGGAAAGAGAGAAACACAGAACAGATAAAGAGCTTTTAAGGGCAGTTATTAGTGTATTTTCTACGGTTGAAGAGGAGGATCAACTAATCCTGTGCCGTCCAGTAATGTTTATGACAAAGCTGAAATCAAAACTTCAAGCTACGATGATATTACATTATTTACATTTGTTTCAGAGTCAGGGTATTTCTTATTCCTTCTTAAAGAGGTGTTTGATTTGGTTTATCCATAAATATGTATGAGTTAAATCTTCTGCTTATTATGCTGGTGTGGTTTATGTTTATCATAGTGATCATAATGATCAATGAGATACACTGATATATGTTTCAGGTATCAGTGGAGTGGATGATTATGTGTTCATCAGTTCTGGTGAAAATGTCCGTCTGTCCTGTAATAATGCTCTTTCTGACTGCAAATCTAAAACTACATGGATCTACAACAGATTCAGAAATTCAGCAGCAGTTACACTGATTGAATTAGGGATAAAGAATAAAGACACAGAGAGACATGAGAGACTGAGTCTGGAGTCTGACTGCTCTCTGAACATCAAGAACGTCACTGAAGAAGATTCTGGATATTACACCTGCCAACAATATGTGAATGACAGACGACAAGAACCTGATGCTGATGTTTATCTGCATGTTCTTCATGGTAAGTTAATGATTATGTGGTCAATTTAAAAAGGGCAGATTCTCCCTTTAAACTCAGATGATAATTGAAGAGTCTGTGATTTGTGTCTTGTGTTCAGTTTCAGTGTCATCATCATCATCATCATCATCATCATCATCATCATCATCATCCTCACAGACTGAGATCAGTCCAGGCCGCTCTGTGACTCTCTCCTGTCAGTTGTATTCATATGCTGGATTCTCCTGTGATGATCGGGTCAGTTCTGAGAGAATTGAGCTGTTGTGGGTGAATCAGGCTGGTGTTGATCTGAAGACAGACTCCAGATATCAGATATTATCATCATCAGATCAAGATCACTGTATCATCACTCTGACTACAACACTCCTGAATGAAGATAACAACAGAGAGTGGAGATGTCTTCTTACTCAAAGAAATCAACTCAAGACCTCAGTCAGATACACTGTCAAGTATTCAGGTGAGAAAACACTCTTTTCTGACAGATTTGTGAAAACTTTCTGACACTTTGTAACGTCTGTCAGAGAGTTTGAAGTCTGCCCAGATGAAAAATACAAGACAGTGCAAACGAACTGGTAGTTCCACAAGACTTTTATAGATGTTTCCTCTCAGTTAAGCACACTCTTCACATACATGACAAAGAGCGAATGTTTAAAGGGGAAAAGAAAACACTCTGAAAACACGCTACAAATCAAAGTAGAAGTAAACACATTACATTACAACAGTCAGCAGTAGAGCGGTCATCTTCCTCTTTGCGTGAGCAATCTCACTCTCACTGTGCATGCGCGCTCACATAAAAACAGCACGCATACAATAACGTACGCCATAGAAGGAGTTATCTTAAAGGCACATTAACATTAATGTCATGAACACTAGGTGGCAGTTACAGATCCCCCCCAGGAAGGTAAAGGCTGTCCTCAGCCGTGCACAACTGAGTACAGCATCACTTTAAACAACCTCATGCATGAAAAGTTGTCAAAATAACAGAACCATACAGGAGTATGTATTATTAACCCTCTGGGGTCTGAGGTGTTTTTGGGGTCCTTGAGATGTTCTGACGTGCCCTGACATTTGTGCTTTTTTCAGTTTCTTATAAACATATGAATGGCAAAGGTGTATTTACACTCTATTTAGCACAAACCGGGCTACCATAATATGTGATCAACATGTATGTACATGTTTGTATTTTTGAGAGAATAATGTTTATGCATGGTTATTGAAAAAACTAAAAATTAAAGTTTCTGAAATAAGGCCACAAAACACATACTAAATATGTGTCAACAAGACTTCTGAATAATGGATGTCGTCGCCTAGAGTTTTTTCTTCAAAATGATGTGAAAATCATCCAGCCTGATCATTCACATAAAACAATACATTGATTTAAATTTTGCAAGACACTTTCTGTTTGGAAAGGCAATATGCGGACCATCATGCATATTTAGTGGTTCGCACCTGAGGAGACAATGGGGCCCGCATATTTAATGAGCCATTCACAAATTGTGCTTGCAAATTTTATCCAAGGTAAACATTTCTAGTAATTGTGCAGTTAATTCTCATACTGTATTTTCAGAAAGTTTTGGAATATATTCTCTACCCAAATGTGTAATAAAACACAATAAAAATTATTTAAAGAGAAGGTTTATATTGACCTTTTAAGATTTTGTTTACATCTATCCTTGTATATATTTTTGCTATTTTATTAAAAAGGTTATACAATTACAACAATTAAAATTTTAACAATATTTCCAGTGTAATCTTTCTTTGTAAAAACTAAAGTATACATTTTATCATACGTATTTCAAAGTTAAGGATTCATTAGTTTGAATATAGCCTATATTGGAACAAACACTAAAATAACATCTTAGTTGATTATTTTTGGCAAAACATATATATATATATATATATATATATATATATATATATATATATATATATATATATATATATATATAAGATTATAAGCTTATATATATATATATATATATATATAAGATTATAAGCTTATTTGCAACATTATAAGATTATAATATATATAAGATTATAAGCAACATTATAAGCTTATTTGATGTGACAGTATTTTACAGTAAAAACTTTATAATCTATCCAATTTTTGTAGTCGATTTTTACTCATCTCATTATAGCAAGAGTTTGGTGAAAGCTGTTCATTCATTCACACACAGAAACACGATTCATATTAAAACAGTATTTGTGCCAGCTGTAGTAGCTTCACAACAGCACGCATCTGTGCGTTCATTCATTCATGATACACTGAAACGCGATTCATATTTAAACAGTCTTTTTGCCTGTACAGACACTTGCGATTAGAACAAAGCAAATATATAACTGACCTAGTCCTCAGCCGGATCTGTTGCTCCTCGAAACGAAACTTCCAGCACTTCTGAGGTAAATTTTCCAGGATTATTATCAAGATAGTAGCCTATTATTCCTCACAGCGTCGTAAAGTCCATGAGTCTGAAAGTGAACTTGCGGTGTGTGTGTTATCCAGCTGATGTGGGCGTTTCACAGGTTTGCGAGGATCGCCTCAGATAATTTGCGTATGAATAGCGCACACTCTCCGTGGGTGGGGTCATATTAAAACCTAATGAGCTGAGATGAGAATGACTGACATCTCTCTCTTTTCATACAGATTACATAAACTTAGAATATTTGTTTTTTTTAGAATAATTACTTAATTTAAAAGAAGAGAATTCAAGTTTCATGCCTGTGTGCCTGTATTCCTGTTTGACTGAGTATTCGCTGAGTTATGGTTCATTTTCGGACGCGTTTCAGAATTTACTTCACTGACAGAGAGAAAGCAGAACTCGCATCATGTTTATTTTTCTTTATTTGGCGAAAAGCACAACACTTTGTTTTTATTGTGAGCATACACAAAAATAATACAGACTTAACAGGATCGATTGATGTATGACACAAGTATGTAAAATCAAAATCAGCAGATAATTTTTAATCTCTTTTGCACTGATATGAACAAAAACGAGCCTATCGCGCCGGCGCGATTGCCGACCTCAGGGGGTTAAGGTACACACTGGCATACAAGATGACAGTACAGATGGACCAAAATACATTGTCTGCAGCGGCATTTTTCAAACTAATGAAAACAGCATATAACCAACCAGAAACAAAATATAGGACAGTCTTATAGTCAAATATAGAAGTTTTACATCCTTTTCACTTTTGTACACACATTGTAACAAACATGTCAACAGACTACATATTAATGCTAATTCACAATTTTACTATTTTTTTCCCATTTTGTTTTTGAAAAGTGTTAAACCTTCTCCCTTTCACAATGGCAAACCAAGCATATGAACACACATTCACACAATTTAAACACTATTTAAGGTCCAGTCTGTCTGTGTGGTACACATTTGTCCACCTATTACTCGACCAGTCTGATGTAATTCTTGGTGCACGCCGAGGTCTCAAGTCATAGCGGTATCTGTCAAGATCATTCTCATTAACAGTCAAGACATTGTTCTGAGACCCAACGTCAACCTGGAGGTCAGGCAACCAATCAACACTGTCCACAGTTCCTGACAGATCATGAGCACTGGACATCACAGGGCGACAATAGTCATCGTTGATTCCCAAGTCTGTTAGGTCTACAGCAGTAGCACCACCACTTGTTTCCTCCGGCACTTCATTTCTACAACAGAAACCCCCGTGGGCTCAGTCTCTGTTTCAACAAGCGGTTCCCAGGTACGAAAAGGAAGCAGATTTACGACATAAAATACACCTGCGTCGGCCCCTGTACTCGCATCTATGAGTCTGTACTGCCCTACTAAGGCAAAAGACCTTAACTCACCAGAGTGTGAAACTGAGAAAAATGACTTTAAAGTTATCTTAATGTCCTGGCAATTGAGTTATAGGTATAATATTGTAATTTTCACATGTTGTAGTGTATACCTTTATTAACCCATCTACAAAAAAATGTTGAACTCAAATTTGACCTTTGACCCTTTTTCGGAAGTTACTGTATTCTGCCTTAGCATTGCCCACAAAATGACAATTGGTCATACCAAGGCAAAAGACCTTAACTTCTATTTTATAGCCAATGTTATGCTTAAAATGTAAGCAATATTAAAATTGGACTCACTATGATAAAAATGGCTTCACATGTATCAACAAGAAGTTAAAGTAGTGAGAATAGTTGGAAAAGTATGAATGGTTTTAATTAACATGAATTTCATAAAACAAAGTTGATTAACATCACTAAAGTATAAAAGATGTGGAACATTTAAAGTTTTTTTTTTTAAAAACTGACTCTAAAACTGAAGACTGTGTGTGTGTGTGTGTGTGTGTGTGTGTGTGTGTGTGTGTGTGTGTGTGTGTGTGTGTGTGTGTGTGTGTGTGTGTGTGTGTGTGTGTGTGTGTGTGTGAGAGAGAGAGAGAGAGAGAGAGAGAGGTGCGGGCGCGATCGAACAGTGGGATCGCGTCCGCGCCTCTCTCTCTCTCTTTCTCACGCACGCGCACACACACACACACACACACACTTCAGTTTTAGAGCCGGTAGCAAGTTTTAAAAACTCATGGTGGATGTAATGGATTTGCCTTCTCGTCGGTTGTTTGACATGGATTTTAACCAAGGTTCAACAAAAGGTAGGCTCTAAATCAGTGTTCGAATTGTGTCAAAGCTTTTGGGGGGTCCCCCTCAAAATTTTCCTGGCTCAAAATGAGGCGCAGGTGCTAAAATCCCAATCATGTATTTTAATAAGATAATTAAATGGGTATTTTTTTCGTAAACCATCATATACTACTACTGTGTTTCCCACAGTATTTTTGTGGGTTGATCTCGGTACCTCTAGGGGGGTCCTGGGGCATGCCCCCCCCGGAAGAAAATTTTGTACATTTTAAAGATAAATTCATTAATCTGGTGCACTTTGAGTCCCCCGAATCTGCGGTTAAAAATAAATAATCCACCCGCCAACCTCCCAAACCTATATGATATTCTCTGATTTAGATATCTGCATCTGATCGTCACATTTCAATTATTCAAATTCTCAGTGTTAAGCATGATAATATGATAAAATATCACACTGAAGTAGGCTGATTTAAAATTAAGATTTATTTAAAATAAAAGTTCTTCTTTTGTCAAAATTACATTTCCAGCCTAAACAGAGGCTTTACTCACTTCAAACTTAAATTGTCAATGTTTCATTACATCACTGTTGGAAAACACTCTTATCAGAATAATTTTTTTTAGCTTTATAAATGGCATTTCTTTCCCTAATTTTTACTCTATACTCTTTCCCTACTCTCAGGGAACTGAGGTTACGTTAGTAACCGAGTAAGTTATTTCTTATTTAATTTTTTTTTTGATATTGAAAATTGTTTTAATCAGGGCATTTGTCCGGTTGGGCAAGTACAATTCTCTTTCACTTGTCCCTTAAAAAACACACGCACGTGTCCCGGACAAGCGTTAATGTCGAAATTCTATTCAGATCAGTAAATTACCAAACAATCATAAAAGAAAGAAATATTATCTTACCGTCATCGTGAGGTGAAAATGAGGATCCACTCTACCAGACTCTCGTGAAAGTGCTTCTATAGCACGAAATTTATTTATTGTACCATTTATTCGCCAAAAATAGTTTTTGCGTGCATATGATACGCACTTAGTACGCACGTACTCCACACCCCTAATCCTACCCAAGGGGTTTGCAGTGCGTATTTTACACGAAAAAACAAAACAAAAAACAAAACCTTTTTTGGCGTATAAATGGCACGATAAATAAAATGTATCTGTTTATAAATTCAATAGTCTGTAAATTCCTTCAGAAAACAGCGTGTGGCGCACTTGAGCGTCTGTTCAGACGCAAATCTAATTTGAATTACTTTCTAATTGGAGCGGCAGCGCAATACTTTGATTAAAATATATATATATATTAGGCTACCTAATAAATTATGTTTCTATTATTTTAGTTTGAATGAAAAACCAGGGGACCCCCCGAGGTAATTTTTTTGGGCCATATGGGGGGTCCCTTGATGCTTATGGGGGGTCCCGGACCCCCCCAGCCCCCCCTCAATTCGAACACTGCTCTAAATTATTCCTGTTGCTGGTGTAATGGGTGTGTCGTTGCGGCTCCAACCAACCAACTCGCGTAGTTTTCAGTCAGTGGACTGTCATTGGCAGGCGAGAGCTAGCTATGAGAAGCATATTTTATTTCAGTTGTACATGTAGCTTTGTATTACGGGCTGTGAATTAAGATATCATACAAGCCTGCTCTATTCAGCGCTTGTTACTGGATAAATTGTTGATTATGGCTCGAAAAGTGTTTGTGTCTAGTTTGTGAAGTAGTATCGCTAGCTTAAGGCTACCGCTAGCTATTATTGGATGTTAAAGATTCAAAGCCATCTCCACCATCATTTTCCCCCGAGAGTATGCCATTCTTCAAACCTAACAAAAGCAATCACTGTGAAAAATGTACATGTGTGTCTGAGGTAAGGGTGTCACGATTTCGATTTTAAATCGAAATCGATCGAAATTAATGCTCAATCTCGATTATCGAATCAAAAAATGGAATCGTCGATCCTGCCACGCCCCCATGTCACGTCAGCTCGGCTTGCCAAGCGGGGGAAAAAAAACACACGTGTTGAAGTGCTGCCAACTCTCACGCATTCACCGTGAGACACACGCAATTGACACTTTTCACACGGACAGAAAAATCGCGAAGCAAAGAGGACACGGAGACCGACAAAACAAAAACAAAATCTCAGCTCTCAGATTCTGTCAATTTTATTACGAAATTCAAACAATAAATACCGCTTTGGCGCTTGTAAATGTTACGTGACAGATCCCTAGCGCACGTGAACCGATCATCTCTACTAGCTAATAGTAAAAAACACGAACACTGTTGAAAGATACAGTACAACTTACCAAAATGTATATTCCTCATACGTAATATCGATCAATCAGTGTTTTTCATCAGCGTGAAGAGGTCAATAACATAGCTGGAGAACAATTATGTCACATTTACCTCAGGAAAGCCATTTAATGACCATAATAGGCTACAGCACGTAGTTGGCAAGAAAAAATAGCTATAGAGAGTATTTTGCTAAATATGTGTTCTATATTACATATTTATTATATTTTTTACTTATATCATTAAATAAAGTTATTATAATAAAAAAACGCATTACATTTAATTATTTTTAACCTTAAATAATAGCCTAGTATACCAGCTGATAGGGCTCTCTGTATGTTTACAGCATTAGGTGAGTTGTTTTTTTTCTTGAGACAAGTTAACGCCCATCTTGTGTAGCCTACCTAATATTTATCCAAATGAGTCAATATTAAATCAAATCACAATAATTGAATTGAAATAATAAAAAAGCGTAGCTTACCAGAAATTGTATCATGTAAACATTGTAACATGTTGTCACTAAACCTAATAAAATTCAGTTTAGTTACTAAAATGTTAGTGACAATCACAATACACTTATTGTGATGCAATTTTTTTTACAATCAAACAAATCGAGAATCGAATCGAACTGTGACTTTAGAATCGAAAATGTAATCGAATCGAGGATTTGGAGAATCGTGACACCCTTAGTCTGAGGTGATTTAATTGCTACATCATAACCCCGTAACTCCAGCGCGGCAATACTTTGATGGTCGGTTAGAAGGCAGAGTGCCGTAACTTCACGGCAGCGCACCCGTAACTTCATTCGAGTGTTCAGGAGCAGCGAGAAACGAAGGCATAAAGCCGTAACTGACGTTACGGGCTTCTACCATAGTTTCCCTTTTGGCTTTTTGAAGTTACGGCAAAAACGTAATCTTATTCCACCCAAAAAACAATCGAATTGAAACTTGATGTTTGTCTACATGATAAAACTTATGTTTATTGTCCTAAAAATTACAATAACTCATTTTCGCCAAAAATTTAAGTTACGACCTTTTGCCTTAGTGCGGCAGTGTAGTTCACTTCTGACAGTTTTTGAGCCTGCATATAGAGGCGCTAATTTAGCCGTGAAGTTTGCCAGCGCATCCGAACGGGGATGAGTCTTTACTCTGACCAACTCATCTACAGAGTAAGACACAGGCCGACGTCTCTTGTCGTAGTACTTCTTTCTTTTGTCATGGTTTTCATCCAAAATGGACCTAGCATGATCATGTGCTTCTCTGATTGATGACTCCAAGCTTTCCAGGTATGGGATACCAGGTTCATCCCCACTATCACTGTTCAGCTGAGTGATGAGGTCAAGAGGGATATTCAATTCTGGTCAATGTGAAGAGTGGCTCAGCATGGCGGGCATAATCTTGGATGAAACGCCTATAATAGCTGGTCATTCCTAGAAACTATCTGACTTGTTTCACATTAGCTGGGGTATGGAAATCCGTCACTGCTTTCACTTTTTCCTCATTTGGTAGGATACCATTTGGGGTGATTTTATAACCCAGAAAGGTGAGTTCGCTCCTGCAGAACTGGCATTTTGAAAGCTTAATAGACAGTCCCGCAGATTCCAGCCTGGTAAGGACATCTCTCAGGTCCACAAGGTGCTGCTCGAAAGTAGGCGACGCCACCACAATATTGTCTAAGTAGACGGCACACGACTTATAAATGAGACCCGCAAGCACTGTTCATAAGCCTCTGAAATGTGGCAGGCGCATTGCACAATCCAAAAGGTAAGAGCCAAAACTGAAATAACCCACAGTGGGAAATAAAAGCAGTCTTTGGCTTGGAGTTCTCCGCCACCGCCACCTGCCAGTAGCCTCTGGCCAAGTCAATGGTGGAAATGAAAGACCCTCTAGCAAGGAAGTCCAGAGATTCATCAATCCTCGGGAGGGGATAGGAGTCTTTGACAGTGAGCTTATTTAGTGCACGATAATCGATACAGAACCTTGGCTCTCCCGAATGTTTTGGGACAATTACAACTGGGGCAGCCCACGAACCAGAGGCGGGTTCAGTTATTCCTTCCTTCAACATGTCCTTGATTTGAGACTCAATGAGTTCCTTTTTAGCAGGAGAAGTGCGGTACGGGGCAAGGTGAACCGGTTTTGCATCACCCGTAACAATTTCGGGCTCTACTAGAGAGGTGCGTCCTAAATGTCCATCAAACAACCCGCTGAAGGTCTTGAGCATTTCACTCAATTTATTTTGCTGCTCGTTTTTTAGGGATGATTCTGCAACCTTCTCAGACAGGGCAGAAGAATCAAAATCCAGGCAAGACAAATCAGAACTAGGTATTGTTAAGTCAGCGCCCTCTAACTCCTCAAGGGGCACCGGCTCATCGCCAAGCACTACCGTCCTGGACGGAACATTAATCGAAACTGAAGATCTCAACATAAAATCCATTCCCAAGATAACGGGAGAAGAAAGATTATGGACAAAAGCAAAGCGGTGATAGAAACGCTGGCCCATGAAACCCAAAGACAACCAAATGACACCCAGCGGGCAACAGGATGCTCCATCCGCAAGATGAACTGGAGGTGCAGACCATGGTTTTAATCGTACGTCCCCCCCAGGAATAGTTTGTACTAGGGTTGCGCGATATGCTCCATTTTCATATCGTCCTATCGTCAGCCTGTGAGATCGGCGATACACGATATTATCGTGAGGGGGCGGGGCTTACTTATTTGATTATTAACTTGCTTATTTACTCATCAATTTGCTTGTTTTATTACTTCGTTTTAAATGAGAATCTTTTTTCTATTTTGCTAGCAAAGGTGGAGTGTTTATTAATAGGCTAAATCAGGTTATTTCCTGGTATAGTGAGGTAAAAAAAAAGATCCTAATCATTCTTGTATCTGACTCGGAGTATTTCAACATGTCAGCGGGAAATTTACGGACACACATTATCCTCTCATGCCGTTACAGATCTGCAGCATTTTGACTGTTTGACGAGATGTGAACACGTTTTAATTTCTTGATTCAAGAAAGAGTCGGAGTCTGCGATATATGTCCTCCTACCAGTGCTCTCTCTGTCTGGATGCACTTCACATGCGCACCGCACTTCAATAACGCAGGTGTTTTAAATGCCGGGAGAAATCAGAGGCAAAAATCTAAAAGTCGATCGGTTATACGCCGACTTAAACTTATGACTTGACTCTGATAAAGGAAAACGGGTTAATCCGTTTACATGACCACATGCATTGTCAGTTTATTCAGCATAATCGAGTTAATAACGTGCATGTAAACGCGCTCAATCCCTGAAAACGAAAGCAGAAACGGACTGAGCTTTCGCTGCATTAACAGCACGTTCTCTCAGAGTCGACGGTGGATAACGGTAGGCTACAGCAACTATCTTAATTTACTGGCTGAATATTTCTCTTGTGGACTTACATTATTGACAGCGAAAAAATTAGAAGAATATTTCTTGTTAAACAAGTTTGAAGTTGCTTGTGATTTTCACAGATGGCAGAGTTTCACAGATGCTTCGTGAACTAAAGACTTTTATTAGGCCTAGGCGGCCTATATCATTTTATTGATATTATTATTATAATTAATATTTTGTAATTGTATTGTTTTTAGTGTTATTCGTGTCATTAAATATTTTGTTAATGTGCTATGGAAACAAAATACTGACGAACAACGATGCCGCGTCTTCATCTAGGCTCTGTATAAAAATTATGCGTCTGTTAAAGCACTCTTGACAATTTGTGAATGGATCACCTTGCAATGAAATTTCGTTGTGGCATGTAGTTTTTGTTTTGTCTGTTTTAAAAACATTTTCTTTGAGGAGTCCTCATACGCGCGTGATATGGCGCAAGTGTGGTTATGTGGTGATGTCGTTATGAATTTAGGCAAGGCAAATATAATTGTAGTTCCTAATTAATTTAATAACTATACTAGCTTCATAATAATAATAATGATTTAATACATTAATGGAAAAACGAGCCAATTATCGTATTCATATCGTCAAAGGCATCTGTCATCGGCGATATCTCTGTCTATCGTCGATACACGATACTATCGTCTATCGGCACAACCCTAGTTTGTACAACCGCTGAACGCACCGCAGAGAGAGAAGCACCAGTGTCAAGAGTTGCATCAAAAACTTGTCCATAAAGATTAACCTTCACTCTGAACGGGGTATTCCAATAGGATGTGGAAACAATATCCTCCACATGACACAGCTCAGGTTGATCACTCATGGAACCATCAGGTAAGCAAGGCACATTTATCTTCTGGAGGGAGGATTGCCCCGTCTGAACGTCCTCCCTCCTCTGACGTTTCCCCTCTGGGCAAAGTCTGAGACCACATTTCCATCACCAATGGCTTGGTCAGAGCCATCCATCCGTCCCACGTCCAACACTTTATTGACCGTATCTCTTGGGAGTTCTGGGTGCTCCATTGGAGACAAACGCGGCTTCTCTCCTGGACTACAAATTGGGCAAGTACGAGTGGTGAATCCTGGTAAGGAGCACTTAAAACAGTGAACATCCCTCATGGGCGTACTGATAGCTTGTCTCTGAGGAGGACACCCAAGACTTGGACCAAGGACAGCATGAAGCTTGTGAGCCCGCATAAGAAGGTCCATGACTGACGGTATGGGTGTGCCATAAAGAGCGACTCTATATTTCTCAAGCACGTGCTTCCGTATCAAGTCTATTTGCTCAAGCTGAGGTGGAGGGGACTTAAGCTTACGAAACTCACCCAACATATGAGCGACAAAAGTCGGCAATGGCTCATTAGGCATCTGCATATGGTCCAAAATGCCCCTCAGGACGCGTTCTTGATTGTCCGAAGGCAGAAAGACTGTCCTAAAGAACTCACAGAACTGATTCCAAGTGGTCAAATGTGTGCTCAGTGCTGCAAACCACTTTCTTGGCTCCTTTGACAGAAAACGTGGGAGCTCAAGGAGAATTTGGGCATCTGTGAGATCCAGGGAGGTCCTGTATACATTGAGTGACTGAAGCCATTCCTCAGGATTCACGGAACCATCTGCAGCGAACACGGGTGGCTCGAGCCATGATTGGTGAAGCATAGTAGTAAGTGCATTTGTTGTTGCACTCATATCCACAGTGGGTGGCTGAGCAAATGTAGGTGCATTACTATAAGCTACATTAACTGGCACTGACCTTGGAGCCGTCGACTTATCCTGCGCCAAACTTGTAGATAGGAGTACTGTTGGACTGTTTTGATCCTAGTGTGTTGCCGTATTAGGAAAAGACTCGCGAGAGTTGCGGGTGCGGGAACGAGATAATAACGTGAATGTAGATGTTGAAGGAACTGAATGACTCGTGATAGTCGAAGTCAATAAAGAAGAATCAAACTCTCATTCTGGTATTTATTGAACAAACAACATGGTGTCAGAAGTGGGATACCGTTCCTGGAAACATTCATCGGACAACTTCCGTCTCTAGGAAATAACCTACGCTAAGCTTTGAAGTCTCGTTCGTGGTAAGCAACAACACTATAATGGCAGATGGATTCAGACGTCCGGATCCTCTCGTCTTTGACGAGAATGTGGCAGAACACTGGCGCAAGTTTGAACGAGAATACGATATTTTCATTGCCGCCGCACACAGTGACAAACCTGCCCGAACCAGAGCTTATATACTCCTCAACCTCGCCGGACCCGAGGCTATAGAGAGGGAGCGATCATTCACTTATGCGACCGCGGTACTAGGGGCAGACGATAACATCGTTACTCCAGCTGAATCTAGAGAGGACCCCGAGTGTCTTAAAAGGAAGTTTAAAGAAATATGCAACCCTGAAACAAACGTGATAATGGAGAGGCACAACTTTAACACCAGATATCAAAAACCTGGCGAAACGATCGAGGCATATGTGAGTACATTAAGAAATCAGGCTAAAAACTGCAATTTTGGTGCATTGGAAAACGAACTGATAAGAGACAGACTGGTCTGTGGAGTAAGTAGTGACAGTGTCAGACGCACACTGCTAAAAGAGACTGACCTAACACTGTCTAAAGCAGTACGCATTTGCCAAATCAGCGAACTTACAGAAAAACATAGCAAAACACTCTCCACACCCAAAACTGCATTAACCACCAGTGTAGATGCTGTACAAATAAAACATAAAAAAGTCTACAGCAAAATGAAGCGCACTATGAAAGAAAATTCACCATCAATTTCCAGCTGCCGGAATTGTGGGGGTACTCATCCAGCAAAACGTGACCAGTGTCCAGCCTTTGGCCAACAGTGCCATAACTGCGGAAAGCAGAACCACTTCAAAGGCCAGTGCAGGTCCGCCAAGTCAACTAGACCGAATAGACAGGTAAACCAGCTATATGCCGAAACAGACTCTGACAGTGACAGTCAAGACACATTCACCATTGAAGGCGTGTCTTTGCATGACGATGTAAAGGAAACTGACAAGGAAGGACATTGTTTTGTGATTGTCAATGACAAACAACTAAATCTGAAAGTGGACACAGGCGCGAAGTGTAATGTTATGTCCGTACACACATACAAACTTTTCCGGCACGCTGAAGAATTGCACATGCCAACTAAAAAAGTCAATCTTGTAGTGTTTGGCGGATCTATGATCAGACCAATTGGCACAGTGACACTATTATGCAGGCTGAATGAACAACAGTATAACCTGCAGTTTCAGGTTGTGAAAGAAAATGTTCACTCCATTCTTGGCCTGCAGGACAGCCTAGATATGAAACTGGTCACCTTCAGCAGTGAAGTGTTCCATTTGGACTGTGTAAAAGATCACACCCTGTCACAGAAAATGTTTCAGGAATATGCTGACCTGTTTAAAGATGAAGTCGGTAACTTACCGGTAACATACTCAATGAAACTAGATCCAGAAATAACACCTGTCGTCAGCCCTCCACGTCGTATCCCAGCTGCCATGCAAAAAAAAGTGGAACATGAGCTCCAAAGAATGCAAACTCTGGGAGTAATTGAACCCGTGAATGAGCCCACAGAATGGGTTTCAAATCTGGTGGCCACCCATAAGAAAGAGACGGGTGATGTGCGCATCTGCATAGACCCCAGAAACCTAAACAAGGCCCTCATGCGCCCCCACCATCCCATGCGCACGGTGGAGGAAGTTGCCGCTCAAATGTCAGGTGCCACTATCTTTTCCGTCCTTGACGCCAAGAGCTCCTTCTGGCAAATCAGACTGGATGACGCCTCATCTCTCCGTACAACATTTACAACTCCATATGGCCGATTTAAATTCCTAAAGATGCCGTTCGGAATTAGTACAGCTTCAGAAGTGTTCCAAAGAGCCATGGAACAAATCTTCACAGGATATCCATGCGCTATAATCGTGGACGACATTATAATCGGCGGCAAAGATCCTGATGAGCATGAAAGAAACCTGAAAATGGTACTGGATCGTGCCAGACAGGTAAAACTGAGACTGAATCCAAGCAAATGCAAGTTCGGACTCAACGAGGTGAGCTATGTTGGGCACACATTCACAGATAAAGGACTAAAAGCAGACCCCAGAAAAATTAAAGCAATCAGTGAAATACCACCTCCAGAAGACAAGGCAGCTCTTCAGCGCTTTTTAGGGATGATAAACTACCTGGGCAAATTCATTCCTAACTTAAGTGAACTAACCACACCACTACGTCAGCTGCTTCACAACGGAGTGGTGTGGAATTGGACGGAGCACCAACAGGATGCTTTTGACATGCTCAAAACCTGCATCAGCAGCCCACCTGTACTCCATTACTATGACGTAAGACAACCAGTGACGCTCACCTGCGATGCTTCACAATATGGTTTAGGGGCTGCTTGCCTTCAAGAGGGAAATCCGGTGGCATACGCGTCTCGCACACTGACCCAAACGGAGATGAGATACGCGCAGATAGAAAAAGAACTCCTGGCAGTGGTCTTCGCCTGCTACAAGTTCTACGACTACATCTACGGCAAGCCGGTCACGGTCGAGACAGACCACCAACCCTTAGTCACCATTCACAACAAACCATTTCATACCATCCCAGCGCGCCTACAACGCATGATGCTACAGTTGCAAAAATTCGACCTGACTCTCACCTATAAAAAAGGAAAGCACCTCTACTTAGCCGACACCCTCTCCCGTGCACCGAGACACAACGTCAGCCCCCAGATGTCAGAACGGCCAGAGTTCGAGGTGATGACAGTTCAACTAATATCTCCACGGCGCCTTGAAGAGCTCCGCCAACATACTGCCGCAGACACAGTATTGCAGAAACTCAGCCATTTCATTCAACGGGGCTGGCCAAGACATCCGTGCAGCGTACCCATAGAGGTGAGACCTTTTTTTAGTTTCCGTGATGAACTCACCGTCGAAGACAGGGTCATTGTGAAAGGAAACAGGGCAGTCGTGCCCACTGCCTTGCACTCTGAATATCTTAAGGCGCTACATCTGGGACATACAGGAGTCGAATCCACCAAGAGTAGAGCGAGGGAAAGTGTTTTCTGGCCATCAATAAATGAGGACATCCAGGCTGCTATAATGGCATGCAGCGTCTGTAACAGCCTGAGGCCCCACCAGCAAAAAGAACCGCTAAAACTGCACACAGTCCCGGACCTGCCCTGGTCGCTTGTCGCCACAGACATATTTGAATGGAAGAATCACCACTACCTGGTGGTTGTTGATTCATACTCTGGGTGGTTTGAAATTGACCGACTCAGCAACTTGTCTTCACTGACAGTCATCAACAAGCTAATGCGTCATTTCTCAGTCCACGGCATACCACAGAAGTTGTTCTCTGACAATGGTACCCAGTATACTAGCCAGGCCTTCCATGACTTTGCCCGAACTTGGGATTTCCAGCATGTGACGAGCAGTCCTGAGTATCCACAGTCCAATGGCCTCAGCGAGAGGGCTGTAAGGAGTGCAAAGAGACTGTTAGAGACCACAGAGAGAGACGGGACAGATTTTTACCTGAATCTGCTTGGCCTACGAAACACACCCCGAGACAGCACTCTGGGCTCACCTGCACAAAGGCTGTTATCCCGTCACACTCGAACTATTTTGCCCATCTGCAAGCAATTGCTGAAACCAGCTGCAAGAACCCCGTCCTGCATCAAAGCGCAATTAACAAAGAAGCGGTGGGCACAAAAACACTACTATGACAAGACTAGCAAACCACTACGCCCTCTGGCACCAAACCAGGTGGTAAGACTCCAAACAAAAAAGGGACATGATAAAGTGGGAATTGTGAAGAAAAAGTGTGAGGAACCACGCTCATATGTGGTGGAGTCCGAAGGGAAGGAATACAGGCGTAACCGACGCCACATCCTGCCACTAATGGAGCCACAGCCTCCAAAGAGCACCACTTACACTGACGAATTGAACACAACAGGAAACACAGTTGATGCTGACATGGACAAAATGCAAGGGGTTGAAAGTACTGAACAAAGGCCCTCAGAACAGTGTCACAGACAACTGAGCCCAGAAAAATCTCACACCAGCGTATACCAGCAAAACATGGAACCACAGGCAAAGAAATCAGTTCAAGCCACCACTTCCATGTATGTCACTAGGTCCGGCAGAGTTTCTAGGCCAAATACAAAATACATGAACTGAACTTTCTGCTCAAGTATAATTAATCCAACATCTCAGAAATAATACAGTGTCCTTTAGGATTTGCATAATGTTTTTTTTTTTGAAGATTCATTTAGTTGTGGGACATCCACAGAGTTCAGTTGAACCAGGTTATATATATATATATGCAAAGTTATCTTTTATCTGTTGTTACTGCAGAGGATTTTGATTCTAAGTTGTTTATGTTCAGGAGCTACTGCTAAAGAAGGGGGATGTAGATAGGAGTACTGTTGGACTGTTTTGATCCTAGTGTGTTGCCGTATTAGGAAAAGACTCGCGAGAGTTGCGGGTGCGGGAACGAGATAATAACGTGAATGTAGATGTTGAAGGAACTGAATGACTCGTGATAGTCGAAGTCAATAAAGAAGAATCAAACTCTCATTCTGGTATTTATTGAACAAACAACAAAACTGTAAGGCGTTGAGCTGGCTCGGGGAGCTGAATGTGGGGTAACAGGCACGGTACACTCTTGATGTGCCAAGCGGTCCATCATGTCCTTTTGTAGGTCGATCAAGTCGCGAAGGCACTGCTGCAGCACTGCCACTTCTGCTTGTAACAGCCTGACTTGAGACCGTAAATCTCCAACAGTATGCTGTGATGCCCCCTGTTGTAGAAAAGAGTCTGCATCTGTGGGCCAGTCAGTTAGGTCAGATTGAAAGTCAGGGTGAGTAGCCATTATGTATGAAAACACAACTCAATCAATTAATGCAAATAATAAATCGAAATACAGTAAACTTACACAAATATGAGAGTCAAAAGCCGTACTAGCTCAGTAAAATGCTACTTTTCCACACCCACAAGAAAAACAGCATTATGTAAAAAAAAAGTCTCAGAAAATTATTTTCCCCTTTAACTGCAAACCAAGATATGTTTTACAACAGTATAACACAGCAATGTGACCCACATAAAAAAAAAAAAGTATCAGAAAAAAAAGATGAAACACTAGTGACTTACACAATAGTCTAAAAAAAAATGTACTCAACCAAGTGTCTTTGCCAATTGCGATCTATTCCGCACGTGCTGGCTTGAAATGAGCAGACACGCACAAAAACTAGAAGAGAAAAACCAAGTCCCAGACGAGTATTTTTGCACACAATCTTCACTTTCCACCGTTCCTTATTGTCATTCGTGCATAAATGTCCGATTTTTTTTTATCTGTTATGTCCCGATGCAGCACAATATAGTTCAGTTCAGTTATTGATCCACAAGGAAAAACGTCGATAGAAAAACAAAAAAAAAATTCGTCCAAACGTTTATATACTACCAAAACAGTTAATATTTGGGCGATCCACGAAAATAGTATCAACAATCAGTCAAAACTAACAAAAAACACCAACATCACCTGAAAATCAGTCACGCACCGACCGCATGGTGCCCATAGATAGCAAGCTAGTCGCAGCAATGGAAAAACTCCAGCAACGAAATCCTCTTCCAAAAAAAAAAAATAAATAAATTCGAACCTCCGTGTAGACAAAGAACAAAAGATGACCGGTGAATCCAGTTGTTCGGGCGCCAATTTGTAACATCTGTCAGAGAGTTTGAAGTCTGCCCAGATGAAAAATACAAGACAGTGCAAACGAACTGGTAGTTCCACGAGACTTTTATAGATGTTTCTTCTCAGTTAAGCACACTCTTCACATACATGATGAAGAGTGAATGTTTAAAGGGGAAAAGAAAACACTCTGAAAACACGCTACAAATCAAAGTAGAAGTAAACACATTACATTACAACAGTCAGCAGTAGAGCGGTCATCTTCCTCTTTGCGCGAGCAATCTCACTCTCACTGTGCGTGCGCGCCCACATAAAAACAGCACGCATACAATAACATCTAGAAGAAGTTATCTTAATGGCTATTATCTATTATCTATTATAAAGGCTATTATCTTAAAGGCTATATTGATAAGTTATCTTATCAATAACGCCATAGAAGAAGTTATCTTAAAGGCACATTAACATTCATGTCATGAACACTACTTAACACTAGGTGGCCGTTACAACTGGCTCTACTCTTTCTGATGGCTTCATACGTTTGGCAATTGTAAAATATTAGTGGTCAAAGTCATAAACTGCATGTAAAATCCTTATAATCCCCAATATTGACCTCCTACATGGGTCATACATGAAAATTGCATAAATCTATTAAAGCCTAGTATGACCTATGTAGGAGGTCAGTTTGAGGAATTATAAGTAAGAGATAACGTAGAGCGAGGCAGTTGTTATAGTGAATACAAGCCCGACAGGCTGATCAGGACCCCTACGCGATGCGGATGCTATACATTATCTCACTTATTACATGGCTACCTACCAAATAAATCAATAATTTGACACAAAATATGGATTTAAAAAGGTGTTTATTGATTTAAAAACGATTGTATTGCTTCCGCTAAAGAAAATAGCCCGTTCCGTCTCTACGGTTAGAATCCTGCATCCATAGCAACGCTCTGTTTTTCATGGCTTAATAATGTCATTGATTCAGGAAAGCTGAAGGTTTTATGGGAAGCAGCTCACTGTGTTTCACTCTCATATAAACCAGGAATAAATGATACAGTAACATCTCTCTTCTCAACTACTGCCACTGTAAGCTGTGATGATTGAACACAAACTGCATGTCATGATCAATATGAAAATATGATGTTAATGTCCTGATGCGTCTGAACATTCATCTTCTGCAGCTCCAGTCGCTTCAACAACACTGACTCCAGTCAGAAGCTCAAACTCTGAGAAGACATCAAGCCGAACTACAGCAGCAGCTTCTACACAAGGTTCATGATCACATGATCACTGTCACACATCATCAGTCTCTCGCTTCAGTGGTTTGCACTGGCTCTCACAGACTGCTTTATCATCACACATATTATCTACAAAAAAAAAGCTCTTTAGTCAGATTTGTCAGTAAAATAATCATAATAAACAGCTAGTGTAACTCACGCCACTGCTATGATAAATTAATTAAATCATAGTGAGGATTTATTAAACACAACTCATCCCAAGTTAGTGTGTCATCCCAGCACCAGAACTGAGGGACACACTGGTACGGATCAGCTCTAGACTACAGCAGTTTATAAAAGAAATGCCTTGTCATTATGTAATCCTATTTCTGTTTCCATCTTGTTTTTAATAGTTGTAACATCAACTTCAGCAACAACACTGATTCCAGACACCACACCAATCTCTCTGAATCCAGGTGTGTGTGAACGAACTACAGCAGCAGCTCCTACACAAGGTTCATGATCACATGATCACTGTCACACACATCAACCTCGAAGGATTCCTCAATATTTGTGCATTTTAATGTTTTCATACAGGAAACATTGTATGTTTTAGATGCCGTCAGTAAATAGATATTCAACATTTCAATGTTTCTGCAAACTTAGAAATGCAAGTGTGCTAAAAACTCACTTATAAGTTATAACATGAATATCTATGAATGAATAAAGCATCAAATAGATTTATTTTTAGTCAATGGCGATAGTCATTCTCCTCCGGACACCTTGAGATTGAAGTAAGAAGATACTGATGACAAACATATCCATCATTTCTGTGATTAGCAGCTCAAGTATTATGTGATGATGATGATGTGTATATGTGGCATTATGTGTTGAACTGAACTAACAGACGTGATCCACAGATCCAGGAGAAACTGAAGTCAGTGTGACTGCTGGATCATTATACAGAGGTACGACACGTTCATTTATACTGACAGCTTTATAACATTAAACTATCAGTCAGTCTGTAAAAGCTTCATCAATAACTGTTGATAGTTGAATACCCTTGACTTCAGTCATGTACAGTTTCTCTTCTTCCTCTCATGTTTCCTGCAGTGATTGTGATTATTGTTGAGATCGCAGTGTTTGCTGCTCCTACTGTGATTCTTCTTCAGATCATCTGTGCAAGAAGAGCTGGTGAGTTTTGAGCCGCACACAATCTGATGATTCACACTCATCTGATCTGGAACAATCTGCAATCATGATAAAAACACATATGAGAGGTCAGTCAATGCTTTTATTTTGCAGGGAGGAAGGACTCGAAGCACCCAGAGGAAATAGAGATGCCGACAATATTACAGTAAAATACTGGCGAGTTTTGAGCAAATCTGCAACAATATTTAAAATAGCAAAAACTTACAGAGGATTGTTCATTGTTTTATTTTCTTCTTCTCAGAAAAAAAATCACCCTGAAGAAATAGTGACACCAAGTTTAGATTAAAATGTGTCTTTTTTTTTTACAAATAAAAGGCCAGATTTTTTTCATTAACATCCCAGTCAACACGTTGATCTCACAGTAATCTCTCCATATGATCACAATGTGAGTCACAAGTGTAACCTCACAGCGCACTCACTGTGTGCTCATATTATGGCCACAATGTGAAAAGATGTTAGTTAGTTAAAGTTTATTTCGGTCAACTTCAAAAGAAAAAAATAAAGAAAAACAATTTACAAGCAAACATAGAAACAAACATTAAATTACAATGTAAACAATATTTAAAAGAGAGAGAGAAAAAAAAAAAAAAAAGTTGATCGACCGAAAAGGTGTCGGCTGAAGCTTATGCTTATTGCGCCGATCCTTTTTGCATAACATTTATTTTACACACAACACCAAGTCCCAAAGTCATCATGCATACAATGACTAAAAGAAAAAGAAGCTAAATTCATTCAGTTTTGTATAATGTGATCTTTTTAAAAAAAAAATAATTTCTTGAAACTACTAATGGATTTACATATTTTCAATTCATCATCGAGACTATTCCACAGTTTAACCCCCTGAACAGACAGACATCTCTGTTTGACATTGGTTCTGATTTGAGGTTTGCTGAACATAAGTGTTCCTCTGAGCTCATAAGGAGTAGATTTCATCTGAAACAAGTTCTGGACACAATCTGGAAATTTATTATTTATAATTTTATACATTATTTTGGCTATTTTAAATTCCACCAAGTCATTAAATTTTAATAGGTTGGAATTCATAAATAACTTGTTTGTTGGGTGATAATAATCTGTTTTATTTATAATTCGTATTGCACGTTTTTGCAGAATAACAATTGGTTTTATTATTGTTTTGTATGTATTTCCCCAGATCTCTACACAATAAGTCATGTATGGCACTATTAGAGACTGGTACAATATGTTTAGAGCCTTTGTATCAAGAATGTGTTTTGTTTTAGACAGGATAGCCAGTGTTTTAGAAATTTTTAACTTTATATAGGTTATGTGAGATTTCCAGCTGATCTTGCGGTCAATGATGATACCTAAGAATTTAATTGCATTTACCAATTCTAGTTCAAATTTATCAATTCTTATCTGGACTTTTGTATTTATTTGTATTTGTATTTGTATTTATTTGTATTTATTTGTTTTTCGAATGCGCATGCGTCGCATCTGAACGCGTTGTTGTCTTTGGAGCTCCATCGATTGATTTATAATTCTTGATTTCTCTTTAAACTCACTTACAACGAACATTTTCTATTTTTCCTCACCTCATAGTTACAACGCGGACTGTTGAGCAGACGCGTCTCAAGCCTAGTGATCCAACGCTGGATACTCTTATAGGTTACTCCTGTGGATCATGGCTGAATGCGTCTTCTCCGCACTCATTTACAAACAAACATTTTTTTCGCCTATCGTGCGTCTACTCCACACCCGTACCACTAAAAAGACGGATTATATCCAAGACTTAAGCCATAAATTAGTATTAATATTGATAGCATCACTGGTAGCGTCGTTGCTAACTTAACTTACTGTCCATCTGTTACAATGGCGAATATATCAGATGTAAGTAGTCTACCTTTTGGTGCAGGTGAGGACACATTTAAGCTACACGCGGTACAGTCTGACCTGGAAGCTGTTGAGAAACAGATCCACGACCTTTTAGTGAGAAAAGCCGAGCTGATAGACCGGCGTTTGGCTCTTGAAACATCACGCGCCGATGCACACAAATCAGTGATTAACGTTACTAACCCGCTGACTCCGACCTCGTCTACTCCGTGCGTTTCTCAACATCGGTCCCGAGCGTCGAGGCCGCGATCAGCTATGGTCTCGTTTACGCCGGCTCCAACATGCCACCATGAAGCCTGGATATTTCCGCAGCGGAAGACGCGAGTCAGGTCTAGACCAAGAAAACTCTCTCCGACCCTCCTGGTTTTCGAGATATCCACACAAAACCGCTTCTCCCCTCTTCGTGAAACAGAACGCGATGCTGTGATCATCGGTGATTCCATCGTTCGACACGTACACGCTACGTTAAATAAAAGTAAGGTGCATAGTCACTGCTTTCCTGGTGCTCGTGTTTCTGAAATCGCTGCTCGCGTTCCCGAGATTCTGAAGGAGCGCGTCGGAACTGTGGTCCTGCACGCGGGAGGGGCCGACATCAGGCTGCGCCAGACAGAGGTTCTGAAGAAAGACTTTAGGAATCTGATCGATACGGTACGCAGCACATCGCCTGATATAACGATCATTGTGTCAGGACCGCTTCCCACGTACCGACTAGGTCATGAAAAGTTTAGTAGATTATTCACGCTAAATGAATGGTTAATATCATGGTGCAATGAGCAGAAACTGCTCTTTGTAAATAATTGGAATCTGTTTTGGGAGCGTCCTAGGCTTTACTGTGCTGATGGCTTACACCCAAGCAGATTCGGATCGGATCTTCTGTCAGATAACATCTCCAAAATGTTAAATACCTTTTGACTAGTAACCAAAAGTCCAAATCATAGTCTCTGCTGCACCAAATTAACTGATATAAATAGTGTAGAACATTGCATAGAAACTGTGTCTATTCCTCGTTTAGTGAGATCAAATAATAAATCTACTGCAGGATCTAGAAAAAATCTAATTGTTATTAAACCAGAAAATGTTGCTATTAGTAATCAAAAACAATTTCTAAAGCTAGGTCTTCTAAACATTAGATCACTCACACCTAAGGCAGTTATTGTAAATGAAATAGTCACAGATAATAGCTTCGATGTACTTTGCCTTACTGAAACTTGGCTTAAACCAAATGATTATTTCGGTCTAAATGAGTCTACTCCAGCAGGATACTCCTATAAGCACGAGCCCCGTCTGATTGGTCGTGGCGGCGGTGTTGCAGCGGTCTATAGAGATATTCTCAATGTTACTCAGAAAACGGGTTATAAGTTTATTTCGTTTGAAATACTTGTACTAAATGTTACGCTCTTAGATGTTAGAAAAAAATCCATATTATCTCTAGCCTTGGCTACCGTATATAGACCGCCTGGGCCTTACGCTAATTTCCTAAAAGAGTTTGCAGATTTTCTCTCAGATCTATTGGTCAATGTAGATAAAGCATTAATTGTTGGAGATTTTAACATACACGTAGATAATTCAAATGATGCGTTAAGGGCTGCGTTTATAGATTTATTAAATTCCTTTGGGGTCAAGCAAAACGTCACCGGACCAACTCATCGTCTTAATCACACACTCGATTTAATTATATCATATGGAACCGATCCAACCGATATAGATATCATTCCACAAAGTGATGATGTCACTGACCATTACTTGGTAACTTGCATATTACGTACTGCTGTAATATGTCATGCTGTGCCGCGTTTTCGACCAGGCAGAACAATCCTTCCATCCACCATAGATAATTTCTCAAATTGCTTATCTAATCTGTCTCAGCTGCTGCCTGAACCCAAACAAACAGATGAACTAGAAGAACTAACTAGCACTATGAGCACCATTCTCTCTAGAACATTGGATGTTGTTGCACCCATTAGATTAAAAAAGGTCAGAGAGAAAATGAAAGCACCATGGTACAATAATACTACGCATGTTCTAAAGAGAGAAACCCGTAATTTAGAGCGTAAATGGAAACAAACTAATTTAGAGGTCTTTAGAATCGCGTGGAAAGACAGTATGTCACGTTATAAAAAGGCCCTAAAAGCGGCCAGGGCTGAGCACCTCCGCAAACTAATAGAAAACAACCAAAACAATTCTAGGTTTTTATTTAACACCGTGGCTAGACTAACAAATAAACAGACATCACCCGAACAAAATATCCCGTTACAGTTTAGTAGTAATGATTTCATGAACTTCTTCACTGAGAAAATAGAAAACATCAGAACCACAATTGTAAACGTTCAATCCTCAATCACACCTTATAATTCTGCCTCAATTATCCCCCCGCAAGAACAATTACAGTGCTTTACAACTATAGAACAGAAAGAGTTAAATAAACTTATCACTTCATCTAAAACAACAACATGTTTATTAGATCCTATACCAACTAAACTACTGAAGGAAGTGTTACCTGTAGTGGAAGAGCCTCTCCTCAATATTATTAACTCGTCTTTATCTTTAGGTCATGTTCCAAGAACATTTAAACTGGCAGTTATAAAACCTCTCATTAAGAAACCACAATTAGATCATAATAATCTAGCAAATTATAGACCCATTTCAAATCTACCTTTTATGTCTAAAATACTAGAAAAAGTTGTGTCCACTCAACTGGGCTCTTTCTTGCAAGAAAATGATATCTATGAAAAGTTTCAGTCAGGATTCAGGCCGCATCATAGCACTGAAACTGCGCTCGTTAAAATCACAAATGATTTACTCTTAGCTTCTGACCAAGGCTGCATCTCAATACTAGTTTTACTTGATCTAAGTGCTGCGTTCGATACTATAGATCATACAATACTCTTAGATCGACTACAAAATTATACTGGTGTTCAAGGACAAGCATTAAGCTGGTTTAGATCATACTTATCTGACCGCTACCATTTTGTCTATTTAAATGGAGAAAAATCGATCATAATTCCAGTAAACTATGGAGTGCCGCAAGGATCTGTGTTAGGCCCTCTGTTATTCTCAATATATATGATGCCACTTGGAAATATTATAAGGAAACATGGAATTAGTTTCCATTGTTATGCTGATGACACTCAAATATATATTTCATCACGGCCGGATGAAAACGCTAAATTATCCAAATTGACAGAGTGTGTTAAAGATATAAAAGATTGGATGACGCGTAATTTTCTTTTATTAAATCCAGACAAGACAGAGGTAATACTTATCGGTTCAAAAAACCGCCCACAGAACCTCTCACAATACAACTTTGACATCGTAGGATGTCCTGTTACTTTATCCTCTACAGTAAAAGACCTGGGTGTTATACTCGATTGTAACCTGTCTTTTGAAAATCATATTTCGTATGTTACAAAAACAGCCTTTTTCCACCTTAGAAACATTGCTAAGCTACGTAATATCCTATCAGTTTCTGATGCAGAAAAGTTAGTTCATGCATTCATGACCTCGAGACTAGATTACTGTAATGCTTTATTAGCCGGTTGTCCTGCATCCTCAATAAACAAGCTACAGTTAGTCCAAAATGCAGCTGCTAGAGTTCTTACTAGATCAAGAAAATATGATCATATAACACCGATTTTATCATCACTACATTGGCTACCTATAAAGTTCCGTATTAATTATAAGGTATTGCTACTGACTTATAAAGCCCTAAACGGCTTAGCTCCAGTCTATTTAACGGATCTTCTATCACCCTATAATCCATCGCGCTCTTTAAGATCAATAAATTCAAGGCTTTTGGTCATACCTAGGATATCCAGATCAACCAAAGGAGGGAGAGCATTTTCACATTTGGCTCCAAAACTCTGGAATAGCCTTCCTGATACTGTTCGTTGCTCGGACTCACTCTCCCAGTTTAAAACTAGATTAAAGACGCATCTTTTCACCCAGGCATTCATATAATATTGTTAATCTCACAGTTTCAAACTACAATCCGGCCTCTAGTTCATAAATGCCAGAGGAGAACTGGCCCCCGACTGAGCCTGGGTTCTCCCAAGGTTTTTTTTTTCTCCATTAGGTCACCTGATGGAGTTTTAGGACACCATTAGGTCACTTGATGGAGTTTTTTCGGTTCCTTGCCACTGTTGCCTTTGGCTTGCTCAGTTGGGGATATTTTGGGGATATTTAATTTTATTCTATCAATCAATAAATTTCACTAGAAACAAACTTTGTTGTATTATTTTATTTTAATACTGTGAAGCTGCTTTGATACAATCTGTATTGTGAAAAGCTCTATACAAATATACTTGATTTGATTTGATTTGATTTGATTTGTTTATTACTAAATAAAATAAATTTAGTTTTATCTATATTTAGTGACAGTTTATTAACATCAAACCATTTTTTTAATGTTTTCATTTCTGCTTCCACTGTGTCCAGAAGCTGTCCCAAATTCTGATTGGAACAAAATAAAGTTGTATCATCAGCAAATAAAACACAATTTAATTGAGTAGACACATTACAAATGTCATTGATATATAATAAAAATAGCTTTGGTCCAAGGACTGATCCTTGTGGAACCCCACAAGCGACCCTCTGAAGCTGTGACCTGTCATTGGTGAACTGCACAAACTGAAATCTATTCCTGAGATAGTCACTAATCCATCTTTGTGCAACGCCCCTGATGCCATATACTTCAAGCTTTTTTAATAATATTTTATGATCAATGGTATCAAATGCTTTTTTTAAGTCTATAAAAATTCCAACTGAGTAATTTTTATTTTCTATTGCAGAGGTCAGTTTTTCAACCAGCTCTAATACAGCCATTTCCGTGGATCGATTTGCTTGGAAGCCATATTGATGATCGTTTAATAGTTTATATTTTTCAATGAAACTGTCTAATCTTGTTTCAAATAGTTTTTCTAATATTTTTGAAAATTGTGGAAGGAGGGAAATTGGTCTGTAATTTGAGAATAAATGGCTGTCACCATTTTTGTAGATGGGGATGACTTTAGCTATTTTATGTCATTTTGATACGAATACAAGTGTTTCTGGTAGAAATATAATGGCCACAATGTGAGGTCACCCCAGCTAGAAATGTTATTAGACATAAACTTCATCGTTTAGACGTCAAATTTTGGTTGAAAATGAAAATTGGGTTGATGTGTTAGGCCGGCTACACACTGGCTGCGTGGTGTGTCCGTTTTTATTTTTTATTTTATTTTTGACTCTTGATGTTTTAATGTTAGATCATGTCATCTACTTGATGATGATGATGATAACGATATAATCATGTAGTGCTCTGATCAGATGATCTCTTCTAAACTGTCATGTGTGTTATTAATTTAATTGATTCATCATACAATTGATTATAGTAATGTTTCTACAGTATGACATCCAAAAGTGTTTTAATAAAATAAACTGTATAATTACCAGTTGCAATTATAACTGTATAAGTTCCAGCATAGGTGCCTTCTGCTCTGGCATTGTCTGGTCTGTCTAATGTGTTAATTATGTATGGTGTCGAGTGCAAGGTGCGCACAATACTTTTTTTCTTTTTGCATCCTTTTCCTTCATCTGAAAAACAAAAAACAAACAAAAAAAATTAGCTTTAATGCAGTGCACATATGACATTGTTATTGGTTTTTATTGTGGCTTGTTATCTGTTTAATCCTGCTATCGGACCCTGTCTTGACTAGGTCTCACTTGTAAAAGAGGTTTTAACCTCAATGTGACTTTCCTAGTTAAATAAAGGTTAAGACATATACAGACAGCCTACACAATCACGTGAATGTCTCTAAAAAGCCTAAATAAAAGCTAATGTGATCTTCTGGATCATAACAATCTGTTATGCTTGTGTCTCTTGTGTATGGATACGTCCAGAAAACATTTTCGTGGAGTTATAAAACTTGGACCTTTTAGGGTTTAGCGCTGTTATCCTTCCGACTGGCAGGAGTGTGTAGTGGGTGTGGCCAAATTATCACATATCACTATCAGATCTATTCAAAACTTTTCAAGCAAAGGTTTTAGCCAGGAATGGGTAAACGCTGTCCTGGAGGGCCACTGTCATGCAGAGTTTAGCTCCAAACCTGATAAACTCTCCTGCCTGTAGCTTTCTAGTAATCCTGGAGACATTGATTAGCTGTGTTTGATGAGGGTCCCAGATAGCAAGCAACCATCAAAACAATGTTAAATCAATGTTAATGTGTCAATGTTAACTGCACTGAATCAACGTCACTTTTGTACCCGCAATTAAAGTGTGAACTCGTAAATAAAGTCTATAGTCTAAATATATGCAGCGACCCATGTGGCGTTTCCTGATGGATCGAGGTCGCTCCTCAACTTCCTTTTCTATGTGCAATTAACACAAGCTCTAAGCGTGTGCGAGTATGTGCCTATAGCAGGGGTCCTCAACTCTGGACCACGAGATCCACTGGACTGGCTCACACAGACTGGTTTATCATCACAAATATTATCTACAAAAAAGCTCTTTAAATAGATTTGTCAGTCTATGACATTTTGATACTTGTACAGTTTGTTGTCAGAATCAGAATCAGAAAGAGCTTTATTGCCAGGTATGTTTGCACATACGAGGAATTTGTTTTGTTGACAGAAGCTTCCACAGTTCAAACAGAATAACTGTGTCACAGTGTCTGGTTTGTGTTCCCTGGTTACCACTAGATGTCCTTATTTCCCCACTATCCTTGTCTGTACTAATCACTGTCATTGTACTCAGCTGTCCCCCATCATCATTGTTCCCAGCTGTTCCCTGTTTCATTGTTAGTTCTGTGTATATCTATATCCTGGTTGTTTCAGTGTTTGTCACGGAGTCCTTGTTTGTATCACACCACTTCCAAGTTCTGTTCTTGCCGTTGTCTTGTGCCTGTTTATGTTGGATTGCTCTATTGGATATTGACCTATGCCTGGACTTGACCACTGATTTTGGATTTACCCTTAATAAATAAATATACTACTGCATATTGGATCTCTCTGTTTCCCTGTGTGGATCGTGACAAACTGTGACAGGACACAGATAATAAAATAATAAAAATATAATTAGTAAAATACACAATAAACAAAAAATAGATTTAAAAAAAAAAACAATATACAAAAAAAAAGACAATAGATGGTATGTACATGTAGCGTTGCGGTGCGAGTGTAAGAAAATTGAGAAAGGTTTACCACACTTTTAACAGAAATGGCAATATATGATCGACTACGCCACCCCGGAAAACCAGGGAAATAGCCCAAAGGGCACACAGGTTCATCTTGAGTGAGTGGGTGAAAAGACATGAGTCATATATAGAAAAATAGCAAAGTTTTATTTTGTTCGTCAATGTTGAATAAATAGTTAGGAATTCAAAGTTAAAACTCAGACACTGGCATTATAAATGATGAACACCATCAATCCGAATCTACTCAAACACACACACACAGCAAATAATACTCAATTTAAAGAAACTAATAAAAAAGGGGAAAAGTATCTGGAGGTAAGGGCCAGCTGCCAAATTGGAAAATAACGTGAAGGTTAGATGCCAGAAGACAGCACTAGGTGTGAGCACACCACACATATGGCAGCTTCGCCTTCACCCTCCAGAAACCCCCAGCTCCTGCAACAAAGAAAACAATAAGAAACACACCACAAACATAAACACAATCCCAGAAGATGAGATGTCAAATACTTCAAGGATTTAAACCACTTAACCTAGAATTAGGACTCACAATACCACATAAAACAAGTTCACTCAGTTTTAGTGATCAAAAATACGACACGAAATAAACAAAAAGAACAAAAACAAATAATCATACATACATGTTTATGAATCAATGGAGTCCAATAGACGGCGACCAAAAGAGACAGCCAGCCAGCTTACACAAGACTAAACAAGATGCTTAAGTCAGATGAAGTGCACAATCGTCACAAGCGACGTGCGACAGAAACACAGAAGCTAAAAGTTACTATCTTGATGGATGTCGAGGCAAAAGAGCGAAGCAGTCGAAATTATACACGATCACAGTTCAGCATTGATACTCGATTCTCACGAATAGCCCAAGAGACCCTCAGTTATGCAGGAGGGGCCTGCCGAGCAGAAAGATAATATTAAAAACAGAAACAAATTATTAATACACAAAACTATAATCTTACGTACCGCGGGATGCTCACGGCACATACTGCTTCGTAGTCGCGCACCATAATGTAATACAGCCGCTCAGTCAGGAACATGCTATCAATGCCACTGAAGACTAGACAGATCATAAATTGCCAACCACGGCCAATTTCTTCTCATTAACAAAAAGGCTACACATACCTGTAAGGAGTGGGCAGCAAACACACAGCAGGTATGGCGTTATTTTTTAGTCAAAAGTTATGAGCGTGTAAGACATGCTCACGAGCACATTATGTTATTTCACACGCGCAAAAATGAACCTTCAGCTGGCATGATAAAAGTACTCGCGCACAAATTCAACAACCGAGAGGAATCCTGCTCGCGCGCAGTGGGCTTCTGCTCGCGGAATGCTGTTTTGCTCGCGCAGTGGATTTCTGCTCGCTCAGCTGATTTCTGCTCCCTCGAGTCTACATTCCATTCGAGCAGGATTCCACTGTACAAGCAGAGTTAACCTATGAGAGTATGCCAGGTGCTCGCTCGCAGCTACCTGTACACCTCTCGGTTGTTGAATTTGTGCGCGAGTACTTTTATCATGCCAGCTGAAGGTTCATTTTTGCGCGTGTGAAATAACATAATGTGCTCGTGAGCATGTCTTACACGCTCATAACTTTTGACTAAAAAATAACGCCATAGCAGGCGGGGAAAACCCCTTACCGTCTAAGCCTGACAGCGAGAGAAATTCATATAAACCGCCTGCACAAAACGAGAAGCACGAGTTCACAACAAACAATAAGATACCTGCGGCAACCACGGATGACGTCACAAGGGCGATACCAAGACGCATGCCAAGTGGCCACCACACATCCCTTATATATCAAACAAGAAAGGGGAGGGGGCTTAATAAACTAAGCACATGTTATGACCCGTGAGGTCTGTGTGCGTGTTTTGTGTGTTGCTGTGGGTGTTTTCTGTTTCTCTTCTGCAGGTGTCCCGTGTTTTGAGTTTGGCGCGGTGAGAATCCCGCAGCTGAAGCGGATCAGTGGCAATTAGTGGGGTGTATAAGTTGAGCTAGTGAAGTGCTCTCGAGTCTCTCACTTTTCCTGGGCAGCTCGCGTCAGACAGTTTGGACTACTGTGTGGATTACTGTGTGGATTACTGTGTGGTTGGAAGCGCGATCTGCTGGGTGCTGATAGCGTCTCCCCGCGCTGTCTGTCAAGTGACTTTGTGGAGGCAGCTGTCGGACCGGGGTTCCCGATCAGCTGGAAGTCAGCGTGGCGAGCGGCGGGCAATCTCCTCGTGCGTTTCAGTAACGCGATGGGAGCCGTGGAGACTGTATATTGTGCTGCACTTTTTTATTGAGGTTTTTTTTTGTAGTTTATTTTACATAAGGCTGAAATAAATAAATGCATGAACTTGACACATGTTTTGAGTCATCCTTGGTTTTTCCATCCTGGGTATATATATATTGTAGCAACAATGACATCTGCTTCTCGCATTAAGTGATCATATGGGAAGACACATCGTCATCGTGTCCGTACTGGTTAATAATTGCCCCACGAGGAGCAATTTGCCAGCGCCAGTTCGGCTGGCCTTGTAACATTTCACACACACACACACACCCACACACCCACACAACATTCATGGAGCTTTTCAGAGAAAAGTACCCCTAAGATGTTTGATATGTATTCCTATGTTTCTCAAAGTGTCGTCACTTGCCATAACAGAAACACTGACAACTTTATTGTGTGTTTAATCAAACTTTATTTGTGTGTAATTATGCATATAAATGTAACGTTATGTTTCCCCAAGCTTTACCTGTCATAAGTGATATCTCTGTAATCCTCTCCATCTCACAGAGACGAATTTTGACTGCAAAGTACAATAATATGCATTTGTTCCAGGAAATATCATATTTCTTAATATGATCCTTTCCCTCATAAAACACATGGTCAAAGGAGGCGTGTTTTTCTTCACACAAAGATAATTTTTCCCGCTTCAGGAAAGGCAATCTGATTTGCTGAGCCTCGGAGAGAAGGCGTAAACAGAGGTCTGTTAAAAGGCAGAAACCCCCTCTGATTCCTCTCTGATCCCTGCTCTCCTCTTCTCTTCTCCGGTCGTTCTCATCCCTGACCTCTCACCCTTCCTCCGGTTGGACCGGCCTCGCCTTGGCCTCTGGGACACATGGCCCGCGTCATGTAAAAGCCTGCCGTCTTTGTAACCAAGATTTGCAACCTCTCCCGTCCCGGGAGATGAACTTTCTCGGTAACATTACAGTCAGTAAGCCTTTCAAACTTCCGCGGCACTGGAAGACGCAGCAGAAACAGGACCACCCTCGCTTTCCTGCCTCAGCCTCACCAGAAAAAGCACAGAATTCTGCAAGTATATTGAGTTGATAAAAGCTGTTTTCCCGGTGTCTCGTGAATCTAGGTTTCTGTATGTAATAATTACTAGCTTTTCTTTCTTTCTTTCTTCCTTTCTTTCTTTCTTTCATTTCATGTTATCCTGATCACGTATTTTCTTGTTTGGTTAAATGTGTGTTTGTTTTATGGTTTGTATTTTTTACGTACGTTTGTATTTGTAGCTCATATAATCTTTAGTTTTACATGTATTAAAATCCATATATCCTTTTAACTGTCTCTGTATTTGAAAGCCCACTTTTATAAAGTCAATGAGACGAAAGATCTTGCTACACGCTCGATAGACTACAGTGAGTAGTTTTAATTAATAAACTCAGAAGGTTTGATGTCCGTGGCCAGGAGATCAAACTTTCGCGGAGTTTGTAAAGAGATACCCCTTCTTAACTGTGATAATCTCACCTTTATTCGCTGGACGAATAACGATTAGATCAGTTACAGAACAAGGTAATCTCTATAATTGATAAAATAAATGTACATGCGACTTATGAATTATGACCATGAGTCATAATTATTAATATTTCCAAAATTCCCTATATTCTTGAGCTAATTCAAATTAACCCAAAGTCGTATTCGTTACAATATATATCTGTTTGTTAGTCCCACACCCCTAGACAAGCTGGGGACTTAACACACAGGTGAATGATATTCTCATAAGTGGATTCAGTCACCCTGCTACATACAGGTATGTATGTACAAATGCAAGGACATGTAAATAAGACGTGTGGTGTGTTAAATAAATAAATGTATAAATAGTGTTTAAATATTGCACGTTTATTGCCAAGTGCAGGCATTAACTGTTCATGAGGTGGATTGCCTGAGGGAAGAAACTGTACCTGTGCCTGGCCGTTCTGGTGCTCAGAGCTCTGTAGCGTAGAATAAGTAGGTGAATTGGGACACAGCATAAGTCTCATAAATCATGGAAATTTATGTTAATGGCAGGGAAAGAGTTAATTCCAAAAATTAGACCCCTGGGTGTGAGGGGTCCAGGGTGATTCTGCCAGCTCTTTACTCACTCTGGATGAGTACAGTTCTTGGAGAGTGGGGAAGGGTGTACCAGTGATTCTCTCAGCAGACTATCCGCTGTAGTCTTCTGAGATCTGATAGCTGAGCTGAACCAGTTAGTTCTAGAAGTGCAGAGGATTCAGTGACTTTAGAGTATACTTGTATCAGCAGCTCCTGTGACAGGTTGAACTTCTTCAGCTGGTGAAGGAAGTATATGTGGAACTCCTACTTCAGATCCTGAGAGATGGTGGTGCCCAGGAACCTGAATGACTCCACTGCTTCCACAGTGCTGTTCATGATGGTGAGAGGGGGGGAGTGCAGGGGGTTTCTCCTAAAGTCCACAATCATCTCCACTGTTTTGAGTGTGTTAAGCTCAAGGTTGTTATAACTGCACCAGACAGCCAGCTGTTCAACCTCCAGTCTGTAAGCAGACTCATCACCGTCCTGGTTGAGGCCGATAAGTGTTGTGTCGTCTGCAAACTTCACGAGTTTGACAGAGAGGTCTTTTGCGGTGCAGTCGTTGGTGTACAGGGAGAAGAGCAGTGGGGAGAGAACCCACTCCTGGGGGGCGCCAGTGCTGATTATGCAGGTGTGGATGAGAATTTTCCCAGCCTCACTAACTGTTGCCTGTCTGTCAGGATGTTGGTGATCCACTGACAGATGGAGGCGAGCACAGGGAGCTGGGTTAGTTTGGACAGGAGGATGTTTGGAAGGCCGAGTTGAAGTCCACAAACAGGATCCTCACATAAGTCCCAGGTTTGTCCAGATGTTGTAGGATATGATGCAGTCAGGTGGTGCCAGAGACAGTCCAATGGTAGGACTGTATACTGGTATGCAACCCATTCGAAATGCAAACCTCAAAAACGGTCTGTGAAGGGGGACAATCTGGATATGAAATGCATCTTTCAGATCCACTGAGAAAAAAACAAGCCCCTGGGCATACTAGCGTGAGGATTCGTTTCAAAGTTAGCATCTTGAACAGCCATTTCGTGAGGGCGTAGTTCAGATGTCTGAGGACTGTGATGGGCCTGATGCCGCCATCCTTCTTGGGAACGAGGAAGTAACAGCCATAGAAGCCTGACAGCATTTTCACCAGTAAGCTCAGTACTTCAGTGTGGAGGACGTGAGCCATGTTGCTCTTCAATGAAGTATTGACTCTGCCTGCGAAGCGGGGGGGGTCTGTGAGCGAATTGGAGCGAGTAACCTCATGTCATCATGTCCAGAACCCATTTTTACACACCGGGGATATCTTTCCAAGCCTTAGCCCGGGTGGCTAAGGGCTGAATTAGTTAAGACAGCAGATCACCACGCTAGGTCGGGGACTGGTGATCATAGAAGTAGCGTTTGGCCAGGCGGAGGCGCGGCTTACGGCTTTGCTTCGGGGCCTTGGTCGCTGCTGAGCTGCAGAACGCGAGCGCAGAGAGGCGAGACTTGCGCTTTGCCATGAGTGTTCATCCTTGATGAATGCGGCTTGCGTGGGCACAACCCTGGCAAGTGACTTTGTCGCGGGGCTGTAAAACAACCACTGGCTAAAGATGCTCTTTAGAGAGTGATATGCTCAATAATTGTCCCTGATAGCCACAGGGAAGAGAAATCTTTTTAAGCTGCAGACCCTTAAGCACTGTGCTTGCTCCAGCAGGAGAGTGAGACACGCGGGACATAGGCTGGCATGGGCTCACTTAGCCCCTAGTGGTCCGCAAATGCAGCTAGGTGGAGCTCGCGCGCTCCCAGAGAGAGGGCTAGTCTTTGATAAATGTGGCTTGCGTGAGCGCAACCCTAGCAAGTGACACACTCAGAGGCGCACCGCTTTAAGAATAGACGGCGGCGAAAGACGTTCTAATGAGTCTCAACTGATAATCACAGCGGAGAACATCACACTTAGCACTGTCCTCAGCTGAGCATAGTCAGCGTTGTGCTCGCTCTCACTGTTTTTGGAAATTTCCTGCTACAGAGATAGTGAGACGCGCGGGAAATAGACCGGCGTGAGCTCACTTAGTCCCGTTTATTCAGCCCTGTTTCGGTGCTGAAGAATGAGGGGAAGAGTTGCTGAATCATTTCATAATTGATGAACCTTACACAGTTATTGAAGCAAATCACCACTGAACTGAATTGATCTGAATAATGACTCTATTGTCTTTACAGGAGTCAGGAGAATCTGTTTGCATCATTATTTTCCTGTTTATCCCAGTGAAGCTGCTCTGAATCAGTCTGTACTGTATAAAGTACTATATTGTACTATCATTTTATTTTTTTCATCAGAACAACTTTAAGAAATCCTTAGAATTATATTGAAAATGCTGGATCTTATGCTGTAGAATCACAGGGTGGCTGTAATCAATACGGTAAATCAAACTCAGAGATTAGAATATAAATGAGTTCAGTCATTCAGGTCAAATGATGATTATGTCGAAACATAACCAACACCACCTGATCACCTTTTCTCTTGTCTGGTTGTTACAACCCAGTTATGCTTAAAACGGAGAAGTCTTTCCTTTGAGTTTTCCGCGTACAGATGACACCGTTGTTAAAACGCTCCCCATTCACACGGATCCGCAAAAACGACTAAAAACTGTATTCTGCTGCCAGGCCATCAGATGGCGATGAAACACTATAGACTGAACACGTAATACGCATGTGCATGACCTTATCGTCTTCAGAGATTCACATTTTGATTGTTTATGAGGAGACCGTTTTCAAAAACTTGCACTTTGAAACCCGTTTTCAAACATTTGCGTTTTCAGGCCCCAAAACACCATTGTTGTGCAAATGAACGTAAAAAGTTGTGACACCCTTATTTTAACACTTTTGAGTGTGGTCTGAAATAAATTCCCAGGAGAGTTAATTTAACACTGGAGTTTTTGCTGTGTATATATAGATGAAGTGTGATCTTGACACATCTGTCCGTGCAACACTTCTAGAGGTTGTGAATTTGTGGTTTCACAAGCACAAACTTAGTAGCCTAATAAAAGCTTCATGGTGCACACCCATATAGCAACACAATGTGTTAGTGATGTGATGGGGAAAAAAAAGTGTAACTGAAAAAGAAAAGAAATAGACACATAAAAATTACTCTGAGGACACTGTATTGGGTCACTTAAAAATAACTATATTTCATTATGTTGAAATTGTTTTCTCTGACAAATACTCAGTAGCTACAATAGCTGGGTTTCCATCCACACGTAAAGTTTATAAATGTTGCGTTTCCATCATTCGTTTCTGATGCGGTACTTCAAAATATGCATAAAAACAGGGTGATGGAAACATTGCTAATGAGAGGAAAAATATATGTTTGTAATGATTTGTGTGGATCTGTTCATTTTAAAGCACTTTGTTCAGTGTCAAACATAATACTTCTTTATGGACTTGGTTGGTTTCTGGACTCCACTGTACAGTTCAGCTCACTTTCTGATCCAGAGCTTTTCAAAGTCAACACAGTTTTACACCAGAGATCTTTCTGATCGCTTCTTCAGCTGTGTCATAGAGTCAGGACTAAACACTGAGTTGAAGAGATCAGAGGAAGTTACCAACCAGAGGAGGAGCTGATGATGTTTAAAGGAAGAGCTGTAACTATATATAATGAAGAGAAAGACTGACAGAAACACAAAATGGCTGATAAGTGTGATCTGTGTCTGCTGGGACTGATCATTCTCTCTTCACTTCTCACAGGTAAAGAAATCTGTATTTTCTCTAAAGACATTTAGTGGAATTAGTCTGGAAAGAGTTCATTTGAACATGCTCAGTTTATTCTTGCACACATTCACGTTGTGATCTCAGAGTTGTGTATTGATACACACAGATCATACTGTATTATTCCTGATACTGGACATAGTGTCACTCAAACATCTGATGATGAAGAATTATCTTCATATTAAGAGTGTAAGGGTGGATTTCCTGCAGAGGTTCAAGCTGCAAGACTGCCGAATGACTAAAGAAAAGTTGTCAGCAAGATGGTAGAAAACTGTACATTTCTTGTCTATTCCACCCACTGCTACTTATACCAACGACGGAAATAAGCGCAGTTTCAATAGATTAATATGTGGGAGAGCGTTGCTATAGAGCAGTGGTCGGGAACCTATGGCTCGCGAGCCACACCTGGCTCTTTGGCAAAAATCATGTGGCTCGCGAGGTCTCTCACCCTTTACCAACAAACCATCGATGAAACAATTAAAACACATCAACAGAGATCGGCTCTCTGCAGAAAAAGCAGCCAATTACAATTCCCTTGTTGTAGTACAGCCTACTGAAGTTAATGAAAAGTTTATGATAATAATAATATTAAAGTTGTGCCGGCAAAAGTGCGTGTTCAGTGCTGTTCGCGAGTGTCACGAGTCACCACAGCAATCAACTAACCGCTTACGTTTCTGTGCTAGCCTAACCTAACAGCTCCTGCACTGGGATTCAAGCTGGCGAAAACATTCTAGAACAGCAGCGGAAATGTAAAAGTAGGCTTTATAAACTTTAATATATCAATTTATTGAAACGGGTGCTTTGCTGTGCAAAGAGACATTTCACCCGCTGGTACTTTCACTTTTGCGCAGAGACCCTTTATGTCCGTATGTGTCGTATTTTTGATAATCCGCGCAGATTTCAGTTGACGATTCTGTTTAAAGTTATTAATAACAAAACATGAATGGATGAGAAAGAAAAGAACAGGATGTGCTTTATATTGAAAATAAACATTAAAAGCGCGATAAGTCGCGAAAGAGAACTGAACTCTACTGACAGGATGCTGTGCGCGCGCTCCGAGCGCAACACGGACAAGCATAGTAGCCTTTGTCTTCGGCTGCGCGCCTAAACGGCCAAATAAACACAGAAATACATCAAAATGCCAAGTCGAGTATTCACGTAAACACAGCAGATAGTACTGTGTGCATTCACTCTCTCACACACACACACACACACACACACACACACACACACACACACACACACACACACACTCTAACAGGCGCACATATCTTTGTGGGGACTCTCCATAGACGTAATGGTTTTTATACAGTACAAACAGTATATTCTGTCCCCTTACACTAACCCTACCCCTAAACCTACCCATCACAGGAGACATTCTGCATTTTTACATTTTCAAAAAAATATCATTTAGTATGTTTATTAACCCATTTCCCTCATGGGGACCGCTGGCTGGTCCCCACAATGGAGGTGATCTCAGGTTTTACTATCCTTGTGGGGCCATTTGGTTCCCACAATGTAATATAAACAAAAACACACACACACACACACACACACACACACACACACACACACACACAGGTGTGTTTACTCTTTACGTTTTATGTACTAAAAATGTTTTTCTTATTCTAAAGTTAATAATTTTATACATTTGGATTATTGAAATAAATAATATGTACTGTAACTGCATTCACGTCTTTTCTTTTAGTGTCATTACTGCAAATTTATGTGGCATTATTGCAAAAACAAGACACTTCAAAAGACCTCAAATAACAACAAAGAAATACTGATTTAATGTATTTTAAAATATTTAAATATATATATTCATGACAAAAGCTGTTATAAGAGCAGTCCGTCACATCCCAAAAACTGAATGGATCTCTACGGCGCCTCTGCTGGAAGTGTATGGTAATTACACTTTTTGGCAAAACTATATTATCTGCAAAAAAGATTCTAACCAGCAGATGAAGAATTATGCATCTCACACCTAGAACAATATCCAGAAACAACTCAGATTTAATTTCGATCATCATTAATGTGTTTTTTTTTTTTCATAAAAAGGTAATATTTCATTTGCATGCTAATGGTGTAGCTGAGGTATTTTGCAGTAAATAGACACAAAAGTACTTAAAATCTCCCAAACACAGCATTAATGTATAGATGAGAAGTAAACCAAAAAAAAATATATTATGTGTATTATTAAAAATGTAAAAAAAAAAAAAAAAATCACTCTATACATTTTTGGGGTCATATTTGGACTACATATCAAATGCACTGAGTGTAAACAGGAAACTAGAGACATATGATGAAAAGTTGGTTCAGTCCTGTGTCTGCTGGGAAACTTCCTGCTAAAACTGTATAAGAATGTTTAGAGAGTGTTATCCTTCCTTTTAGGAGAACATTCTGGTAACAAAAATAAAGTTATATACAGAAAACATTACAAGAACGTAAGATAATGCTCTCAAAACATTCATAGAACAACAACATTTCTATCTGGGATGAGCTCATATTGTCAAGTCAAGTCACCTTCATTTCTATAGCGCTTTTAACAATATTGATATCGAGATCATAGTATGAGCACACAGTGAATGCGCAGTGAGTAAAAGAACTACAAATAACCTTTATCTTTTGTTTGTTTGTTTTGTTGTACTGGTGGTGTAAAGGAATACAAATATTCTCTTAGCATGTTTAATCATATTGTATTAAATGATTTGTTAATGCACTATTTTGTCATGACTTTTACTTGAGAGGGCCCTAATCATGATCAAATTCACTGTTAACTACTTCCCAAACTCAGCTCATGATTGATCATAAACTCACTATCAAACACACAACGAGTGTTCAGCTCAGTGAAGTGATGTTGTGTGGTCAGAGAACAGAAGTACAGTATCATCACGACTGTGTCTGGATGGAGAGTGAACTACTGATCCCAGCAAACCTTCCCTGAGTTTTGCTCCTTCCTTTGGGAACTGTTCCACAAATATTCTTTGTGGGTTTTGAATTGTTATTTTGTATTTAGCTGTGCATAAGTCACAGTAGGGTGAGTTTGAAGGAAAGAGAGAAACACAGAACAGATAAAGAGCTTTTAAGGTCAGTTATTAGTGTATTTTCTACGGTTGAAGAGGAGGATCAACTAATCCTGTGCCGTCCAGTAATGTTTATGACTAAGCTGAAATCAAGAGTTCAAGATATGATAATATTACATTATTTACATTTGTTTCAGAGTCAGGGTATTTCTTATTCCTTCTTAAAGAGGCGTTTGATTTGGTTTATCCATAAATGTTAATGAATGCATTAACTATCAAACACTGGAAAAAAACTGTATGATTTGAATCTTCTGCTTATTATGCAAGTATGGTTTATGCTTTTCATTTATTAATATCATAATGATCACTGAGATATACTGTGTTTCAGGTATCAGTGGAGTGGAGGATCATGTGTACATCAGTTCTGGTGAAAATGTGCGTCTGTCCTGTAATAATGCTCTTTCTGGCTGCAAATCTAAAACTACATGGACCTACTATAACAGATTCAGACATACAGCAGCAGTTGAACTGATTAAATTAGGGATAAAGAAGAAAGACACAGAGAAACACGAGAGACTGAGTCTGGAGTCTGACTGCTCTCTGAACATCAAGAACGTCACAGAAGAAGATTATGGATTATACAGCTGCCGGCAATATGTGAATGACAGACAACCAGGAACTGATGCACTTGTTTATCTGCATATTCTTCATGGTAAGTTTATGATTATCTGGTCAATTTAAAAAGGTTCTCCCTTTAAACTCAGATGATGACTGAAGAGTCTGTGATTTGTGTCTTGTGTTCAGTTTCAGTGTCTCCATCATCATCATCATCATCCTCACAGACTGAGATCAGTCCAGGCCGCTCTGTGACTCTCTCCTGTCAGTTGTATTCAGATGCTGGATTCTCCTGTGATTATTGGGTTCGTTCTGAGGGAATTGAGCTGTTGTGGGTGAATCAGGCTGGTGTTGATCTGAAGACAGACTCCAGATATCAGATATTATCATCATCAGATCAATATCGCTGTATCATCATCACTCTGACTACAACACTCCAGAATGAAGATGACAACAGAGAGTGGAGATGTCAGCTTACTCACAGAAATCAACTCCAGACCTCAGTCAGATACACTGTCAAGTATTCAGGTGAGAAAACACTCTTTTCAGACAGATTTGTCAAAACTTTCACACACTGGCTCTACTCTTTCTGATGGCTTCATACGTTTGGCAATTGTAAAATATTAGTGGTCAAAGTCATAAACTGCATAAAAATCCTTATAATTCTCAATATTGACCTCCTATGGGTCATACTAGGCTAAAATAGACTCTTCTGATTCATGCAATATTTCATGTATGACCCATGAGGGACGTCAATATTGGGAATTATAAGGATTTTTATGCAGTTTGAGGAATTCTAAGGCTTAATAATGTCCTTGATTCAGGAAAGCTGAAGGTTTATGGGAAGCAGCTCACTGTGTTTCACTCTCATATAAACCAGGAATAAATGATACAGTAACATCTCTCTTCTCAACTACTGCCACTGTAAGCTGTGATGATTGAACACAAACTGCATGTCATGATCAATATGAAAATATGATGTTAATGTCCTGATGCGTCTGAACATTCATCTTCTGCAGCTCCAGTCGCTTCAACAACACTGACTCCAGTCAGAAGCTCAAACTCTGAGAAGACATCAAGCCGAACTACAGCAGCAGCTTCTACACAAGGTTCATGATCACATGATCACTGTCACACATCATCAGTCTCTCGCTTCAGTGGTTTGCACTGGCTCTCACAGACTGCTTTATCATCACACATATTATCTACAAAAAAAGCTCTTTAGTCAGATTTGTCAGTGAGTTTGATGCATATGACCGGTCTTGTACAGTCTGTTGTCTGATGCAAAATAATCATAATATACAGCTAGTGTAACTCACGCCACTCACATGATAAATTAATAAAATCATAGTGAGGATTTATTAAACACAACTCATCCTATGTTAGTGTGAGCAGCTTTCAGCACTGATACGGAGCTGTTAGACCTTACCAGGTTTTTTTTACAGTAAAATACTGGCAACTGGCTCTCTCAGAGTGCTTTATCATCACACATATTATCTACAAAAATAGCTCTTTAGTTTTGTCTTCAGATTTGTCAGTGAGTCTATGACATTTTGAAACATATGATTTGTACTTTCTGTTGTCTGATGCAAAAATAATTATAAATATTATACAGCTAGTCTCACGTCATCCCAGGATAAATTAATAAAATCATAGTGAGGATTTATTTTTGTAAAAGAAATGCCTTGACATTGTGTTCATGCATTAAAATATGACATATTTCTATTTCCATTTTGTTTTTAACAGTTGTAACTACAACTACATCAACTTAGGCCGTCTGAATCCACTTTTGCTAGTTTAACGACAGGAAAAATTATCTGTGTGCCAGCGCATGATCTAAAAGTGTTGTCCTTATTCTCTCTGAGTAATGGGTGTGTTTTGGGCGTAACATGAAATAAACCAATCAGAGTCTCATCTCCCTTTAAAGGGTCATGACACCCTAAACCAAAATTTCTGAGATTTTAACAGAGGTATGTGTGTTAAACACCATTGAAGACAATGTTAGCATCTGTTAGATTTAATAGTAGGGGGAAAATGGTTAAATCTTATTTTTTATACGCTATTTTCGTCTTCCGGGTTTAAAATCTTCATTGTGTTCACGTCACAGGCTATGACGTGGCAGAGCACGATAGTACTTTGATGACTCATCATCGGTGTCTCATAATTATTAATGAGACTGAGTTTTTTATCCAATGAGAAGACACTGTCTCTTAATTATTCATGACACCACATACGTGGAACTTTCCAATGACAGACATGTCAAACTGTGATATCGCGTAGTAGATGAGAGAGGCAATGATGGGACGCGCGTTTGTTTTCGTGGTGCAAAAGTTCTAGTGCATCTTTCCCCGCGATGCTGCCCGGGCTAGACTCCGGCCATCAACCACGGACACATCTAAACTATGTGTGTGTAGCAACTATTCATCGGGAGAATGGTGGACTTCGGCCTTGTACACCAGTGCAAGTTTCGTCTTGCGAGTGATGCGGTCCCGAGGACTCTTCTATCGCCTCAGAGGTGTGTGTGTGTGTGTGTGTGTCTAATGCCTCGTTTCCACTGAGCGGTACGGTACGGTACGGAACGGTACGCATTTATTTGCGTTTCCACTATCAAAAGTTGTGAATAGTACCAAAATGCCGAACCGTACCGTACCACTTTTTAGGTACCCTTCCATTGGGGTACCTAGCACAGTGGAACAGTACTAAAAGGTGGAGCTAGACTCACTGCAGGACGTTGATTGGTTGACAGAGAATCGTCACTTGCGCGTGCTACAAGAGGAATGACAACATAAGAAGCGCCATTTTTTAATATACAGTTTAATATAATACTACTGGTACTGTATCACGAAATGTAATTTTAAGAGTTTTTCGGGCGAGAATGTAGTTGTTTAAAGCTCAAATCTGTGGTTTATTTATAAAGATGATTATTTTTTTCCCCGGTTGTGAGATCCATGCGTTCAGCGGGCGCTCGGCGCTCATGTTTCCCGGCTGGATGAGCCTTTCCTCGGCTAGTCCTCGGCGTTCGTCGCTGACTCCGACGGTAGTGGTTAAACATAAGATATAATTCGTTTTGTGTAGACCTAACGGGCGATCTTTGGTCTCGTGAATATATAATGAGTTCCCTGTCAATCGTTTTGGCTGAGGGCTAAGTTTAGTTTCATATTAACGTTATTTGTATTACTTTACTTGTAATGTTAGACTAGAGCGCTGCATTTGGATATTTGACTGAATTGTTTGCTTTATTTCTTATTGTATAGCTTCTTGTACTTTACTTAAACTTTTATATAGGCTATTATTGATAAAACTGAAATTTTACAAAAAGAAATATGGTTTCTTGTCATTTTTTATTACAAGATTATCACTGATGTTTATTGCAACATTTGTACAAATGCATATATTGCCTGGAATATGTTTATTTTATTTATTTTTTTAAACGAAAAGAGGTAACGTTAGGGTTGTGTTTTAAATTTCGTTTTGTTATAAATAGAATAACGTATAACATGCAGTGAATAATCAATATCAGTTGCGCATGAACCACATTTGTGTCCCTATAATGTTTAATTTATTTAAACGAAAACGAAAAGAGGCAGAGTGGAGTTTTATAACATATTTCGTTTTATTGTTGCTTAAAATGTACATACAGAGATAACCAGAGTAACAGAGATAACCGGAGTAGCAGAGTGAGCTGAGTGACGCTTTTAAGAACGCGCTGTACCATGTAGGAGTCGCATGGCAAGTAGGCCTACAAACTTTGCGTACTTGATATTGAGAAAAGCCTAATGTCGGCGCTTGTCTTCTTGTGACAAACATGTCGAGGAGCAAGAACAAGATCTGCTGTATGTCATCCATTGTAGTTTACTATGTTCTTCTTCGCGCGAAAATGACGTTGATCGAAACACCACGCCTATCAAGTAAGGGTACTGTTGGCAGTGGAAACGCTAGCCAGATCATGGTTAACAGACCCGAACCGTACTGCTCAGTGGAAACGAGGCATAAAATGTAACCCTGACCGTTTTACTTGCCTTCTGTTAAATAATCACTCGTTATTAAAATTTAGATATTTCGATAATACCTCAATTGTATGGAACGTATGCTTAATTTGTGAAAATTTCTATGTCACTGTGCATCTTTATTATGTGGGTTTAGGGGGCGCATAGATCTAGGATATGTACTGAACATTTTTTTTTTTTAAGCGATTTTTTATTTTATTTTCAAATATATGCATTTATAGTGTGTATATAAACAAATATATATTTTATAATGACATAATTATAAATATACATGTGCATTTATAAGTTTTAAATACAAATATAAGGTGTCAGTGTATTTCATTAGACTATAGGTGTGTTCGACATCGGCTGGATGTAACCGATCAGAGAGAGTGCGTGCAGGCGGGGAGGAGCTGCAAACAGAGATGTGAAGTCGGACACTTTCTGGTTCCCGTAGTGACCGCTCACGTGGTGTTTGCATACTTTACCACAGCTGAAGTGAAATAAATGCAATATTTGCCAAATAATGTTTCAGAGACATTTTCATTCAATACTTTAAATGTACTGCTTCACACAGCGTCTGTTTTAACAAGAATAAAGTTCAACATAAGCTACTATCAATGAAGTGGAGTCTACGTTTTTTAATCAGTTTTATTTTGATAAACATGACACAATATAACATCGCAACTACATGAAAAGAGTGTTTACTGTTATAAAAAACTGATTTGTGCGATTTAGAGGAACTAAAGGTTAGGACTGGACGATTTTGGCTAAAATCATAATCGCAATTAATCAAACAAGTTACCTCGATTACGATTATTGAACGATTATTTTAAAAAAAAAATTCCTATGTCACTGGCAAGGCTTATGCTGTAAATACGTTCACGGTTATTTTTTCTAATGAAAGAGTTAGGGATGTCCCGATAGGCTACCACTTTTTCACTTCCGATATGATACCGATGCCGCAACTTTGGCTATTTGCCGATACCGATATCAATCTGATATCTTTATTTTATTCTAATACTACTACTAATAAAATATATGGAAGCACTTTGCTCAATTAGCCACATAAAAACATCTCACTCAAATGGAGAACAAATACTTCTCCAGTATATAGTCCACAACAACAACAGTGGATAATGAAAGACTGCCACCCTTTATTCAAAAGGCCTTGAGATATGTTTGGTAACCTGAATGAATTTAAAATTAATTCGCTATATTTCAGATCAATATATTTGTTTCCTTAAAATTTAAATTAACTTTAACTTCTCATCTGAATTATAAATAATTTATTTCTGTATAAAATAATACTACCATTAAAAACACATTTCTTTTTTAATCAATGTAGAATGTGTAACTTAAAAATAAACAGATTAGTGCTCTGTTTTAGGACAAGAAATGAAAACCAATGCAATATGATGAATGTCCAAAAGATGAGATCATTTTTGCTTTTTGATAATTTGATTTAAAAAAAATGGACACAGTGTGTGTGATTTTGGTTGGGTGACAGTTGTAGGTCACAGTTTGACAAAAGCACAATGTTTTACACAAATATAAGTAGGCTAAACACTTTGCAGTTTTAATGATGTCCTGTATGAACAAATTGACGTTGATGTTATAATGACGAATGATGTTTTTATGTTTCCACTGTTCGATCGTGCGCCTGCCTCTCTCTCTCTCTCTCTCTGACACACACACACACACACACACACACACACACACACACACACACACACTCCAGCATTGCAATCTTGACATCGCAGCCTGTTCATTATGCTGCGTTCACACCAAACGTGAATAGAGCGTCAAATTCGCGTCTATTGCGTCTAGTTCTAGCTTAAACATTTTGAATCCATTCGCGCGAATCCAAAGCGAATAGGACGCGCGTAAGCGAGCGTTTGAAGCGAAATAGATGCACGTTCAGGGACGGGGCGGAGTCACGTGACTGTCACACGCGGTAATATTTTTTTAAGGGGAAAGTACATTAACACAGTGGGCGGAAATATTAATAGGATTAAAAAAACGAAATAACCGACTTGGTAAAATTACGTCGGTTATAGGCTCTGAATTTCGGTTTCGATTACTTTTCGATTAATCATCCAGCCCTACTAAAGGTGTTTGAATAAACACGCAAAACATGTGATCGTTGTCATGCAATGGATCTGGCCAATCGTGGAACAGCTGTGTCGTCATCAGAGCTCCTGCAGCCGCTCTTGAGAAGCTGCGCTGGCTGAGCTCTCCGGCTACTCTCGAATCGCTCTCGCGGTACTTTGATGGCACACGTCACAGTCACGTGGCGTCGGCGCTGGATCAAGTCGGACAAAATTTCAAACCGGCATGCACTGCTTCAAGTCAGCCGCCGATCGGTCTGCGCAGAGCTGCATGAAGTCGAACAAGCCTTATAACTTTGCCAGCTATAAACAAATCTAGCATTTCCTCACGTTTTACCACTGATTTTTAGTGACAGTCGATGACAGTTTCCCCCCCCCCCCCCCCCTCTCCCCCCTCTCCCCCCTCTCCCCTCCCCTCCCCTCCCCTCCCCTCCCCTCCCCTCCCCTCCCCTCCCCTCCCATGCAACCATGCGGCTGGATGCAACCAAGCGGCAACCTCCCCGTCTCTCTCTTGAAACCATCACGGAAGTGAGTTAAACTGCAATTCGTTGACTGGCCGCTTGAGGCTGATGTCAAAAGTGAGTCAAATCTGTATCTCCCCCATGTTAAAATGCCAAATTTTACAGCAGAAAAAAACGTGTTTACAGCCTGGTGTCTTTATGTGGCTTTGGTCTATACAGCTATTTTTGCCCTTCATGACAACTGTGAGGGGGGTGAATTTTTTTATAACTCATCCGTTTAGTTGATTAATATTTAAAGTTCTGCATAATTAAGGGTGTGGCCACTTGAGTGACAGGTGGGTTGTCGCTGATGTCAATGTCACGAGGTGACGAAATTCCAACTTTTTCCCTTGCAAGGCGGAACTAATGTTCGCCGAGATTGCCTCCCGCCGGACCCATAACAACGGAACACTGGGCTAGTTCCGGGTTAGCGCAAAATCCCCGCGAATGGGGTGATTAGCCAAAATCGCCGGCAGCTGTGCACGAGGGGATTGAAGCCCCGCGATTGGGACACGTTGCGATTAGGGGAGGATAAAAGGAGAGAGTACAGACCAAAGGGGAGGTAGTTTTTGGGGACTGTGTATCTCGGAGGAAGCGTGAGCGGTGGAGAAGAGGAAGTGGGGCTGGCAAACGGGCGCGGCACTGTGAGTTTGGGAGAGAGAGCACGCTGACTCAACCGGAGGAAGGAAATCGCTGTACAGTAAGATCGTTTGTGAGAGACTGTGAGTAGTCCAATCGATCTCCATCTTCTCTCTCTTGTCTATGGGACTCCCTGATGTGAATGCCAGGTCAGAAAATGGGCGACGGCCATCTATATATGTATTTCCCACTGAGTGCTGAATTGCAGTGATGAAGTGATGTGATGCACTGTCTTGATGTGAAGTGTGAACTTAAACCCGCTGGATGTCCATTACTTACCCGAGTTTTCTATCATGTTCTAAGACGTAAGAAGAGGCTAACACTGTTGTACTCCACAGATATTTGAGTGTACTATCTGACAGCCCATTGTGAAGAGGGACACGTAGGTGAATGCTTAACCGACTGCTTTGCAGTAAATTCCTCCAGCCGTAAGTTCTCTGTCTGTCATTGCTGAAGAAGAGGATTACGTGCCTGTATATTCATCTGTCTGCTTTGCAGCGAACTTCTCCCGCCGTAAGCTCTGTGTCTGCCAGCCCTTCAAGAGGATTTCATACCTGAAGACTCACCGACTGCTCTGCAGTGAATTCCTCCAGCCGTAAGTTCTCTGTCTGCCACCTGTAGAAGAAGAGGATTACGGGCCTGTACACTCACCTGACTGCTCTGCAGTGAAGCCCTCCAGCCGCAAGTTCTCTGTCTGTCACCTGTAGAAGAAGAGGATTACGTGCCTGTACACTCACCTGACTGCTTTGCAGTGAAGCTCCCCAGCCGTAAGTTCTCTGTCTGTCACCTGTGGAAGAAGAAGATTACGTGCCTGTACACTCACTTGACTGCTCTGCAGTGAAGCCCTCCAGCCGCAAGTTCTCTGTCTGTCACCTGTAGAAGAAGAGGAGTACGTACCCGAAACACACACCTCAACTGTTTCACCACAGTTCCTCCGGTCGCAAGTCCCGACCCGTCCTCCCCCTGGGAAGAAGAAAGGAGTACGTCACCCGAAATACGCACCTGAACTGTCCTGCAGCAGCCTCCTCCCAGTCGTGAGCCCCGACTCGTCCCTTCCGCTGGAAGACAGCGAAGCCACTCACCAGAGCACCCCCTACACTGCACTCTGTGGGCCTTCGGCGGGTCTGTAGGACGGAACGACCCTGCCCAGAAGACACACCATTTTAAATCTCCTTATCCATTTTTATACTCAATAAAATACTGAAGTCTTGTTGTCTGTCATCCTTGCCTGACCTCTGTCCGACTCCCCAAGGGTGGTAACGGGTCCGAGGGGGTGGGTGCAGCCTGATTGGCCCGCCCCGACCTGTGACATCAATGCTAGCCGCTTGTCTGTTGTTACTAGCCGTCACTTCACCTCAGCAAATGTTGGCTGCTGAACTTGCCATCTCTGCCATGTTTTGTGCTTTTTTTTTCGGGATTATTTCATACAATTGAATACACCCATTAAGTAACGTTAACTTCGCCCACGGCTTAGGATTGTTGTCGTCGAGTATCGTTCGAGAGAACAACCAGCGCTGTATTTCAGTTCTACCAGAAAGACTCGGGAGAATTAATACTGTGACAATGAACATTTATTTAGAGCTCAGCAAACAATCAAAAACTTTGGCGTAGGCCCCGTCCGTAACTCGCATTCCGAGGGTACGGAATCTGCATATCCTGCCTGAAGACGAAGGCAGGGGCGCAGCCCACCCCCTGCGAAGTAGGGAAGGGGGCCATCTGGTGGTGGTGGGGTGGAAGGAGGAAAGGACATCCTGGCATCTTCAGGATGTAGGGGAGAGCCCGTCTGGAGGTATAGGAGAGGATGGAGGGGAGGACCCAACATGGTGGTGTTGTGGGTTGAGGAAGGGTCCCGTCTTAGTGGTGGTTGGGGAGGATGGAGGTGGTTGAAGCGACAGCATCTGCGAACTCAGACATGAGTAAGTACCACCCTTTTATAATGGGCTATTAAGATATGATTGGATAGATAAGAAGGTAATAAGTGACGAGAACGATTAAGTCTTCCTGGCAGAACTTGCGCTAGGCTTCGGTTCTACCAGAAAGACTCGGGAGAATTAATACTGTGACAATGAACATTTATTTAGAGCTCAGCAAACAATCAAAAACTTTGGCGTAGGCCCCGTCCGTAACTCGCATTCCGAGGGTACGGAATCTGCATATCCTGCCTGAAGACGAAGGCAGGGGCGCAGCCCACCCCCAAAAATAAGGTGGAGGAATAATCCACCAGGACGGGGCCCACCCCCCAAAGAACGGTAGAGGAAGTATACCCACCGGTTGAGAATCCTGAAGTTCCTGAACATAAAGAGAAAAAAAAAATATATTAGAACTTGTGGAGTTTTTTTTTTAATATTTTTTTTATTTATTTATTTTTATTTTATATTATTATTATTATTATTATTATTATTATTATTATTATGAGGGCCACAGCTAACTTATGATATAACGCGTGGACCACATGCCATCTCTTGATACTGACACATGGGCCACAGGCCATCTTTTGGTAAGTCACATGGGCCACAGGCCATCTTTTGGTAAGTCACATGGGCCACAGGCCATCTTTTAAAAAGTCACATGGGCCACAGGCCATCTTTTAGTTTGTCACATGGACCACAGGCCATCTTTTGATTTCAGTCATATGGACCACAGGCCATCTTTTAATATGTCACATGGACCACAGGCCATCTTTTGATTTCTGTCATATGGACCACAGGCCATCTTTTAATATGTCACATGGACCACAGGCCATCTTTTGATTTCTGTCACATGGACCACAGGCCATCTTTTGATTTGTCACATGGACCACAGGCCATCTTTTGATTTCTGTCACTTGGACCACAGGCCATCTTTTGATTTGTCACATGGACCACAGGCCATCTTTTAGTTCTGTCATATGGACGTCTGTCCATTTTATGTTACGGTCACGTGGGCCACAGCCACCTTTGGATCTGTCACGTGGGCCACAGGCCATCTTTTTGTTCTGTCACGTGGGTCTCAGCCACCTTTGGATCTGTTGCATGGACCACAGCCATATAATGCATATAAAGCCACTTGGCCGAACACCACCACCAGAGTTTAAATAAGAATTTACCTGGACAGTTACTGGAGAGCTTGCTGAGCTTCAAGGATAGTTTTTAAATCTGGTCTTATGTAGGACTTGAAAGCTGAGGAAGACCATCTTCCCAGCATCTTGATAGCTGAAGTAGAAATGCCACTTTCAGCTGCTGTAGTGGCTGCCCCGATCCTGAAGGAATGACCAGTATACTGGGAGGGAGATAACTGCAGCTTTTGAGGACAGAAACTAGATGAGTCCTGAACCAGGCTTAAGAGAGAGATGCTACGTTAGGTAGGAAAATAGGGGAAGTGATCAGAGGATCTAGGGCGGATTTTAGGAATTTAATCATAGATGAGAAGGGACAAAATGTATTGCCAATTTTAGAAATTGTTAATGTGATACCAGAAACTTGAGTCAGTTGGAGTGCTTAGAGTAAAGAAATTAGGTAAGAAGGTGAATCATAAAAAGAAAGACCACGGGCGAGATCGGAGTGTTAGATCTGAAGTAAATTCCCCTGGATGAATGTATGTGAAGTGAACTGACGGTCTTTAGAAAAGCTTCTTTGTTATTACGATTGAATCTTTCTTTATCTTTCCTGATAAAGCAGCGTTTATAAGCGTGGCTGCTTTGTGTACAGCCGTTACCTGGGAAACCGCTATTTCTGCCGCTCCTAAAGCGCCTCTTACACCCAGTCATGCTTGGGGAAAAAAAACGTCTTAAACCGTGAAACCGGTGTAATTTAGAAAAATACCGTGATGTGGATTTTTGGTCATACCGCCCAGCACTACTGAAGACCCACCACACATCGATTTTGTAATTGCAAACGAGGAAGGAACAACCGGCCGTGATCAGGATGGGAAATAAAGGAATCTGAAAAGAAAAGTGAAACATTATAAACAATTCTGCAGAATATAAGCTTTTAAGGTGTAGGGAGCCACACCTTCAGTGATATACAGTCTAGCTGGATTGAGCAGAGCGACTAATTACATGATCACTGTTAGAGGACGCAGTGTGATGGAAAAGGGTTGCTGAAGGGCAGAGTCACCTGAAGACTAAAGTGTGTAGCTATGGCATAGCAGTTGTCAGAATGTGCTCGCGCAACCTTAATCATGAATTTGGAGACTACTGATTGCCAGATAAACATCTCAGGAATAGCATGATCGTCTAACAAGAAGATCTGCCTTAGTGATGCAACCGAGCTTCGTTAACACATACAACATAAGTTTTGCCACCACTTTGAACCCAAAAGGATGTTAGCAGCCGCTATAGGATAATTTCTGTGGAGCGCGAATGAACGAAGCCTGAGCAGGCTCGGTAATTCATCTGACCTTTGCTGTTCCAAATGTCCAAAATCTGAACGGATATGCACCCTTCGTCTAGCTGATCGGATCGCCTTATTAGCACTGAGTGGGCCAGTTATAACAGACGAGAGAGATAAACGCCCTGCCTTGAAGAGATACATAGGTTTTTTTTTTTTTTTTTTTTAAATACGACCACTAAATCTTAATCTCATTAATCTTAGTACGATACTTACCTGAAGTAAGGTGACGGCATACCGATAAGATACAACCTCAATCACACTTGATATTCTGTTGACTTTGAGCATAGAATCTATTTCTCAGCAGCGCAGCGCACGCCTGACATTACTCTCGAGTTGCTCTTGTATGAGTGAAGTTTTATTCACAGCCGAGAGATCACTGGCCATGGCAACCGAGGGAGTCCCTTGAATAAAAAAAAAATAAGTGAACATTTAAATCATACAGATGAGTAAATATGTCATTCGAGTCTTCTTGACTGTGATTTGTCTGGTGATTGGTTTGAATTATATGGTCTAAAATATAACTGTTAGTTCTACTGTGTTAAGCACGTTTTGGCAAGTCTGTGACATTTGACCTGAGCATTCTAGTCTGCCTTTGTACATTTAATATCAAATACCTATAATGTAAAGATTTCTATGACACATATCGGTGGATTAAGTAGACGGCAAGAAAATTTGTATTACAGCGATTGTACCATATTTATGTTAGTGAAGAATTTAAATGCAAGTATTAAAAGATCTTGATATGAGAAAAAAAAAAGAAAGGAAAAAAAAATGAATGTATATAGATATATAGTGTAGAACAGTTTGTAGAGAATTATCAGCACTGTAAATGTATCATTTACTTCCTTTGTATTAAATACTCCTGCAACATATATATACCCATATAAGTCCTACCCTTCATAACCATGTCTGCTATGGCATACGCATAACATCCAATTACCAACTTCTGCTTCAACGTCAGCTTCTTTATGATATGGACATATTTACATGTATCATTTTCAAATTTGTACAACCCTTTTTTTTAATTTATAACTTTCCCGGCGGTCGGGAAGTGATTTGGCAAAAACATCTCCATAAATGCCGAAGCAATAACAAATCAAAGAAGGGCGTAAAACAAGTTGAATAGGTAACTTTCTGCTCCTTTAAGATGGAAGGCACTCTCACATGGTGAGTGAGCAGATGGGGAGCGCAAACTGTGAATATGGCATATACATATAAAGCCGATTTAATAACTTAGTTGCTCTTAAGCTTATTTTAAATCTATTCAGCAACCCAGCTGTTAGTATTTTGCAACTAACCATAAGAGCGTGGGATCGACAACGCTGAAAATAGATTAGCACTGCGCTGTGGAAATCAGTTACATTGTTTACACTTGCTACAACCATTCAGCGAGCTATCCAGCCCTACTTTTTAAAACGTTACAGAATGTTGCGTTGCAGACTGCTGTACATTTGATCTTTACCACTGATGAAGGGAGCAGAAGAGCAAGTTTATACTTACCTGAATGAAGTTTAATCATAGTAATGGGGACATGTAAACAGTGGCCGCTGGAAGCGCCTACCAACATAAAAGCCTAGAAAGTGGAACTTGAACTTGGAAAACCCTGTGAGGAGATCGTCTCTCATGAGATTTAAAGCCGTAGCCGCCACATCCTTGTTTCCTACACAAAGCGTGTCGCACTCGCGCACCGCGAAAGTTGCTGAGATCAAATCAACGATATGACTGTTATGATTGGAATCGAAACGCGAGTGAGTGAACGCCGGTGTCGGTTGAAGCGACAGCATCTGCGAACTCAGACATGAGTAAGTACCACCCTTTTATAATGGGCTATTAAGATATGATTGGATAGATAAGAAGGTAATAAGTGACGAGAACGATTAAGTCTTCCTGGCAGAACTTGCGCTAGGCTTCGGTTTTCCTCTGTGAACATGCACTAATGGATGTCTGACAATTTCGTTGCTTTTTGGAGTTTTCAGATTTAAAAACGTCAATAAAGGCTCGTTCGTTCTGCTCTCACGGAACAGATATAGATTATAATATGCTTATGTACCGTCAGATGAAATCATGCAGGCGTCGGCACTTTCTCCGTCCATGCTATAAATGCACATCCATGAATGAGCGCAGATTTTCTAGCGCATTTACTTGAACTTCATAGGCAATATATCTATGCTTTAACCCATTTGAGAGGCGGCCAAAATCAGAATTTAAAATGGACTGAATAAGCTCTCTACGAACTTGACGAGCGATGCCGCGCTGACGGACCATAAGAAAGAGTGACTGACGTGCACATAAATCACTGTCACACACACACTCTCAGAGTAATATTAAGTTACTGACTAATACATTTTCAACTAGCTAACGTTAGCAGAATAGTACAGAATCACAATACACAGTCTCACTTGTAGCCGTGTCTTTTAAATATTATAATATATTTCGAAGGGCAAAAACAGGAACTTTTAATTGGCTTTACATCATCAGCTAACTCGATCACGTCGAGCCATAGATATAAACGGTGTTTATAGATATATCATAGATATAAAACAGTGTTTATAGATATATCATAGATATAAAACAGTGTTTATATCTATGACGTCGAGCTAGGTGATTTCGGCTCCTCAGCTCCACTCACGCCCCGCCTGTTTGCCTATTTTCTGTTATCCGGGAGTGACGCGAGGCCAAGATGGCGACGGCCGGCTCCGCCTACTTTAGGCTTCAAAAATGCTCTTCAGAAACCTACGGGTGACGTCACGGACACTACGTCCATATTTTTTTACAGTCTATGGATGCAACCGATCGGCGAGAGTAGCTGCGTGCATGCGGGGAGGAGCTGCAAACGGAGACGTGAAGTCGGACACTTTCTGGTTCCTGTAGTGACCGCTCACGTGGTGTTTGCATACTTTACCGCAGCTGAAGTGAAATAAATGCAATATTTGCCAAATAATACACAGATGTTTCAGAGACATTTTCATTCAATACTTTTATGTACTGCTTCACACAGCGTCTGTTTGAACAAGAAAGTTCAACATAAGCTACTATCAATGAAGTGGAGTCTACGTTTTTTAAGCAGTTTTAATTTGATAAACATGACACAATATAACATGACAACGACACGAAAAGAGTTTTCACTGTTATAATAAACTGATTTGAGAGCTTTAGAGGAACTAAAGGTGTTCGAATAAACACGAAACACACGTGATCGTTGTCATGCGGTGAATCCGGCCAATCGTGGAACAGCTGTGTCGTCATCAGCCCTCGTGCAGCTGCTCTTGAGAAGCTGCGCTGGCTGAGTTCTTCGGCTACTCTCGAATTGCTCTCGCGGTACTTTGATGGCATACGTCACAGTCACGTGGCGTCGGCGCTGTATCAAGTCAGACAAAATTTCTAACCGGCATGCACTGCTTCAAGTCAGCCGCCAATCGGTCTGCGCAGAGCTGCATTAAGTCGAACAAGCCTAACGTGAGCTAGACTTGAACTGAAAGAGGGGGGTGTCGTGACCCTTTAAAAGCCAGATGTGGATTCGCTTAGGCCTGTCGCGATAGTCAATAAATCAATTAATCGCACGATAAAAAATGAGCTCGATAATTTTTCCGGCCGCGATAATTCCATTTGCATGCTTGTTTGTTTTCCTCGTCTCTCTCTCTCTCTCTCTCTCTACCAAAGAGACTGGATGACCACTCTCAGTTCCTTAGTGAACTCTCTTGTCAGTTGCATGGTCTTTTTGGGGAGGCGGCGCCGCGGCGCTTGTCAGTCACATGGTCTTTGTATGGGAAAGGAATATGCTTGCGTTGACTGCCGGGAGAGAGAAAAGACGGTAGTTGTGAGTTGGAGGGGAAAAAAAGAAAAAGATGGAATTGGTTTCAAAGCCAAATGCGACAGCGAGCCCGATCTCATGAAAATGCGTATCTATACCACGAATGTTATTTCTCGTGCCATTTATACGCCCAAAATAGTTTTTGCGTGCATATGATACGCACTTTATGGCGTGTAATACGCACGCACTCCTCACCCCTAATCCTAACCAAGTATTTTCAGTGCATAGCATATACACGCAATAAAGTGTGTCTCCGTCTTCCCGACAGTAAATTACACAATCACTCGGGCGTTTAGTCGACAAAATAACAGGAGGACAGTGCAAAATGCTGTGGTATCCTGTTGAGGCTTTTTTTTATTTGTTTACAAAGGTCCTAACCGGCAGTTTTGCCTGTTATGGAATGTATCACTATTTATGTCTGAGCCTAATGTTTAATATTTTTTGAAGTGCAATTTTGTTTACATCCATTTTATTTATTGTTTTTGGTATTTATTCAAGTGAATTTTTTTGTTAACAGACACTGAGAGTCCATTGCTTTTATTGTTTTTGGTTGTTTTGTAAATTTTTTGTGGATATCTAAAATGTTTTTCCGTTTTCAATGTTTAATATTCTTAAGAAATAAAAGTTTATAGATCTTTGAAAAGGTGTACCTGCATTATTATGCCATTATCATTATATTAGATGAAAATGGTCTCAAACGACAATATTATCATTTATCGCAATAATTTCTTGGACAATTTATCGTCCAGCAAAATTTGTTATCATGACAGGCCTAGATTCGCTATTAACATGACAGAATTTGCTTGCGTAAACACTGAATGCTTCTCTAGCGAGGAAACGGATCTGCTCGTGTGTGAGTTTAAAGTTGTTTGTGTGTGCAGGGTTCTCAAGTTTTATCAAAAGCTTGGAGTGAAATCACATGCGGTTAGGGGAGGAGCCCTAATGGAGCCCCACCCCTGCCTGTCCCCGCCCCCCAATTTTATCCATTGTTCATAATTAACCAGCACAAACTGAAATTATAACAATTGGTAAATCTGATAAATGACAGAGCAATTCATCACATCAAATTTACTCTTTAATGTTATATTTCAAAAATACAAATATACAAAAATTACAAAAATATAACAAATTGCTCCAAACAGTTTGGAAAAACAAATCTTTTTGCATTTTGAATGTGTCTAGTCGAAATGGTATGATTTATTGTGTGGTGGGACATTGTGAACAGATGACATATTAGAGTATTAATGTGTGTGTGTGTGTGTACACAAGAGTACACACTCCAGCTTATGAAATGTGTTTTGTGTTGTGTTGTAAGTGTTTGTTGCACATTTTGATGCCTTGATAATAACAGGGGTAGGGATATAAAAATATAATATAAAATATTACCCAGAGCACTCTGCTTTTGTAGCCTTAATGTAACTAGAAAGACTATTAATACAGTATAATATATAATTTAAAATAACACGAAGAAATACATCTTCATTCCTTCCCATACCCACTAACATTTCCCTTAGTTTCAGATAACGTAAGCTAGCCAAACTGAGCCAAAGCTTCTGGCCTGGTTGCAAAATACGTTAGTTGTAGAGTTTTTGACTACATCAATAATAATGTATACGATGGGCTATATATTAAATGTATATTAAATGTTCTAGCCTAAAAATGTTAGACGAGCTTTCTTCCAACTTACCTTCTCCATCACGACGTGTGTTCGCGCGATGTTGTTGGTTACCTAGTAACGAACGTACGGTGGCCGAGAATGTTCCGTCAACTTCCGTGTGTTCGCGCATCTATGTTGCCTAGTAACGAACGCAATCTGGCCGAGATACGTGCTGGCGGCACGCCTGCGCCTCGTATACAACGTTATAAAGCTTGCAGGACAACTTGGTTGGCATTGCCTTTTCAGCGTGAGAAATACACGGTGTGGCGTGCGAGCGTGTGAACTGGTTGAATTGCGTGTGTCTCACGGCCAATGCGTGAGACTTGAGAACCCTGTGTGTGTGTGTGTGTGGTTAAAGGGACAATCTACGGGACAATCTACGGGACAAGCCGGATTCACAATATCTTTATGTACACAAATTGTGTAACACAATAATAATCTTTTACACTGTGCACACATTTATTTGCTATTTAAACAACGTGTCGCAGGACGTGAAAATGAAAACTGTTTACAGCTACTAGCAAAACACACTTGTGTCTCGCCTGGCGCTGTATTGCGTGAGGATTTATTACCCATATAGAAGTTTGTAAAATGAATGCCTTGACATTGTGTTCATGCATTAAAATATGACATATTTCTATTTCATTTTGTTTTTAATAGTTGTAACATCAACTACAGCAACAACACTGATTCCAGATATCACAGCAAACTCTCCGAAACCAGGTGTGTATGAACATCATCCTCATTTGACCGACTCATGGAGTTTTCTAGAATCAGTTTCTGAATCCTCTCTGAATTTTTTTTCTGTGATGTCAGTCAGGTTTTTTTTTTTGTCTGTGTGACTCCGCCCACTGCCAGTTCAGCCAATAGTATTCCTACACCCCGGGATCTCAGATAGCAGGGTAACACACCGGAGCGTATCGCAGCCATCAAATAAACTGGGTCAGAGATTGCAGATTCCACACAACCTAAAAGCCTCTGTATCCATCTAAACATCTGTATGAACAAGAGCTTATTAAAACATGGATAAATCAACTCATCAACTTACAGTGTGTAAGTCTCCTCGGCTTTCATTGTCAATTGCGCGCGTTCTGTTGCGTGTTCTCAAACTGGCAACCCGTGTGAGTGTCGAGTCTGAGGAGGCGGGGAAACTACGATCTCTGATAATTTGAACACAACTCATCCCATGTTAGTGTGAGCAGCTTTCAGCACTGGTTCTGTAGCTCTGGACTACAGCAGTTTGTAAAATAAATGCCTTGATATTGCGTTCATGCATTAAAATATTATATATTTATATTTCCATTTTGTTTTTAACAGTTGTAACATCAACTACAGCAACAGCACTTACTCCAGAAACCACAGCAAAGTCTCTGAATCCAGGTGTGTGTGAACATCATCCTCATTTGACCGACTCGAAAATGTTTCATTTGTAATCTTCATCACTTTCTAATTCCATTCTCTTGTACATCACCAACAATCATAAACATGAAAACTAATACCGTAATGTAAAAAGTAACTGTCATTAAATGTCAGACACATCATTCTCATCCAGACAATCCTAAACCATCATGTCACATTTGTAACGAATACGACTCTGGGTAAATATGAATTAGCTCAAGAATATGGGGAATCTTGGGAATATTAATATTTATGACTCATGGTCATAATTCATAAGTCGCATGTACATTTATTTTATCAATTATCGAGAATACCTTGTCCTGTAACTGGTTTGACCAACCTTTAACTCGGCCAGCGAGTAGATGTAAGGTCAGTACAGTTAAGAAGGGGTATTCACAAACTCCACTAAAGTTTAGGTTCTGGCCACGAACATTAAACTTTATTGAGTTTATTAATTAAAACTACTGAATGTAGTCTAATATCGAGCTTGTAGCTTAAGATCTTTTGTTTCATTGACTTTAGAATGGTGGGCTTTCAAATACAGAGACAGTGAAAAGTATTTATGAATTTTAATAAATGCAAAACTAGAGATTATATGAGCTACGAATATAAACGTACGTAAAAATGCAAACAATAAACAAACAAACATATAACCAAACAATAACATAAGTGATCAGAATGAAATTAAATGAAAGAAAGAAATAAAAGAGAATAAAGAGAAGAGAAAAGCTAGTAATTATTACATACAGAAACCTAAGTTCGCGAGACAACCTGGAAAGCAGTTTTATCAGATAAGGTTACCGTCACTTGCACGTTTGTTCTCTGTTCGGCGCGAGGCTGAGGCAGGACAAGAGGTGTCGATCCTGTTTCTGTTGCGTCTTCAGGTGCCGCGAAGTTTAAAGGCTCACTGGATGTAACATTACCGAGAAAGTTCGTCTTCCGTGCGGAAGAGGTTGCAAAGCTTGGTTGCAAAGACGGCAGGCTTTTACATGACGCGGGCCATGTGTCCCAGAGGCCGAGGCGAGGGCCTGTCCAACCGGAGCAGCGCTGCACGTGGAGAAGGAGGAGGAGGAGGTCAAGCAGGATCGATGAGAGAAGAGAGAAGTGGGGGTCTCGTCCTTTTAACAGACAATCTGTTTACGCCTTGTTTGTGACAGAGCGAATCAAAACTTCTGATCTGTAGCGGGAAGACGTCTTCTTTGTGTGAAAAGCAACACGCCCCCTTGTATCATATGTCTTCTGAGCGAAATAATTAATATTTCCTCTTAAGATTATACATACAGAATAATACATCTTACGATAATACTATGTGCGGGACTGGTTGAATTAAAACAGGACGGTCAGACAGATACCAAGAATTACAGGTAGATATTGGACACACATAACATTACGTTCATATGCATCATTACTCACAAATAAAGCTTGATTAAACACACAATAAAATGGTCAGTATTTCCGTTATGGCATGTGAAGACACTTGAGAAACACAGGAATACATATCAAACATTTGAAGAGTTTTCTCTGAAGAGTTTCATGTGTGTTAAGGTGTTGGAATGTTGGCTTGCAGAGGAACTGGATGAGATGCAGCTTTGGGTCATAAAGTTTATGACCAGGTTCGAGTTACAAGACACTATGGAGTGATTTTCTTTCAATGAATCTTCGGAATTAAAGATTTTACTCTAGCAAACCACACCTCTATTATAAATTTGTAATGAATGGTAAAATGAAATTTTACTATGTGGAAGTCCATATATGGAAATGTGCTTCAGTTGCATCTCGTGGTGGGTTTCTGGTTGAAAGCCCACGAGTGTGTGTGTGTGTGTGTAATGTGTGTGTGTGTTTGTGTGGAATGTCACGAGGTTGTAAAGTTGGGGAGAAGGTCGGTGCTGGCAAATTGGTCCTCGTGGGGCAATTATTAACCAGCAAGGACAAAGACGATGTGTTTCTTTTTATCACATGATCCGCTAATTTGAAAAGCAGATGCCATTGTCGCTACACATTCATTTAGTGAACATATGAGGTACAGTCTGTTAGTGTACAGATGGCTTTAATACATACTAATTTCTATAAAATCATCATCACAAGCATCAATTTACATGATAAATAAGGATAATTATGCTATTGAATGTGCCGTGTTTATGTATTTGGTTAAACACAGTAATATAGTCCTGCTGAACATTTCTCTCTCTATATACTCTCTCTCTCAGTGGTTGTGATTGTGATTGTTGTTGCCGCTTCATTCGCTCTTCTCCTTCTGGCTCTTATTCTCTGGGTGATTTGTAAAAAAAGAGCGGGTGAGTTTTTCATATTTCATAAATCAATGAGTTAACAAAAATAATGTTTCTATTCTACAGCACTAGATTCTTCTAGACTCTTTTAAAAACTGATTGTCATCTGCATTAGAGACTGTGTGTGTGTTTGATCATAAACTTTCCCGTGACATTATGTTTCAGGCAACAGAAGAGGGACTGGTGACTCTGTGGTAAGTATTGCAGGTTGATCCATGAGTTATTAATGTTCATAAGGACTGACCCTGAAATATGACACTCTTATTACTCAGATTATAAAATGTCAGGGTTCTCAGCAGACAGTTCTGTCAGTCTTGTCTTAGTTTAATCTGTCTTTGTTTGTGTTGTGTTTGAGCACATGGCTCTGTCTTTATTTGTGTTGGCCATGTGTTCCTCTTGTCCCGCCTCCTAGTGTCCAGTGACCACGCCCTCTTGTTTAGTCGTTGGCTGCGTTTACACTTGGCATTGCAACCTGTATCTGGATGTTGTCCACACACACATTGAAAAGACAAGTGTAAATACACTTCTGATGGGAATGTTATCCAAATCAGCATGTCCAGGTTCAGAGATAGTCGAGGACGCATTGTGATCGGATCTCAGTGTATGTAATGTAAGTACATTCACAGGTGAACGTCACACAACGTCTCGGACCCATACGTTTCTCTGTACTGTTTCCATTGCGGCATCTATCCACATTATTAGTACTTGCAGCCTCTTCATCCTCCTCATTTTGCAAGATTTGTAAAATGTCCGCCGACTGAAAACAGTTTTTAAAAGAAAACCCATCACTTCAAGTCGACTTTGTACCAGAGCCATTTTTCGCGGGAATGCGAGATCCGATCTGTTATCCAGATACAGAAGCCACTTGATGTGGACAGGTGTAAACGCACCGTGTCCTGACTGGCTTATGATACGATCTGCTTGATCAGATCACGGTGATCGCATGTTAATGTCAAGTGTAAAAGCAGCCGTTGAGTCCTCGTCAGTCTGAGTGTGTGCTCACCTGTTGTTTGTCTGAGTATATTGCCGAATGCAATGTTAGTTTCACTCCCTGTCTGAAAGATGGCGTCTGAAAATTGCAGCTGGTCGTCAGTTTGTGTGTAAATGTACATTTTTGATCAACGTTTTCCACTTATGATGCCATTTCTAGCGAGAAATTACTATTGGTGTCATTAAATATTCACAAAGCTCGCTCTATTTTGCTGTAGATCATTAAACCATAACACTGCCTCAGAAGTCTGTCTGAAATCAGTTTTGTGAGGAGGCTTCGTGTGCAAACGCTGCCTGCAAAGTCATTGTCTGATAGGACAGCGAGGCATCAAGTCACTGCCTACGTTTTCAGATGCAGCCATTGTGTTTTCTTTCCCTCACGTTTTGCCAGTTCGTTGTAATTGAGGGGCTGTTCACACGACACCATTTTCAACCAAAAACCTAAAATTTGTATGCGTTTTGGCCGTTCATTTACACGACAACGGTATTTTGGGTGCCTGAAAACGCTAAGTTTTGAAAACGGTTTCCGTGTAAACAACTAAAATGTGAATCTGGGAAGACGATGACGTCATGCACATGCATATAACGTGTTCAATCTATAGTGTTTCATCACCATCTAACAGCCTGGTAGCAGAATACAGCGTTTTTAGTTGTTTTCGCGGATCTGTGTGAATGTCGTCTGTACACGGAAAACCCAAAGGAAAAACTTCTCAGTTTTAAGCATATCGTTTTCGTGTAAATGTGCCCTGAGTGTGTTGTGCTACCTGTGACCAATTGCCCATTGTTCTAGTTGTGGATTTCATCTTGTGTTGTTCCTGTTGTGTGGGTCGAGTCAAGTCAATCATCCTGTCATGTTACAATAGGATCTGTCATCATAACGTCATGTCTGTATAAGTGATTTTCACAAAACATTTATGTGAAATTGCCAGGACACACGTTTTACACATATATTACCTGAACATCTGCAGAACCTGAGGAAAATATCATTGATGAATGGCATTTAATAGCTTGATTTTTCCATATTTCCATTGATTTTTAGGAGCAGACAGATGATGGGACTTATACTGAAGTCATCTTCTCTCAACAGGATAGTTTGTATTTTCCTCTTATATGCAGTTCTTCTTGATTTGTGTGATTATATGCAGTTCTTCATGAATTGAGCTCAAACAACATGCTGTAATAATCGTGGGTTGAAACAACTGTGATGTTCATTCAGGTTCGCTGTGATGATAAAGTGACTTATGCGTCCATCAGAGGAGCAAAAGCTGGAGCTCAGGAGAACTGCAGTCAACTTTATGCCTCTGTGAACAAGAACAAATCAGGCAAATAATTATACAAAACCCACATGAGCAGAGGAATATCAGTCTAATATAACTCAATCCTAATGGGTTCATTCATTGTTAATACTTTCAATGTCTTTTACATGTTAACAAACACATTGTAATGAATTGTTGTCTTTTGTCCTCTTTGTGTTCTGGCTTTGAGTTCTAGCGCTTCCAGAACTGTTTTAATAACCTTTGGTCTTTATTTTTAATTTAACAATGTGGAACTAGTGTGACTACATACTTTCAGGAGTATTTTCAGAGCGGTGAACTCACTGTTGAGGTTTGGGAACATGTTTCTGCTGTGTGTGAGAACTCTGTTAGTTTAACCACACATGTTATTAGAGAAACGTGTGGTTAAAGAAGAAAGAAAGAAGAGGAACTGACATCTTAACCCACACAGAACTGATCATCTCTGAACCCAGTTTGGACTGAACCTGCTAAAACAAAAATAACTTATTTAATTGATAAATACAAGTATTTAATAATAATAATAATAATAATAATAATAATACATAAGTCTTATATAGCGCTTTCCAAGGAACTCAAAGACGCTTTACAAATGAAACAAACAAACAAAGATGAGAGTGCTATTATAGATTGTAGGCGAGCTGAAACAAGTGAGTTGTGAGCAGTTTTTTGTAGGTGGTCAGTGAGTCCGAGTTTCTGATGTGGATGGGGAGTGAGTTCCAAAGGGTGGGGGCAGCGATGGCGAAGGCTCGGTCCCCCAAAGTTCGGTGCGTTGATTTGGTGATGGGTTTGAGAAGGTTCAAGTCGGCAGAGCGGAGGCGTCGGGAGGGGCGGTGCTGCTGTAGGAGGTCTGTGAGGTGTGGAGGGGCCAAGTTATTGAGGGCTTTGTAGCTGATGAGCAGAACTTTGTAATGGATGCGCTGTTGTACAGGTAGCCAGTGAAGCTGTTGAAGGACGGGGGTGATGTGGTCTCTGGAGCGGGTGTGGGTGAGGAGGCGGGCAGCAGAGTTTTGAACATATTGCAGTTTTTGTAAATCAGAGGAAGGGAGACCATACAGGAGGGTATTGCAGTAGTCGAGTCTTGATGTAATAAATGCATGGATGAGAGTTTCAGCAGCAGATGTGGAGAGGGTGGGGCGTAGGCGAGCAATGTTACGTAGGTGGAAAAAGGCAGTTTTGGTGATATGACGGATATGGGGCTTAAATGTGAGTGTGGGATCAAAAATGAAACCAAGATTTCGGATCTGGGGAGAGGTGGTAACTGTATGGCCATCGACAGATAGAGTGAAGTTTTGGGAGGAGGGGAGGTGTGATTTGGGACCAATGATGATGATTTCCGATTTATTGCAGTTGAGTTTAAGGAAGTTGGCGTTCATCCAGGATTTTATGCAGAGAGGCAGTTTGTGATGGTTAATACTGTGGCAGAAGTGATGGATCTGGTGCTGAGGTATAGTTGTGTGTCGTCTGCGTAACTGTGGAATTTAAATCCGTGATTATGAATGATAAGTCCAAGGGGAAGCATATACAGGATAAACAGAAGGGGACCTAGCACCGAGCCTTGAGGGACTCCGTGATTGACAGGTATGGTGTGAGACGTACAGTTGTTGATGGATATGAATTGAACTGAACTGTTGGTGAGGTAGGAGGTGAACCAGGAAAGAGCTGAGCCAGAGATGCCAAGATGTTGTAGGCGTTGTAGAAGGATGGAGTGGTCAATGGTGTCGAAGGCGGCAGAGAGGTCAACTAGGAGGAGAATGGAGAGCGAACCAGAGTCAGAGGCGAGCAGGAGGTCATTTGTTACTTTGAGTAGTGCAGTTTCAGTAGAGTGATGAGAGCGGAATCCAGACTGAAAGGTTTCGTAGAGCATTGGAGAGGAGGTGATGTTTTAGTTGAGAGGCGAACGAGCGTTCCAGGATTTTAGACAGGAAAGGTAGGTTGGAGATGGGGCGGAAATTGTTGGGGTTGTCAGGATCCAGGCCAGGTTTTTTAAGTATTGGTGTGATGGCGGCAACTTTGAAGGAAGAGGGAACTGTTCCAGAGGTGAGAGAGGAGTTGATGATGACCATGATGAGTGGGCTGAGGCAGGGGAGGCAAAGCTTGTCTGGTACCTTTAGTCTGGTACCTTTTATTGGATGCTGAATAAGACAAAACATTTTAAAATGTACTTATTATTCAGTCCCATAAGTACATAAAAACAGTTATTTGTACATATCGCATTAATAACCTTATTAAATTTGCAAGAGTAAATTAACTTCCATAAATTGCCATTAAAATCATGTTAAGGAATACATAAAGGATCTGCAATATATAGAAGTTAATCTTCTCTTGTTTTGTCTTATTCAGCATCCAATAAAAGGTACCAGACAAATACTTGTATTTATCCATTAAATAAGTTATTTTTGTTTTAGCAGATTTAGTCCAAACTGGGTTCAGAGATGATCAGTTCTGTGTGGGTTAAGATGTCAGTTCCTCTGCTTTCTTTCTTCTTTAACCACACGTGTTTCTCTAATAAACATGTGTGGTTAAACTAACAGAGTTCTCACACTCAGCAGAAACATGTTTCCAAACCTCAACAGTGAGTTCACCGCTCTGAAAATACTCCTGAAAATACCAGGGGCGTAGCCATCATTTCAAAAGTGAGGGGGACAGAATGCCAAGCGTAATACCATTTTTTGCTTAATTGGCTTAATATGCTATTTATGTTTAAAGCAATAAAACAGAAAGAAAGAAAGAAAGAAAGAAAGAAAGAAAGAAAGAAAGAAATGCAGATGTTCTGTACTTTATACTGCACATAGCCTAGTATTGTATATTGTACTATATTGTTTACATATTTTAAATTGTTTTTTGTGTAGGCTACGCCAAACTTCAAGCTTTTAAAACTACTTCAAATTTTCTGGTTAGGCTTTTTCAAGACAACTTAAAGTTTGTCTAAAAATGTTTTATCTAACAGTTTTAAAGTGTTACTGAATTATATGGTAAACACCATGTAGGCTACACGTTACAACGCTGCATGATAGCAGATATAGTGGCTGTTAATGCATGAAAATCCAAATTCAGCATTAACAATCACCATCTTTATTCTAATTTGAAGGGCTTTGATTACATATCTGTGAAAATAAAAGACATTACGAATAAAAAAAAAGACTGAAAATAAGCGCACGTTTGTGCGAGTAGTGAATATTTACAATTTCCAAGAAAACTTGTTATTATTATTCAATTAATTATTCAACTCGAGTTATTCATCATTGTGCAACACTTCGGAGACCACATGACAACTTAAAGTGCTTGACTTTTTCGTGAAAAAGGAGTGAAGAGTTTTTTTTGCCGTTTTAGCTCATTGCGACCTCTATGATAATGCTGGATACAGCGCGGGTGCGAGCGTGGAGGTGTCGTGATGCACGACTGACTGATTACCATTGAAATGTGAAAGTCACGTATCTTGACTCTTTGAATTTTAAATCTGGATGTATGCACATTGGCCCGCAAAAAAACTCAACTTGTCATGAACACACTTGCACTAAGAAAAAGTGCGGGGGACGAATTTACATTTTATAAAAAGTGGGGGGGACACGTCCCTCGAGTAATCTACGCCCATGGAAAATACGTAGTCACACTAGTTCCACATTGCTAAATTAAAACTAGACCAAAGGTTATTAAAACAGTTCTGGAAGCGCTAGAACTCAAAGCCAGAACACAAAGAGGACAAAAGACAACAATTAGGCAGAAACGCATGTGTATTAGTTTAACCATACTGGTTTTAGATCTTCTTTTCCAGGTCTAGAAAATCCCTCTTTTAAATGGCTATCTTGTATATCCAGGTTTCTATGGAATGCCAAAGCTGACTTAATTATAAATAAATAAATACATAAATAAATATACGAAGAAATGTAAAAAAGCAAAAATACATAAATAAATACATAAATAAATATACAAAGAAATGTAAAAAAAGTACAAATAAGTGAGTATTTATACTTTTATTTCCTTATTTATGTATAATTGTATTTTTTCACACATTAATTGTATTTTTTATTTATACATTTATTTATTTCCACATTTATTTTTGTATATGTTTTTATGTCTACATTTATTTATTTTCACATTTATTTATTTCTACATTTATTTATTTCTACATTTATTTATTTCTACATTTCTTTGTCCGTATGCTAATGAGGGGGGCGTGTTTTACCTCAGACATCAGCAATCAAGCTCAGAGTGGCAGTGCTGAAGCTTTGAGGCCACAGTGACACTTTGTGGTGTGACCAAATGAAACGCAAGAGGTGTGCGGACAATATCACATTTTAAGTCATGTAATATCACCCTAACTGTATGTAGGGTAGGCTATATAGGGTTAACACACATAGCACACATGAACAGACACTGCACTTCAACGGGTCTGATAGCAGACACTTGGAGATGGAAGCGCATGAAAGTATCCACTATTAATAACAATGTAAATGCGGTGGATAGGGCTGATAAGAGCTTGCGTTTGGCTCGCGTTTATTGTCGATGAGACTCGCACACCAGCGCAGAACGCGGAGAGAAACCAGCGCACATTTCACTGACTCCTACGCAAGCATAGGCTATTGATCAATGAGTTTGAAACGCTACTCAATACACAGTTTACATTCGCGTTTCCTAATTTCGTATGCATAACAGGTGACAATTCAAATGCTTAAAACAACCCATATTTCATAGATGCTGCTCTTACATACTGATTAATCACAAGTCATCAATTTGGAATTATTCTTAAATCAAACAAAAGGGGCTCATGTAAACGCAGCTAGTGAGCCACGCATCTCACGCCATGCATTGGAGCACAGAAGCATCATCATGCCCATTCAAACAGCACCTGTCGTGCCCATGGTCGTGGTGATATACTGTATATATATTTCCCCCATAAATTGATTTCCAGGGGAAAATAGGTATACATCATCATATATGTCAAGTTCTTAATATTAATCGATAAACTACTCAGTTATTATAATAAGGCACTATTAAAGCTTGCAAGCCAAACGCAAGCTCTTATCAGCCCTATCCACCGCATTTACATTGTTATTAATAGTGGATACTTTCATGCGCTTCCATGTCCAAGTGTCTGCTATCAGACCCGTTGAAGTGCAGTTTCTGTTCATGTGTGCTATGTGTGTTAACCCTATATAGCCTACACTAAATACAGTTAGGGTGATATTACATGACTTAAAATGTGATATTGTCCGCACACCTCTTGCGTTTCGTTTGGTCACACCACAAGGTGTCACTGTGGCCTCAAAGCTTCAGCACTGCCACTCTGAGCTCAATTGCTGATGTCTGAGGTAAAACACGCCCCCCTCATTAGCATACGGACAAAGAAATGTAGAAATAAATAAATGTAGAAATAAATAAATGTGGAAATAAATAAATGTAGAAATAAATAAATGTGAAAATAAATAAATGTAGACATAAAAACATATACATAAATAAATGTGGAAATAAATAAAAGTGGAAATAAATAAATGTATAAATGTATAAATAAAATAATAAATAAATACAAATACAATTAAAATACAATTACACATAAATAAGGAAATAAAAGTATAAATACTCATTTATTTGTACTTTTTTACATTTCTTTGTATATTTATTTATGTATTTATTTATGTATTTTTGCTTTTTTACATTTCTTCGTATATTTATTTATGTATTTATTTATTTATTTATAATTAAGTCAGCTTTGGCATTCCATAGGTTTCCAAGATGGTTTCCAAAACAATTTTAAAAATCGTTGAATTTTGTTGTTTTAGCTTATTGTAATGTTAGTTTTTTTTCTTCATAAATAACATTTTGTACCGTTTTGATGCTGGAAATATATGTTTTACATGTCAACGTCTGTGCTTTTGTAATGTACAGTATGTGTAATAAGCAAAGCTTCTGCCTACTCCTTTTGGGTCACTGCGAGTTGCTTTGATCACATATAGATTATATGATTATATATATATATATGCCTATAGTTTGTTTAGAGCTTTTTTGTTTTCGTTTTTTCTAACCCTATAGACCAAAATAAAACATATTTTTACAAAGAGGCCATTTTTCTTGTGCATTTTTCCCAGTTAAATTATTAACTCCCTACTAGGTTATATATTGATATAGTTTTCAAACTCACTGTTCACTAAAATAATTGAAATAGAAACAGAGCGTATTTAGGCATTTAGGCCAACCGTCTCCATTGGCTTTGTATTGCCTGAAGCCGCCTCCTTGTCATTTCTAACTTATAACAAAGAACAATGTCTAAAAGCTTCTATGTGCTACAGCAAACAAGCTACAAAACCCTAGAAACAAGTTTTTATAAGCTGTTGACCCCAAAAAACAAGCATTTAAGGGCACACAAGTGGATACAGGCAACTGAGATAGAGCCGCGGGAGGGGAACGTAGTCGGCGACCAGTATAGCTTAGCTTAGCTTACAGAAATATAATATATAAAACTGGCATTTGACTAAGTGACAAAATGTTCCAGTTTATGCTTCATGTCTTATTACCTGAATCCACTGTGGCATCATGAGAGGTAGAGGATCACCAAAGTGTGGGTTGCTTCACAAATCGAGTCCAGGCAGAGAGCAGATATTCTGTCTACACCTGTTGATGTTAGCCTTACGCTGACTGAGCTAACGTTAACATACACTGCTGCTTGGTAACTTCAGACTGTTATATTTAAAATATTTAAAGTAGAACATTCTGTGTAGCTGACTAAAGAAAAACATTTTTGTAGGCCTACCATGAAAACGAGTCCACTTAAAGGTGATCTAAGTAACTTTTTTACCTTAACTGAACAGCTTCGGAGTCAGTGGAATGGTTATATTACTTATTTCGGGTTGAATGGTGGTGGTTTCGCACCCCTTGTGCCCGGGAGCGGAAAAAACTCACTTGCAACCCGCCGGCCTCGCCGTCAGGAAGTATCGCGTGATATCAGGTCTCGCGATGTAAAAAACTGCTTGACGGCACTGCACACGTACACGCCCCCATTCAAGCGCCGGTGTGGTATAGTATTCTGTAACCGTATAGTATTCTGTAACTCTGAGGACCCAGTTAGTATGCCAGTAGTATGCCTGATCTAAATCTGTTCTCGCGATACGGTAAGGCAGTATCAGTGCAGTAATATCAGGTAAAGCTCATAGCACGATCATCGGATAACGTTAGCTGTATGCTATGCTACTATCTAAGCTAACTAAAAAACACACTAACAACGAGAAATGTTTAATTTCACAATCTATAGCTTCGGATAAATACTAGTATATGAACCGTATAATTTAAAATACATTAAATACATTAATGATTCGTTATAACGTAGTACAAACGTCTTCTATAATAAAGTGATTTTGTATGATTTGTAACCAGGCACTAAAGCGATTACCCATAAAACGGGCTTTGAACCAATCGGATTGCTTGGGTCCTCAGCCCGGACCCATTACTATACGGTTACAGAATACTATACCACACCGGCTAGCTGTAAGCAAAGGGCAACGATAGATTGAGTTATGGCTGAGCCTGTAAAAAAGAAGCAGAAAACTAGGAAATCTTTGTCGGAGGACCAATGAAAGAGGAAACTGGAGACTGACCGAGCCAGAAGTCAGACTCGAGTAAATATCGGACCAGCTTTTTCAGAATGGCGAGAACTTAGAGAAACAGAAGCCTGCACAACGGATGCTGACCTGGCCTTCTTGCTGTTGCACTTGTAAGTATCTTTGGAATCGTCTGATAATAGGCAATAAACATGTTGCACATATCATGATCGAGCTAGAAAAAAACGTTCTGATGTTTTCTTAGACAAGCAAAGGTACCGTCAATCTACCAGATGAACTTATAGACCTTGCTAATATAACTTTAGACAAATATTAGCCTCCGATATATATATTTTTTATGCTCATGCCCACTCTCCCAAAAAAAAAAAAACCCCAAAAAAACACGAAAGCAGTAGTTCGCCTCGTTCATATCATATCGTTCGTTCCAGGTAAAAATACTAGTATGCATGACAACACAATAATAAAAAAAAAAAAACTCAAGTATTGGTTTACTTGCCTCGGTAGACATAACTGGTTTTGAAATAGCCGGTTCCTCTGCTCAGCTGGGTTGCTCGTGGCGAGGAACAACAGTTTGTTTTTACGACAGTGTGTTTGAAAGCATTTACTACCAGACACTAGGGGGAGATTCGTAGAGAAAAAACACTCAGGCTTGCCTGGTGTCCCTTTAAAACCGCAACATTTTCTGTCAGCAATGTACAAGTAGTGTTTAACAGTCATGTTCTTTTAGTTTTGTTCTCATGGACTTTTAGTTTGTATTCTTTAGTTCCCTTTTTCCCATGTCTGAGTTTCCCGCCATCATCAGTTACCATGGAAACCCATCTCACCAGCTGTCACTCATCATGTTCGTTAGCTCTGTGTATTTAGTTCCTCATTGTTCTCTGTTTCCTGTCGGTTCTCGTTAACGCACTAGCTAAGTTTGGTTATGTATGTGTTCTGCTATTAAAGCCTGTTTATTCTTATTTCGTCTTCATCCTGTTCCTGTCGAAGCCACGCTGAGCCATAGCGTCACATAGTGCTGTCAACATTGATTAATTGAGTGGGAGCATGGTTTGGGGGAGGCATGATTAAGGGGTGGGGGCGTGGTTTGGGGAGGTGTGATTAAGGGGTGGGAGCATGGTTTGAGGAGGTGTGGTTAAGGGGTGGGGGCGTGGTTTGGGAAAGCATGATTAAGGGGTGGGGCGTGGTTTTGGGGAGGCGTGATTAAGGGGTGGGGGCGTGGTTTGGGGAGGTGTGATTAAGGGGTGGGAGCATGGTTTGGGGGAGGCATGATTAAGGGGTGGGGGCGTGGTTTGGGGAGGTGTGATTAAGGGGTGGGGGCGTGGTTTTGGGGAGGCGTGATTAAGGGGTGGGGGCGTGGTTTGGGGAAGCATGATTAAGGGGTGGGGGCGTGGTTTTGGGGAGGCGTGATTAAGGGGTGGGAGCATGGTTTGAGGAGGTGTGGTTAAGGGGTGGGGGCGTTGTTTTAGGAAAGCATGATTAAGGGGTGGGGCGTGGTTTTGGGGAGGCGTGATTAAGGGGTGGGGGCGTGGTTTGGGGAGGTGTGATTAAGGGGTGGGAGCATGGTTTGGGGGAGGCATGATTAAGGGGTGGGGGCGTGGTTTGGGGAGGTGTGATTAAGGGGTGGGGGCGTGGTTTGAGGAGGCGTGGTTAAGGGGTGGGGCGTGGTTTGGGGAAGCATGATTAAGGGGTGGGGGCGTGGTTTTGGGGAGGCGTGATTAAGGGGTGGGGGCGTGGTTTGGGGAAGCATGATTAAGGGGTGGGGGCGTGGTTTTGGGGAGGCGTGATTAAGGGGTGGGAGCGTGGTTTTGGGGAGGCGTGATTAAGGGGTGGGAGCGTGGTTTTGGGGAGGCGTGATTAAGGGGTGGGGGCGTGGTTTGGGGAGGCGTGGTTAAGGGGTGGGAGCGTGGTTTTGGGGAGGCGTGATTAAGGGGTGGGGGCGTGGTTTGGGGAGGCGTGATTAAGGGGTGGGAGCGTGGTTTTGGGGAGGCGTGATTAAGGGGTGGGAGCGTGGTTTGGGAGCGAATGCATCAAAAAAATACTTGACAAATGCATTCACAACCTTGCAACTATGTTATTGTTCTTTAATACATAAAGTAATACATCCTTTCCATTCAATGTTTGGCCCGCAACAATAGAATAATATATTTTTTAAATTGTTTAGCTTTTAACACCTTTTACATGACACTATTTATTTTCATGGCCATAGGTTAAAATAAAATACAAAATCTACTACACTATTTCAGTAAAAAACATCCTCCTGATGTTCTCTTGTAGCCTATACTTTCCTTATGTGGGCTTTGTAGCAACAATGGGTTGTACATTAATATTAATATTAGCTCAAATGATCTATAGGGAATTTTAATAATTAATCATGAATATGATTAATATTTTGTATGTTACAGTTAAATTAATTTATCGCAGCTGAACTAGATTGATATATGAATGATTACCATAACGGGTTATGGTTCGTCATTAATACATCAAATAGTCTTATTTCAGCTCGAAGTAATGGGATAACTTTAATGGAATTAATTTAGTTATCAAACAATCTGTTTGTCCAGCAAACATTGAACGTAAGATTAACTTAATTCTCAAGGAAAATTATCCTTCTTACAAACACGAGAAAGAGTATCTTTTCCAGGCCTTGAAAAGACAACTTTCTATGTTTGTAAAATTAGCTTACTTAAATCGTACCGAGATAAAGCATATAGCTAAGATCGAACATTTCAGGGACTAAGTAACATGGGCAATTAAAACAGAGTCAGTCAAGGACATATGGAATTTAATAATTAGACTAATACTACATCGAAACTACGAGTATACACAGAGTAAATACATATTTACAACAGAAACATACGGATGAAAACATTACAAGACCAAACGGATAACAGATGAGAGAGGGAGAGGATGAAAGGGAGAAAGTGAAACTAAATTTCAGGATGAGAGAGATCACCGAGATGATCTCTGCATGGCAAAATCACAGGCAACCTTTTGAGAGACAGCAAGGAATCAAATCACATTAAAAGTTCAATAAAATTATCTTGCAAAATGGTTCTCTTTGTTGCTGAAGAACGCATAGTTCATGCGTGTGTCCTAAGACCAGCGTGCGTGTGTTTCTTTAAGAAAGCAGGGCTCGCGCTCTCGTGTCTTCTGGTGAGCGCGGTAGCGGGGTTTTCGAAAGAGTCTTTCTCTTTGAGTTGAAGTTGTCTGCTGCGTTTGCTTCGTGCAGTCCGAAGACGAAAATAAATAAAAGACTTAAAGAAAATTGAAAACGCTCCCAAAGGGAGCCATAAGGTCTTCTCGCTGACGAGGCGGGTTCGTGAAAATGCAGGAACAAAACAAGACGAAAGGAAATACAGAACAGAACTGAGCGGAACGCGGAGTGTAACCGCTTTTCTAGGGCACAGGAATTTCACTCCTCCGTGGGCTTGAGCCAATTGGAACGCGAAATTCCAGGCGGGAGAAAAGTTCTTTGTTCACTGTCTCACAGTTTGATTTGCATGTTTTATGGCAGTCTTAGGATCATGCCATTTCTACGTTAAACAATTATAACTGCAGTAAAATGCATTTTATCATAATTTGGTATCCATATCTTTCCTACGGGTATATGGAGGTTCAATTCAAGACCAAATTTGGTATGTTTAAAAGCTACGGCCTAGAAGTACCTTCTTACTCTGTAAGATAAGTATTAAAAGTTCGATTAACAAACTGGGAATAAGACTAACCTAAAATGTGATGTGCATTTACAAGTGGGAATGAAAATTGGACTTTTAAAAAGACCACATGACATATACCTATGAATTCGCAACAGTGTGCACCTCTGAAACATTATTCCTTTAAGGTTTACAAGAATACAAAAACATATCACAGAGAAGAACAATCGTGGAAAAGAGAAAATACATTCAGGTTTGCATATTTCTTCAATGGTTATACATATAAAATATCTAGGATGAACACTTTAATTCTGCTCTTCTGCCAGAATCTCAGTGAGATTCCTGGGTTGTCGACATTCCGTTAGGACCATAAAATTTTATGGTCTGGGGGGAGTTAGGGTACAAATATAGTGTATCATTCTTAAAATACCCACTTAGAATTCAAAACTACACACTAGGGAATCACACTATAGAATAACACAAAACTAATCACATGTATAATGGAATTGTATATCAAAAAGAATATCTCTAAGTTCTAAGTTAAATTCAAAGGATGTTTGTGTGTGTGTGGGGGTGTGATGTCACGTAGCAGGAGAAGGTTTTGTTATCTCTCTGTGGTCCAGAGAGGGGGAAGGGGGTTTGGAATGCAGAACTTTGCAGAGTTAACGAAAGATGTTGACTGTTTATCCTCCAAGGTACAATAAAGTGTCACGAAAGTCCATTTGTTGCCGACTAGCTGGAGCCAATGTATGATTTGTAATTTCGAAGTCAGGAGGTTACAAGCTCTGATAAGCTTAGCAAAGAAAGTTATGGGCAGGAATGTGCTTAGAAAACACAGAGAGTCCGAATTTGTTAATTCAGAATCAAACGAACGAATGATTCAAATAGCCCAGTCGCTACAGCTTCTAGGTCGCCAGCACCTTTATTTGACACTGACACGTACGTCAGCTTTGCAAGTCATGCACGGATCCCGACCAAAACGAAAACACGGGAATTTTCTCTGTAAATCATCTGTGAATTTTACATTTGGGTTTTCTTTTTTTTTACGCTGTTAGCTACTTACATCTTATCTTGCACTTGACCGTAAACTGAAGCGTCGAGTCACGCTGCTAACATTCTGTGAACATAAAATCCGCCTACTTTGATTTGATTGGTCATTTCAAATATTCTGCGACAGACCAATGAGGCTGAGATGAACACACACACACACAGGCCTCTGTTTTCTGACGTGCTCTCTGCTTTGAGCCGCTGTGGATTGAGGAACGCGCTGATTATAACAAGACAGGGCGAAGCCGAAGCTGGTTTCATATGTTTTGTGTGCAAAGGCAAGTGCCAGTCAATTTAAAGTACACGCTTAATGGAACCCCCCAAACATTGATATGTGGGAACTGGGAAGGTGTGATGAAGTTATGAGACTCCCATGAGGTTTTGTGAACAGAGTTTGCTGCCGATACAGTAAATGTTCTCACTGAACCATAAGGGACATTCTACCAGAAACGTACATTATCTGTCCTTGAATTGTTACAGTGAATAACAAAAGTATTTCATCCAAAAATTTCTAAAACTGGCTCATAGTTGATTTCTGTGAGTTGTTCTGTAAAGGAATATGACATTCATTAGGTTCTCAGATATTTTTTTCTTTATTAAAAACACTTTTGAAAATTACAAATCCTGTCAATGTCCTTGTCCCCAGCCAAATTGGAGCTACAGCTTTCATAGTTTTGTTATGCTACAAACTGTTATTTATAAAAAAAAAAACTCATCAATAACAAGTTTAAGCTGTTATCATTCACATCAACTGATCAAAAACATGAAATTATATATACATTCTACAAATAAATTCTATTTTACAACTGTCCCCATGTTTTGGTCAGTCCTGTCACGTTTACATAAAACTCTACATAAAATGTGTGAAATACGCCTTTAAGGGTATCACTCAGAGGAAGTGACATAATTTGACCCAGGTGAAGCTTACATTGATTAAGGCTGAATTCTGTCATTGAATTGTATGATTTTAAGCTTGTTTTTGTATATTTTTTTAGGAAGACGAGCTAAAGGGTCAGGCCCTGTCACGGTAAAACATTCCAGAAAATAATGAAAATGTTTTAAATCCAAAACATGTCTAAAAAGGTTATTGAAATTCCTTGCTTGCATGTTAACAGTTTTTATGCTAGCAGGCTGAGTAATGGCAGTTTAAAATGGCCAACCGTCAGGCCCTGTCACATCAGGCCCCGTCACATTCCCGTGTGACACGGCCTTACAAATTAATGTTATTGTTCTTTTTTATTACATTTATTGCATATTTTATGTATTTAACGCATGCAATAGTAAAATGAAGTCCAAGGTGCTTGATTTTTATACAACTGTGGCCATGGAAGTGATTTAAACACCTGAATTCAATTATTTGGAGGGCTGTCCCAATACTTTTGGCAATATTATGTATGTCCTTGGCTGAATTTAACCATAGTCTAATATTACATTAACATTAAAATTATAATAATAATTTAAAAAAGAAATGCCAATCAAAACTTAAATAAAGAACACAAAACATAACTTTTTCTGCATCATCAAAATCCATAAAGTCAGTCCTGTCACAGTACCATCAGTCCTGTCACGCCATGGTCAGTCCTGTCACACAGGAAATATGACAAAAGTGTACTATTTGAGGAAATATTAATTAATTAATCTCTTTAACTGTGTAGATGAAGGTGGGGGTATATATCCACTACTAAGTTTTTATAAAAATCTCCTATGTAAAGTTAGTAATTTTACAACTATATGAGTGCCTGGTGGGTATTCTGTGATTTTGTGTACTACAGTTGACCGAAAAGTTACTTATATTTCTTAAATGAATTATAAAACCATGTTAGATACAATCAGGGACATGTGATCAATAAGAAAATGCTATTTGTATCAAAGAAATTCATTAGGAAACCATTCTGACATATACAAATTTGTCTGTGACAGGGCCTGACATTTTAGGGGTGAAATGCGTATAAAAATGTATTTTATTTAATCATAAAAACATGCTGAGATGGCATGATATGTGTTTCTCATAGTTTAACATGTCCTCCATATGTCTCAACGTTCAGATTTAAGAAAAATATATTTTTTCCCCCAAGATTTTTTTTTCTGGAAATGTACGTTTCTGGTAGAATGTCCCACAAGACTGAATCTATAGGCTACTGTAGTTGATATTTACAGATGAAGGGTGAGTTACAGTAATGTCTCATGGTAAGTCTCGCTCTCTCTCTCTCTCTCTCTCTCTCTCTCTCTCTGGGTTTCCATCCAAACGTAAAGCGAAGGCGTTATATGCAAATGTGTCTTCTAGTGTCATAGAGCCGTAAAGCTGTAGGATTCAAAACACAAACGAAACGACTCGTTACGGCGGTTCAGAGACGATTCTTTCTTTTGGGAGACAATAACTTTATTTATCGTGCACTTTCGAATTTAAAACTTTGTAGAACTTTTACATTCACAAACAGCAATATTACACTGCGTGAAAGGGAATATTCGAAAAAACATAATTGGGGAACTTTAACTCTTTAACTCGCAGAAGTCAAAAACAACTCAAGCGAGCATGAAAACTTTTTTACGAATTAAGTGATTTTTGGGGGGGAAATTTGCCATTTCCATCACTCGTTTCTGATGCAATACTTCAGTGCGCATGAAAACAGGGTGATGAAAACATAACTAGAGGAAGTTACCAACCAGAGGAGGAGCTGATGATGTGTAAAGGAAGAGCTGTAACTATATATAATGAAGAGAAAGACTGACAGAAACAGAAAATGGCTGATAAGTGTGATCTGTGTCTGCTGGGACTGATCATTCTCTCTTCACTTCTCACAGGTAAAGAAATCTGTATTTTCTCTAAAGACATTTAGTGGAATTAGTCTGGAAAGAGTTCATTTGAACATGCTCAGTTTATTCTTGCACACATTCACGTTGTTATCTCAGAGTTGTGTATTGATACACACAGATCATACTGTATTATTCCTGATACTGGACATAGTGTCACTCAAACATCTGATGATGAAGAATTATCTTCATATTAAGAGTGTGTCAGTGATTTGAACTGATAAAGACTAATAGTTTATTCTGGAGAGTGTGTTGTTTGCTTTAAGTGAGGAAAAAACTGTCACACTTTACAATAAGGGTATATGAATAATCATGTACTAATACCTGGATTAATACTTAATTCAGCATGAACTATGATAAATGAAAGCATGAACTAATCATGAACAATGAAGAGTTATCGTGAACTATGATGGAGTCATTATGGATTCACACATGAATAACGGCAGCCTTAACTACATGTTAGTACATGTATGATAGTTAATGCATTCATTAACATTTATGGATAAACCAAATCAAACTGCCTCTTTAAGAAAAACCCTTAAAAGGTCTTTATCTGTTTTGTGTTGCTCTCTTTCCCTTCAAACTCACCCAAACAAACAAACAAATAAAAGATAAAGGTTATTTGTAGTTATATTACTATTTATTTAAACATATATGGACTCAAAAGGAAGCCCAAACACACCTGTACGAGGCACATTTACCATCAAATATGGCGTGCAAGCTAATCAAAGCATAAACCAATACAACAATACAGTTAATACAGTACTGTACAAAACTACCTGGAAAAATCCCAATATAAAACACATGCAAACATGACTTTAATTATCAATTTGGTTTACCAAAGCAATCAATATATTAGGTTAAAATGCCAGCTTTACCGTAGCAACACAACTAGCACATATTCACACACCTAACACAACAATATCCACACAACGAGTGTTCAGCTCAGTGAAGTGATGTTGTGTGGTCAGAGAACAGAAGTACAGTATCATCACGACTGTGTCTGGATGGAGAGTGAACTACTGATCCCAGCAAACCTTCCCTGAGTTTTGCTCCTTCCTTTGGGAACTGTTCCACAAATATTCTTTGTGGGTTTTGAATTGTTATGTTGTATTTAGCTGTGCATAAGTCACAGTAGGGTGAGTTTGAAGGAAAGAGAGAAACACAGAACAGATAAAGAGCTTTTAAGGGCAGTTATTAGTGTATTTTCTACGCTTGAAGAGGAGGATCAACTAATCCTGTGCCGTCCAGTAATGTTTATGACAAAGATGAAATCAAGAGTTCAAGATATGATGATATTACATTATTTACATTTGTTTCAGAGTCAGAGTATTTCTTATTCCTTCTTAAAGAGGCGTTTGATTTAGTTTATCCATAGATTTTAATTAATGAATTAACTATTAAACACCAGAAAAATGATTTGAATCTTCTGCTTTTTATGCTGGTATGGTTTATGGTTTCATTTATTAATATCATAATGATCACTGAGATATACTGTGTTTCAGGTATCAGTGGAGTGGATGATCATGTGTACATCGGTTCTGGTGAAAATGTGCGTCTGTCCTGTAATAATGCTCTTTCTGACTGCAAATCTAAAACTACATGGACCTACAACAGAGATTCAGCATCAGTTGAACTGATTACTGGAGGGATAAAGAATAAAGACACAGAGAGACATGAAAGACTGAGTCTGGAGTCTGACTGCTCTCTGAACATCAAGAACGTCACAGAAGAAGATCATGGATTATACAGCTGCAGACAATATGTGAATGGACAGAAACAAGGACCTGATGCACGTGTTTATCTGCATGTTCTTCATGGTAAGTTTATGATTATGTGGTCAATTTAAAAAGGGCAGATTCTCCCTTTAAACTCAGATGATGATTGAAGAGTCTGTGATTTGTGTCTTGTGTTCAGTTTCAGTGTCTCCATCATCATCTTCATCATCATCATCCTCATCCTCACAGACGGAGATCAGTCCAGGCCGCTCTGTGACTGTCTCCTGTCAGTTGTATTCATATACTGGATTCTCCTGTGATTATTGGGTCACTTCTGAGGGAGTTGAGCTGTTGTGGGTGAATCAGGCTGGTGTTGATCTGAAGACAGACTCCAGATATCAGATATTATCATCATCAGATCAATATGACTGTATCATCATCACTCTGACTACAACACTCCTGAATGAAGATGACAACAGAGAGTGGAGATGTCAGCTTACTCACAGAAATCAACTCGAGACCTCAGTCAGATACACTGTCAAGTATTCAGGTGAGAAAACACTCTTTTCTGACAGATTTGTCAAAACTTTCACACACTGGCTCTACTCTTTCTGATGGCTTCATACGTTTGGCAAATGTAAAATATTATATATTATAATATTATATATTATTAAGTCATAAACTGCATGTAAAATCCCTATAATTCTCAATATTGACCTCCTATGGGTCATACTAGGCTAAAATAGACTCTTCTGATTTATGCAATATTTTATGTATGACCCATGAGGGACGTCAATATTGGGAATTATAAGGATTTTATGCAGTTTGAGGAATTAAAGGCTTAATAATGTCATTGATTCAGGAAAGCTGAAGGTTTATGGGAAGCAGCTCACTGTGTTTCACTCTCATATAAACCAGGAATAAATGATACAGTAACATCTCTCTTCTCAACTACTGCCACTGTAAGCTGTGATGATTGAACACAAACTGCATGTCATGATCAATATGAAAATATGATGTTAATCTCCTGATGCGTCTGAACATTCATCTTCTGCAGCTCCAGTCGCTTCAACAACACTGACTCCAGTCAGAAGCTCAAACTCTGAGAAGACATCAAGCCGAACTACAGCAGCAGCTTCTACACAAGGTTCATGATCACATGATCACTGTCACACATCAACAATATTTGTGCATTTTAATGTTTTCATACAGGAAACGTTGTATGTTTTAGATGCCGTCAATAAATAGATATTACACATTTCAATGTTTCTGCAAACTTAGAAATTCAAGTGTGCTAGAAACTCACTTATAAGTTATAACATGAATATCTATGAATGAATAAAGCATCAAATAGATTTATTTTTGGTCAATGGCGATAGTCTTTCTCCTCCAGACACCTTGAGAGTGAAGTAAGAAGATAATGATGACAGACTCGTGCACATGTTCATCATTTCTGTGATATGAAGCTCAAGTATTATGTATGGAATTCAAGCTGCCAATATTAAAAATAAATAAATACATAAATAAATAAATATACAAATAAATGTAAAAAAGAATAAATAAATAAATAAATGTATAAATAAATATACATAGAAAAGCAAAAAAACGAAAATAAATAATTATTTATACATTTATTTCCTTATTTATGTATATATTTATTTTTTCCCATATTTATTTATTTATTCTTTTATTTATTTCTACATTTATTTATTTTTACATTTATTTATTTCTACATTTATGTATTTCTACATTTATTTATTTCTTCATTTATTTCTTCCTACATTTCTTCCTGCGTAGGGTAATGAGGAGGACGTGGTTTACCTCAGACATAGCAATCGAGCTCAGAGTAAGCGAAGGCGAAGGGTTGAGGCCACAGTGACACCCTGTGGCGAAATACAATAAGTATAGCTCACTGACGTTGATATAGGCTACTCTTTATTCCGGACATGGCCGTAAAACATCGTTTGGTCTGGTTTTGTAAAATGTCCTAAAACAGGGACTCTGAAACGGAAGCGCTTGATATTTTCCATTTTTCGGTCAGAACTCACGGAAAGGAAGCAGGGCACATATAGGCTACAGTGAAGTCGACGCAAGCATATTGACCAATGCTTTTGAAACGAGACCATTGCATTTTAATGTAGCCTAATTTCCAAAAACAATACTGACAGCAACAGAAAAATTTTTTTTATTCTATTAAGCGGTGGTAGTCTTAAGCCTACCTCCATAAACTCATGTCCAGGGGCTACCTTAATGTATGAACGTCACGTTAATCCACATCGATAAATTCAGTTAGAGGATAAGACTGTAGGGCAGTTAGCCTACCACTAAAATCCAACCAGAGCTTCACCAGAGCCATCAATACAGAAGAGATCTTAATGCATTTACACAGCAATTAGCCTACAAGTGCATACTAATATTATGAAGTGTTTTACATTTTGAAGACATAAATATGACATGATGGAATCAATGAAGTGATAGGCCTACGTTTAATATGAAACTAAAACAGACACCAGGTGGCAGAAAGTCACTGTCTTAATGAGTGAGTTCAATCCACTCGTTTGATTCCTTAAAATACACCGAATCAAAAACAACTTGACGTGTTGAAGCGGTTCAACTGTGGATTTGTTTCTGATCATTTCTATTTAGGCCTATGTGTTATTTAAATATAATAATAATAATAATAATAATAATAAATAAATGACCAAATGTTCAAAAAGTTGGCAGAGAGGGGTCATGTTCGGGGAAACAATTGTTGATAGGCTATTTTTTGGGCCATGAGTTTAATGCGCAAACCTGCGTGACCATATAGCAACTATTCAGAAATGGAAATTATGAATGCATTAATATTTTAAGAAATTAAACGACTTCACTGTAGCCTATATGTGCCCTGCTTCCTTTCCGTGAGTTCTGACCGAAAAATGGAAAATATCAAGCGCTTCCGTTTCAGAGTCCCTGTTTTAGGACATTTTACAAATCCAGACCAAACAATGTTTTACGGCCATGTCCGGAATAAAGAGTAGCCTATCCATGTCACACAGTAAGATTTAGGATTTTGACCATATACCTCGCAGTCACAGACCGTATCAACGTCAGTGAGCTATACTTATTGTATTTCGCCACAGGGTGTCACTGTGGCCTCAACCCTTCACTTACTCTGAGCTCGATTGCTATGTCTGAGGTAAACCACGCCCTCCTCATTACCCTACACAGGAAGAAATGTAGGAAGAAATAAATGAATAAATAAATAAATGTAGAAATACATATATGTAGAAATAAATAAATGTAGAAATAAATAAATGTAGAAATGAATAAATATATTAATAAATAAAATAATAAATAAATAAATATGGGAAAAAATAAATATATACATAAATAAGGAAATAAATGTATAAATAATAATTTTTTATTTTTTTTTTGCTTTTCTATGTATATTTATTTATACATTTATTTTATTATTATTTTTTTTTACATTTATTTGTATATTTATTTATGTTTTTTTTTTTTTTTTTTTTATATTGGCAGCTTTGGAATTCCATAATTATGTGATGATGATGATGTGTATATGTGGCATTATGTGTTGAACTGAACTAACAGACGTGATCCACAGATCCAGGAGAAACTGAAGTCAGTGTGACTGCTGTATCATTATACAGAGGTACGACACGTTCATTTATACTGACAGCTTTATAACATTAAACTATCAGTCAGTCTGTAAAAGCTTCATCAATAACTGTTGATAGTTGAATACTCTTGACTTCAGTCATGTACAGTTTCTCTTCTTCCTCTCATGTTTCCTGCAGTGATTGTGATTATTGTTGAGATCGCAGTGTTTGCTGCTCCTACTGTGATTCTTCTTCAGATCATCTGTGCAAGAAGAGCTGGTGAGTTTTGAGCCGCACACAGTCTGATGATTCACACTCATCTGATCTGGAACAATCTGCAATCATGATAAAAACACATACGAGAGGTCAGTCAATGCTTTTATTTTGCAGGGAGGAAGGACTCGAAGCACCCAGAGGAAATAGAGATGCCTGCAATATTACAATAAAATACTGACGAGTTTAGAGCAAATCTGCAGCAATATTTACAATAGCAAAAACTTACAGAGGATTGTTCATCGTTTTATTTTCTTCTTCTCAGAAAACAAAGAAAAAACTCTGATCACCCTGAAGAAATAGTGACACCGAGTTTAGATTAAAATGATTTTTTTTTTTTTTTTTTTCACAAATAAAAGGCCAGATTTATCTTCATTAACATCCCAGTCAACACGTTGATCTCACAGTGATCTCTCCATATGATCACAATGTGAGTCACAGCAGGCCCGGCTCCAGATATGAGATGAAAGGTGGGCCGGGCGGATTGGGGGGGTTGGGGAGGGTGTGAGAGGGTGTTCTTTAATGCTTTAGTCTCACATGTCTATTGATATAGTTTTAATATCATACATTTAAGGCAATTGTAAGGGTTGTTTGTTTGTTATTGTTGTGTTTCTTTGTGTTTTCTTCATTATAATATTTTTGTATTTTGCAACTATTTAGTAACTTTATATATATGAAGACTTCAGATGCAAAAGTCTCTAAGTGCCATCTGAAATTTTCTCCTAAAATGAGCATTTTTATCAAGCTTATATATTTAGGTATATCTCGTATATTTCACTTTAATGACAATTAATAGGTAATTTTCATTGCCAATAAAGTGAAATAACTGAACATAAACATACAAGCTTGAGAAAAAACGATCATTCTAGAGGAACATTTCAGATGGCACTTAGAGGCTTTTGCATCTGAATTTTTCATATATAGATACAAATGTTTAACATGTTTATTTTTACATTCCCTCTTTTTGCATTTGTAATATATATATTTTTTACCCATTAAAGATATGGTCGAACATTATTAAGAATGTTTAGAACATTATTAAAGTTAGAGCTTATTTAGAGATATCAGCCGGATGGCTTAGTGCAGGCGCTAATTTATCCTATGATGTATCTCGTAAATTACCCCACTAATAATGCCCAGAATGGTACCAAAATTCTATAGTTTGGCATTGTGCATGTGTCACGGTTTCCCTGGTTCTCCCTGGCTCTGTCATACACTACAATTCCCAGTATCCTCCTTGGCGCACCTGCACTCACTTTCTCCGGATTACAAATCACTCGCACCTGTTCCCAATCAGCACAGTCATTATCCAGCACTATAAAACACTCACCATAGCCCCAGTTCTAGGTCAAGCCTCCAACAGGAACTGATCATTATCCATTGTCTCCTGAAGTCTTTGATGCATCACGATTCCGCAAAGTAAGGTATACTCACCTGTGAAACACTAACCTCTGTATCATTGTTCCGCTGTCTCCAGAAATCCTGTTTGACTCCATGTTACCAGTGATCCTGTATCTAGTGATGGGCAGATCGAGGCTTCGTGAAGCAATGAAACAGTTGAACCAAATGGGCCATATTGTTTTGAGGCTTCGAATCAATCCGACACCCGTTTCAACGGTGACACCTAGTGGTCACTTGCAGGTGTTGATCTGAAACAACCTTGACAAAATGAATATTAATAAAAGAAATCAAGCCACAATGTCTCACTTTTTTTAGAGATATTTATTCAAAAATATTAATTTTTCTGCTGTGGAAGGACTTAGCCTACTTCTTTTTTTTACAGATCATTTCTCCAGCCTTTGAAAAAAAAATCCTCTCACAAGGGACACTTGTTGCTGGCATGCAAAGATATTTTTTAACTAGGACATACAAATGAGGAAAGATTACTGCTCTCTCTTTCCAGTAAGTTAGTGGGTCAGTTTATGCTTTAAGTTTATGCTCAGTGTGCAGAGAAAAATGTAATGGAATGTAGAACTACAACAAATAGGAAAACCAAAATGAATGGGTACTCATATGTAGACCTATAAAATGTATATTCACACAATATTATATTATATTCACATTGAAGCTATTTTTAACATAATTGGCAGTTGTGATTGGGACATTAGGTTGTAGGGCATAGGGCTATGGACTTTTTAAACAGTGTCCCAAAAATTTTTTATATTTCAATTATAATTATAATTCAAACGCATACCTTGCTTAGATGGCCCAGCAGTGTCAGTCACAGGCCTAGGTACAGGGGGAATGCTACCATCCTCTGCACCCTGCAAAATGGCAGGATGAGTGCTCCTCAAATGGCTCATCATGGATGATGTATTGTTGCAGTAGGCTAGCTGCCGATCACAATACACACATCTCACTTTATTTGGGGTTTCTAAATGGAAATGCTCCAACACCACAGATGTACGGCATCTCTTCTGGGGAGCCTCCATTGTATCTATCCATCTATCCAAATCTATCTATCTATATGAATATATCTATGTATCTAGATTTATATCTTTAATCTATGTATGTATCTATATATAATCTATCTATGTATTTATATATAATCTATCTATATATCTATCTATTAATCTAGCTGTCTATATATATTTATATATATGTATCTATTAATGTGTCACTATATGTATGCTCTGTCTGTCTCTAGCCTATCAGTCAATGTGTTGTGTAAATTTAAATGTAAGCCTAAATAGCCTATAACTAATCAAATCGCACTATGTCACTATATCAACAAAAATCCGCTATCTCAAAGTCAAACTCCTCTCACAAAAACCCACGAGGTCAATATGCGTTGATTTCACTTTTATACAGATGTGCGATTGTGTGGTCTGTTCCCGACCGTGTCAATCAGACGCTGATTCGGCAGACCACACCTGATGAAACACTTAGTGAAACACTTCGAGGCTTCGTTTGGCCATAGTCACGTGACATGGGTGTTTTGAACCACGCTTCGGATCAGTGTTTCAAAACATCAGCGCTTCGGGATCTCGCAAAGCTTGTTTCGACTGTTTCGCGTCAGCCATCCCTACCTGTATCCTCCTGAGCTTCCTGTGTTCACTCCGAGCTTGCTTGCTAGCGACTGCATCTGAAAGAGAAAAGACAAGTCTTAATGAACTGTAACTGCTTGACATCAACTAACCTGAAGATAACATGCTCACCTGTTGTCTGCCCCGCACTGAGTGATCTTCACCGAATCTGCACCTGAACTCTGAATACTCACCTTGCACTCTTGTCTATTTGAATAAAACTGTGTTTGGATTCACTTACCTCTGTCTCCGTGCCTGTATCCTGACAGCATGTTATTCATATGCTATTTTAAGGCGATTGCTTGGCCATAATGTAGCGTGTGCACAACGGGCATACACTTTGCTTATCTTTTCTACACACAGAAGCAGCAGTTTTCAATTCTGCAAATCATACATTATTACAAGGAAAAATATTAACACACGAGGGAAATCATTGTTGTGTCCATGAAGATGTGAAAAAATAGTCTTCTCTAGCTTACACATTTACCTAAATTATTATACGGCTGTTTAACCGAAGCTTATTTGGGTGGGTTTCTCCATCCCCAATGTCACTTCTCTGTGTTTTACGGTCCTGACGATAACGTCGGTCTCCTCGGCTGTGAACCGCTCCTGGCGCACGCCTGGCAAATCCGCTGTTATAATAGCAATCCGCCATGATGGAACAAGCGCGCCTGCTCTTAAAGGGAATGTGAGATGTCGCTCTGATTGGTTTATTTCACGTTATGCCCAAACCACACCTATGAATAATGAAGCTACTTCAGACCAACCCATTTTAGATTTGCGTCGGGCGCAAGAGTCATTTATCCCGCCGGTATAATAGCAACAAGTCAAATCATCTTCATTTATATAGCGCTTTTAACAATGTAGATTGTTTCAAAGCAGCTTTACAGAGATAAACGTATAATTTAAGGTAACAGAGATTGTTTTGGCTTTACAGCGGTTCTTTAGTAAAGTTATTTTCCAGCTAAAGTTAGTTTTGATTGATTCGCTTCCGTCCCAACAATCATTTGTTATTAAATTAGGGGCCACTAAGACGACACCATTCTCTCTACACAGACTTTAAACGCGAACCTGTGATAAACGTTGATGGCGTTCACATGCGCATTTATAATTGGTTCTATAGTTATGTGCGTTTGAATATATGTGCGCAGGTTTGTAATTCCCTACAAACCAAGCCTAAACAAAGTAATGGTCTTTCCCTATAAATTTTGATACAGAAATCTATATTATTTTGTCACTTCGGGGTAGGTACGCGAAACAAATTTTCCCGACAGCGCTTTATCTGTATAGTGGTAAAGGGTTCCTCCATGGGGAGAGACTAGTTGGCACTTCAGCACTGCATTGTCATCGGGTCCAGGCGAAGTCCTTCGTCAGACCTGGATACGGCCTGGATCCGGCAGGCTATGGGAAAACCTTGGGATAAACGAAGACACTAAAATTAGCGTAGATGCCATTCTTCTTATGATGTAACGAGTACATCAGGATTTATGGGAAGTGTTCCCGGTTCCAGCTGACCTAATCTATGCAGCCTCAACAGCGCCCAAGATCCGTAATTCATTCATACTGGTCGGCGCATCGCCTTTGCTCTCAGCCGAAAGCAGGGACGGTAAGCATCTGTTTATTGATTGTTGCGTGCAATTTAGGAAGCTCGGTAACCGAGGACGCACTTTAACAGAACTATCCTCCTCGTTCTCAGCTTCCTTGGTCTCAAACGGGAAGCCTAGTAGCCGAGCAGGGCACCAGTAGTTAATGCAGCTAAGAGCGGGGATCCTTAGTGCAAGGTAGTTATTCATTAATGTAATTATGTTATGATTTAATTCATTAATGTGGGATGTACTGTGCGATTGGTTTGTGTCTTCCCTGCTTAAACGTGTTGAATTATTGCTGTGGGTAAATATAGATTTTATATACTTATTCTGTGTGGTATGTTGTAAGTGGGATGTAAGTGGGATATTATACAGTGGGAAACACTATTCTGTAACTCAGGGAAGGACCATACAAATAGAAAGAAACTTGTGCAGTTGGTTTTATGCTATGTGTGCTTATGGTATGTTTGTGATTTGTTGCAAAAACTGAGTGCTTCTGGGTGTAATTGCCTTTTTTTACCCCTATTGTAATTTTACGAAATATACTGTACCTCCAAGGTTTATTGTATATTTTGCTTATTTGTTTTGTTTGTTTTTTTCTTTCCTTTTCTGTTTTTTTTTTTTTTAATGGTCTGGCAAACAGTATTATAACATTGCGCAGCACTTTCCCAAAGCTAGCATCTAGCATAGATTTGGTGTGGTTTCACATGTACTATTCAGTTTTGAGCTTGCTGTGTACAGAGTTTTCCTATTGGGGGTGCTGTGCTAACTGAGATTGAGGTATCTGATGCACTGTGTTTCTGTGTGATAGTGAGGCCTTGCTGTTGGCCATTTGTATGCCTCTGGACAGTATTATTTGCCAACCTTCAACATTTTAACCATACCATTTGTGATAATAAACTGAGATTATTTTTGTATACCAGTCTCGTTCTCCCTCTTTTTGAATCCTTTAAGATACCGGTTGAAGGGAACTAGGTAATAGTACTACAACACACCGTGAGTGCACTGTATATTAGCACCGTTTGTTCTTTGCGATCTGATTGTTTGGAACAGTAGCATGCGATGTAACAACTGAATTCTGTCATAATCTGGCAAGATATTATGGCTCCTAAGAAGTCTCAGAAAGAGTCTGCTGTTGAGGAGGAGTATGTTACTGTGAATGTTCTAACAGAAATGTTAGAAACACAGAAAATCTTTTTTAAGGACATGATGGATCTTCAGGAAAAAAACTTTAAAACGTTTTTACAACTCTTTATGGAAACAACAAACAAGCGAGTTGATGATCTTGTAAAAGACGTCACAGAATACAAACGGAGTTTGGATTACACACAAGCGCAGGTGGATAATCAAGAGAAGAACACCGAGGAGATTGTTAAAATGTGCCGAGAAGCACGTGGGGATATAAACAAAGTGTGCGAATTGACGCCATTACTGGATGGGAAAATCGACAATCTTGAGGCGAGGTCAAAAAGGAACAACATTATTATTGACGGGATTCCTGAATCGCAACGCGAGAGTGAGAAAGAAACCGAGAACAAAGTCCGCCGCATAATAGCCGAAAAGTTAGAAATGAATGAAGAACGGATCGAGGTGGAACGAGTCCGTCGTATGGGTGATCCTACAACAGCAGGAAACCGACACAGATCGATAATTGTCAAGTTTTTAAGATGGAAAGACAAGGCAGCTGTGATGACCAGGGTAAACAAACTGAGAGGTACGAACATTTACTTTAATGAAGACTATTCTGAAGCCGTAAGGATAAAGCGAAGGGAACTAGTTCCGGTCATGAAGGCTGAACGAGCAAAGGGAAACATTGCCTACATTCGCTATGACAGACTTATTGTTCATTCTCCCTCCCAGAGGATGATAGGTCCAAATGGAAAGATCAGCTAAGAATGTGGGTTTGGGTGAGTACTCACATGGACTATAGGACTACATACATTTGTATTGAACGTGTGTTAATTTTTAGATACTATATTAATGTCATTTCCCAAGAAAGGCCTAAAAATAGCTCATATAAATATTTGTAGTTTAAGAAACAAAAGCGAGCATGTGATGAAAATAGGGAAATTTATGTCCTGGGAGACCTTAACATTGATTTTCTTGCATCAAAATGTTCGCTGAAAAAGAAAATTCTTACTATAATTAGGGCCTGTAATCTGGTTCAGGTTATTAATCAGCCAACCAGGGAATTTGTTAATAAGACAGGACTTATATCATCCACATGTATAGATCATATTTATACTAATGTAGCTGAACTCTGTTCTAAAGCCGTATCAATTTCGGTCGGCTTTAGTGATCATAATTTGGTGGGCTTATCCAGGAAAACTAAAGTTCCAAAGGTGGGGCCAAAAATTGTATACAAAAGAATGTACAAGGGTTTTGACTGTGATTCATATGTGGAAGATGTTGGAAATATCTGTTGGTCTGATGTCATTCAACAGAAAGACCCAGATACTGCACTTAATGTATTCATGAAATTGCTGGCCCCAGTTATGGATAAGCATGCACCTGTTAGGAGGCTGACTGTTAGAGCTACTAGGGCTCCTTGGGTTGATGAGGAATTAAAAGGATATATGGGTCAAAGAGAAAATGCAAGAGAAGTGGCAAAGAAGTCTGGATTATTATATGATTGGCAAATATATTGTAAATTGAGGAATTATGTTACCAACCTGAATAGAAAGAAGAAGAAACTGTACTATGAATCCAGGATTAATTGTATAAAACATGATGGAAAAAAGCTCTGGAGCACCTTAAATAATATCATGGGTAGAAAGAGTAATTTGACCCCATCATGGATTGAAGTGGAAGGATCGTTTATAACTAAACCTGTAGACATTGCAAATTATTTTAATGATTATTTCATTGATAAAGTTTGTAAACTAAGGCAGAAAATGCCAACATCATACTGTGAGTCAACTTATTTATGTATATCAGAAGAAATAATGAATGATAAGAATTGTTCATTTAAATTTCGAGAAGTGACAAGAGAAGAAGTAAAACAACTATTATTGTCTATTAATAATGACAAGCCACCCGGTACGGACAACCTGGATGGAAAGCTATTGAGGATGGTAGCAGACCATATTGCCACTCCCATATGTTATATTTTTAATTTGAGTCTTGAGAGGAAAGTGTGCCCACAAGTGTGGAAAGAAGCAAAGGTAATCCCCTTAGCGAAAAATGCTCGTGCTGTTTTTTCTGGCTCTAATAGTCGACCAATTAGTTTGTTACCTGTTATAAGTAAACTTTTAGAAAAAATTGTATTTAACCAGATACAAGGTTATTTCACTATGAATGAATTGTTAAGCAAATACCAGCATGCTTATAGAGAAGGACATTCAACTTGTACAGCTCTTACACAAATGACAGATGATTGGTTACATTATATTGATCACCAAAATATTGTCGGAGCAGTATTATTAGATTTTAGTGCTGCTTTTGACATAATCGACCATAGTTTGTTATTAGGGAAACTCAAATGTTATGGTTTTACACCATCTGCATTAGCATGGGTAGAGAGCTACTTGACAGATAGAACACAGAAAGTGTATTTCAATGGAAGCTTCTCTGAGGTGAGGTCTGTAGCATGTGGGATTCCACAAGGGTCTTCATTAGGACCATTGCTTTTTTCTATCTTTACGAATGATCTCCCACTGGTCTGTAAAAGAGCTTCTGTGTCTATGTATGCGGATGATGTAACGCTTTATATGCCTGCACCAGCTTTAGAAAATATTACTGCAGCTCTCAACAATGAGTTGCAGATGGTATTTAATTGGGTTATTGATAATAAACTTGTTTTAAATTTAGCTAAGACTAAAAGTATCTTATTTGGAACTAAATGTTCATTAAAAACAAGGCCCATGTTGGATTTAGTACTAAATAATGTTGCTGTTGAGCAGGTACATGAAATAAAGCTTCTTGGGGTAACCTTAGACTGTACCTTGTCGTGGTCAAGACATATAGAAGAAGTGGTGAAAAAGATGGGGAGAAATATATCTGTAGTTAAAAGGTGTTATTCGTTTTTAAATCCATATTTAACTAAACATGTTTTGCAGACCCTAGTGTTATCACACTTAGATTATTGCTCTGTGGTTTGGTCAGGAACTACAAAGAAGAATTTAGGGAAACTACAGAGGGTTCAGAATAGAGCTGCCCGTTTAGCCCTTTGTTGTACAATAAGGGCTAATGTTAACAAAATGCACGGCAAACTTTTCTGGTTAACGGTTGATGGGAGGTTAAAAGCATCACTTCTTGGCTTTATAAATAAAATTAATGTATGGAAAACTCCTGATTGTCTGTATAGGCAACTTACTCTGAGTTCTAATGTACATACATATCCCACGAGGCATGCCGTCATTGGTAAATATATTATTCCAAAATCCAGAACAAACTCAAAACAACGTACAGTGTTGTATAGAGCTATGGTTGAATGGAACTCTCTTCCAGGTCATATTGTTAAAACTCAAAATAATATTGGTTTTAAAAAACAAATAAAGGAATTTTTTATGTTAGCTTATATTAGTAGATAGAGTATATTGTATGAGTTTGTGTGTATGTATATGTGTATGTGTAAGTGTATATGTATATACAGTATGTGTGTGTATGTATGTATATATGTATTTCATGAGAATTTGTTGTTTCAGTGGATGATTGTGTATTGGTTGTGTATGTGGGTAATATGTTCAATTGTGTATTGATTATGTAGTGCGTTTTTTTTTTTTTTTTTTTTTTTATTATTATTTTTTTTGTTTTTGTTATGTGTTGTGTGTGGACCCCAGGAAGAGTAGCGGATGCATTTTGTTGCATCAGCTAATGGGGATCCTAATAAAGAAAGGAATAAAGAAAGAAAGGTAATGCTGATAAAGAGTAGTACCGTGATGTTACATTTATAATCAATTTTTGATTTTAAAATATTTCCCCTCAACTGTCTTCTTTTTTCACACAGTAAATCTGTATTACCAGAACAAAAGGCAACCTTCCTTTCATTAAGACAGCTTTTCAGCTGTTTCAATACCTAGGGCTTGTTATTTGGGAACATTTTAACAGTTTTAGTTTCAGACACAGTGTCTTCACAAAACTTAATATATTACATAATGGTATCTGTGAGCTCATCAGCACCATGACAAGATTGAAAGAAAACCTGGGGTCTCCATACTGCTTTATAAGTGTTGGGAATATTTAACACCGTAACAACGATCAATAGTCCGGTTTAGACGAGTGGATCATTCCACATACTGCTGGAGAGTAGGCAGGTATTCCCATAAATCACATGAGTTCAAATCCCCAAGAATTAGAACAGGTTGATCTGCAGAGCGAGTGAGTGCATCATTGTAGCTTTTCGCTATTCTCTCCCCTGTTGCCGTGAAATTAGGTCCAGGTACATAGGTAAATATGACAGTAATCTGGCCAAACTCCCATGGGAGATATAGTGGTCTAAAATAAATCATTAAAATCTCAAAGTCTGGCGTGCACACTTCCTCCCGTACACTGTACATTGTGGCCCAGCTGTTATCAACAAACACACACATACCGCCACCAATAGATTTAAATGAGCTACGCTCGTCTTTGTCCGCTCTTATTGTTGTATAGCCCATTAAGCACGGGGTTGAATGGTGATTTTTAAGCCAAGTTTTTGTAAGGCAGACAAGATTGCTCTGTCTAAACTCACAATCATGTTCAGCTCTTAGCATAAGTTCATCTAATTTGTTGCTTACCGAATGCACATTTGATAAGGTAATGATGGGTAGAGGAAATCTGTTTCGGCGTTTCCAAAGTCGATGCCTCACACCTCCTCTTGAACCCTGTTTTTTCTTCTCTTTCTTCTGCAAGCTTAATACACTTCAAAAAGCAAGAAATGTTCAAAACAAACAAAAAACAAACTTCAAGTCTCCAACAAACAAACAAAACCGAGCAAACAGAACAAATGCGGTGAGCACAGGGTCAGCAGCGGAGCCTCCGGAAGTGGAAGATTGCCTCTTATTCAACAGACGAACTAAATGAATGCTCTTCTAGTTAAATGAATTTTTCAGTAATTCAATGACCCATTACCAATGATTCCTCGATTATACAATGCAGTGGCATTCAGCTACGCTGTACTATTTATTTTCCCTTGCAGGAAAGTTGAGATGTGCATTCCCTGATGTGGACTCACAACAAACTCTCAAATGAGTGAAAACAGTCTCGACATGTACAAATTTGTTACTAATTTAAACTAATAAAAGTATTGTCTACACTGAAAAAAATAATTCATTGGATTTACTCAATTGAATAGTGGACATTGGTTGCACACAAATTGTTTGCTTTGGTAGTTCCATCAACACAGATTATTCATGTTCAATCAACACAGACTATTCACGTTCAATCAAACACAGATAATTCATGTTCAATCAACACAGACGAACACAGACTATTCATGTTCATTCAACACAGACTATTCATGTTCAATCAACACAAGTACTTTATATTGATATAAAGTTAATGGAATGTGATTATTGTAAATATCCTTTTTACATTAAGTTAAATTGTAATTTCTATGTTCTAAATCTATATGTATTAATAAAATAAATTACAGTTAACCAAGGAAAAGTGGAAATCAAGGGCAACTGGACTGGTTAAGGTTTCTTGAAGGGGTTTCGCTTCTCATCTGAGAGGCTTATTTAGTTCTGACTGAACTACCATTCAGCCACAACTGAAGAAGCCTCTTGGATGAGAAGTGAAACGTCTTCAAGAAACCTTAGCCAGTCCAGTTGGCATTGATTTCAACCTTTCTTGGATAACCATGACCTGGATGACTTCACAAACAAATTAATAAAGAAATAAACAATTATCAAATGTATTGTTGTTGACATTTCACTTTACTATTGTAAACATTAACAATATATTTTCATTAAAAATTATAAGCCTGTTCAGTTCTGACATTTTATTCAATTATTCAATTCTGAGTTTCCAAAATTAAAAGTTCACCATAATGTGCCATGGGGATGTCAAGATTTGTTAACAATGTAAGATATATATTAACACATTGACTAGTAAAATGTGCCTAGTACTGGACAGTAATCAAAACTGTAAAACTTGGTGGTACTAAAACCATGCCTCAACAACACTGCTACCTGGGGTGTACTGCATACTGTAGCTAAGAGCCCCAAAAAAGTATAACAACAGTCATGGGCTAAAACATGTCAGAGCTTTTTCAAAATGCATCTGCATCTATTAAAAAAAAAAAAAGAAAAAAAAGAAAAAACACCTTAAATGTACTGTGGGAAGCTTAAGGTTTTGGAACAATGCTATAATAACAGAGCAAAACAATGGAATGGTAAAATCTTAATGTGCCTGGTGTACCGTACAGTAATTAAGACATTAAAACATGGACCTGGTGGTTCCAAAACCAGGCTGCAACACTGTACCCTGGGGTGTACACTGCATAGTTTGGCCAAACATGCCAAAGCTTTTCCAAAATGCATATGCATCAATAAAACAAATACACATGAAATGTCCTGTGGGAAGCTCAAGGTTTTTGAACATGTATTAACACAATAAAGTGGAATGTTTAAATTCAAATGTGCCTGGTACTGTACAGTAATCAAAACTATACAACTTGAATATCACTGGATTGGTGATAACAAAACCAGGCTGCAACACCACTCACTCAAGGAATGTATACTGTAGCTAAAAGACAAAAAGGTGCATCCCAACAGTCATGTCCTAATCAAACCAGGAGACAAAAACATTGAGCTCCCTTCCCTGGTGTAGCTTTGTTGTCTAAAATAGGTCAAATAATTTGTAAAATTGAACTGCAAACTGCATCTATAAAACAATTCACTCCAAATGTGCCATGGGAAGATATGGTTTTTGAACAATGTATTATATTTCAACACATTAACACATGGAATGGTAAAATGCAAATGTGCCTTGTACTGTAATCACTACTGTAAAAGAAATACATCACTGGACTTGGTAGTCCCAAAACCATGTTGCAACACCACTCAGTTCAGCAACGTAGAGTTGGAGACTATTAGTTTGCCAAAAGTCATGCCCTAATCCAACCAAGAGCCAAGAACAATGAGCTCTCTTTACTGGTGGAGCTTAGTTTTCAAGCTTTGAGCCTTTCCTGACAGTTCACCTGCATCCACCACCATGATTATCTTTTGAATTACCTCAAAAGTGTAGTGGAGCTTTGTAGGGTACTGCATGTTTAATGCATAAAAGAGTCCAAACAACATTGCAGACGCAAGGGCAACATTCTCAAGATCTCGAAGTGCCACCACACCCTCAATGACTATTCCGACGTCAGAGGGTTCGCTGTTGGCAGTGTCTTTCACAACATAGATCCCCACTGTCGTCATCTCTATGGCACTGAAGAAATGGGTCTCAGCCATTTCCTGGTGAAAAGAAAGGACACAATTATTTAAACTCAGACCTCATTAGGACATAGAGCATCTTTTAATTCCAACATTACTTTTATGCTTAAAAATACAGAATTTTGTTTTACTCTTTACATAAAAAATGTTTTACCGTCAATTGCAGGAAATAAATGAATGCTCAAAATCTTCATATAATTCAGCATTGAAGATCTCTTAAAAGCACTGTCAAAATCTCGTCTCTATCTCGTGAACCCAATTTTGTGTCTCGTCTCTTTTGTCACACCCCTAGTTATAAAGATCCAAATCCCTCTGGCATATGTGCTTTTGCATAAAGAAACAGCAGACACACTAATGTTTTGTTTGATTAACTGAAATTACAGTACATTTGTTATTACAGAGACAGTTAAGTACCTTAAAATGTACCGTTTGGGTACTGATACAGAATTCCAGATGACCAGTACCCAAACTCTAGGGAACACACTAAAGGGGGCTTTCACACCTGAATGAACCAAAGTTCATGTTTTGATACATTCGGTTAGTTGGCTCTTTTCGTCGGACCAAATTTCGTCTGTTTGGTAGGTGTGAAAGAAAGCCCCCTAAGTGTATAAAAATGCAGCACAAAAAAAATGGCTACAGTTGAATACATAAAATGTGCCAGGGCTTTTGTGATCCTTTTTTTTTTTTTTTGCTACCCTGGCAAAGGAATTTCATGGGATAGACGTCCTATTTTTATTTACATTATATTAAGTTAAAGGGCAAGCTAACTTGTATTGTTTTGTTAAAGCAGATAAAACTGTTTTAACTGTGACTCCGGCCCTGGAGTCCCGCCTCTGGCAGGCTGAAGAAAGGGAGTTGTCTCCGCGTTGGTGGAAAACCACACTTCGCCGTTTCTCCCAATCCACCCAGATCCAGGATCCTCCGAATCCTCCTCGCCTTCAGTGGAAGCTAGAGAGGATGATAAGGGTGCCACATCCAAATCAGGATCTGACTCTCCTGAGTCTGTGGTGTCAGAGGGAGAAGACGATACATCGTGCAGCTCGCTGGAGGGGTCAGGCTGCATAATCATCTCTAAAACTTCACTACAAGTCAAGCCCTTTCTCATGTTGCTTGCTGCTCTTCTCACCATCAAATGACCAGCAGGCTTGCATGCACGCGTTTAAATCCACTTGCTTTGTTTTTGTTTAGTCTGCATTTCTCACCATCAAAAGGGAGCAGATGCATAAATATACTTACTTTGTTTTTGTTTACTCCATGTAGTTCTGAGAGCTGAGGTGCATATATTGATTTTCTCAGATGCATCAAGGTGAGCACACACACACACACACACACACACACACACACACACACACACACTTTATTATGCTATTATACTCCATATAACTCCATGTAAAAGCCAGAAACTAAGCTTTTTTTTGCACAGGCCTATCTAAAGGGTTAATGGTGCCACCTGGTTATCAACAGTAAAAATTACAAATTTTACCTCTTCCCAACAGGGAAAACCACCAACAATCAAAAATGCATGATTATATGGTGTCATGACTTTGCAATCAAAAAATGTGGTTATAATGGAAGTCAATGGGGCAAAAACAGCCACGAACAGTAAATGAGGGAGAAAAAGTTAAAATCTGATGCTGCACAAAAACTAACAATGCATCAAAACCAATGTTGTTTCTAATCTTTGACATGTCCAAGACTGTGATAAAAGGTAAAAAAAAATCCAGTCCACAATCACATTTTATATTGAAAATGAGTCATTTTGTGTGTTTTTTTCCCCAAATCAGTGACATCATTTACGAATTTGGCAAATAAAGAGTTAAAATCCTGAATTTTTTTTAAACATTTAGTATTTTTGAGCAGGACTGAGGTTGATTAATAGATTTATGCAAAAAAATGTGAAAAAAATATTTATCTGATACATTTTTACAGCAGTTTAAAGTAGTGTCTGTTTTCAGCCACGAACATAACGAAAGGGTAGTAAATTTGCCCACAGTGTACTGTTGAGTTTTTGAAAAATTTCAAAGCATTTTCCCAAAATATGTGTCAAAATAAGATTTGTCACCAAAAATCATTCCATTTGCTGAAACACAGAAAAAGTTATGGCCAAATTTAGACTCAAAAATACCCCATAGTGGATGAAAACATCCCCAACAGCACATAAGGGTTAAATAGTTAGAATTCTTACCGTCACAATGGCAGACATGTCTCTCAGCTTCTTTCCCTGCTGCCCCGATCTCTTCTCAAACACCTTCAGCAAATTTGCAGTGAATAGGTCCAACTGTGAGAGGAACCTTGACTGTAGAGGCATGGTGGTGATCCGTTTAAACTCTGCATTTATCTGAAACATTAGTACAGGGACATGCATACAAGATATTAGTTAGACCTAAAACTGAGGTTGGGAAGAAATATCATTTAAATGTGGTTCAACTGAATTCCACGAAACAAATGTAAAGTTATTATGTCATTATTTCTTAGCTGCAACAATCCCTCTATTTGTCAAATACCATCTTTAAATTTTCATGCTTCTTTTCCTTAGAGAAATTTCATCTTTAAGAGTAGATCAAATGCAGTATTTCCAAATATGAATGTAGTTAACTGTGGAGGCCCACCACAGTTTCACATCAGACATACTACAATACATAAACCTGTGTAAGCATTAAAATAAGCCTGCAAGCCATATCATTGCATGCAAAGTGGAGCCAAGTGTTAGTCTAACCGTAATCTACCACACAAGATTTCACAATTTTACTGATAAGTTTTTTTACTTGCCTCCATTACATCAAAGAGAGCTGGCCATCTCTCTTGAAAGTCGCTGATCATCGGAGCACAACGTATTACTTCTTGTCTTCTTAATGCAAACGTTTTCTCCATTTTAGCCCTAATTGTCTCTCTGTAATTCCGCTGCTTGACATCTGAAATTAGTTCAACCCTCATGGTCTCCAGGGACTCTTCGCACTCCCCAAGTGGAAAGGAGGGATAGTAGGCCACTTCACCCCTCTTTGGTTTCTTAACGTCAAAGGCAGGACTACGTTTACCGTCTGGTTTATGTTTCAAAGCATTTACACATACTTCAGGACATCCTACTTTCCGGAGATGTGTGCGGTAGTTGGACAGCTTGTATTTGAGGCTGGTCTTCCATCCTCCATAGCCAGTAGCTGAGCCTCTCTCTTGTAAACATGGATGCCTCTTGATGAGCGCCTCAGCAACTTGGTCAAACTCCCTGTCTGTGACATAGACTTTGTGCTGGACTATCGCTTGTATCAACCCCTCTAGTATATCGGACTTCAGCTTTGGATCAGGAATGAGCAGGGTCCCCTTTTCTCTGAAAGCTGCGTTGGCTTGTTCAAGCTTTAACTCTGCATCATATGAAAAACGAGGAACATAAAAAGACCTTGAAGAGGTGGACTGTGACGATGAGAGAATTATGGTGCTATCATTAGAAGAACATAAGGAGTCATCATTGTGAGTGGTTGGTGAGTCAACGTCAGCACAGTGATCTCCATCGAGAGGTCTGCAGGATGTGTATATGACCTTGACTGTAGCTTTGTCTTGTACTTCTTCCACAGAAGTGAGGTTCATGAAGTCGTTGCCAAAAATTGTATCCATAAACTGCAGTCGAAAGGATTGTTTTATTTTACTTTGAGTCTTTATCTCAGTCTCTAGGTCAGTTACAGTTGAAGGTAGACCAGAAGGAAACACCACCCTCTGACAGCTGTCTGGCCCCAGGATTACTCTGAGAATCGCTGTCATGGTCTTACTGCACTGTCTGTTGAGAAAAAGAACAATGATACGTTTGTCATCTGAAAGAGTAAACTGTTGAGATCAAATGTGCAAGTATGCAAGTTTGTCAAATACCATGCTAAGGAGGAAAGACATCCAAGACATAAAAACATATAGACCAAGGTGTTATTATAGTTTAGCATTTTCTAGTTTTAATTTGTTTTAAAGTGAGTTTGGATGTTTATTTTTTTTTTTTAAATGCTTGGTTTTAGTTAAATTTTGTTAGTTTCAGTGTAAGTTTAATCTTTCTATATATTATGGGACTCTCCCGACTTTCGCCACCAAGATGCCAGGCGAGGGGCATGGACTAAAACGGGAACAGCTAAGAAATTTGAAGAGATTTCATTTCCACCCGAAATATTAGTCTTATGTAGGCCCTATAAAATAAATTGGCAAAGACGAAAACTAAAAAGACATTACTTTATAATTTTAGTTTATTTTTGTTAGTTTTGCAAGCAAACAGTTACAATTATTTTTTTGTAAGGACTCATTTAATTTTTTCACACACCTAGTTATCATCATTTGGTTAGTTTTCATTAACGATACTAACCTTGACATAGACAAATTTAAGTGTGCCCTCATGTTCATGTTATGTTATGTATCCAACCATCGTGTCCAACTTATTACCTTACTTTAAACGCAGATGGATCTCTTCAAGGTCACCATCCGCGCACACCCAACCAGATAGGCAGCCAAGGGATACTCATCAACCAGTTCACAGACCTCAACAAGAGCAAGTTCTTGTGCTGGAGATGAAGTCAGCTTATAGGCTCCATAGTGCTCTCTATACCATCCACACAGCAGTTTCAAAACAAAAAACAATCTTGGATTCAAAATGCATATTTGATGGATTTCCCCAAACTCAGGCAGTCCACCTTCAGACCCATGGGCAACTACCATACCTGCCCTGTAGTTTATTCCATTTGAAGGAGGTGGATTGGAATCCACTGCTGCTTCAATGTATATGTAATGAGTGATTATAATCAAGGTATTAATCAATATTTTTACTTCTAAATATTAAATGAGTTGAATGACTTCTCTGGAGATTTTACTTTGTTATAGAAGTTACCAGTGTGATCACTGAAATGTTCTTTTCATGTATTCTTTAATGTCTGAATTTGATATTTAAATGCAGTAACATTGCTTGCCTATTTATCCCAGCTTCCAGAAATGAAATGGGGACATGTTTTGTGTTTGAGAAAGGTCTTCAACATGTTAAAACACATAGGGGTCATTGAAATCTATAGTTTAAGGGACCATTTGTCAGTTAAAGCCTATATTTTCCATTTAGACTAAAGTGTCCTATCCTGAGAGAAAGAACTTATCTTGATGTTTTAAGACGACTCTCCTGTTTATAGTTAGAGCCTGGCCAAATCCAACCTTGGAAAAGATGTGTGTCGGTGTGTGTGTTAGTCTTCTTGCTTACAGGTTAAGGAACCACTGGCATTGTTGGAGATTGAGTTGTTGTTCGGTACATGTTGGCGCCCAGCAACCCAAATCCCCGACCTGGAAGGTCACGACATGCCTAACTTCAGGGTCCGAGTGTCAGCTGCATAATCTATGGAGATATGCTTCTGTCTATCTGTATATGTGTGGAAAATTACTATGTTTACGAATTTCTTAGCTAATCAGAATCATTCAGCCTGTAAGCAATGACGTGGCTTAGACCTTGGGAATGGTATAACTGCTGTGATCTCTGTAACTGTAAGCGAGGCGGCCTACGAACTCCTGTGTGAGACTTGAAGCGGACTACGGGAGGTGCCTAGAGGATTGCAGACCTCGAAGTCATCAACACACAAACTTACAGATAGTCTTAACTCCTCCCCTGACAAAAAAGTGTTTTGGTTAAAATGCAGACCGTCCCTGAAAGACCTGTACACAATTTCACCTGAAGTCTCCGCTTCTGTTTCGTGATTACAAACTATCTTGTCCAAGATATCTTTCCTATTCAAAAGCACTTGTAGTGATTCAAGAATGGGGACATACTGAAAGGTTTTGTTCTCTTTAGCATCCAAAATATATTCAACTGGTTCTATTACATTAAAGTTTGCCTTATAATACTGCTTACGTTGATATGCAGAACTCAAAGTCCCACCTTTAGCTATGGCTTTATTTATAGGATTCCCTGTGCATAAAGCAGTGGTTATTTCCTCTATGACATCTCTGTCAACCTGAAGGTTGTGCTTCTGAAAAATATCAACTAGAACACCATCAGTGTGGAAACTTGAGAGAGAGCTAGTTAAGTGGTTAAGCTCAGACAAAAAAATCACTGATTGCTGTGCTTGGTACACAAGTAAAATGTTCTAACTTTAACAGAGCTGCTGCAAAAGTGTGTTCTATTACATTTGGAAGGTCTTTTGGGGCATCTACACTGGAATCTGGTTGTGCATCCAAGTATACCTCACCTATATCATAATTTGAAGTATTTTCAGCTGAATTCACGGAAACAAAAGTGGTAGATGTCACAATGCCTGGTTTAAAATCTGCTAATGAATAGGAATTGTGTGTTCTGCTCTTGTGGGATTTAAATGGTCCGTAGATATTCGTTTGAAAGTTGCAACCTCATTTTTCTTCAGGTGTGCATTAATGTGAACCCAGTAATCCCTTTCAGAGACAAGATCCTCACAAAGACACAAATGGCAGCTAAATATACAGCTATCTGTTTGATGAGAGGTTTCAGCCACATGGAATCTATTCAAATGAATTAAAAGTGCATTCCATGTTCTAAAAGTGCACGGGCAGGTTACATATGCACATGGATATCTATTATTATTCCCATAAAAACTATGTTTTACCCGATAATGCTTTAATACATGGGACCTACTTGGTAAAACTGAGGGGCAGGTTTTACAACGCCACATTCACAGCATTTTCTGCATCACTCATCACTGAAAAAGAGAAATAAAAAATAAATTAAAAAAGGATAAATCAAAAGAAAGGTTTCACAAATATAAGTATTTCTAATTAAAAATAAACATGCTGTCAAATTATGAAATATCAAACAACAACAAAACATATACTCCTATCAGGATTTTTGGGGACAATCACCATTTCCTGGACAGTGTCGTCCGAAACCAATCACTCTGTCTATAATGAAGCCTGTGGAATTATATTTTTTATTTAATTATTCTTTTTAAACCCCTGTTTTTAAACATGAAATAAACAACAACAACAACAACAGGTGGTCAAATTTGTAGGTTGCACAAGTTGTAAAAACTACTGCCACTATCTCAGAAAATGGTTGCAAAATGCGAGAAAACATTTTAGACTGACATTCTGTGGGAAACACTGAATAGCCTACTATAGAACCCTGTCCTGTGAGGCAAAAAATGTAAACATTACTCACCACACAAACTGAGCCCACAGTGAAAGAGCTGACTCCACATGACATGTACAGAGTGTGAGTTTAGTGTCCATCTGCAACAACAAAGAGCAAGAAAATAAATGAATGTTACCATGAAATAATTAAAAATTAGACTAACTTATATGTTAACCTTAAATCATAAGCCTTTGAAGTTAAACTCTTCCTTCTTGTTTAAGATGAACAGCTAAGAACTATTTAAAAACACATTTTGTAGATTAAGTGACCCTTTGTCTTTTCTAAAAGGTTAAACTTACTCGAAATGTACCATACAACTTAAAACTTTAATGCAGTTCCTGGCAAAGCAGTATTTTGTGTGTTTGCGCCACAAAAGTTAACATGGCTGGGGCTAAGTACCCCACCCCCAAAGTAGAGAAGTAGGGAGAGAGTATTGCGTAGCCGGCTGCACTAACCTGGCAAGTTGTCGCTTCAGTCGTTAAACCTGCTAAAATGGCGTTTTTCAGGGACTAATATGGGCTAAGGCCACGCCCCCTTGGCGGGCTCTGACGTGTAATGGCGTGATGCTAGCTCAGCGTCAGAGGCGCCCGCGCCATTGGATGCGCAGCACAGCCAATGAGTGAGCCAGACACTCCAGACACTGTGCTAGCTGTGCAGCTGCAAAATGCGTTTTACATTATAGGCTTCAGTAAATCGAGGAAAAGGAGTTTCCCCACTGTCTGCGTATAGCTACGCAATACTCGTTCCCTACTCTCAGTGAACTGAGGTTACGATAGTAACCGAGTAGTTTTTTTATCTCTACAGTTACCAATAGACTGTATAACGTTAAAACACTTACTGTGCACTGGGATCCTACAGATTGATAGTCAAAATGTCCCAGTTTTTTCCCCCCTTTTTGGGGATTATGTTCCCAGTTTTGATCTCGGACGTCTGGTCACTATATATATCAGAATATTCTATTACTGTTAAGCCCACTATGAATATTAAAATACGCTGAACCATGTGTTCTGCATCATAGCTACATATATGACCTTTGCAGAAAAAAAACCTGTGTGAAAATCAGTTCGGTATTCAGTGAGGTATGATTAATTAAATGCACTGACAGTTTATTGCACCCGCCAAACACTGAGTGGAGCGGGTGACCAGTCTAAGATGGCGGGCCCACGGCTCGTCCGCACCAATAACTTAGGCAGTAGCGGTCGATAGGGCGTCTACTCTCTATATCTATTTATGGTTAAAACACACTTAATTCAAATTCGACAAAAACTAAATAAAACTCACCAAAACCTTGTTGTTCCAAAAATCACCAATTTCAGTTTTGCTGCAACAAACCTCTAACTCGTAGAATTATTATTGTAGCCTAACATTATTCTGTCTGTAACTTACATGATGCACATCTCTGTTTCTCTCTTACTGGTAAAGTTACTCTGAGCTACGCAACCGTTTGTTGCAGGTGCTTAAAGAGCATCTTGCAGGTAAAAAAAAAATCTAAATGAATATATAATCGTGTATGAAAATACCATATGAAAAGATAATGCAGGATTTAAAATGTTTTAAAACGACATAAGGACACCAATTTAGTAGATCAAGTGAGCGTTTCTTTGACTGCTCGTACAAACCGCTTTTTTTCAACATCGCGTCATTTTACATCACACGAGGGAGATGTGTGCTGTGCTCTGCCGCAGCTCAGTGAAGAGTAGGTTGGTATTCAGTAAGAGCGGTCGTGAGTCAGTGTGTTTTCAGTAGTTTTTGTATTTCAATTTATCATCGTCATGGTAAATTTTTGTGTTTGTGGAGCTTGCAAAAACTCCATCCTGTCAGGACATCGAGTCCACCGGTTTCCTAACAAGAAAAAGGACGGTGCTATCTTTCGTGCCTGGGTGCGGTTTGTGCAGGTGAAGAGACGGGATTTCTCTTCCGCGTCGGCTTCGGAAAACGCGGTCGTGTGTAGCGTTCACTTCAGATTGGAGGATTATCGTCCCGGCGATGTGATGGAGTTCAACATGGGATACCGAAGTAAGAACCGGGTGAGCTAGACTCAGAGCTGGTGCGGTTCCTTCAGTGCACGGCTGCACGCATCTTTGGGTTCTCCCGTCGGATGTAGGCGCGAGCACAACATCAACTGGCAAACGCAATGTTAGCGGAACGAAACTGAGCTACTCGTTATTGTGTTTGTGTGGACCGTTTATCAGTTTGGACCAGTGCAGCGCGAGCCTGATCAAGCAACACTGTTACTGCGAGATCCAGTAAATAAAGCATTTGAATTCGCCACATTAGTAATAACATCGCTGCGAGATCTAGTGAGAAATATTCACATTTCTCCGTTATCAACGGATCAAACAGCGCTGACGTGGAAACCAGGAATAAACATGAACATGCAATGAATGAACGAACTATCCAGTGTCCACAGATCAGCAACATTCACCATGTCTTTACTGTAGTAACACTAACTGCAACCATGGAAGTTTGGCATTTTCCACTAAGGCCCAGTATGCATCCACCTCCCTGCAACACTGACTTTCCTCAGCTGTAAACATTGCCTCGCATTTCCCACACAAGCACCTATGGAACAAAAAATGTATCAGGAATAAATATCTCTCTGTCTCTCGATGAGAAACCGCTAAGTTATATCACGTAAAGTTAGTCTGGGCGGATATTAATGAGCATGACAAACGCCTGATCAAAGCTTAGTTTCTGTTATTGTAAGTTCCAATATGTTCTGTCTAACATTAATCCTGGCCTGTCCCTGCTCTCTTGGCAGCCTAGCAGGCTCATAATTGTATGGCTGTGGTCCATCAACAATTTCCTCAGCGTCTGAAATGTCATTGCGATCCATTTTTCCCTGTTGTTTGAATCGACCGCTCTCCCTCGTGCTACGTCACGCCTGTCACGCCCATTTTCAGATGCGGAAGTAAAATTTTCTCACAAAAACGACTCCAGAAGCCACTGTAGCGTATTTATATATATATATTTTTTTTTAAGAAAATCTTCCTACATTATTTTTCTATACATTGACTTGTTGGGTCTTCTAACCTGCAAGATGCTCTTTAACAAGCGACCAAAGCAGTCCCCGCACCGTCTCACTTTCATCTTGTAAAATCTGCTTTTTTCTTTGCTCTCTTCGAAAATGGGGGTCCCACATTATTTAATTGCTGTTACCAGCAGACTATTAGCAAATCATAGCATATTTACAGAGTTGAGCTGAGCGATGGTGTAATATACCCAGGGCGAGTTGAGCTGGAAGTTGCAAACAACAACATAGAATCTTCATAGAATTTCATCCGGCGCTGCAGAAAAATTACCATTTCCCCCCGATCATGACAAGAAAAAAATAACCTCATTTAATTCCGGCGCTTGCGCAGCGCGCACACGTCACACACCAGGAAGCGCGCGCGCCCTCAGATCACTTGGACGCTTGGATGTGGTTTTTTTTCCTGTCATGGGGGCTGAGAGTGGACGGAGGAGCTGAACACGCAGAGCCGGATGAAATTCTATGAAGCCTCTATGCGGGTAAATAAGGGGAATTTATATCGGTTGATAGGTTAAAGAAGTATAGGAAAGTGTCAATGGTCCATTTCCGAGATAGGTGGCGGTAATGCACATATTTGTTTGCGATCCGCCGTAAAAAAAAAAAACAAGAAGAAAGCGCCGGTGTCGTCATAGATATCATATATAAGCGCTAGATGTCTTATGGCGCAGTCACTTCCGGCATCACCGTTCGGCCATCTTGTCTCAGTGAAGCTGTGAATTAAGGTGAATGATCAGCACGCACACAAATCCTCTTATCTCGCTGAAATCTTGACGGATTTACAAACGGTTTGGTTTCTTACAAACGTTATTAACGTGGCTATAATTCAGAATGCTTGAACATGTATGTTATAATTTTTCATATGTATGCAGTATATGTATGCAGTGTCATAACTACATCTCTGACGTTTATAACAAACCAAACCGTTTGAAAATCGGTAGAAAATTGAGCAAGTTATGGTTATTTAAAAGTACATGCACCATTAAACAAGTGAGCGAGAACACTGTGGCAAGATGGCCGCCACGTGCGGACGTCGACCTCCATTGGCCAGCAGCGCGCACGAGATAAACTGAAGTAATGACCTACTTGAGAACAGCCGAAACAGGGATGGAGATTCTTAAACAATTTCCCACAATAAAGGAAATTTCTCTGAAGAAAAATGCAGCTACTACATCCAGTGCACCTGTCGAGAGACTTTTTAGCCTGGGTACTGTCTCCAAAGAGGAACAAGCTGTCTGGCCAAAGGTTTGAGAGACTTATTCTCATGCGGTACAACCACTGGTTTGAAGGGTAAAACTCAACTTAAACTTTCATTCAGGTCCTTGCTAGTAAGCACCTTTTGTTTTTTCAAATAAATAAGCACAGGGAAAGAGACATCTTTTTCAGTTGCAGACCCTTAAGCACTGTGCTTGCTCCAGCAGGAGAGTGAGACACGTGGATGTGGCTTGCGTGGGCATAGACACACTCAGAGGCGCGCCGCTTTAAGAATAAACGGCGACGAAAGACGTTCTAATGAGCCTCAACTGATAATCACAGCAGAGAACATCACACTTAGCACTGTGCTCAGCTGAGCGTAGTCAGCGTTGTGCTCACTCTCACTGTTTTTGGAGTTTTCCTGCTACAGAGATAATGAGACGCATGGGAAATAGACCGGCGTGAGCTCACTTAGTCCCGTTTATTCAGCCCTGTTTCGGTGCTGAAGAATGAGGGGAAGAGTTGCCGAATCATTTCATAATTGATGAACCTTACACAGTTATTGAAGTAAATCACCACTGAACTGAATTGATCTTAATAATGACTCTATTGTCTTTACAGGAGTCAGGAGAATCTGTTTGCATCATTATTTTTCTGTTTATCCCAGTGAAGCTGCTCTGAATCAGTCTGTACTGTATAAAGTACAATTTAAAGTCGCTCTAACACAATTTAACACTCTTAATGAAAGATTTTTTTTTTATTAGAACAACTTTAAGAAATCCTTAGAATTATATTGAAAATGCTGGATCTTATGCTGTAGAATCACAGGGCGGCTGTAATCAATACGGTAAATCAAACTCAGAGATTAGACTATAAATTAGTTCAGTCATTCAGGTCAAATGATGATTATGTCGAAATATAACCAACACCACCTGATCATATTTTCTCTTGTCTGGTTGTTACAGCCCAGTTATGCTTAAAACGGAGTAGTCTTTCCTTTGAGTTTTCCGCGTACAGACGACACCATTGTCAAAACGACCCCCATTCACACGGATCCACGAAAACGACTAAAAACGCTGTATTCTGCTGCCAGGCCACTAGATGATGATGAAACACTATAGACTGAACACGTAATACGCATGTGCATGACCTTATCGTCTTCAGAGATTCACATTTTGATTGTTTACGAGGAGACCGTTTTCAAAAACTTGCACTTTGAAACCCTTTTTCAAACATTTGCGTTATCAGGCCCCAAAACACCATTGTCGTGTAAATGAACGTAAAAAGTGTAAATGTTGTGTAAACAGCCCCTAAGAGAGTTAAAATAACACTGAAGCAGTGTTAAAGTTATAATTAAGATATAACTAAGTTATAATTAATTATTCAGTGATTAATTGAGTGATAATTGACAATTATTGAAGACACCTGATGTTAACAAGCAGAATCACTGAAGGAGAAAATCACACCGTTATGGTGATCAGTGTTTGCTTTAGTTGGGCCCTTGACTTTTTATGTACCCTTATTTTAACACTTTTGAGTGTGGTCTAAGATAAATTCCCAGGAGAGTAAATTTAACAGTGGAGTTTTTGCTGTGTATATATAGATGATGTGTGATCTTGACTCATCTGTCAACGCATCAACACTTCTGGAGGTTGTGGATTTGTGGTTTCACGAGCACAAACTTAGTAGCCTAATAAAAGCTTCATGATACACACACATTTAGCAACACAATGTGTTAGTGATGAGATGGGGGGGGAAAAAGTGTAAATGAAAAAAAAAATAGACACATAAAAATGAGGACACTGTATTTTTTGCGTTTCCATCACTCGTTTCTGATGCGATACTTCAAAATATGCATAAAAACAGGGTGATGGAAACATAGCTAATGAGAGGAGAAATATATGTTTGTATTGATTTGTGTGGATCTGTTCATTCAAAGCACTTTGTTTCTGTGTCAAACATAATACTTCTTTATGGACTTGGTTGGTTTCTGGACGCCACTGTACAGTTCAGCTCACTTTCTGATCCAGAGCTTTTCAAAGTCAACACAGTTTTACACCAGAGATCTTTCTGATCGCTTCTTCAGCTGTGGCATAGAGTCAGGACTAAACACTCAGATGAAGAGATCAGAGGAAGTTACCAACCAGAGGAGGAGCTGATGATGTTTAAAGGAATAGCTGTAACTATATATAATGAAGAGAAAGACTGACAGAAACACAAAATGGCTGATAAGTGTGATCTGTGTCTGCTGGGACTGATCATTCTCTCTTCACTTCTCACAGGTAAAGAAATCTGTATTTTCTCTAAAGACATTTAGTGGAATTAGTCTGGAAAGAGTTCATTTGAACATGCTCAGTTTATTCTTGCACACATTCACGTTGTGATCTCAGAGTTGTGTATTGATACACACAGATCATACTGTATTATTCCTGAAACTGGACATAGTGTCACTCAAACATCTGATGATGAAGAATTATCTTCATATTAAGAGTGTGTCAGTGATTTGAACAGCTCTCTGATAAAGACTAATAGATTGATACTAATGATAATTGAAAGCATGAACGATGGAGTCATTATGGATTCACGCATGAATAACGGCAGCCTTAACTACATGTTAGTACATGTATGATAGTTAATGCATTCATTAACATTTATGGATAAACCAAATCAAACTGCCTCTTTAAGAAGGAATAAGAAGTACCCTGACTGCACCTCCGTTCTCTGACTTCTGGAAAAGTCACACAACAACTGGGCTGAATACTTGTGTCTCAAACATATTGAGATTAACGGAGGTTTAGATGATGATGATGATTTATTGAAAATAATAGCTTGGTTTTGTCAGTGTTTGCTTTAGTTGGTCAGTTTGACTCTTGATGTTTTAATGTTAGTTTTTCTCTGGCTGCTGGAACTGTGTGTTATGGCAAGAACAGTAAGAGAAAAATGTGATCAGATGATGTCAGCTACTTGATGATGACGATAACGATATAATCATCATGTTGTGTTCTGATCAGCTGATCTCTTCTAAACTGTCATGTGTGTAATCAATTTCATATAATTGATTATGTAAGGACCACCCATTGACCAACAACGGAATCCAACGGCCTGGCGAAGGTATAATGCGTGTATGTCTTTTCAGCGCGTGAAGTTCACTTAATTTATTGGAATTTAGTTTTAGTATTATTTTAGCTCTGCACTTAATCTGACTCCAATTTCAAATGATAATCAAATTTAGATTGTGTTTCTGATTAGAAAATAATCATAAATATTGATTATGAATTCATTTAGATCTTTGATTATTCTGAGCATCTCATAATTTTCATCAATTTTCATAAAAAAAATCATTACGGACCTAGTGTCACTTTGAGACGTCACGTCGCGAATGTGCGCTCACGATCACAAACTAGCCAGTCCTGAAATAGTCAGAGGGTGCAGTGCAACTATTTTACCCTATGCAGCTGCTCGCTGCAGACCCATAGGTGTAACTTTTTATAATAGTTGCTGCGTACAACATGCTAAGTCAGGGAATAGTCAGAAATCAGAAGGTCTTCCTAAGATGTGCCCCATGCTCCATTCAAAGTGCCTTCAGCTTGATCTATCCTGGACAAAGATTTGCAGAAACACCAGACTGCACTTTAGTCTACTAAAATGAATAATTTCTAAAACTTCAGAATAAATCAAGATGTAACATTTATTTGTCAGGTAAAAATGTATCATGCCAATTACAGAAGTAAATGATTAAAAGCCAATTCAGAAAAATACATGGCATCATTTACTCAAAGATGACTCTAAAAGTAAGTAATGTTTTCCTGACAGAAACACACAGTGGTGTGTGAGTGCTTTCCAACAGGAAAACACTGAAACATCACTGTATAGGGGATGATCCTAGTAAAGGGTCCCCAAGACTGCTCTGTCCCCTCGTCTTAAAAACCCAGACCAGAACAAAAGGGGTTATACAAATATTGTTTAGAGTTGTTTGGACCAATCCATTCACCCTAGGGGTGGTAGCACCTGGTTTCTTGAGATACCTTGAAGAGATATCACCAGAGAGGAGAAACCGGATTCTCCTCAGTTCTCAATCTTTCTCATTAAACCAATGTCTGCAATGAAATTAAGACCATTTTACCATTCGCACTGACACACTTAAAATGATACCAAACATGAAAAGGAAAAACAACATATTCACAAGATACACCATATGTGATATGCAGAGGTGGGAAATCCAGGGCCCAATGAGTAAAAGTCCTGCCATATGTTTATTCCACCCATAAACTCAGTCAGCTGATTTCACTAATTAGTTCTCTCTCCTGTCTGAATTAGCAAATCCAGGTGATTGGAACAAAATACTGAGGACGACTTTTACTTTCTGAACCTGGACTTTACACCTCTGCATAGCAATGCCACATGTCAGCCAAGAGCAAAGAAATAAACCAGAACTTGACCTTATCGAAGCCAAAAAAATAGTAATTTCAGCCACAGTCTCAGATGAAATCAACTGAAGAGAAAAGAAGACATTAAATATGTGAAGATCTCAGCAGAGGAGGATTAAACAACTCCACAAACAGCATTACCAGCTTCACTTATTACTAACCAGACTGACTTTATTTCTGTCTACAAAAGTTTGATTGAGAATTAACAGAGGTTTAACTCTAACGTGTTTCATTTGAAGTCACCATATCAGTGATTAGTGTTTCCATTAGTTGGGCTCTTAACTCTTAATATACATATTGTGTTTTTTTGCCTGCTGTGACAGTGTGTTTGTTAAACACATTTGCAGCAGCAAAGAAAGCTAAAGTGAAATGAGATCAGGTGATGATGGTTACCTGTTGATGGATTTATAATCATCATGAACTGATTCACTGAGGTTTTTATAATATATGCTGAGAAATTTGTCATGAGACAGGAGGTAAGGGAAGGCTTTATTTATACTGGCTTCTTCTTGTGCTGATTGGATGATTACCTGAACATGCTCCTCCCGAACTTTGTTACATAAAACTTCATTTAATGCATTAACTATCAAAAAACGGAAAAAGACTGTATGATTTTATGTTTTAATTTATTAATATCATAATGATTACTGAGAAATACTGTGTTTCAGGTATCAGTGGAGTGGATGATCATGTGTTCATCAGTTCTGGCGAAAATGTGCGTCTGTCCTGTAATAATGCTCTTTCTGACTGCAAATCAACTGGATGGATCTACTCTAACAGATTCAGACGTTCAGGGACAGTTGAACTGATCACTGGAGGGATAAAGAATAAAGACACAGAGAGACATGAGAGACTGAGTCTGGAGTCTGACTGCTCTCTGAACATCAAGAACGTCACAGAAGAAGATTATGGATTATACAGCTGCCGACAATATGTGAATGACAGACAACCAGGAACTGATGCACTTGTTTATCTGCATATTCTTCATGGTAAGTTTATGATTATCTGGTCAATTTAAAAAGGGCAGATTCTCCCTTTAAACTCAGATGATGACTGAAGAGTCTGTGATTTGTGTCTTGTGTTCAGTTTCAGTGTCATCATCATCATCATCATCATCATCATCATCATCTTCATCTTCATCTTCATCTTCATCTTCATCCTCACAGACGGAGATCAGTCCAGGCCGCTCTGTGACTCTCTCCTGTCAGTTGTATTCATATACTGGATACTCCTGTGATGATTTGGCTCGTTTTGTGGGAATTGAGCTGTTGTGGGTGAATCAGGCTGGTGTTGATCTGAAGACAGACTCCAGATATCAGATATTATCATCATCATCAGATCAATATCACTGTAACATCACTCTGACTACAACACTCCTGAATGAAGATAACAACAGAGAGTGGAGATGTCAGCTTACTCACAGAGATCAACTCGAGACCTCAGTCAGATACACTGTCAAGTATTCAGGTGAGAAAACACTCTTTTCAGACAGATTTGTCAAAACTTTCACGCACTGGCTCTACTCTTTCTGATGGCTTCATACGTTTGGCAATTGTAAAATATTAGTGGTCAAAGTCATAAACTGCATTAAAATCCTTATAATCCCCAATATTGACCTCCTATGGGTCATACTAGGCTAAAATAGACTCCTCTGATTTATGCAATATTTCATGTATGACCCATGAGGGACGTCAATATTGGGAATTATAAGGATTTTATGCAGTTTGAGGAATTCTAAGGCTTAATAATGTCATTGATTCAGGAAAGCTGAAGGTTTATGGGAAGCAGCTCACTGTGTTTCACTCTCATATAAACCAGGAATAAATGATACAGTAACATCTCTCTTCTCAACTACTGCCACTGTAAGCTGTGATGATTGAACACAAACTGCATGTCATGATCAATATGAAAATATGATGTTAATGTCCTGATGCGTCTGAACATTCATCTTCTGCAGCTCCAGTCGCTTCAACAACACTGACTCCAGTCAGAAGCTCAAACTCTGAGAAGACATCAAGCCGAACTACAGCAGCAGCTTCTACACAAGGTTCATGATCACATGATCACTGTCACACATCATCAGTCTCTCGCTTCAGTGGTTTGCACTGGCTCTCACAGACTGCTTTATCATCACACATATTGGGCCCTATTTTAACGGTCTGAAACGCAAGTATCAAGCACGAAACGCAAGTAACTAAAATCTCTAAAATCTCGCAAATCTAAAATGGGTTGGTCTGAAGTAGCTTCATTATTCATAGGTGTGGTTTGGGCGTAACGTGAAATAAACCAATCAGAGCGACATCTCACATTCCCTTTAAGAGCAGGCGTGCTTGTTCTATATCGGAGTCCTATTATAACGGCGGATTTGCCAGGTGCGCACCAGGAGCGTTCACAGCCGAGGAGACCGACGTTCTCGTCAGGGCCGTAAAACACAGAGAAGTGACGTTGGGGATGGAGAAACACACCCAAATTAGCTTCGGTTAAACAGGCGTATGATAATTTGGGGAAATGTGTAAGCTAGATGTATGCTTTTATAATAAACTATCTATCTATCTATCTATCTATCTATCTATCTATCTATCTATCTATCTATCTATCTATCTATCGTAATATGATTTGCAAAAATGAAAACTGCTGCTTCTGTGTAGATGAGAGAATCAAAGTGTATGCGTGTTGTGCACACGCTACATTGATTATGGCCAAGCATGCACCCTTAAAAGAGCATATGAATAACATGCGCAACGCGCCACTGACTTTAAACTAGGTTTTTTTTGGTCAGTGGCGGAATTGTTTTCTAAACCTGCAAAATAGCGTTTGCTTTCAGGAACGTTTGCGCCGGAACACGCCTCCTCTTTTTGCTGAACCGCCCCGCAAGTGTATTTCCTAGTTTACCGGCGTGCGTCTGTGGAGGGAAAAGTCCGCTGTGTGCGGGTGCAAAATAGGAATGATACATGCGTCGGTGTACAAAGTCAATTGCGCTGGGTTCAAGATAGGGCCCATTATCATCAAAAAAAGCTCTTTAGTCAGATTTGTCAGTGAGTTTTGATAAATCAAATCAAATCAAATCAAATCAAGTATATTTGTATAGCGCTTTTCACAATACAGATTGTATCAAAGCAGCTTCACAGTATTAAATTAAAATAAAATAATACAACAAGGTTTGTTTCTAGTGGAATTTATTGATTGATAGAATAAAATTAAATATCCCCAAAATATCCCCAACTGAGCAAGCCAAAGGCAACAGTGGCAAGGAACCGAAAAAACTCCATCAAGTGACCTAATGGTGTCCTAAAACTCCATCAGGTGACCTAATGGAGAAAAAAAAAAACCTTGGGAGAACCCAGGCTCAGTCGGGGACCAGTTCTCCTCTGGCATTTATGAACTAGAGGCCGGATTGTAGTTTGAACTGTGAGATTAACAATATTATATGAATGCCTGGCCAAAAAGATGCGTCTTTAATCTAGTTTTAAACTGGGAGAGCGAGTCCGAGCAACGAACAGTATCAGGAAGACTATTCCAGAGTTTCGGAGCCAAATGTGAAAATGCTCTCCCTCCTTTGGTTGATCTGGATATCCTAGGTATGACCAAAAGCCTCGAATTTATTGATCTTAAAGAGCGCGATGGATTATAGGGTGATAGAAGATCCATTAAATAGACTGGAGCTAAGCCGTTTAGGGCTTTATAAGTCAGTAGCAATACCTTATAATTAATACGGAACTTTATAGGTAGCCAATGTAGTGATGATAAAATCAGTGTTATATGATCATATTTTCTTGATCTAGTAAGAACTCTAGCGGCTGCATTTTGGACTAACTGTAGCTTGTTTATTGAGGATGCAGGACAACCGGCTAATAAAGCATTACAGTAATCTAGTCTCGAGGTCATGAATGCATGAACTAACTTTTCTGCATCAGAAACTGATAGCATATTACGTAGCTTAGCAATGTTTCTAAGGTGGAAAAAGGCTGTTTTTGTAACATACGAAATATGATTTTCAAAAGACAGGTTACAATCGAGTATAACACCCAGGTCTTTTACTGTAGAGGATAAAGTAACCTGACATCCTACGATGTCAAAGTTGTATTGTGAGAGGTTCTGTGGGCGGTTTTTTGAACCGATAAGTATTACCTCTGTCTTGTCTGGATTTAATAAAAGAAAATTACGCGTCATCCAATCTTTTATATCTTTAACACACTCTGTCAATTTGGATAATTTAGCGTTTTCATCCGGCCGTGATGAAATATAGATTTGAGTGTCATCAGCATAACAATGGAAACTAATTCCATGTTTCCTTATAATATTTCCAAGTGGCATCATATATATTGAGAATAATAGAGGGCCTAACACAGATCCCTGCGGCACTCCATAGTTTACTGGAATTATGATCGATTTTTCTCCATTTAAATAGACAAAATGGTAGCGGTCAGATAAGTATGATCTAAACCAGCTTAATGCTTGTCCTTGAACACCAGTATAATTTTGTAGTCGATCTAAGAGTATTGTGTTATCTAAAGTAAATCATTTGTGATTTTAACGAGCGCAGTTTCAGTGCTATGATGCGGCCTGAATCCTGACTGAAACTTTTCATAGATATCATTTTCTTGCAAGAAAGAGCCCAGTTGAGTGGACACAACTTTTTCTAGTATTTTAGACATAAAAGGTAGATTTGAAATGGGTCTATAATTTGCTAGATTATTATGATCTAATTGTGGTTTCTTAATGAGAGGTTTTATAACTGCCAGTTTAAATGTTCTTGGAACATGACCTAAAGATAAGGACGAGTTAATAATATTGAGGAGAGGCTCTTCCACTACAGGTAACACTTCCTTCAGTAGTTTAGTTGGTATAGGATCTAATAAACATGTTGTTGTTTAAGATGAAGTGATAAGTTTATTTAACTCTTTTTGTTCTATAGTTGTAAAGCACTGTAATTGTTCTTGCGGGGTGATAATTGAGGCTGAATTATAAGGCGCGATTGAGGATTGAACGTTTACAATTGTGGTTCTGATGTTTTCTATTTTCTCAGTGAAGAAGTTAATGAAATCATTACTACTAAACTGTAACGGGATATTTTGTTCGGGTGACGTCTGTTTATTTGTTAGTCTAGCCACGGTGTTAAATAAAAACCTAGGATTGTTTTGGTTGTTTTCTATTAGTTTGCGGAGGTGCTCAGCCCTGGCCGCTTTTAGAGCCTTTTTATAACGTGACATACTGTCTTTCCAAGCAATTCTAAAAACCTCTAAATTAGTTTGTTTCCATTTACGCTCTAAATTACGGGTTTCTCTCTTTAGAACACGCGTAGTATTGTTGTACCATGGTGCTTTAATTTTCTCTCTGAACTTTTTTAATCTAATGGGTGCAACAATATCCAGTGTTCCAGAGAGAATGGTGCTCATAGTGCTAGTTAGTTCTTCTAATTCATCTGTTTGTTTGGGTTCAGGCAGCAGCTGAGACAGATTAGATAAGCAATTTGAGAAATTATCTATGGTGGATGGAAGGATTGTTCTGCCTGGTCGATAACGCGGCGCCGCATGACATATTACAGCAGTACGTAATATGCAAGTTACCAAGTAATGGTCAGTGACATCATCACTTTGTGGAATGATATCTATATCGGTTGGATCGGTTCCATATGATATAATTAAATCGAGTGTGTGATTAAGACGATGAGTTGGTCCGGTGACGTTTTGCTTGACCCCAAAGGAATTTAATAAATCTATAAACGCAGCCCCTAACGCATCATTTGAATTATCTACGTGTATGTTAAAATCTCCAACAATTAATGCTTTATCTACATTGACCAATAGATCTGAGAGAAAATCTGCAAACTCTTTTAGGAAATCAGCGTAAGGCCCAGGCGGTCTATATACAGTAGCCAAGGCTAGAGATAATATGGATTTTTTTCTAACATCTAAGAGCGTAACATTTAGTACAAGTACTTCAAACGAAATAAACTTATAACCAGTTTTCTGAGTAACATTGAGAATATCTCTATAGATTGTTGCAACACCGCCGCAATGTTCTACACTAGTATTTATATCATTTAAATTGGTGCAGGAGAGACTATGATTTGGACATTTTTGGTTACTAGTCATTTAATGGTATTTAACATTTTGGAGATGTTATCCGACAGAAGATCCACTCCGAATCTGCTTGGGTGTAAGCCATCGGCACGGAAAAGCCTAGGACGCTCCCAAAACAGATTCCAATTATTTACAAAGAGCAGTTTCTGCTCATTGCACCATGACATTAACCATTCATTTAGCGTGAATAGTCTACTAAACTTTTCATGTCCTAGTCGGTACGTGGGAAGTGGTCCTATGACACTATGATCGTTGTTTCAGGCGATGTGCTGCGTACCGTATCGATCAGATTCCTGAAGTCTTTCTTCAGAACCTCCGTCTGGCGCAGCCTGATGTCGTTCACTCCCGCGTGCAGGACCACAGTTCCGACACGCTCGTTATCGTTCAGAATCTCGGGTACGCGAGCAGCAATTTCAGAAACACGAGCACCAGGAAAGCAGTGACTATGCACCTTACTTTTACCTAACGTAGCGTGTATGTGCCGAACGATGGAATCGCCGATGATCACAGCATCGCGTTCGGTTTCGCGAAGAGGGGAGAAGCGGTTTTGTGTGGATAACTCGAAAACCGGGAGGGGCGGAGAGAGTCTTGGTCTAGACCTGACTCGCGTCTTCCGCTGCGGAACCATCCAGGCTTCGTGGTGGCGTGTTGGAGCCGGAGTGAACGAGACCATGGCTGATCGCGACCTCGGCGCTCGGGACCGATGCTGAGTAACGCACGGAGTAGACGAGGTCGGAGTCAGCGGGTTAATAACGTTAATCACTGATTTGTGTGCATCGGCGCGTGATGTTTCAAGAGCTAACCGCCGGTCTATCAGCTCGGCCTGTCTCACTAAAAGGTCGTGGATCTGTTTCTCAACAGCTTCCAGCTCAGACTGCAACGCGTGCAGCTCAAATGTATCTTCACCTGCACCAAGAGGTAGACTACTTACATCTGATATATTCGCCATGTTTGTTGAGTGTGGAGAAGACGCGTTCAGCCGTGATCCACGGACGTAACCTATAAGAGTATGCAGCGTTGGATCACTAATAGGCTTGAGACGCGTCTGCTCAACAGTCCGCGTTGTAACTATGAGGTTTGAGCAGTAGTGCTTCTCAGTGAGGAAAAGTAGAAAATGTTCGTTGTAAGTGAGTTTAAAGGGAAAAATCAAGAATTATAAATCAAATCGATAGAGCTCCAAAGACAACAACGCGTTCAGACGCGACGCATGCGCATTCGAATTGATACACAAGTGATACACATGACCGGTCTTGTACAGTCTGTTGTCTGATGCAAAATAATCATAATATACAGCTAGTGTAACTCACGCCATCCCATCATAAATTAATAAAATCATAGTGAGGATTTATTAAACAACTCATCCCATGTTAGTGTGAGCAGCTTTCAGCACTGATACTGTAGCTCTGGACTGCAGCAGTTTGTAAAATAAATGCCTTGATATTGTGTTCATGCTTTAAAATATTATATATTTCTATTTCCATTTTGTTTTTAACTGTTGTAACGTCAACTACAGCAACAGCACCGACTCCAGAAATCACAGCAAACTCTCTGAATCCAGGTGTGTATGAACATCATCCTCATTTGACCGACTCGTTGTTCGAGCAGCTGATCACAGATTTTGACTCAAGCCATGTTTAATTTGTAATCTACATCACTTTCTAATTCCATTCTCTTGTACATCACCAACAATCATAAACATGAAAACTAAAAAAAGTAACTGTCATTAAATGTCACACACATCATTCTCATCCAGACAATCCTAAACAATCATGTCACATTCATTTAGTGAACATATGAAGTACAGTCTGTTAGTGTACAGATGGCTTTTATTACATATTCATTTCTCTCTCTCTCTCAGTGATTGTGACTGTGACTGTGATTTTTGTTGCCGCTTCATTCGCTCTTCTTCTTCTGGCTCTTATTCTATGGGTGATTCGTAAAAAAAGAGCAGGTGATTCAGAAATTTTCAGATATTTTCAGTCAGATATTTCATAAATCAATGAGTTAACAAAAATAATGTTTCTATTCTACAGCACTAGATTCTTCTAGACTCTTTTAAAAACTGATTGTCATCTGCATTAGAGACTGTGTGTGTGTTTGATCATAAACTTTCCCGTGACATTATGTTTCAGGCAACAGAAGAGGGACTGGTGACTCTGTGGTAAGTATTGCAGGTTGATCCATGAGTTATTAATGCTCATAAGGACTGACCCTGAAATATGACACTCTTATTACTCAGATTATAAAATGTCAGGGTTCTCAGCAGACAGTTCTGTCAGTCTTGTCTTAGTTTAATCTGTCTTTGTCTGTGTTGTGTTTGAGCACATGGCTCTGTCTTTGTTTGTGTTGGCCAAGTGTTCCTCTTGTCCCGCCTCCTAGTGTCCAGTGACCATGCCCCTCTTTTTTAGTCGTTGACTGTGTTTACACTTGGCATTAACATGCAACCTGTTTCTGGATGTTGTCCACACACATTAAAAATTTAAACATTGAAAAGACAAGTGTAAATACACTTCTGATGGGAATGTTATCCGAATCAGCGTGTCCAGGTTCAGAGATAGTCGAGGACGCATTGTGATCGGATCTCAGTGTATGTAAGTACATTCACAGGTGGACGTCACACAACGTCTCGGACCCATACGTTTCTCTGTACCGTTTCCATTACGGCATCTATCCACATAATTAGCACTTGCAGCCTCTTCATCCTCCTCATTTTGCGAGATTTGTAAAATGTCCGCCGACTGAAAACAGGTTTTAAAAGAAAACCCATCACTTCAAGTCGACTTTGCACCGGAGCTATCTCTTTTTTTTTTCTTTTTTTTTTTCGCGGGAATAATTGGTTCAAAGTTTTGAAAACGGTTTCCGTGTAAACAACTAAAATGTGAATCTGGGAAGACGATGATGTCATGCACATGCATATAACGTGTTCAATCTATAGTGTTTCATCGCCATCTAACAGTGTTGTTCTTGTTGTGTGAGTCAAGTCAAGTCAATCATCCTGTCATGTTACAATAGGATCTGTCATCATAACATCATGTCTGTATAATAGATTTTCACAAAACATTTATGTGAAATTGCCAGGACACACGTTTTACACATATATTACCTGAACATCTGCAGAACCTGAGGAAAATATCATTGATGAATGGCATTTAATAGCTTGATTTTTCCATATTTCCATTGATTTTTAGGAGCAGACAGATGATGGGACTTATACTGAAGTCGTCTTCTCTCAACATGATAGTTTGTATTTTCCTCTCATATGCAGTTCTTCTTGATTTGTGTGATTAAATGCAGTTCTTCATGAATTGAGCTCAAACAACATGCTGTAATAATTGTGGGTTGAAACAACCGTGATGTTCATTCAGGTTCGCTGTGATGATAAAGTGACTTATGCTTCCATCAGAGGAGCAAAAGCTGGAGCTCAGGAGAACTGCAGTCAACTTTATGCCTCTGTGAACAAGAACAAATCAGTCAAATAATTATACAAAACCCACATGAGCAGAGGAATATCAATCTAATAAAGCTCAATCCTAATGGGTTCATTCATTGTTAATACTTTCAATGTCTTTTACATGTTAACAAACACATTGTAATGAATTGTTGTCTTTTGTCCTCTTTGTGTTCTGGCTTTGAGTTCTAGCGCTTCCAGAACTGTTTTAAAAACCTTTGGTCTAGATTTAATTTAGCAATGTGGAACTAGTGTGACTACGTATTTTCAGGAGTATTTTCAGAGCGGTGAACTCACTGTTGAGGTTTGGGAACATGTTTCTGCTGAGTGTGAGAACTCTGTTAGTTTAACCACACATGTTATTAGAGAAACGTGTGGTTAATGAAGAAAGAAAGAAGAGGAACTGACATCTTAACCCACACAGAACTGATCATCTCTGAACCCAGTTTGGACTGAACCTGCTAAAACAAAAATAACTTATTTAATGGATAAATACAAGTATTTGTCTGGTATCTTTTATTGAATGCTGAATAAGATAAAACATTGTAAACTGTACTTCTTATTTAGTCCCATAAGTACATACAAACATGTATTTGTACATAATGGAATTAATAACCATATATTGCAATATTCATAATTGAATATTGGGGAATACATAAAGGATCTGCAATATATGGAAGTTCATTTTCTCTTGTTTTGTCTTATTCACCTACAAAAGGAACCAGACAAATATATCCATTAAATAAGTTATTTTTTGTTTTACCAGGTTAGTCCAAACTGGGTTCAGAGATGATCAGTTCTGTGTGGGTTAAGATTTCAGTTCCTCTTCTTTCTTTATTCTTTAACCACACGTTTCTCTAATAAATGAATAAACTCTTCCAAACCTCAAAAGTGAGTTCATCGCTCTGAAAATACTCCTGAAAATATGTAGTCACATTAGTTCCACATTTCTAAATTAAAACTTTACCAAAGGTTATTAAAACAGTTCTGAAAGCACTAGAACAAAAGACAACAATTAGGCAGAAACACATGTGTGTTAGTTTGACCATACTGGTTTTAGACATTGAGAATTGAGAAAGCCATAGTTCTATTTGCATATTTAGAAAAACTATTTTTTTTACATTGACAATGCATAACTTTAAGTTGCATAGCTCATTTTACACACGTGGGAAAATAAACACACAGTTACTCACAATGTCTGCCCAACTAATTATTTTAGGCCTTGGCATAACTAGATTTTTTTTTTTTTAATTTACATGACTTTTCCAGATCTTGTATATCAAGGTTTCCAGGATTGTTTCCAAAACAATTTAAAAAATTGCTGAATTTTTTGTTGTTTTAGCTTATTTTAATGTTAGGTTTTTTTTTTTCATCGTACATAACATTTTGTACTGTTTGTACAACGTCTGTGCTTTTGTAATTTGGAAGCCCAAAGAACCACTGAAATAGACATTGAAATGTAAAATATCTATTGACAGCATCCAAACTGCACAAAATCTTATGTATGAAAACATATCAGACATACAAATGTATATGAATCATCCAAGGTTCACAGAAAAATTTAAATAATGGAATTAATACATTTATGTTAAAGGAAGGTTATTCTTTACATTTTTGTTAAAGTTGAATGGCCGTATTCTGTTGTTTAATATGATTAATGGTGGTAAAAAAGACTGAGGCTGAAATGTACAGTAAGTAACATAAGCAAAGCTTCTGTCTACTGCTTTTGGGTCACTGCGAGTTGTTTTGATCACATAGATTATATAATTATATATATATAGGCCTACAGTTTATTTTGAGCTTTTATTCTGTTTTTGTTTTTTCTAACCCTATGGACCAAAAGAAACTTTTTTTTTTCTTTTTTTTTTTTTTTTTACAAAGATCCCATTTTTCTTGTGCATTTTCACAGTTAAATTATTAACTCCCTACTAGGCTATCTATTGATAAAGTTTTCAAACACACTGTTCACAGAAAGAATTGAAATAGAAACAGAGCGCATTTAGGCCAACCGTCTCCATTGGCTTTGTATTGCCTGAAGCTTTGACGGTAACCAACGACTTCCATAGTATTTTTCTCCTACTATGGAAGTCAATAGCCACCGTCAACTACCGTTTAATTTCCGACATTCTTCAAAATATTATTGTTTGTGTTCAACAGAAGAAATAAATTCATACAGGTTTTGAACAACTTGAGGGAGAGGAAATAATGACAATTTTCATTTTTGGGTGAACTTTCCCTTTAAAAGCTGTTTATAACTGTAAAACTGAACATGCAGTGGTGTAAAATACAATGGTTTTAATAGTTTATAATTGATGAATAAAAAATATTTTTGACAAGAACATTGTTTGGATTGTCTTTTGTTTTGCAGTTATTCTGAAGTTGCATTATAATATTATTACCTATAGATGTATATACTGTAATAACTACATATTATATAATTATAATATTATCATTATTAGTAATTATTTTTAAAATTATAATAAAATTAAGCAGCAATGTATCAATATATATATTGCAGTACAATACTGTATAATTAATTACAGCAGAAGCAGACCAAATTGCAGTAAAAGTACAGTACTGTACAAGTACAAGTACTGTTTTGTAGTTTACAGAACTGATCTTGTGTACTGTAAAGTGAATTACAGTGTAGTTACTGTAAATTGAAATACAGTAATTTGAAAATTTAAATTTCAGTAATGTATTATAAAAATACAAGAAAATCGATAACAGTGTGGTTTAGACCGACTCTGAAGTAGGAGTAAATTAGTTCCTCCAAAAGGAGTTCCTAGAAATAAAATCATTCCTACTAGTTCCTGCACTGCGAACACGGTTGAAAGCCCCTAATGATTCTGCCAGCTCTTTACTCACTATGGATGAGTACAGTTCTTGGAGAGTGGGAAGGGTGTACCAGTGATTCGCTCAGCAGACTATCCGAGATCTGATAGCTGAGCTGAACCAGACAGTTCTAGAAGTGCAGAGGATTCAGAGACTGCAGAGTATACTTGTATCAGCAGCTCCTGTGACAGGTTGAACTTCTTCAGCTGGTGAAGGAAGTACATTGCTTCCTGGAGTCTATGTGATTGTCCCACTTCAGGTCCTGAGAGATGGTAGTGCCCAGAACACTGCGGTCATGCCCAGTCATTTATGGATTTGGCCTTTTCAGTGTTGGCTCCATTGTCTGTAGTTTTGACAATAGAGTCTATGTGGAACTCCTCCTTCAGGTCCTGAGAGATGGTGCTGAAAGACTCTTGCTGTTCATGATGGTGAGTGGGAATGATGCTGAGGCGTTTCTCCTGAAGTCTACGATCATCTCCACTGTTTTAAGCATATTAAAGGGATAGTTCTCCCAACAGTGAAAATTAGCCCATGATTTACTCACCCTCAAATCATCCTAGGTGTGTATGATATTCTTCTTTCAGACAAACACAATCAGAGTTATATTTTAAAAAATGTCCTGGCTCTTCCAAGCTTTATAAACATATTATGCTATTTTTATGCTTTAGTAGAGTAAAAAAAAAAAAAAAAAAAAATACATACAGCACCTTTACACTCAGATCTTGAAGAATTTGCAGTCCTGTGGCTCCCTCTAGTGCACAACATTATTGGGTTATGAATTGCATTGATATATGTGGCTGATTTTTTTTAATGATTACACATTTTTTAATGATTACTTTTTACTGATATAATATACCAACATTACGCTCAAATTCATTAATTCATGGTACCTTATTTCATGCTTTAACAGTTGAATTATAAACTTGCTATTAACTCTAAACAATAAACTTTTTTGTGTGATCATGTTGATGTTTATAGATGTTTTGTCGTTTATTTGTACATTTATTTATTGCAGACAAAATATGTTTAGAACACAGGCATGAAAACATAATTTCAAAATCTCCTGTAGACATCACATGTATGTTAAAATAATGTATCAATTTAGGCTATAAGAACTATAAAAAATTGAATAAATAAAAACAGAAGAATAATCAATATTAACAATTAAAACGGAGCTAAAAGGTAGACTATAATGCAATTTAAGGAGACTTTATAATCGATGATAAAAATAAATAAATAATGAATAATAATAAAAACAAAAACATTCTTTTCATTAGTCAATTTGAAAGACTAAATTATGAAATTCCACACAAAAATGTTTTGTCGTTATGAACAGTATTTGGCGCGTTTTTACTGTTGGCGGCCGATGACGTCATCGCTCGCGGCGTCTCAGCCCTCATTGAGTTTCAGCGTCGTCTTCTGAGGTGAGGAGTACGGTGACCGGGAGGGGACATGTTCGGTTCACTTAGTTTTGTCGTGGCCACAACATATAAACTTGTGGGAACGTGATAATATGTTGTTGCCATAAGATATTTATGAGTGGGAACGTGATAATAAATCGTGGCCACGAGATCATTTTGTTGAGGTGGCATCATTATGTGGCCACGCAATCATATGTTGAGGGAACAATATATTTTTCTCATGGCCACGACTTCATATTTTGAGAGAACAACATCTATTTCTCGTGGCCACGAGTTATGTTTAGGGAACCACACCAATGCTCTGTTTGTAGCAGTAAATGAAGAGATGTCTTATCGATCAAAAGTTCAGTATGGCGTACCACAAGGCTCAGTACTAGGACCACTGCTGTTCACCCTGTACATGCTACCATTAGGAGATATCATTAGGAAGCATGTTTTGAGCCTTAAGGGAGCTGATAGTAGATTCCGCTGTCACGAGACGCTCAAAGTTTTCACCTGCAATGGTTTCTGTTGGTGTCAGTCGACTCTGAAAGGAGTTTACAGTCTTGTGTAACGCATCCACCAAGGTTTGGAGTGGTTTTACAGAGTTTAGTATCAGGGCAGCCATGTCCTCCTTGAGAACTTCCCGTTGTTTAGCTAGTTCAGCAATAAGTTGTGTCATGGACAGAGAGTCGTCCATGTTTCCCTCCGAATTTTGGTTTTCATCTTGAGACGACGCAGTTACCATGCTCGCTAGTTTGCTAGCTACGCTAGCCTTTTCGACTGCGACGCTGTACTTCTCTGTTTAGGATTAACATTACTCATTGTGCACCGTTTAGTTTGTAAACTCTTCCTTAGTTGTTTAATCAGTGAAATTCACTGCAAAAAGTGTGTATGAAAAGGAAAAAATCGGGAGACCGTCCGTTCTGCTGTGTTCGCCTTCTTCGCCACACCGGAAGTCAGGAATCTGTTTTTAATGGTCAAACACTCAGAATAAAGTGAGATGTTCTGCTGATGATCCTGAATGGCTTGTTGAATGAGTGTTGATAGTCTGAGGCTCATCGATATTAACAGATCTGCTGAAAACACTTTATTTTGTAAGTCTTGGAGGTTTCGGTGCTATTGCGGTGCAAAAAGAACAAAAAGCAGTTGAAGGAGAATGAGCAGAATTTAGTTATTTATCTGACTCCATTAAAATTATTGCTAATCTTTAACCTCTTACTTAATACTACTAAACTAAAGTTACTAAATGACTAAAACATAGGATTTAACCAGAATAATGTAAGTTATAATTACTTAAGCTTTTAACATTATCATTAATAAAAGGGAAGATTCTCAAAGCCTTTAAAGCAAGCTAAGTTGTTTATTTCTGCATGTTTAAATATACAGACAGTAGAATGGGACAACATACTGTATAGAAATTTTTTCCTTTTCTTCTTATACCCTGAGCAAGGGATTGATAAACATGAGTGCAATATCAATACCAAAACCTAAAGACCATAAACCTGAAGGCAAATGGCTGGTGATCAAGAGAATAACTACATTAACATAATCTCCTCAGTGTATGTTTCAGCAGCTGTGCCTAGACTATACATTACGATACTTTAATATCTCTATTAAGTTAAACACAATTCTGTTCAGTTTATAAGCTGTCAGATGAGACCAAACATGTTAGGACACATCAATAGTATGTTGTGGGAAGAAGCATGTTTGTCCTGTGAAACAAATTGCACACATGTGTGTTAGAGGTGTGAGAGACACAACAGTCCTCAATCTGCATAATGACGATTCCCTCGCATCAGATTCACAGCATTAGCATACTGTGATGATGAGGCCATTGACCCTCATTTAATTCACATGAATACTTTTAAAGTGACAACTGCTGTACTAGGGCAGTAAATGGGCTACTTATACCCATATTTCACGTCAAAAGTTCCTGTTTTCACCTCATTTATTATGCTGATGCCTTCAGATCTCCTGTAAATTGCCACTTAAAGCTCATTTCATTGCCGTCAACAGGCTGAGGTATTTATTTATTAAAGGGTTAGTTCACCCAAAAATCAAAACACTGTCATTAATTACTCTTCCTAATGTTGTTCCAACCCCTTAAGACTTTCGTTCATCTTCGGAACACAAATTAAGATATTTTTGATTAAAGGGGTGGTTGAATATGATTTCACTTTTCTAACTTTAGTTAGTGTGTAATGTTGCTGTTTGAGCATAAACAACATCTGCAAAGTTACAACGCTCAAAGTTCAAAGCAAAGGGAGATGTTTATGAAATATCATTCAATGAATGTGTTCAGGCACAACACTGCTAATAGAAGATAGTTAACTCCACATCAGCAACATAAATTCATCAGCTGACCATTCAGAGACGTCCTGTTGCATTCTACATGTTGTCACTTCTTCTTGAGTCTCTCCATCTTTGTCTGACTCCATTTAAACATAAAAGGCAGAACTGTTTCTGTCATTTTAGTGTGTACTCCTCCATAGGCTTCTATTGTAATTGAAACTTGCTGGCCCAGAAAGTTCATAAAGACATCGTTAAAATATTCAAAGTGACTACAGTGGCTCAACCATAAGTTTATTGAGTGACGAGAATACTTTTTGTGCGCAAAAAAATAAAAATAGTTGTGTATTAGCATCAGTTACTTTAGAGACAAACTTAAATAAATGCTTATATGTTATATTAAGTATAAAAACAAACTCAGTAACTGATATATTTTTATTTTGGGCAGATCAGCTCCTCCCACTAAAATTTACTATAATTGAAGCCCCTCCCACAGCAATCACATCATCAGTGAAGCTCCTCCCACAGCAATTGTCCAATAAATGCTGTAAATTCCCATCAGCTGCAAGTGAAGATGAGCATCAGAGCATCAGGAAGAGCTGAAATCTGCAAAGACTGAGTTTATTCGCTCACCCGCACCACGAAACATAATAAACAGAGTTCCAGCCAATAACCGACAATAAGTATTGGAGGGTCTGGGGGGTTAGTGCGCGTACACATGAAGGGGGTGTGGAGGAGAGAGAAGCATGAAGAGGGAACTTTGAATTATGGCCGACACACGACCAAAGACTAAGAGACGACGTTCCGATGAACAAATTGCAAAGAAGAGGGACAAGGATAAGGAACGTGCGAAGTCCCGAATTTACATCGGAAAAACCTTCGAAAGGTGGCGAGAACTCCGCCGGCAGAAGGGCTTTCAATCCGACATTCAGTTCCTCTGTTTTTGCAGAACAGGTAAATCCATTTTTCTTTCTAAACTGACGTTCATGTTCGCCAAACCAACACAAGGATGTAAATAGCTAGAACTATGCAGTCAGCATTAACTTTGGTGAAGAAAACAACATATATGTTTCTAGCAGCTAGCGATCAATCTCTATACATAGTTCCTACATGACGTCACAACATACGGGCATTTGCCGACCCCGCCGCCAATTCTGTGGGCATGTTGTGGGCAGAACATTAGAAGAAGAAGCTGGATCAATGGATGTTCAAATCGTGCCGGAGGTTCAGTTAAATTTGGATTTTACAGTATACCCATCATTAGACTTCATGAATGTGAGAAAACTAAGCTTTTGTCAAAACAACGACGGAGGTTATGGCTGGCGAGGATAAACAGGAAAGAAACTCCCTCAAAACACGCAAGAATTTGCTCAGAGCACTTTGTGTCAGGTGCACAATGTTGTGTTTTATTGCGAGTGTACACAAATATAAGTTAACACTTTGCAGTTTGAATGATGTCCTTTATGAACAAAATGACAAGGTATTAAAAACATACAAAAACAACATTGTTTCCACTGTTCGATCATGCCCGCGCCTCTCTCTCACTCACTCACACACAGACAGACAGACAGTGTTAGCGCATATACGGATCCACACCATTTATGACTGAAATTTTCGCATTGTACCTCTCTCTGTCTTGTGTTAATAGAGTCTCTTTATCATCTCTGTCACTTTGTCTCTTCATGATTTTCGTAACATTATAAACAGAAAGAAATATTCGAAATTTGCTTGTAAAACTTTGTAAACACAGCAGCTTATGCCATCAAAGATGGCGTCTCCGGGGAGGTCACGTGACATTAATTGGCCTGTGGGAACTATGTATTGTAAATGATCAACCAAATTCACAGTAGGGCGAAAATTTGTGTGAATGATTGTTTTCACCCATGGTTTGTAATGAATTTGAATGTTCATTTATAGGCTATTGACAACTTTGACTTAATTAGTTTACGATGCCGCCGTTGTTTATGCTCACTGGGAAACGCGAAGCTAACGTTATCATGCTATTATTGCGTCCTTGTATGGGAGTTATAGTTATAACCTCAGGTGGCGAAATGATTTTAAGATAATGTTTCTCTTTTTCTGCATTCTGTTCTGCAATATATAAAAACATTTATCTAACTTGGTGACATTACACATTGAATGAAGTATCAGTAAAACTTAACTTTGTTTGTAGTGACTACTTTGACTTTACTTTATGCCGGAAGGGAAGGGAGGAGGGAGGAGACGGGATGAGGAGGAGGGAGGGTCTAGCTAGCCTCCGTTTTGTTTGACATCAATTTGAACGTCAACAAGGAGTAACGTCTCCCGGCATCGCTTAGAGCACCTTTAAACTATGAAATGGGTAAAAATGTTAATGTTTGTTAGTCTTCAACAAATGGTCTGTAATGGGAGGTTTATACACTTTTATACTGTTTGTCAACATCAGGTCAAACTAAATATTCTAGCTATGTAACATTTATTTGCAACAATGTTGCCAATATTTTTGACATTTTTCAATATAGTTATCATTATAATTACATTAGCAATTAACAGAGTAAACAACAAACTTTAACAAGTAAATTAACTTTCCAGAATGGCTGACAGGGTTGTAAGCATAACTTAAGCAAAACTTGACTCATTTTAAAAACAGAGAATTTCTTAAAATTGTGACACAGGAAGTGACATCATCTGGGCTCTTTCTACTGCATGATGGGAGGACAAGAAAATAATCTCAATCCATTGTCTCTGTTTTTACACAAACTGTACAGTGTTGATCACATTCATCAACTCTGTTACCAAAGTTATTATAAGAAGAATTACCTCAATAAATATGGCACTTCTATTATTTATAAGAAATACAACCTTATCAGTAACTATAAAGAAAATCATGTCAGGAGTAACAGGGTTGAGTGACACATGTAGGACACAGTTAATGCTAATAAAAATTGCTAATTTAAAACTAGTTAAAGCTGCGGTCACTCTTGACTTTCAGTATGTGAAATTTCTATGGACACTGTAAACTTAAAAGGATAGTTGGACTGCCCGAGCTCTTCTGCCAAGCAGGTCTCGCTCCTCCGGCCACCTCCCGCTACCCCACCATCCGTGCATTGGACCCGCGCACCAGACCAGACCTCGAGATCGCCCAAAATGTCAGGGTCTCGGCTCCTATTTTCCACAGTTGCCAATCACTACGCCTACATTATTACATTATTTGACACTGACACGTACGTGCCAGCTTTGCAAGTCATGCATTCTGCTTCACAATGCTAAAACGCACATCAACCGATCACTTATTTAGCGATCATGTAAACACTACGTTCAGATTCACCAATCGGAATTAATTCAGTCCGATTGAAATAAAAGGCGTGCATGTAAACATAATGAATGGCGACCGCAGAAACTAAAAGCCGAATCCCAGATATCATGAAATCCGACGCCCGGAGCAGCCGCTGCAGCAGAGGAGTGAGACCCACCCGGCGGTCAGGAGGAAGAGCCCGGGCAGACTCATGGAGATAAAACAGCGTCTTTTCAGATTCGAGTCAACTAGTAACTTATTTGAATAATTTCTTCTGATACTGCCCTCTGTAACCGGTAGGCGTGGCTTGAGAGTGTCCTTGTAGGGCAGCGAAGCAAGTGCATTCTGGGAGTTGTTGTCTTTCATCCACATTTTCTGGCTTTTCTCAGTCTAGAAGGCACCAACTTCTAAAATAATTTCACATTTCTAATACATAAATGACCCAATTTAAATACACTGTTAGCAATTGATGTAATTTTTACAATAAAATTTACAACAACATATTGTATTCATGTTTTTATTGTAAATACAAATGCATGATGGGAAATTTATGGACAGTCCTGTAATTTTGTTGTAACTACACTGTAGAAGCATTATTTTACAGCCACCGCATAGCATTGTGGGATTGCTGCGATTTGAATTTTGAAATTGCGCGGTACTGCGGCGGCCAACGGCACCAGAATCAAACACTTTTGGAAGAAGCAGCTTTTGGAAGGAACACATCTCAGGTATGAAACGTTAACATGCAATCTATTTTTTATAAGTCTATGGATATATTAATTCCGGTCATATGAGTGGTGATTGTTTCGTTTGGTATATTTCAGTGACATTAGCTTCTGTGACGTTCGCCCCGACTCGACTCGCTCACTCCCGGTAAAACAACACCATGAACTGACCGCGGTGAAGTGGCGTCTTCTTACTCAACCCATACGGAAAAAAGTTACCACATGCAACTACAAGGTACGAGATATTCACAATTTTTCGCTTGGTATATTTCAGTAACATTAGCTAGAGTAATGTTAGATATAACGTTAGCTCAACTCGCCCCGCTCACTCCCTCCCGGGTAACGACGTTATAAACCTGAACTGACCGCGGTGAAGCGGCGTCTTCTTTAAGTTACTCAATCCATAAAGAAAATGGTAACGTTACCACATGCAGATACACGGCACAATTTTCAATGGAAAAACAAACATGGTGAGTAGAATCGAGTAGAGCTGAGCTTGTAACGTAGCCTAGAGTTAATGAAAAACCACCACAATGACGATAGCTCAAATAAGGTTAGCCCAGACTGTTAAAAATAAGCATTAACGTTAGCCCGATCAGTTAGCTCAGGTTATTATTGCATTGATTACACGTGCTACTGGACAGGCTGTCGTAACATTATTAGGGCTTTGCTGTCTTGTAATCAGGGGTCTTGAAGCCGTGGTTTGCACACAAGCATAAACGAAGTTTGTAACGGTAGATTTTACGGTCACTGAATAAACACAAGCAAATTTTAGTTGAAATATGGGCTTTAATTAAACAACAATGCTGGTATCTTTAATTATGTGAGTCAGCCATAACTGTGAGATAAGCTGAATATAGCATCTGGTATGCTCATATGTTATAACATTACTTTGTGCTTGGCAAACCAGGTTGGAAGAGCAGTCATGTAACTGTCTGTATCTAAAATAAACTGCGCGTGTGCAACTAAATCCAACCAGCATCGTCATAAAGTTGTTTTTTTTTTCCCGGAGCCTGGGTTCTGTTGAAAAGCTTTCAATGCTCTCTTTGTCTTCAGAAAAGGCAGCAAATTATCAGTAGTATTAAAATTAAGTTAACCATTTTGTTTGTCTCAAATTACATGTGGCTGCCTGGCAGACTATATGGACTAAAATAATAATAGATTTTTAATTTGGCATTTGTGTAATTGGTAATACATTTGGTGATGTTTACGTTTTTTATTCCCTAGCCTAGCCCTCTGCCACAGCTGCTGATATCCAGAGAGAGAGAGACCTAGCCAGCACACCTTGCTTAATTGTGCAAGGTATATTCTTCCCTTATTTTATAGAGTAGTTCACTTTTAAATGAAAATTACCCCATGATTTACTCACCTTTTATTATCATATTGTGTTAATGCATTTCAGGAGAGACACTAATCGCAACAAGTGTTCATAGAAGGAACAGTTGTGATGGGGCCCAAAACAGTCTTTTGAATGGAGTGGCTGAAACCTTCGCTGCTTACTATGTGTTCAACATGAAGTATCCTAAAGACGCCTCAGGGACTTTATATAAAGGTATGTTTAAACTGTTTACACACTAATAAAGAAAATGAGGTAACACTTTACAGTATGGGTACATTAATTATCATGAATTCATGTATAAATTCATGCATGAATTACGCATTCATTCATGCATTAATATCTCATGAATCATCAGGAAATAACACAAGTTCAACGTTTTTCATTCATGACGTTTTTCATTCATGACAACACCTTAATAAAAAAATTAACTAAGATGAGTACATCATCATGAATTTTGATTTATTACGCATGATCGTGATGCTTTTCTTTGTTCACAGTTATGCGACCATTAGCACATTGTTCATCAGTGTTTCTAAGGACCAGTCACCACTTTAGTTGAGGGGCCACACACATGAAGTCATTGATCGATGATGCTTAGTTAATGATGACTACTGTATTTGAATGTCAACAGAATTTTTGTGCTCTGAGCAGCTGTGATTGCTCTATTTTGGGGTCTGTCCAACTACCTGCAGGCTTTGAAGAAGACATGAACTGTTGACATTCAAATACAGTAGTCATCATTAACTAAGCATCATCTATCAATGACTTCATGTGTGTGGCCCCTCAACTAAAGTGGTGACTGGTCCTTAGAAACACTGATGAACAGTGGCATAACTGTGAACAAAGAAAACATCATGATCATGCGTAATAAATCATAATTCATGATGATTTACCCATCTTAGTTAATGTTTTAATTAAGGTGTTCACTCATGAAGTCATGAATGAAAAACGTTGAACTCGTGTTAGTTCCCGATGATTCATGAGATATGAATGCATAATTCATGCATGAATTTATACATGAATTCATGATAATTCATGTCCCCTTACTGTAAAGTGAATCCATCATTCTCATATAACGTCCCGTGAATTATTACCTAACTACCAGTATTGTTAGGTTCTATGATATATTCTATGCAATGATGTCAATAGATAGGTTTCCATCCAATTAAAACATAACTTTTAAACGCATTCGTAAAAATTTGGCAAAAAAACCCTCTAATTGGAGAGCATTTCAATCAACTCTGTTATGCGAATTATAAATGGTCACGCACCTAGGAGTCGTGAACAGCTGTGGGATCAAAACGTAAGGTTGACAGGGCAACTTGAAACACCTGATATAATTGCAAAAAATGCAAATTTGTCAATCCACATAGAAGTTTTTGTTCACATTAGAATATTTTATGTGAATTTTAACCGTTTCCAGTCAGGATTTCTTTTTCAAATGGTTAAAATGTGCATTAAAAAGATGGATGGAGACCCAGCTATTGCTGTTAAGTGTCTGTTCTATAGTAGAGTTGGTTTTCCCCTGCAGGACATAATTTGTGTAAACAGAAGAGACTGACGGACAACAGTTTAACATTACAACTTTCATTAATTCATTAAATTAAATTGTATGGTTAAAGTTGTTAATGTTAAATAAATACATCAAAGTCATTTTATTTTATGAGCAAGTAGGTTACTTATGTTTTTTATACAGTATTTGTCATTATTTAACAGATATGAAAACTTTAACTTTTTTCCTCTCTCTCGGTTTTCAGAGCTTTTTGTGGAATCCACTCCCAGATGGGCAGTAAAGCCGAGAAGAGACACAGGCTCAACGCACCTGTTTGCACCCTCCTAAGAAAACTGGACTTTGAGTTGATGGGATAGTAACATGAACAACTTCCCCTATGCAGTTCAAGTCTGGCTGGACACCTTTGTTCCATATCATCGTGTTCCCCCTGATGATAGGCTGCCTGGACGTCTGGAAGTGAGCTTCTTCATTAAAGGGATACTCCACTTTTTTTGGAAATAGGCTCATTTTACAACTCCCCCAGAGTTAAACAGTTGAGTTTTACCGTTTTCGAATCCATTCAGCCGATCTCCGGGTCTTTAGAAGAATGTCAGAGTTTTTGGTCCCATTGACGGTAAAACTCTACTGTTTAACTCTGGGGGAGTTGTAAAATGAGCCTATTTCCAAAAAAAGTGGAGTATCTCTTTAAAAGTAAAATTTGGTTTTATGTGTGATAAAGTGGATATTTTTGTAATATGTATTTTTGCACAGTTTGTTAATTAAAAAAAAAGAAAATATACCATTGTTGTGTTTTTAATTGGCCAATATGGAAAATGACAGCTTTTTACTTGTAATATTTATACTTGTAATGTTTTACAGTATATTGATTTGTCCTGTGAAATTACAGGAAATTCCTGGCTACTGAGTTGCCGTAAATATAACATTTTGCTGTAATATTTACAGTATTCTATCCTGTGAAATTACAGGAAATTCCTGGCAAATACCAGTAAATTTACATGATTATTGTAATTAATTACAGTAGGGATGTTGTATTAAGTATTACAATAACAGTCCTGTATACTGTTTACAGTAAATTTACGGCAACTATTAGCCAGGAATTTCCTGTAAAATTACAAGAACTTTCTAACAGTGTACACATTCATCGTTGTTATTCACTTGATCTTGTGTTTCTGGTGTCCCACATTCACATGCATATGAACGGAAGTCGGTGGAACAAAAGTCTAGTGTGACCGGCCCTCAGTAATTTAATTAAAAGTCTTAGGTAAAGTAAATTCAATATCTAAAAGTTGGTGTGGAAATATGGAAGTATTGTATATTTTAATTGTTTCATTGATCAAATGTAATTAATAGTTCTCACTACAGAAACATGGGATTTTTCTATATTGTTTTAAAAAATAAAAATTTCAAGATCGGTGTACCTCATACATGATAATATTATGTAGCAGTTGTCTTACATCATTTTTATGTCCTTTTGATGTACTGAAAATAAAAATTAAATTTTCTCTTTCATGTCAGACCTGATTGAAGAGAGCGAGGAGAGTGAAGAACTAAGTGAAGTGAAGGAGGAACATCATGTCAAACCTGGAGGAAAACCTTTGAGTCGCTCAAAGACTAAAAAGACATTTTTAAAGAAAAGAAGAGCCAACAAATCTTTCACCTGCACTCAGTGTGGAAAGAGTTTCACATGCAAACATAAACTTGAGTGTCACATGAGAGTTCATACTGGAGAGAAGCCGTTCACATGTGATCAGTGTGGGAAGGGTTTCACACAATCAGCACACCTTAAAGAACACATGAAGATCCACACTGGAGAGAAGCCGTTCACATGTGATCAGTGCGGCAAAACATTTATCTGTGCATCATCCCTGAAGAAACACCTGACAGTCCATACGAAGGAGAAGCCACATTCATGTTCTGTGTGTGGAAAGAGTTTTTCACGACTGCCATATTTACATAGACATCAGAAAAGTCATGGTGATGTGAGAGAGTACATGTGCTTTGAGTGTGAGAAGACTTTTACTACAGCAAACCATTTAAAAGTGCACCAGAGAATTCACACTGGAGAAAAACCTTACAAGTGTTCACACTGTGACAAGAGATTCAATGTGTCATCAAATCGGAAAACACATGAGAAGATCCACAGCAGAGAAAAGTTGCACACGTGTGATCAGTGCGGAAAGATTTTCTCTATTAAATGTCACCTGAAGCAACACATGAAGATCCATGTGTAACATGTGTAACCATCCAACACAGTCTGAGATCACGGTAAGTAGTTCATCTTTATGTGCTGAGAAACAATTCTGTGCAAGTTAGTTTCCCAACAGCCACGATGAGCGAGAGCACATTTTGTTGGTTGATTGGTTCACACATGATTTTCACATGCAGTTTGTCTGTTCAGACCAATGCAAAAAATAGCAGTAGATGCAAATTCACTCTCTCACTGTAGGTGGCGCTCCTGGAAAAGCAGGAATAAAGAACTATACGAAGCAGCGCAGCGCAACTTTCTGTTTCTGACACCGACTTGTTATGGAGAAGAATGTCAAACAGTGTTTTCATGTTTTCAAACAGCCGTTCAGAATTTGCTATGGGGATTATTAAGATACAGAGATGAGAGAGACGCTTCAAGATTATTTCTGTTAATCAAGTGTATATTGTTTTTTATGTGTACGCAAGAGTCTGCATACAGTGCATGTGATACAAAATCAATCAGTATAGAACGTGCGCCACCTGATTTAACGTTGCCACGCAGGTCGCACATTGAATTGCATTGTTTTGCAGTAATCAGTTGTTCCACAAGGTGGCAGCACTGGCCTGGGCTGTTTATTCCCAGTAAAAAAACCAAGTGGGTAATCCAGCATCCGGAAAGCGTACTTTCTATACTATAACTTTACATCTGAGGCGTTTAAAGACTCCATTTGTCCATTGTTTATTTCTAAAATATGTCGCACACTAGAGAAATTACCGTATAGACAGGAGGAGAAGCTCGCAGGCAATCGGGGGGACGTGGAGGCAAAATAATTAATCAGAATACTTACCAAAAGTGGTAACAGGTAACATGGACAGCTCCTACTCACTGAATATGAAATGAATAACATACTACCCTTATAAACCTCTCACATAATATCAGTGAGTTAAGCCACTATATGATGATTATATTCATTATATTATCATCAATCAGCTTACAGCATCTGATTATATTTTCTCTTGCTGTTCTCACCATAACAAACAGATACAGCTGCCAGAGAAAAACTAATGTTAAAAAGTCAAGAGCCTGACTAAAGCACACACCGATCGCCGTAATGGTAACATCAAACCAAACTATTACTTTCAAATAAGTAATCAACATCTAAACCTCTTCTTAATTATTTTCTGTAGATGTCTGACATAAATAAAGTCAGTCTGGTTAGTAATAAGTGAAGCTGGTAATGCTGTTTGTGGAGTTGTTTAATCAGATCTTGAGAGATTTAATGTATTTTATCTTCAGTTGATTTCATCCAAGGCAGTGGCTTGAAGTAGTTCTTGTGTTTCTCTTTCCTTCAGTGATTCTGCTTGTTAACAGCAGGTGTTCATCAATAATGCACAATCATTATTCAATCACTTAATTATCTCATTACCTCCAACACTGATTAAGTGTTACATTAAACAGCCTGTAGTGAGCACACTAAGCAGTGTTCATTTCATCTGGGCAAACCCATGTGGGGCCTACATGGAAACCGAGGACAAAACTGGCTGGGTCCCAGTTAGATAGCCCAGGTCAAACCCATTTGGGCCCCACATGGCTGTGCTGGCTGGGTCTTTAAATGCCAATCCCAATGCATCTTTTTCGATATCCACATGTATATTAAAATCACCAACTATTAGGACTTTATCTGCAGCCAGTACTAACTCTGATAGAAAGTTCGCAAATTCTTTGATAAAGTCTGTATGGTGCCCTGGTGGGCTGTATACTGTAGCCAGCACAAATCTCAAACGTGATTTATAGTTTACACTAGATCTTGTTATATTAAGCACCAACACTTATATCACACATATTACTATAAATACAGCAACACCTCCACCTTTGCCTTTCAGACGAGGTTCGTTTATAACCGTAATCTTGGGGGGTTGACTCATTTAAAGTAATGTAATTGTTTGGTTTTAGCCAGGTTTCTGTCAAACACAGCACATCTAGGTTATGGTCTGTAATCATATCATTAACAATAAGTGCTTTTGAAGTAAGGGATTGAATATTCAGCAACCCAAGCTTTATCATTTGTTTATTTGTATTATATCTGTTTTTTATTTGTTGAACATCAATTAAATTTTTACCGTTAGATGGGTTTGGAATTTTTTTGTATTTCCTAATTCAGGGAACAGACACAGTCTCTATATGATAATATCTAGGTGAAAGATTCTCTATGTGATGGGATTTATCTAACCTCGGTGAGGTGAGACAGCTAGCAGACGGTCGGTTTTACCAGTCTGTCTGCTTCCTGACCTGAGGGAGGGATGAATACCATCTCTTTTCAACAGATTAGGTCTGCCCCAAAAACTTTTCCAATTGTCTATGAATTCTATATTATTTTGCAGACACCACTTAGACAGACAGCCATTGAGTGAACACAATCTACTAACTATCTCATCACTCCTGCGAACAGGAATAATAACACACCCACTGAGAATCCTGTTGAATGTGACCTAGTTATTAGCGATTATATTACACGGAACGTGAAAATAGAGACACCAGCCAACATAGTCACATGTTTGCCGGGAGCCAGAGCGCGTGACATCAAAGCAAATTTAAAAGTGCTGGCTAATGCTAATCGTAAATTCTCTAAGATTATTATTCATGTCGGCACTAATGATGTTTGACTCCGCCAGTCAGAGATCACTAAAATTGACATTAAAGAGGTGTGTGAACTCGCAAGTATGATGTCAGGCACTGTAATTTGCTCTGGCCCCCTTCCTGTTCTCAGGAGTGATGAGATAGTTAGTAGATTGTGTTCACTCAATGGCTGGCTGTCGCGGTGGTGTCCGCAAAATAATATAGAATTCATAGACAATAGGAAAAGTTTTTGGGGCAGACCTGACCTGCTGAAAAGAGATGGTATTCATCCCTCCTGGGATGGTGCTGCTCTTCTCTCTAGTAATATTGCACATAGTCTTAGAGCTCAAACATGAATTGGGGCTCAGGTCAGGAAGCAGACAGACTGGCTAAACCGACCGTCTGCTAGCGGCCTCACGTCACCAAGGTGAGATAAATCCCATCACATAGAGCCTCTTTCACCTAGAAATCATAACATAGAGACTCTTTCACCTAGATAGAGATTGTGTCTGGTCCTCGAATTAGGAAATACAAAATATTTCCAAACCCATCTAAGGGTAAAAATTTAATTTAATTGATGCTCTGTTTGTAGCAGTAAATGAAGAGATGTCTTATCAATCAAAAGTTCAGTATGGCGTACCACAAGGCTCGGTACTAGGACTGTTGCTGTTCACTCTGTACATGCTACCATTAGGAGATATCATTAGGAAGCATGTTTTGAGCCTTAACCCTCTGGGGTCTGAGGGGTTTTCTGGCCCTGGAGGTGTTCTGACATGCTCTGACATTTGTGCTTATTTCTGTTACTTGTGACATTTTCATGGCTAAAGTCTGATTACACTGTATTAAGCACAAACTCTGCTACAATAATTCACACTGGAGAAAAACCTTACAAGTGTTCACTCTGTGATAAGAGATTCAGTCAGTCATCAACTCTGAAAAAACATGTGATGATCCACAGCGGAGAAAAGCCGCACACGTGTGATCATTGCGGGATCAGTTTCGCTATTAAACGCAACCTGGATCAACACATTAAGATCCACACTGGAGAGAAACCTTACAATTGTTCACACTGTGACAAGAGATTCAGTCGATCATCATCTCTGAAAACACATGAAAGGATCCACAGCAGAGAGAAGCCGCACACGTGTGATCAGTGCGAGTTTCTCTTTTAAAGGTCACCTGAAGCGACACATGAAGATCCATGCAGTGGAGAAACCACTTAAAGTCCCACTCCGATCATATTTTGAGCTATTTTTAAACATTCTCAGTGGTCTTTAAATGATGATTATGCCGTTTTTAGCCAAAATCACAAAACCTGTGCCGTTTTCTGGGACTTTTCTTCAGCAGAGCGGCAGTAGCTCATTAGCAATTCGCCTCTGCGTTGTGGGCGGAGCCGTTGGCACGGGGACGACCCTCCCCCTCGTTCACACCGCCGCCGACTTGAGCTTCCGAGAAAACGGAGGAGAAGCTGATCATCGCCGTTGCTGGGTTTCCTATCATTATCGGATTAATTGCAGTTTAACCATCAGAGTGAAAGTTTATCATTTGCATGTGTTTTTAAGTCCTGCCAGTTTAACAGGGTGCGCTTGACAGGGCATATAAGAACGCAGAGAGATAGCAGAGAGAGAGAGAGCCTCGGCCGCGCGCGCGCACTCACTATTAATAATAATAAATAATAATGTGACCAAAACGGTTATACAAATGCTGTCATTATAAAAGGTTTCTAGTGTCAATGTATTGCTTGTTTATTTTGTTTACTTTTCATGGTGTGACACTTCTCTTCTCCCATGGTCGAACATAGAATGCTGCTACGTCAGAGCGGCCAAAGTGTCAACAAGCTTCCTCGTACTTTTTGACAAGCGTCCTTGACAGGGCGGCCAGAGCTTCTTTGCCGCTCAAGTCGGCGGCGGTGTGAACGTACAGTTAGCATTGCAACCCGCTACCGCACATAGGTGTTGATCCGCCATCGTCTTCTCTACTCCTCAGAACCTGAGCCGCGCGGGCGGGGGCGGAGGGGAGTATGAGCTTGTGGCACCGCCCAGTGGAGTTACTACGTCACAACTCCAGTCTATTTTAGCTGGCATTTTAGCGTCTGCTACTGATTCACAGCCATTTGAATGCAGAAATACTCAGAAATACAACTTTGAACTTATTTTTCTCAAGATATGTCCTCTAACATAAGAAAAATGCCACAAGAACATGTTAACACCTAGAAAAACATGATTTTCATCGGAGTGGGTCTTTAAACACAGTCTGAGATCACGGTAATAGTAATAATAATATTACATTTTATTTGGCGGACGCCTTTCTAGATACACAAGGACATCTTACATATTTCGGAGGACATAAAAGAAGGAAATACTTTAAAATACATTTAACTTCATAGAAATACATTTTACAAATGAGACAAATCTGAAAAATGTGCTAAGATGTCAGAGAGCAGTAAGTGAGCAGAGTTCTGAACAAGTTGGAGTCTATTTATAAGCTTAGAAGGGAGACCGGTGACTATGGGATGATTATAGTATCAAAAAGATTAACACGTGTAAGCACACTTATCAATGAACTTGATACATGTTGCAGAAATGTTTTATCCATGCCTTTCAACTTGTGTGTGCAAAATTCAAAATTGAATGAATGTGAAGCAATTTGTACAAATAGAGACATTTTTGTGAATACAAATGTTTTCCTTTGTATTAGTGTATCATAATTTGCACATACAACACAGAAGATGTGCATGTGTGGATCAGGTGACACGCGTGCATTCATTGACGTCTTTTCTGAGTCGATCTGATTTGATTCATTTGGATTTTGAGACTTTCTTTTCGCGTTTTTTAAGCATTTCATAACCCACACACAAACAACTACAAATGAATAGGTCTGGTGCTAATTATTAATGTGTGCACAACTACCCATCTATTTGACAAATTCACAAATGTGCGTCACTATATTTAAACTAATACAATACAACTTGTGTGTGCAAAATCCAAAACCACATGAATGTGCAGCATTTTATACAAATAGAGACATAGTTGTTAATACAAAACCTCGATTTTGTATTAATGTAGGCCAGAATTTGTGCATGCAACAAGTAAGATGTGTATTTGTGGATCAGGTGACACGCGTGCATTCATTGACTCGTTTCTGAGTCGATCCTATTTGATTCATTTGGATTTTGAGACTTTCATTTCGCAGGTTTCGCCTTGCATGATCCACACACAGCTGTCTGAGAAAACCTGCTACCACTAGATGCCAGTATTCTGCTAAAACAGACAACGGCAGCGTAATCAAGCGTTCTTCCCCATTTAAGACGCTTGATGAGAGTGATATTGAAGCACCAAATTTAGTAGGCCTACACAATATAGGCCTACCTTATTAATAAAGCATACTTTATAGAGGCAAACAGATTATGAACAACACCCATAGAAAACCATTATAAAACGCTTAACGTGCAATCGCGCGTTGCATGTTCAATAAGGTGTGTATAGGCTACTGAGTTTAAAATATCACCGTCTTACTGCATTGACGTCTAGCTTTTTCTTTATAATATGCGGGAGGAAAACTATAGAGCCTATACAGACAAGAGCCTATGAATGCGACGCGCGGCGTTTCATGTTAATGGCATTTTCCTTCCTGTTAAAAAAAACTCTAAAAAAAAATTTCGCAGTTGCGTTCATATTATATGCTTATTTTTATCTGACTACACGTAATATACATAGTATACAAGCTTTGGAATTTGAAAATGTCTGTTTTTAAATGTTAAAGACGATTTTCACAGTACATTTGTTTTCCCTTGACCCTAAAGCCATTGTTGAAGGCTATAGTCTTACTATAGCACGATTAGTTTTATATGCAACCATTGTATATCGACATGAAATATTAATTGAAAATCAACTGGCGTGTGTATAGCTGCATATTTATACATGAGAATGCTTGACGCGCTAATCACAGCTCTTGATGCACAAGGGAACGTCTGCCAATTCCACTGCGTTAAAACATAGAATTTGTTTTCATTCAAATTACTTTTCAAATTCCAAAGCTCGTAGAAGGTTCCTGTAAGACTGACTTACAAGTAAAATTTGGACAATACTTCCCTTCATTTTTAAATTGCTATTTTTAAATCTAAATTGAAAACTTATTTTTATTCCCTGGCATTTTAATTATCTCCTGATGCTGTTTCTGCCTGTTCTGTTTGGTTGTTTCTATGTTTTATTCTATTTGTTTTTACTTTGTTCAGCACTTTGGATAGCCCTGCTATGTTTAAATGTGCTTTATAAATAAAATTTACTTAATTACTTTCTTACTTTACTTCATGTATGTAGCCTGTATTCTGCAGAAAAATACTGTAATTCACTAAAAGTGTTTTTTCATGTTCAATATGGTTGTAGTATGTTCCTAGTGACTAGACTGGCTTACTACAGGTGAAATTGTCCAAATACTTGCCTATTTACAGTAAACTATTTTTTAAACAAAAATTAGGCCTACTGTAATTAACCAAACAGGTTTTTGGTGACTTACTACAGGTGAATAATGCAACATTTCACCTGACTATCACTAGGAACGTACTACAACCTTTGGAACATGAATAGAAAAACAATTTACAGTAGGCTAATTAAAAAAATCGTACTGTTCAATCGGGATATTGGCTGGACATACAGTAGGCTAAGTCAGTCTGCCCACTAGGCATTTACTATAACCTTAGAAGTATTCATTTGAATGAATGACTGGACGTTTATATTTTTTTGACTGTGAGTGGAATTTGCAGATGGTCCCTTTAGAAAATGCGGCGAATATCAAACCCAGAGCCACTCTCTCTATGGTTTGATATCTCTATATGGCTCTGATCAAACCTAAAACTTGCTTCACTGCGCTCTCGGACCGGTTGCTCTCCCATACACACGCAAAGTTAAACGCAACTGCAGAATTTCATGTAAAGCTTTTTCTTTTTAACAGGCTCAGGAAGGAAAATGCCATTAACATGAAACGCCGCGCGTCGCGTTCATAGGCTCTTGTCTGTAGGCTCTATAGTTTTCCTCCCATAGCGCATATTATAAAGAAAAAGCTTAACGTCAATGCAGTAAGACGGTGATATTTTAAACTCAGTAGCCAATACACCTTACTGAACATGCAACGCGCGATTGCACGTTAAGCGTTTTATAATGGTTTTCTATGGGTGTTGTTCGTAATCTGTTTGCCTCTATAAAGTATGCTTTATTAATAAGGTAGGCCTATATTGTGTACTAAATTTGGTGCTACAATATCACTCTCATCAAGCGTCTTAAATGGGGAAGAACGCTTGATTACGCTGCCGTTGTCTGTTTTAGCAGAATACTGGCATCTAGTGGTAGCAGGTTTTCTCAGACAGCTGTGTGTGGATCATGCAAGGCGAAACCTGCGAAATGAAAGTCTCAAAATCCAAATGAATCAAATAGGATCGACTCAGAAACGAGTCAATGAATGCACGCTTGTCACCAGAATGTGGTTTTCACAGGGATCCATTTTACTAAGAGATTCCACTTTTCCTCCTTTCTTCCCCTTAGCCCCTCCCTTTTCTCCCTCAGCGGTCCATTTTATTCACTATTGGCATGGGGTTGAAGTGCTCTAAGTTGGGACCCTCCAAGCTAATGAAGAACAAGCTCTTCAGCATTTCAACACTCAAGCTGTATAAATAAATACATTAATAAATACATCAAAAACATTTATAAAAATATAATTGGACATCAAAAAAACAAATCATTTATTAGAATATAATTGGACATCAATAAACCAAATCATTTATTAGAATATAATTGGACATCACAAAAATAAAACAAAACAACAAAAATTAAAAAAAATCTAAGAACTTTTTTGGTGCCTTCCTCTTTCGCTGGGCAAGGCAAAGTTTCAGTGACCTCCTTTCTGCATTTTTTTCTTTCTTTTGCCCTGGGAGCTAGTGGTTGGGCAGGGGCATCTCCATCAGGGGCATCCTCCTAATGTCATCGCTTCATGGCACTGAAGTCCCTCTCGACAATAAAAATTAAACAAAATCTAAGAACTTTTTTGGTGCCTTCCTCTTTCACTGGGCAAGGCAAAGTTTCAGTGATCTCCTTTCTGCATTGCTTCCACTGTGTTTTCCATCTGGGCAAGCAATACTGGGTAGATTTTCAACAAGACCCTGAGTGCCCTCTCCATGTGTGGGAGCCACCTTGTCCCTCCCAAGTTGGTCATCTTCCAGACCTTTTGGTTGAACACATCTGCCAGATCTTTCAACTCTCTCCATGCTTTTGGAGAGTGATGATACTGTTTATACAGCCCCTTCAGTATGTCCATCACCTGAATTAGAATTATAGGAGTATGATAATTATACAGATTGACTTAAGTAGCACATAACATGTTGGGTTTATGTAGAACATGATTTTCTCAGTTTACTATACAAAGGTTGCTGAAGGCTGGCTTTTTACTTCCTTGTTACTTGCCTTTCTCATTCTTTCTTGGTCTTTCATAGCGTCCATGGCAGCCAACTCCAGGCCATGGCTTAGGCACTGGATATTTATCAGGTGGGGAACTTCAGCACGAAGAAGTGTGGCAACACCCCCAATCCTCCCAACTATCACAGCAGCTCCATCAGTACCCAAGCCCACTACCTTATCCTTCCACTGGGATATGTCTGCCTTATCCAATGCTGTAGACCGAGAAATACTTGTTATTGATGTAACGTTACTCAACAAGTGAGAAAACAGCAAGCAACACAAACAGATTCAATAGCCAGGCTTACCATCGCTCATTGCAGCAAAATGACCAGGCGCTGTGGCGTGTTGGAGCTCCTCTACACCAATAAAGATGTTCTTTGGATGTCCACAGCTCAATATACAGTCAAAAAACCCTTCCAGGTCTCTGCCACTCACGTCAGTAGATGAGTCTGACAGAACACTTAAAAAAATTGCTGCTTTAATTTCTGCAACAGCTCTCCCACAGCTCTCTATAAATAGCATCAACAAACCTAAAAATAAACAAAAGAAAAGTTAGGACAACTACAATATTAGGGTTATTTAAGTTATTCATCTATTATCTCTATTCATCTATATTTTTATTCGGGGTCCAGGGCACTTGGAAAGTAAAAACAAATCACTATTTCTGCACCACTAACAAAGCTAAAAATAGTACAACACTTCAACGGTAGCATAATGAGGGTCCCTACATGTTAACTGAAGCATTGAGAACTTTGTAAGGGTACAGACAAAAGTTAGAAAATATTGTTTACAAAGACTGAAAACATACAGTATACATGTTATACATAGCTAGCTAATGTGGCTTGGTTGCTAGCTGTGACACCCAAACTCACTCATGACACAAGTCAAGCAGTCACACTTTGGATCTTTCATTTATGAGCAAAGTTACGGTGATATATTAGCTAGCTAGCTGAGTAACTTACCTTCGACATGCTACATCGGTGAGGTACTGAGAGCCAACGTCTTCGCCACTGATCGAGGGTTTTTGATTAGGGAGGACCTTTCAGCATACGGTGCAACCCTTCATATCCCACACTTCACAAAAGGCAAGAAACAGCTCTCTGGTCATGAAGTTGACACTTCAAGAAGGCTGTCAAATGTGAGAATACACGTGGAAAGAGTCATTGGTCGATGGAAGAAATTCAAAATTTTAACATCTGTAATTCCACTTAGGTAGACATTCTGGATGATATGGTAATAGTGTGAGGGGCATTAACAAATCTTTGCAAAAGTGTAGTGCCTAAAAGACACTAACAAGCAAGCCAATCATTCATAATGTGAAAAAGCAGTAACCGAGATGGCACACACATGGTACATTTTCATTGTGTGTTAACTTTGGGATGGTTTTCTCTATGCATGATTTATTTTAATTGCTTTTGATTAACTTTGAATATTTAAATGAAATGAGAGCTGCATTGACATTTTACCGGACATTTTAAGTTCTAACATTGTTCTAACATTTCATGTTTCATAAGTATACTAAAAATATATTTTTTAAATATTTTTTTATACTCACACTTGTTTCTGTTCTCACTGTCACATTGCTGTAGTTGAACCCACTTGTCAGTCTTTGAATATTGTTTTACTATAGTCAATACAAGTCAGCTGTGTATGTAATGGTGTGACACCATTACACAAGACTGTATTTCGAGTATTGAATGTTTTTTGTTTTTTTTCTTTAACAATGAATTTAATTAAAATATTTAAGTTGTACACAAATCAATGTTTCAGTTTTTAGTGCCCATTTTGCCAAACAAGCAACATTTAGGGAGGGAATGTGATAAGTATATTGGACATTCTCTTACTATTAAGTATTTTGTTTTTAAAAATGTAATCTCTCAACCGAAATTCATAGATGTTAGGAATAACGTCATGTACTGCTTGTACAACCATACACTGTAGAGCAAATATACACAGATAAGATGACAACTAATCTAAAGTTGCAGATTTTAAAGGAACAACACATATATATATATATATATATATATATATATATATATATATATATATATATGGGCCATTCTACAGAATTGGTGCAAAGTCAGAGTTGGAAACATCTTGAAATGTTTTTTGTTTTTTCCCACAAATATTGCATGTATGCAAATTGTATAATATCCAAGGTACGCTTTTCTAGTAATTGTGCAGTTAATTCTCATATTGTATTTTCAGAAAATGCTGGAATATTTTCCTTCTCCCCAAATTTGTCACTACCGAAACACAATATTAAATAATTTATTAAGAAGGCTTATAATGATCTATTAAGATTTTGTTTACATCTACCTTATAAATATATATTTTTTTCTATTTTTTAAAAATGTTTTTAGAGGTTAAATCAATAAAGATTATAATTTTAATAATATTTTAAGTGTAATTTATGAGAATTGTTGTATTTTGAACCCAATCTTTCTTTGTAGAAGGCATAAAGTTTATCGTACTGATTTCAAAGTTTAGGATTCATTAGTTTGAATGTGCATTGAACCAAAAACTATCATAACATCTTAGTTGATAATTCAATATACTTTATTTTTGACAAAACATCCCATGTTACGGTAGTGACAGTATTGTGGTCACTACCAAAACATTACTGTCACTACCGTAACATGGGATGTTTTGTCAAAAATAAAGTATATTGAATTATAATATTGAATTATAACTGTTTCAGAACCACTTTGTTTTATTTTCACATTTTCAACATTTTGTTTATGAGTCATTCAGATAAATCTCCAGAACCACTGAACTGTGTATGTGTGTGTGTGTGTGTGTGTGTGTGTGTTCATAAAACATTAATTTCAGAATAATTTCAGAATAATGTGTGTGTGTGTGTGTGTGTGTGTGTGTGTGTGTGTGTGTGTGTGTGTGTGTCATTTTCTATAGTTACTGATTTTTGCTCGTTTTCTCCCTTTTCCCCCAGTGTGTATGTGCACTGGTGTCTGATCACCCTCACTGGAAGTGCTAGGTGGTGTGGAAGCCCTGCAAAATGTCTCCACCTCTTTTTGTCTTTTCACCATCATCCTGTGTCTTTTCTGTCTTTTCCTCCATGCTTTTCTGACATGTCTTTGCTCCCTGTCAGATAATTCACTGATACTCTTCAACTTTCCTTCTTCCCTTCGTTTCTTATTTCTTTCTCTTTCTTTCCTTAAGTATTCCTCATACTTCACTGGGTCTTCCCTCAACCTTTGTTTGTATTCTCTCTGTCTCTCTGTTGTAGTTTTTCTATTTTTTTAGGCATGTTGGTGTTTTATGTCATTCTCCCTGTCAAGTTAATCATAGAAATTAACATTACTGACAACAACCTTACACCTAAGCTAGTATCATGGACTGAAACATTAAGTAATTGTAACCTCATCACATTACAGAATTTTAACAGAATCTTGCATACTAAAACACTACTAAAACATACTACAGTAGTAATTATTTGCATAACTGTACTAAAATGTAGTTTATTCCTCCAAATAAAGGATTATGTGTTCCCTTTTGTCACTACCAAAACAATAATGTCACAAACTTCAAGACATGTTTCGGTTGTGACTGTTTTGGTAGTGACAATTTTAGATACTTTTGAGCCTAGCTCGAAGATGCTAATCAGCACATGGTTAGCAATCACTGGTCAGAACAGCTGAACACATATAACAACTAAATTTTATGGAATAACATCCAAAAACGTTTTCTCAATAGCAGAAAAAAATAGTTTGGTAGTGACATTCCTTAAAGTTACACACAGATTTTTAGACTTTAGAACACATTTTCCTTAAAATGATGGGATCAATCTACTCACCATATAGCACATGAGAGAGAGGGACACAGGAATATGTAAAAATGTAGGGGTGTGGTTAAAATCAGTCTCAGCCAATGGACTACAACATTCACTGTTTTGGTAGTGACATGAAAATGCAGGATAAGATAAAGATAAAGTTTCTCTTTTTTAGATAAAGTTTCATAATTTAAAAATAAAATCTAAAATAAATATTTTTTTAACTTCATTTTAATATATATATACGGCGTCTTAAAAAAAAAAAAATTATATATATATATATATATATATATTTTTTTTTTTTTTTTTTTTTTTTTTTTTTTTTTAACAAGAATGGAAAAATTTGCAAAATATTTTTCAATATCATTTTCACAAGTTGAAATTTAGGGGTTAGGGTTTGGGACAGCCACCTCCTAATTGAAAGTAGCCCATAAATTATGATTTTATATATATAAAGCTTACTGATATCTTAAATATTATTGTGGGTTTCAATAGATAATTGAAGGATCTTAGTAAACATCTAAGATTTTAATAATTAAATGCTTTTTTAATGTGTTTTTTGGATGAGGGACAGCAGTTTGCACCAATTCTTTAGAATGGCCCATATATATATATATATATATATATATATATATATATATATATATATATATATATATATATATATATATATATATATATAATAAAGGGAACACTTAAACAACACAATGTAACTCCAAGTTAATCACACTGCTGTGAAATCAAACTGTCCACTTAGGAAGCAACACTGATTGACAATCAATTTCACATGCTGTTGTGCAAATGGAATATACAACAGGTGGAAATTATAGGCAATTAGCAAGACACCCACAATAAAGGAGTGGTTCTGCAGGTGGTGACCACTGACCACTGACCACTTTTCAGTTCCTATGCTTCCTGGCTGATGTTTTGGTCACTTTTGAATGCTGGCGGTGCTTTCACTCTATTGGTAGCATGAGACGGAGTCTACAACCCACACAAGTGGCTCAGGTAGTGCAGCTCATCTAGGATGGCACATCAATGCAAGCTGTGGCAAGGAGATTTGCTGTGTCTGTCAGCGTAGTGTCTAGAGCATGGAGGCGCTACCAGGAGACAGGCCAGTACATCAGGAGATGTGGAGGAGGCCGTAGGAGGGCAACAACCCAGCAGCAGGACCGCTACCTCTGCCTTTGTGCAAGGAGGAGCAGGAGGAGCACTGCCAGAGCCCTGCAAAATGACCTCCAGCAGGCCACAAATGTGCATGTGTCTGCTCAAACGGTCAGAAACAGACTCCATGAGGGTGGTATGAGGGCCTGACGTCCACAGGTGGGGGTTGTGCTTACAGCCCAACACCGTGCAGGACGTTTGGCATTTGCCAGAGAACACCAAGATTGGCAAATTCGCCAATGGCGCCCTGTGCTCTTCACAGATTAAAGCAGGTTCACACTGAGCATATGTGACAGACGTGACAGAGTCTGGAGACGCCGTGGAGAACGTTCTGCTGCCTGCAACATCTGTTTTTTGTTTTTTCTTAATTCTATTTATTTGTATTTATTTAACTACTGGCCTGCAAAAGGAAATAAGTTAACAACAGCCATTACATACAGATGAATAAATTAGGCTTTATTTAAATTCTGTGAACAAAATCCACCCGGTTTACACAAGCAACACTTAAAGGGTAACTAAACCCCTGGTCAGAGCCTGACTCCACCCACTGTCAATATTTGAAAAATGCTAGAAAAGTGGGCAGACCCCAGCGGAGATAGAGGGGACGAACCGTGAGCGGGAGGGCGTGCACCTGAGACCTGCTGTCAGACTCTAAAATGGAGTTTGCTCACAGGGTCGCAAGACGACGTAAAGTACATTCATCTGATGAGTTTTATCAGAGCCCGTCATTCTCAGGTTTTATCGAGTTGATGTCAATAGCGCGCGCTCTCTATATAGGCATATTCATATTTTGCCGCTATGTGAAAAAATCCAGCAAAATGCGCCGACGCGTTTGTCGACCCCAGAGGAATAACTTTAGCCTAACCATAAATTGTGATTAAAATATATATGATCACTCACATCAAGACGGCGCTGCGGTGGTGGAGTCCATGCAGGAGGAGCAGCGTGCGTTTGTCACTGCGTCGCTTTTCAGCGCGAGCTGTGTGGAGAAGCTCATTTCCACCTCTATTGCGTTGGAGAAGCAATCCCGCGAAAATGCAGGTTTCACACTCACGGTCTTCCAGGCCAAGTGCATGCAAACACTGGCGCCTATTTTCCAAGTCTGCTGGAAAGCTATGCAGTCCAGCAATCAGTGCTGTTGCAACCAGCATCACTGTACACAGATAAATCTACGCTAGCTCATACCAAGGGCGTGGTGAGCTTGTACCAGGGGCGTGGTAGAGCTGGAACCTGCTTACGTCACCTGCCACCTTTTACGTCACTTGCCACCGCAACATCCAATAGGAAAATTCAACTGCAGTAGCCACCGTTCAACCTTAAGAGGGCAGCACTCAGACGTTTTTACACCATATATTGTAAAATTAAAATACTTTATACCCAAATGTCAAAAAAGTTACTCGAATCAATGAACAGCACTAATAAAGCCTCATTCTTACAGATCATTAAATAAAAAAAGTTGGTTTAGTGTTTAGTTACCCTTTAATAATAAAACATAAAACAATAAAACATTTCCAACAGGCAGCATGCTTCAGTTTTTTTCTTTATCAACAGCAGAACAAAACTCATTATCAACAAGGTTTCCTTTCTCTTTTTTGTTTTTTGAGTCAATTAGTCCAGTCACCGAACCAACTTGGTGGTTTCTTGACTCGTTGTGGCCTACCCCTCATTTGGCCATTAACAGTCCCTGTTAATTCATGTTGCACCATGCTACCTTCACTCCAAGAAACATCTCCTCCCTCATGTTCCATTGTCGGCACACCAGTGTAATTTAAAGGGATAGTTCACCCAAAAATGTCTGTCAGTAATTACTCACCCTCATGTTGTTCCAACCCCGTAAGACTTCCGTTCATCTCCAGAACACAATTTTTTTATGAAATCTGAGAGCTGAATCACTCCTCCATAGGCTTCTAAGGGATCGAAACTTGCTGGCCCAGAAAAGTTTTTAAAGACATTGTTAAAATAGTCCAAGTGACTACAGTGGCTCAACCATAAGTTTATCAAGCGACGAGAATACGTTTTGTGCACAAAAAAACAAACAAAAATAACGACTTTATTCAACTATTCATTTTTCGAAGATGAACGGAAGTCTTACGGGGTTGGAACAACATGAGGGTGAGTAATTACTGACAGAATTTTAATTTTCAGGTGAACTAACCCTTTAAAGCAGGCACCCTGTCCATGCCGCTGGAGTTTTCAGGTTCCTCCACGAAAAGACTAGACAGGTCCAGGTCGAGTTCAGTTCCATCGGCTTCCAGGTTTGGTGTAGGAACTTCCTGAGGTTGCCAGCCTTCTGAGTCCTTAAACACCCAGCTGTTCTCCAAGGGTTGCTGTGAATGGTAAGGTTTGAACTTGTCATGGTGGACTTTTACTTTGGTCCTTGGGCTCTTCTGGATCCTGTACACTAAATTGTCCAGATGTCCGAGGATGAAGTAAGGACCATCGTAGTTGGGAAGAAATTTCCTGATCTTGTTTTTCACCCGTTTAGTTCCATTAACAAGGTACCACACTGCATTGCCAACCTTGTAGTGTGTCCTTGCCACTCTCTTATCGTACTGCTTTTTAGCATGCTCCACAGACTGGTCTAGTGCATCCCCTGCAAATTCATGTGCCAACTCCAGCCTTTCTCTCATCTGAGACACGTACTGCGGGGGTGTTTGAGCTTATGTATCTTTTGGGGGGATTCCTGCAACTAGATCAATGGGCTCAGTTAGCTCCCGCCAAAGACCTTTATGTTTGGGGTAAAGCCAGTTGAACTGTGCTTGGTTGTTCAATAAGCCATTACAACGTAAGGAACCATAAGATCCCACTCCGAATGACAACGCTCCAAGGTCGTAGCTAGGACTTTCTGAAGAGTGGCGTTGAATCGCCCGACCTGGCCGGAAAGGTGTTGTGCGGGTCTTTTCAATGTCTAAGAGTTCAAAGTAATTGCAAAAGTATGCAAACTAATTGGTGCTCCATAATGGCAGACCCATTCAGCAACCACTAGGATATAACAATTGAAATGTTCCATCTCATTCATGGGGCCCGTCAAATCAACATCAATCCTTTTCATGGGAACATCTACTCGTACGGTACCCATGGGCGACTGAGGCCTCTTTGACGGTCGAGCCTTGGATGCACAGCTGACACAGGTACAACACCAGAGTGAAACATCTTCTCGCATCTTGTACCAATAAGACCTTGTCTGCAGTCATGACAGCATCCGCTCTACACCAAAGTGTCCACCCACTGGCCCTTCATGCATCTACTGCATTGACATCTTTTCTGAACACGAATGATCTGTGGGCAAATCTCAGGACCTTCCATCAGGTATAAAACGTCGTACCAGAATGTCATCCTTTAGGTAGAGTCTCTTCCACTGGCCCGTAGGTTGACACATCTTCCCAGGAGGGTCGCTCCTCGCCTCTCTCCATCCACCTTCTAATGGGAGAAATATCAGGGTCAGCCGCTTGGGCAGAGCACAGTTCCTCACCCAACGAATGGAGCAACACTTGCGATGAGGAAGACTGCACTTCCCCCACTGGACAGGACTCCAGGGTAACTGTTCAAGGGTAACATTTCCATCACTTGTTTCTAATGCAATACTTCCAAGTGCGCATAAAAACAAGGTGAAGGAAACATGGCTAATGATAGGGAAACTATATTTTTGTATTGATTTGTGTAGAACGGTTCATTTTAAAGCACTTTTTCAGTGTCAAACATAATTCTTCTTTATGGACTTGGTTGGTTTCTGGATGCCACTGTACAGTTCAGCTCACTTTCTGATCCAGAGCTTTTCAAAGTCAACAGTTTTACACCAGAGATCTTTCTGATCGCTTCTTAAGCTGTATCATAGAGTCAGGACTAAACACTCAATTGATGAGATCAGAGGAAGTTACCAACCAGAGGAGGAGCTGATGATGTTTAAAGGAGGAGCTATATATAACTATATATAATGAAGAGAAAGACTGACAGAAACACAAAATGGCTAAGTGTGATCTGTGTCTGCTGGGACTGATCATTCTCTCTTCACTTCTCACAGGTAAAGAAATCTGTATTTTCTCTAAAGACATTTAGTGGAATTAGTCTGGAAATAGTTCATTTGAACATGCTCAGAGGACAGCCAGAGAAAAAACTAACATCAAATAGTCAAGGGCAAAGAGCCCAACTAAAGCAAATACTGATCACCATAATGGTGACCAAACCAAACTATTACTTTCAAACAATCTTCGACATCTAAACCTCTTTTAAGAGGTTCAATCCTTGTCTGCTGGGAAACGTCCCACTAAAACTTTATAAGAATGTTATGGGATAATGTTCTATCATTGTTATCACTAAACATGTCTAAAATGTTTTTAGAGAGTGTTATCCGTCCTTTAGGAGAACATTCTGGTAACCAAAATAAAATTAGCTATAGAATACATTACAAGAACATAACAACATTGATAGAACAACAACATTTCTATCTGGGATGAGCTCATATTGTGGCCACAGAGAGCGCGCTGTGAGTTACACTTTTAGCTCACTGTGACTCACATTGATGACCTTGTGCCCACATGGTGAGATCACTGTGAGATTAAAGTGTTGACTGGGCAAGTAAATTCATGACAAAATAATGCATTAACACATAATTTAATAAAATATGATTAAACATGCACTTGGAGGATATTTTTATTCCTTTACACCACCAGTACAAAAAAATAAGATTAAGATTAAAAAAGATCTTAATAATCTCAAAATAAAGCCCATACATACCTGTAAAGACACACATGAGGCACGTTTACAATCAAATATGCCACGTACACAAGTTAATTGAAGCATATACAATTAAAAAATGACTACAATTATCAGTGTGGTTTACCAAAGTCAACATATATTAGATTAAAATGCCAGCATTACCGTATAACAAACCAACTGTCATGATTCCTGTCTTGTGTTCCCCTTGTCTTGTGTGGACTTTTGAAATTTCTTCTTCTCTTATTTAATGGCAGATTGCAAACAACTTTTAGTTGCATACCGCCACCTACTGTACTGGTGTGTGTCTTTCGTTATTTCCTGTTCTGTGCCTTGTTTTGTAGTCCTTTTAGTTTTTCTTGTTTATTAGTCTCCCCAGGTGTTTCTGATTAGCCACGCCCCCTTGTTATCTTGTTTAGCTTGTTTAGCTTGTTTAGCTTGCTTCAGTTGTTGGCTGTTGGTTCCTGTAGCTGTTTCATGATGTTCCTGTAGCTGTTTCATGTTCCTGTCCTGAGATCTGTTGTTTGCCCTGGATTACCTGTTTGTCTTATTAAAATCAAGCTTGCATGTGTATTCTCTCTCCGCTTCATCCTTGCCTATACGCTAGTGATGGGTAAATGAAGCCTCATGAAGCACTGAGGCTTTCCCCTGATTGTTCCGGGAAAAGATTCAAAGCATCAACAGCATCATCTTGTGGCAGGTCAAATTTATAGCAGCCATGAGCCAGAGTGCGTATTTGACCTCCAATGTTTTATCCATTAAACACAAATAAAAGCCTGACTATGCTAATTGTTCAGTTTTCTGATAATATAACTCACATATTAAAGTGTGGAAATAAATTAAATGTAACGATTATATTAATACTAATTATAAAAATACCAACAGAGTTGCTTGATGCAAGTAAATGGTGGTCTAATTACTTTTTTATGGTTTCTATGCTGTTTATATGTCAGAATATATGATCATGTAACATAGGCTATACTTATTTATAAAAAAAAATAAAAAAAAATGTCAGTAAATGGACTTAAACTTTCAAAAACCTGTAGAGTTGGTATGGGTTTCGACACGCAAAGTGAAGCATTCACATGACAATGAGTGAGGCTTCGTTTTTCGTTGATCATGTGTTTCTCTGAAAGCAATACGCGCTCCGCCACGGAGCTTCATGAGAAATTGTGCTGTGTACTCGATACGCGCTTTGAAGCTTCAGTGTCAAATGTAACATCACTACTATACGCTACAACAACTAACACGCCGAGAGCACCTATTCATGACAAATAATTAGAATGGTGCAAGATTATTTTGCCATTAATTTAGTAGATCTATACTTTAATTAAACATGGAAAATAGACTAACTACCACTAATAATTTGAATTTGATCTAAACTGTTTTCTGATTTTAATTATTCATAAATATTTAGTCATAACTACTTTTCTTCCTGGAACTACAGTATGAAGGGTTTGTTTCTGGTGAGACACTTATTAGTAGTGCACTATTGGTGCTCTCGGCGTGTTAGTTGTTTTGCTACAGAAATGCTGGCATTTTACTCTAATATTATGTTGACTGCTGAGTCTTTAATGATGTCAATAAATAATAAAAGAACTACAAATAACCTTTATCTTTTGTTTGTTTGTTTTGTTGTACTGGTGGTGTAAAGGAACACAAATAGTCTTCTAGTGCATGTTTAATCATGTTTTAGTAAATGATTTGTTAATGCATTATTTTGTGATGACTGTTACTTGAGAGGGCCCTAATCATGATCAAATTCACTGTTAACTACTTCCCAAACTCAGCTCATGATTGATCATAAACTTACTATCAAACACACAACGAGTGTTCAGCTCAGTGAAGTGATGTTGTGTGGTCAGAGAACAGAAGTACAGTATCATCACGACTGTGTCTGGATGGAGAGTGAACTACTGATCCCAGCAAACCTTCCCTGAGTTTTGCTCCTTCCTTTGGGAACTGTTCCACAAATATTCTTTGTGGGTTTTGAATTGTTATTTTGTATTTAGCTGTGCATAAGTCACAGTAGGGTGAGTTTGAAGGAAAGAGAGAAACACAGAACAGATAAAGAGCTTTTAAGGTCAGTTATTAGTGTATTTTCTACGGTTGAAGAGGAGGATCAACTAATCCTGTGCCGTCCAGTAATGTTTATGACAAAGCTGAAATCAAGAGTTCAAGATATGATGATATTACATTATTTACATTTGTTTCAAAGTCAGGGTATTTCTTAATCCTTCTTAAAGAGGCGTTTGATTTAGTTTATCCATAAATGTTAATTAATGCATTAACTATCAAACACCGGAAAAAGACTGTATGATTTGAATCTTCTGCTTGTTATGCTGGTGTGGTTTATTATTTTCATTTATTAATATCATAATGATCACTGAGATATACTGTGTTTCAGGTATCAGTGGAGCGGATGATCATGTGTTCATCAGTTCTGGTGAAAATGTGCGTCTGTCCTGTAATAAAGCTCTTTCTGACTGCAAATCAACTACATGGATCTATAACAGATTCAGACATTCAGCAGCAGTTGAACTGATTGATCGAGGGATAAAGAAGAAAGACACAGAGAGACATGAGAGACTGAGTCTGGAGTCTGACTGCTCTCTGAACATCAAGAACGTCACAGAAGAAGATTATGGATTATACATCTGCCAACAATATATGAACAGACAGAAACAAGGACCTGGTGCTGATGTTTATCTGCATGTTCTTCATGGTAAGTTTATGATTATGTGGTAAATTTAAAAATGGCAGATTCTTCTTTAAACTCAGATGATGATCGAAGAGTCTGTGATTTGTGTCTTTTGTTCAGTTTCAGTGTCTCCATCATCATCATCATCATCATCATCATCATCTTCATCCTCACAGACTGAGATCAGTCCAGGCCGCTCTGTGACTCTCTCCTGTCAGTTGTATTCAGATACTGGATTCTGCTGTGATTATTGGGTTCGTTCTGAGGGAATTGAGGTGTTGTGGGTGAATCAGGCTGGTGTTGATCTGAAGACAGACTCCAGATATCAGATATCATCATCATCAGATCAATATCACTGTCTCATCACTCTGACTACAACACTCCTGAATGAAGATAACAACAGAGAGTGGAGATGTCGGCTTACTCAGAGAAATCAACTCAAGACCTCAGTCAGATACACTGTCAAGTATTCAGGTGAGAAAACACTCTTTTCTGACAGATTTGTGAAAACTTTCACACACTGGCTCTACTCTTTCTGATGGCTTCATACGTTTGGCAATTGTAAAATATTAGTGGTCAAAGTCATAAACTGCATACAAATCCTTATAATTCTCAATATTGATCTCCTATGGGTCATACTAGGCTAAAATATACTCTTCTGATTGATGCAATATTTCATGTATGACCCATGAGGGAGGTCAATATTGGGAATTATAAGGATTTGTATGCAGTTTGAGGAATTCTAAGGCTTAATAATGTCATTGATTCAGGAAAGCTGAAGGTTTATGGGAAGCAGCTCACTGTGTTTCACTCTCATATAAAGCAGGAATAAATGATACAGTAACATCTCTCTTCTCAACTACTGCCACTGTGATGATTGAACACAAACTGCATGTCATGATCAATATGAAAATATGATGTTAATGTCCTGATGCGTCTGAACATTCATCTTCTGCAGCTCCAGTCGCTTCAACAACACTGACTCCAGTCAGAAGCTCAAACTCTGAGAAGACATCAAGCCGAACTACAGCAGCAGCTTCTACACAAGGTTCATGATCACATGATCACTGTCACACATCATCAGTCTCTCGCTTCAGTGGTTTGCACTGGCTCTCACAGACTGCTTTATCATCACACATATTGGGCCCTATTTTAACGATCTGAAACGCAAGTATCAAGCGCGAAACGCAAGTAACTTTGTAGGCGGGTCTCGGGCGCTGTTGCTATTATACCGGCGGGATAAATGACTCTTGCACCCGACGCAAATCTAAAATGGGTTTGTCTGAAGTAGCTTCATTATTCATAGGTGTGGTTTGGGCGTAACGTGAAATAAACCAATCAGAGCGACATCTCACATTCCCTTTAAGAGCAGGCGCGCTTGTTCTATATCGGAGTCCTATTATAACGGCGGATTTGCCAGGCGCGCGCCAGGAGCGTTCACATCCGAGGAGAGCGACATTCTCGTCAGGGCCGTAAAACACAGAGAAGTGAAGTTGGGGATGGAGAAACACACCCAAATTAACTTCGGTTAAACAGGCGTATGATAATTTGGGGAAATGTGTAAGCTAGATGTATGCTTTTATAATAATCTATCTATCTATCTATCTATCTATCTATCTATCTATCTATCTATCTATCTATCTATCTATCTATCTATCTATCGTAATAATGTATGATTTGCAAAAATGAAAACTGCTGCTTCTGTGTAGATGAGAGAATCAAAGTGTATACGCGTTGTGCACACGCTACATTGATTATGGCCAAGCATGCGCCCTTAAAATTTGAATTGTTTTCTAAACCTGCAAAATAGCGTTTGCTTTCAGGAACGTTTGCGCCGGAACACGCCTCCTCTTTTTGCTGAACCGCCCGCAAGTGTATTTCCTAGTTTACCGGCGTGCGTCTGTGGAGGGAAAAGTCTGCTGTGTGCGGGTGCAAAATAGGATACATGCGTCGGTGTACAAAGTCAATTGCGCTGGGTGCAAGATAGGGCCCATTATCATCAAAAAAAGCTCTTTAGTCAGATTTGTCAGTGAGTTTTGATACACATGACCGGTCTTGTACAGTATGTTGTCTGATGCAAAATAATCATAATATACAGCTAGTGTAACTCACACCACTCACATGATAAATTAATAAAATCATAGTGAGGATTTATTAAACAACTCATCCCATGTTAGTGTGAGCAGCTTTCAGCACTGATACTGTAGCTCTGGACTACAGCAGTTTGTAAAATAAATGCCTTGATATTGTGTTCATGCATTAAAATATTATATATTTCTATTTCCATTTTGTTTTTAACTGTTGTAACGTCAACTACAGCAACAGCACCGACTCCAGAAATCACAGCAAACTCTCTGAATCCAGGTGTGTGTGAACATCATCCTCATTTGACTGACTCGTTGTTCGAGCAGCTGATCACAGATTTTGACTCAAGCCATGTTTAATTTGTAATCTACATCACTTATTAATTACACTCTCTTGTACATCACCAACAATCATAAACATGAAAACTAATACCGTAATGTAAAAAGTAACTGTCATTAAATGTCAGACACATCATTCTCATCCAGACAATCCTAAACAATCATGTCACATTCATTTAGTGAACATATGAGGTACAGTCTGTTAGTGTACAGATGGCTTTAATACATATTCATTTCTCTCTCTCTCTCTCTCTCTCTCTCTCTCTCTCTCTCTCTCTCTCTCTCTCTCTCTCTCTCTCTCTCTCTCTCTCTCTCTCTCTCTCTCTCTCTCAGTGATTGTGACTGTGACTGTGATTGCTGTTGCCGCTTCATTCGCTCTTCTTCTTCTGGCTCTTATTCTATGGGTGATTCGTAAAAAAAGAGCGGGTGATTCAGAAATTTTCAGATATTTTCAGTCAGATATTTCAGAAATCAATGAGTTAACACAAATAATGTTTCTATTCTACAGCACTAGATTCTTCTAGACTCTTTTAAAAACTGATTGTCATCTGCATTAGAGACTGTGTGTGTGTTTGATCATAAACTTTCCTGGGACATTATGTTTCAGGCAACAGAAGAGGGACTGGTGACTCTGTGGTAAGTATTGCAGGTTGATCCATGAGTTATTAATGTTCATAAGGACTGACCCTGAAATATGACACTCTTATTACTCAGATTATAAAATGTCAGGGTTCTCAGCAGACAGTTCTGTCAGTCTTGTCTTAGTTTAATCTGTCTTTGTTTGTGTTGTGTTTGAGCACATGGCTCTGTCTTTGTTTGTGTTGGCCATGTGTTCCTCTTGTCCCGCCTCCTAGTTTCCAGTGACCACGCCCTCTTATTTAAATGCTGGCTGTGTTTACACTTGGCATTAACATGCAACCTGTATCTGGATGTTGTCCACATACACATTGAAAAGACAAGTGTAAACACACTTCTGATGGGAATGTTATCCGAATCAGCGTGTCCAGGTTCAGAGATAGTCGAGGACGCATTGCGATTGGATCTCAGTGTAATGTAAGCGCAATCCAGCCATTGTGTCTACATTCACAGGTGGATGTCACACAAAGTCTCGGACCCATATGTTTCTCTGTACCGTTTCCATTATGGCATCTATCCATATTATTAGTACTTGCAGCCTCTTCATCCTCCTCATTTTGCGAGATTTGTATAATGTCCACCGACTGAAAACAGTTTTTAAAAGAAAACCCACCACTTCAGGTCGACTTTGCACCGGAGCTATCCTTTTTTTTTTTTTTTGCAGGATCCGATCCGATCTGTTATCCAGATACAGAAGCCACTTGATGTGGACAGGTGTAAACGCACCGTGTCCTGACTGGCTTATGATACGATCTGCTTGATCAGATCACGGTGATTGCATGTTAATGCCAGGTGTAAAAGCAGCCGTTGATGAGTCCTCGTCGGTCTGAGTGTGTGCTCACCTGTTCTTTGTCTGAGTATTCAATATTGCCGAATGCAATGTTAGTTTCACTCCCTGTCTGAAAGATGGCGTCTGGAAATTGCAACTGGTCGTCAGTTTGTGTGTAAATGTAGATTTTTGATCAACGTTTTCCACTTATGATGCCATTTCTAGTGAGAAATTACTATTGGTGTCATTAAATATTCACTTAGATTTCACCAAAGCTCGCTCTATTTTGCTGTAGATCATTAAGCCGTAACACTGCCTCAGAAGTCTGTCTGAAATCAGTTTTGTCAGGAGCCTTCGTGTGCAAACGCTGCCTGCAAAGTCATTGTCTGATAGGACAGAGAGGCATCAAGTCACTGCCTACGTTTTCAGATGCAGTCATTGTGTTTTCTTTCCCTCACGTTTTGCCAGTTCGTTGTAATTGAGGGGCTGTTCACACAACACCATTTTCAACCAAAAACCTAAAATTTGTATGCGTTTTGGCCGTTCATTTACACAACAATGGCATTTTGGGGGCCTGAAAACACTAAGTTTTGAAAACACTCTCCGTGTAAACAACTAAAACGTGAATCTGGGAAGACGATGAGGTCATGCACATGTACATAATGTGTTCAGTCTACAGTGTTTCATCGCCATTTAGTGTCCTGGCAGCAGAATACAGCGTTTTTAGTCGTTTTCGCGGATCTGTGTGAATGTCGTCTGTACACGGAAAACTAAAAGGAAAAACTTCTCAGTTTTAAGCATATCGGTTTCGTGTAAACGTACCCTGAGTGTGTTGTGCTACCTGTGACTAATTGCCCATTGTTCTAGTTGTGGATTTCATCTTGTGTTGTTCTTGTTGTGTGGGTCAAGTCAAGTCAATCATCCTGTCATGTTACAATAGGATTTGTCGTCATAACGTCTATATAGGATCTGTCTCATAATGTCTTTATAAGTGATTTTCACAAAACATTTATGTGAAATTGCCAGGACACGTTTTACACATATATTACCTGAACATTTGCAGAACCTGAGGAAAATATTATTGATGGATGGCATTTAATAGCTTGATTTTTTCCATATTTCCATTGATGTTTAGGAGCAGACAGATGATGGGACTTATACTGAAGTCATCTTCTCTCAACAGGATAGTTTGTATTTTCCTCTTATATGCAGTTCTTCATGAATTGAGCTCAAACAACATGCTGTAATAATCGTGGGTTGAAACAACCGATGTTCATTCAGGTTCGCTGTGATGATAAAGTGACTTATGCTTCATTGTTAATACTTTCAATGTCTTTTACATGTTAACAAACAAACTGTAGTGAATTGTTGTCTTTTGTCCTCTTTGTGTTTTGGCTTTGAGTTCTAGCGCTTCCAGAACTGTTTTAATAACCTTTGGTCTAGTTTTAATTTATCAATGTGGAACTAGTGTGACTACATATTTTCAGGAGTATTTTCAGAGCGGTGAACTCACTGTTGAGGTTTGGAAACATGTTTCTGCTGAGTGTGAGAACTCTGTTAGTTTAACCACACATGTTATTAGAGAAACACATGTGGTTAAAGAAGAAAGAAAGAAGAGGAACTGACATCTTAACCCACACAGAACTGGTCATCTCTGAACCCAGTTTGGACTGAACCTGCTAAAACAAAAATAACTTATTTAATGGATAAATACAAGTATTAGTCTGGTACATTTTATTGAATGCTGAATAAGACAAAACATTTTAAAATGTACTTCTTATTTAGTCACATAAGTACATGTGACTAAAACATGTTAAGGAAAACATAAAGGATCTGCAATATATGGAAGCTAATTTTCTCCTGTTTTGTCTTATTCACCTACAAAAGGAACCAGACAAATATATCCATTAAATAAGTTATTTTTGTTTTAGCAGGTTCAGTCCAAACTGGGTTCTGAGATGACCAGTTCTGTGTGGGTTAAGATGTCAGTTCCTCTTCTTTCTTTCTTCTTTAACCACACGTTCCTCTAATAAATGAATAAACTCTTCCAAACCTCAACAGTGAGTTCACCGCTCTGAAAAAACTACTGAAAATACGTAGTCACACTAGTTCTACATTGCTAAATTAAAACTAGACCAAAGGTTATTAAAACAGTTCTGGAAGCGCTAGAACAAAAGACAACAATTAGGCAGAAACACATGTGTGTTAGTTTGACCATACTGGTTTTAGACATTGCGAATTGAGAAAGCCATAGTTCTATTTGCATATAAAAAATAAAAAAATTACATTGACAATGCATAGCTCATTTTACACACATGGGAAAATAAACACACAGTTTCTCACGATGTCTGCCCAATTAATTATTTTAGGCTTTGGCAAAACTAGAAAGATTTTTTAATTTACATGACTTTTCCAGGTCTAGAAAATCCCTCTTTTAAATGTAGGCTATCTTGTATATCCAGGTTTCCAGGATTGTTTCCAAAACTATTTTAAAAATTGCTGAATTTTTTGTTGTTTTAGATTATTTTAATGTTAGGTTTTTTTCTTCATGCATAACATTTTGTACTGTTTGTACAACGTCTGTGCTTTTGTAATTTGGAAGCCCAAAGAACCACTGAAACAGACATTGAAATGTAAAATATCTATTGACAGCATCCAAACTGCACAAAATCTTATGTATGAAAACGTATCAGACATACAAATGTATATGAATCATCCAAGGTTCACAGAAAAATTTAAATAATGTAATTAATACATTTATGTTAAAGGAAGGTTATTCTTTACATTTTTGTTGAATGGCCGTATTATGTTGTTTAATATGATTAATGGTGGAACAAAGGGAATTGAGGCTGAAATGTACAGTATGTGTAATAAGCAAAGCTTCTGCCTACTCCTTTTGGGTCACTGCGAGTTGTTTTGATCCCATAGATTATATGATTATATATATAGGCCTACAGTTTGAGCTTTTATTCTGTTTTGTTTTTTTCTAACCATATGGACCAAAATAAACATATTATTATTATTATTATTTTTTTTTTTTTTTACAAAGATCCCATTTTTCTTGTGCATTTTCCCAGTTAAATTATTAACTCCCTACTAGGCTATCTATTGATAGAGTTTTCAAACACACTGTTCACAGAAAGAATTGAAATAGAAACAGAGCGCATTTAGGCATTTAGGCCAACCGTCTCCATTGACTTTGTATTGCCTGAAGCTTTCGACTTATAACAAAAAACAATGTCTAAAAGCTGCTATGTGACAAGGTGTACAGAAAACAAGCTACAAAAGCCTAGAAACAAGTTTTTATTATCTGGATGTTTGCAGTTGTTACTCCTGTTCTTCCACTTGGAGATGTCTCATTTGGTCTTGTTTGGTTTAATCTTTGGTATTAGACATGACCTGAACTGTTGCCTCTAGTGGCAAAGAAATTGTGTTGCAAGTGCCAGAGTGGCACACCTGAAATGAATGCAACTATAAGTATGGCTTGATTCTGTTTGTTTGTTACCAACACCCTGATGAAGGCCAGTGGGCCGATACACGTTGGTGTTTTAATGCTTTAGCCCTTTTAAATAATAAAGGCTTTTTAACTTTTACATCCTTCTGAGTGCCTGGACCTGGATTTTTTTCAAAATTCTTTTTTATTAACATTTAATCCTTCTATGAGTACCAGATGATACAAGGGAAACCAGCAGCGCTCCAGTTCCCTTTTGTCAAGTTTTTATAAGCTGTTGACCCCCCAGAAAACAAGCATTTAAGGACAAAAGTGGATACTGGCAGTAACGTATCATATTACTCTGAGAACCACGCCCACTGAGGGGAACGTTCAAAAGTTGAATATTCCATTTAATTTTTTGCCAGCAACCATAGAACAATGACAAACAAATAAAAACATAGATTAGCTTTTAACACCTTTTAAACTACACTGTTTCTTTTCATGACCATTAGTTAACATAAAAAAAAAAAATCATTTGCCATAAAAAAACCCCACTATTTCAGTAGAAATTAATTTCAGTCCTCCAGATTTTCACGGTTTGGGTGTGTTCTTCTTCTTCTTATTCTTTGGTGTTTATTGGCGGTTGGCAAACCAACTTGTAGGTGCATTACCGCCACCGACTGGACTGGAGTGTGGACAGGATACATGCTTATAGGATTGACATACAGTACCAGTCAAAAGTTTGGAAACACTACTATTTTTAATGCTTTTGCAAGAAGTCTCTTATGCTCATCAAGCCTGCAGTTAAAAACAAACAAACAAACAAAAAAAAAACAGTAATATTATGAAATATTATTACAATTTAAAATAATGGTTCTCTTTTTTAATATATTTTAAAATGTAATTTATTTTTGTGTTGCAAAGAATGATTTCTGAAGGATCATAAGACACCAAAGACTGGAGTACTTGCTGATGAAAATTCAGCTTTGCATCACAAAAATAAATTACATGGAAGTGGCCAGGTGTAAACAGCCCCATGGCCAAAGCAGCAACGGACAAAATAAAAAGTCAGAAGTAAATAAGCCTATGTCTAAACGGCATGTACAAGTTTGGTAGGAGCTACATTCTTGCAAGTAAATAATACATGATTAGACAGACAAAATCATATTTTAGGCTAAGTAGCCTAATGACTGCAGGCTGATAGTTTGTTTATTTTTCTGGTGAAAGTGTCTTGCCTCAGGCTATAATGCAAATCGATTTTTCAACTTTGCAGATTCATCTATGGTAGCTTGATATTATAATATTGACGATATATGGCTATTACCCACCACACAAACATTGAATTGAATTAGCATTCTGTAAAACAGTAGTCAATAGGCTACTATAATGACGCTGGCTTGTAAACGTGAGCTACGCAATCTTTTGGCATTTAAAAAAAAAAATAAAACCCATGAAATTATATTCATAATATAACATGCTGAAATATATGCCACTGTACCTGGGATGAAGACATTTCACACGCAACGCAGGCAGTCTGCCTAAGACGTGACAACTCCTTCTGCAGAGTTCCGGGGGTATCGGCTTGTCAACAAATGCACGCGTATCCCCTGGTGTAACCATGACCAATTTTACGACCACAGTAGAAGACAATGATATTTCCCAACTGTAGGGGGAGCCCGAGAGCAGAAGTTACTTGGTGTTGCTTTAAGACATGGGTATGTTATTATAAGTGAAAGACACTGAAGCGCATTCTTAAGTTGAATGGGCTTTTTCGTCAGAAATTTGCTGGCTTGAATGAGCCGTCGCAAGTTAAAGCTGTATCGCTCCAGTTTACACTCTCCTGTTATCCTCCTTATAGGAACAAATGGCCATAACCTGCAAATAGACATGAGTCATGACATTTTGTCTGTGGTAAATGACGTGATTTCATTCATGGTTATTATATTTGACAGATTATCTTATCCAGTGAACTGTTCTTTCTACCTACATTTTAGCCTACTTGATTTCATTCATGAGGGTTATATTTGACAGCTCATTCAGTCCTTTTTACCTGTTGAAATACCTTTTAAAGGGTCAATACACTTTTTGGCAAGCGTAAACTACATGTTTCTGGTCTAATTTGCCAATTAAAGACATTTCAAGAGGTAAAATGACTGGATAAGATATACTCTGTCAAATATAATAACCATGGTTACATGGAGACAATGTCTTATTTGGAGGTATTTCCAAAAGTCAGTGTTCGATAGTTTGTAAGTTTGTTTCAAGTGATTAAATGAGACCACATGTTCACCCTCATACAGGTTATCTAAATACCATATTCTCTTATTAGCCCATTGTATCCAGCAGAAAGCCCTCTTATCTATTTGTAATTTGGTGTTGTGCCACACCGAGGCTCTAGTTGTTAGCCATGGGGTTTGTTTTGAATGTTGGTGATACAATTTCCAGCTTTCCCTAGTAAATTTAAGAACTGGATTTTGGTCTGGTATTGATCGGGCAAGCTGTGTCAAGAAGGCCTCCGCTGGAAAGGGGGCAATTAGTTATTTTTCAATATGCACCCAAGAACTGAACTGATTGAGCAGTTCAGCTCAATCTTTTGTAAAACAGAGACTTATGGCAGACAAGCTTCTTAATTGCAATTTTATATATATATATATATATATAATTTTTTTTTATTTTTTTTTTCTTAAATACAGGTTAACTAGTTTACATAAAAGGTACTAATATATAAAATAAAAATAAAAGTAAATCAAAACCAAATAATTTACAAGCTTTCATCTTCATGAGGCACAATGGCAAGGCATCCAACACTGGAGAGGCCGTCCTTGGTGAATCAGCGTCTGACTGGACATGTCATTCCAGCTCTTTTTGAAGTCCATCAACTTTTTGACATCTTCAGAAATCTCCTCCTGGAAACTCCCTAAAACTTGTTCATTGGTAATCCCCTTCTGGAAACCCCCTAGGACTTGGTCATTAAAGCCTTTGCCTCTCCGTCCTCCTTCTTCTGGACCTTTTCTTCATCACTGTAAGCATTTATTAAGCATATGGCAGAGTAAAGAAAAATTTAAAATGTATTAGAAAGAGCTTTGCCAAAGATTCAGTGTGGTATGTTTTTCTTTATAAACCATTTTCTTAATAAATGATTATACAACAACAATTGCAGTGTTTTTCTTTATAAAACCACTTTTTAATACAGTTACAATTGTGGTTTACTATGACCCATAAGTACTTCATATACCAAAAGGCATAAAAAACAAACTTATGCAACAAACCCTTATGCAACTTTTCTATTCCACAATTATTCTTTTATTTTTAAACTCAGGTATTGCATATAACATTGTCTGTTTTTATCATATTTTCTTAGTTTAGTATATATTTGTCCTGACTCTGTAAGGACATTCATGTGAAAAACATTCATTTAATGTTTCACCCAGGATCTCCTGTTTACCAAATCTCCAGAAGGCCAAGCTTTTGAACTTTGTTCCAACTGATCATTGGAATGAAGTACTGTGGTATTACCTTCCCTTGGGCCGCTTGTTTCATCTCTATGCTCTGACGAGACAATTGTGTCTGGAGTGGCTGATCCTGTCTCCTGCAGGACCCCATCAATGTTTCTGTCTATAAAATAAAATACTTTATCACATTTTATCACCGTTATAACATCCATGGTAAATCTACCATGCATCTCATGTATAAACAGCTGGTCCTCTTTAATCCAGTCTAACTGTGCACATAAATCGTTGTGAAAAACTTTGACCTCTGGGTGGAGCATTTTCAACGTTTCTATATCTCTCAAACACATCTGTGCTAAAATACATTATCAACTCGAATGCTTTCACACAATATTCAGTAACACTTTATAATAACTGCACGCTATTAATCATTAGTTAAGCATTAGTAAACAGTTAATTCGTAATTTATAAAGCATTAATATACATTAATAAGCAGTTTATAAATACAGTTATAAATGCTTTGTTCTTGATTTTAAAGCATGTCTATAATGTGTTTAATAATTGTATTTTCATATTTTATTAATGATCAATTTATCATTTCTAAATGAAGCATTGCATTATTTACAAACCGGTTATTTAGTTGTCAGTGGTTCATAAGATCACTTAGAAAGTGTGAGTAAATGATTAATAAACTGTTTAAATACATATTATTATTCAGATATATAATAGTTACTTAGTGTGTTAATAAATGCTTTGTTAACATGTATTTCTACTGTAATTCATGGTTAATTCAGGTAGTTATAAAGCATTTAGTAGTGGTCAGTGAACTATTTTTGTGAGCTCATCTAAAGTGAGGACTAGTTATGCCTTGTAAAGCATTTATAAAGGAGATTTAAAGGCTGTTAATATTTCTATGTTCTGTATCACTGTGTTGTGTTTGTTTCCTTTTTTTCTGTTTAGAAGATTAATGAGCCTTTAAATCTCCTTTATAAATGCTTTACAAAACATAACTAGTCCTCACTTTAGATGAGCTCACTAAAATAGTTAACTGACCACTACTAAATGCTTTATAACTCCTGAATCTACTACATTTACTTAAACTTTCTAAGTGATCTTATTAATCAATGACAACTCCTAAATAACTGGTTTGTAAATAATACTATACTTCATTTAGAAATGATAAATTGATCATTAATAAAGTATGAAAATACAATTATTAAACACATTATAGATATGCTGCAAGAATACACCATTTATAACTGTATTTATAAACTGCTTATTAATGTCTATTAATGCTTTATAAATGATGAATTAACTGTTTACTAATGCTTAACTAATGATTAATAGCATGCAGTTATTATAAAGTGTTACCCAATATTCCATCAATCCATCACTGTCATTGTACCACATATATTATTCACTTTATCAAAACCATTCTTTACATAGGTCTGCCATCTCAAAATCAGCTTTCTGTACAAATAACATTTTAAAGACAACTCATGCATTCATCATCTCAACTTGCAATCCAGCACTTCTGATGTCTTAACAACAGTCGTCTTCTTGCAGTTTTTCTAGACTCCTATAAATACATTATAGTCCAAAGTGTATTGATCCATTTCATAACTTCATATACTTCTACTTCTTCTCATTAATTACAATGTTCAAATGAATAAAGTTATATTTTTCTAGATATAATAAATGTATATCTTCCAGTATGTTGTACATTCCATGTTCCTCCGGGCCTCTGAAAGGTCGTGTAAGGGTCAGTCTGCTGTATATCATGTTGAGATGTGCTGGTCTCTCCAGTCTCTAGTTCTCTGCGTCTGTTATTATACACATGTTGCTTTATATAGTCTCACAGCACCTACTCTCTTAGATGAAGGTCTTACTGAACGTAAGTCAATGTCATAGGATTTATTCACGCCCCTTTTACATTTCTTTGATAATTTACATATTCCAGAAAAACAAAATTATTCTGAACATCTTTCCTAAACCAGACACTATTGTTAGAATAATCAAAACACTATTGTGAGTATATTTAATTTCATTTGAATATTATTTACCATTCACTTCAGTATGTGTGTTTTCTTCAATTAGCAGAAAGCTTTTTCTTGCTTGATCATTAAACAATGACCACTTTCTTTTGATTTCTCCTTTTATACTCCTAATTTTCTCTGGCTCACCATTTTCCATTCTTTCCATTCATTCTTGATGTTTTCTAAGAATGGAAATGGTGGCATACAGTCACAATAGGGTCAGACAATAATCTGCTTATCCCTTGATTTATATCATTCCTTCTAATATTACTGTCCAGTGTCTGATTCAAACATGCCCATCCTGCATATATGCTTGGACTCATTCCTTCAAAATACTTTACAGTCCAGAATTTATTCAAATTGAACAATTCTTCATCCTCTGCCAAATTATTAATAAAATCCCATGTTATTTTATATGCTTGTTATGGTAGATCTTTTTGTCTTATATAATACTCTGGAATTTCTTTAGGAATCTCCCAGGTAATTATTACTTCATCATTTTTACTTCATCTTATCAAGACTAAATGTATAGGATAATATTTTACCCATTCTGTATTATTTACTGTACTCTTACTATAATGCCATAATTATGAGCCTTTTATCTGACCCTTGACTGGGATTATTTCCCCATACTTGTGCATTGCTACATCTTCCAGCACATCACACAGTCTAAACTTATGTATTTTGCATTTTATGAGTTGTGACTCCCAGATCACATTGCCTGTTTAGGGTATAAAAAAGGACCAAATATATAACTGTAACTGCCATTGCATGTTTAAAACAATTATATCCTATACTTCCGCTCATATAATGCTGACATATTATATATCATTGGAAAGCTTACAAACTCAAGATTCAGCCTATGAAACCCGTTTTGAAATCGGACCTTGCGTTACCAAAAGAATTGGTAAAATGGTAAAAAATGTTGGATTTAGGTCAGGCTGACTAATTGATCACAGATAACTTGAAGCAAATCATGTGACCAGCATACTCAAGACAGACAGGCTGTATCAGTTTAACCTGTAAATTTTATAATTTGTAAAAAAAAAAAAAAACCTCAGAATGCAAAGATTGTTACAAAAATGAATACAAAGTTAATCCCTTTTTTATACCCAAAAGTGGCAATGTGACTCAGGTGTAACATATATTTAAAAACGTGCTAAATAACAACATGAACAACATTTTTATAAATTTTCTTTTTCAGCACCTTAAGACAATGTTCATAATTAATGTATTAGTATTATTTTTTCAAAAAAAAAAAATTAGTTTATTACCTTTATTACCTTTGTTACAAAACCTAACGAAACTTACCAATTCACAAAATTAACGGAATGCATAGCTGATATAAAAAAATGGATGACTCGTAATTTCCTACTTTAAAATTCTGAAAAAACAGAGATTCTAATAATTGGACAAAAAACGTCCTCACGTAATAACCTAGAATACTGTCTAACACTTGATGGCTGCTCTGTCAAGTCTTCATCATCGGTTAGGAACCTGGGTGTGCTCTATGATACCAATCTTTCATTTGAAAGTCACGTGTCTAGTATCTGTAAAACCGCATTTTTCCATCTTAAAAATATATATAAATTACGCCATATGCTCTCATTGACAAATGTGGAACAATTAGTCCATGCGTTCATGACCTCAAGGCTAGATTATTGTAATGCTCTTCTGGGTGGTTGCCCTGCATGCTTAATAAACAAACTACAGCTGGTCCAAAACGCAGCAGCTCGAGTTCTTACCAGAACCAGGAAGTTTGACCATATTAGCCCAGTTCTGTCAACACAGCACTGGCTGCCTATTAAACGTCGTATACATTTTAAAATATTGCTGATTACTTACAAAGCACTAAATGGTTCAGCTCCGCAGTACTTGAGCGAGCTCTTAACGCATTATAGTCCTTCTCGTCTATTGCGATCTCAAAATTCTGGCCAGTTGATAATACCTAGAATATCAAAATCGACTGCTGGCGGTAGATCCTTTTCCTATTTAGCACAAAAACTTTGGAACAGTCTTCCTAACATTGTCCGGGAAGCAGAAACACTCTGTCAGTTCAAAGCCAGATTAAAGACACATCTCTTTGACCTAGCATTCACATAATACATTATAGACTTCTATAATTCAATGTTAGGCTGCATAGATTAGGTCAGCCGGAACCGGGAACACTTCCCATAAATCCTGATGTACTCATTACATCATAAGAAGAATGGCATCTACGCTAATTTTAGTGTCTTTGTTTATCCCGAGGTTTTCCCGCAGCCTGCCAGATCCAGGCCGTATCCAGATCTGATGAAGGACCTTCGCCTGGACCCGATGACAACGCAGTGCTGAAGTGCCAACTAGTCTCTCCCTATGGAGGATCCCTTTACCACTCTACAGATAAAGCGTTGTAGGGAAAATTAGTTTTATGTACCTACCCCGAAGTGACTAAATAAAATAAAATTTCTTTATCAAAATTTATAAGGAAAGACCAGTACTTTGTTTAGGCTTGGTCTGTAGGGAACTACAAACCTGCGCACATATATTCAAACACACATAACTATAGAACCAATTCTTAATGCGCATGTGAATGCCATCAGCATTTATCACAGGTTCGCGTTTAAAGTCTGTGTAGAGAGAATGGTGTCGTCTTAGCGGCCCCTAATTTAATAACAAATGATCGTTGCGACGGAAGCGAATCCATCAAAACTAACTTTAGCTGGAAAATAACTTTATTAAAGAACCGCTATAAAGCCAAAACAATCTGTGTTACCTTAAATTATACGTGTAGCAGGACGGTCTATCGCCCCTCCTACTTGTAATTGTTTAATCTTGTAATTGTTTAATGTGTGGCCAATGGCCCAGCGTCCGGTGCAAATAAGAGCACGGCCTACCTGTTCTTTGGCATGCATCATCGTCCAGGGACGTGATGTCATCCATGTGCCCTGCTGCTGTTTGATCGAGTCACGGCCCGCTGTGTTGCCGCTCGCAAAAGTTTCGCCGAAGCTGCTAGTCACTGGCAGTGCTGTTTGCTAGTCACTGCTGTCGGGAGAGTTGAATGTGGACATCTGAGACAGTGTAAGATCTGTCTGCGCCAGTGAGCGTTGTCGGAGGCATTCGGCCCTATTCCTCGCATATTGATCCCGGGACAGCGTGCTCAGTTGCATGCGATAAGGACAATATCGCCATTCTGAACGAGAGTTATCTGCTTGGTGCTTCATTGTGGAGCCTGTTTGCGCTGTGCCTTACCAGCTGCTGTTCTGTTTTGGTTCTGTTTTCTGTTTTGGTTCTGTTTTGTTTTGTTTCACGCCAGGTGAATAGTTCTAAGTGAATCGTTTCCAGCGAATCATCCGAGCAAACTGTTTTTGAGAATCACTTCAAGTGAACCATTCTGGGTGAACCATCGCAAGTGAACCGTTTCGGTGAACCGCATCAAGTGAATCGTTTCAAACAAACTATTTCCACTGACTGTGACTTTGTAACCGTGGTATGCTTGGAGTTTATTTTGCTTTCTTTTTGTTTATTACTTTGATTCATGTTAATGAGCGAGTGGTTTTTCTGAATTCATATTTGTTTCCGACTCAATTATTGTGTTGGTGAATTTATATATTTTTGGTTGATTTATGTGGCTGAATGTAAACCAAGTTTATTTTGTTAACCTATTATTTTGTTTATTATTTTGTTTACATTTCACGGTTAAAGTCTCTTTTCTTTAGTTTTTTTTTGCAGGTCCTGGGCACCCGGGGGCAGACGAGTGACACAATTAGGTGGTGGTGTCCTCACTGTGTGCCGTGGTCTTCTCTGACATGAGTCGTTGAGTGTACTGTGCTGGTGTGTGTGCACTGAGTAGAGTAATTTCCAAAAAGGTGATATCCCGAGACTGCCCCCTGGGTATGCCCAGGTCCCTCCACAGCCAATATTAGAATTTAGTAAATTGAAGTGATTGCTGGTCAACACCTTTTAATGACAAATGTTCTTTTAATGATTAATAAAATAAATGTACATCTTTTTTGCAATCCATCTGTGTCTCTGACTCAAAGTGATTAGGACCTGTGCGTGCCTTCTATAGTAGAGGTACCGTTAGATTCCTGGGGTGAAATTCCCCAGGTGGCGTAGTCGAAAATAGGTTAATTAGAACTGCCTGAGCGAACACCGCTCCGCCACATACGTATAACAATCTAATTTGTTAAAAGTGCTATATAAATGAAGATGACTTGACTTGACTTTACTTGACTTGACTTTAATATATATTTACTTATCTCACAATTTCAATGTCCTGCACCACTGGCAGCCATGTTGGATTTAGGTCAGGCTGACTAATTAATCACAATTTTTTTTAAACAAACCATGTGACCAGCATACTCAAGACAGACCAGGCTGTGATAAATGATAAAAGAATTTGATGAAAAAATCATTCTTACGCCCCAAAAAAGACGACAAAAACTATGTTACACCCAGATCACATTGCCAGTTTTAGGGTTAAACTAGGAATTGGATTTCTTAATTTCTGCAAAGTTTCATATAACATATACTTTTCTCTTGTATAAGACTCCTTGCAATCTTCATTAAATGTCTTACATTTACACTTTTTTATTTTCACCTCATAATGATTCATTAGATTCTAAATCAATTGTTCTGAATCAATCAATCTCTTTGTCTATCACAAAGGTTGCATCCATTTTGTAACCAGGATCTATATGTCTCACCTTTTTTCCACAGTGTCTTGATTTATTGTAGTCAAATTCTTATCAAAAATTAGACTACAACCCAGAACACCAGCATGACTACTGCTATGTTTATCAATGTTGCTACAACAATTGACTTAAACAAGCCTTTCTCCTGTCGTTGTGTTATTCTGGGACACCTCTGTTGGCCCAACATCTCGATTCAGACATAAAGTTGAGCTCTCTGTTGTCACGGTTGGTAGATCCGCTGTCTCATTCTTGTCTTGTGTGTTTGTGTGTGTGTTAATTGTCTCATTACGCTGATTGTTTCATGTGAGCGTTATCTCTGATTATCTGTGATCAGTGGCAGCTGTATGTCATCTCACCAGTCTATTTAATGCCCTGTCTTTCGTCTCACGTTTGTCAGATCGTTGTCTGAGTATCCTGTATTTGTGCCTGTTCCTGTGTCCTGCTTCCTGTGTCCTGCTTCCTGTGTCCTGTGTACTGGACTCTGGATTACTTCACCTCTGATCTCACCGTGGATTCACCATCACCCTCACTCTGCACCATAGGATTTGCTTGTCTCAGTCCCTGCGTCACGCTCTCCTGCTGTTGTGTTCCTGATCATCGATCTTCACCTTCGAGACACATGCATTCAGCACTGGAGTTATTATTGCATCATTCTGTCTTTACCATTGAGTATTTGTTATCTAATAAATACATCTTTGCACTTGCATTTGCTTCCGTCCAGTTTATCGTTACATCTGTAAGACATCTCTTAGTCATTAATCATTCGGCTCATTTTTAAACACTCTTCAGTTTTTGCTTCTGAAGTTCCAAGTTCTTAAGATTCCAAGTTCTTGTTTTATATGTTAGAAGATTTTTCTCTTTAAATTGGGCTTTATTCCCCTTCTAAAACTCTACTAACACATATTCCCCTTCCGTTAAGGGTTTTCTTAATTCGGTGTTAGATATCCAAGCCATTGCCAACAAATTTACATTATTTGTTTACAGCCTCATTTACTTGCTCTGCCATGTCCAGTCTCGTTTCATATTTAGCTTTGTATCATATATGACACATGTTATTGAACACCTTTATTCACGTTCAACTTAGCTTACTTTGCTCCATCCAGAGACACGCTATCAGTAGTTTTATTACCCCATAAATCTGCATTCTTGCTGTCTCTCTCTCTCTCTCTCTCTCACACACACACACACACACACACACACACACACACACACACTAGAAGGAGTTTGTTCTGCTCCATTCTAGGATCTTTAACGCAGTTATCACAAATATAGGTAAGAAACCTATTTCTTTATATCGTTTCACTCTTTTTAATTAAAAGAGCATGTTAGAAGTATTCTATACTTTCTTTTTTTCTTTTCTTTGGTCTTTAGTTATTTTACACTCTTTGTAAGATACAATGTCTTTTTCTTTAAGGTAATTCTACCTTCCTTCATTTCTTATTCCATTAATATACATTTTTTCTTACTCCAATGCTCATTTTCTCAAACCATACTGTATGTTTATATACATATAAACATATTTCAAACAGTTTGTTTTCCAAATAACCTCTAACTTTCCTCTGACAAAGTATGTTATATTATCAACCCTAATATTCTCGGGTCTAAACCATGCTGACAGTAACTCCTCTATTGCTTTTATAAAGGGATTTACAATAATGTCTTTTATGGTATTTGCCCAAAGACTATCCACTGCTACTAATATATATTTATTTTCCTACTTTGACCTAGGATTTAAAGGTCCAGCTATTTACAATCAACACAACTGGTCGACTCTTTCTGGTGTGATTCTAACATAATCACTTCTTATAATTTTTGTTTTCCCTATTAATATAATTATCTATATTATCGTTTTTAGGTTTACAGAATATTTCCTATAATTGTGTATTTTCTAATACAACTGTCTAATTTTCTTTAATTATGATTCTTCTTTTTTATTCTTGCTAATTTACCTACTTCTTTGTTTCTTAAAGCTATCTCTGTGTTTCACGTTGAATGTTCATGCTGATAAATCACTGCTAGGTCCACATTCCTCACTGGATCATTAATCTTCTTCCATAAGTCACGGTGTTCAACAGGTTTTCTGTTAAACTTAACAAACATGTTCTATCTCCAAATGTCTAAGTTTTCATTTAAACTTGTCTCAACCTTTTTGCTATCCGTTATAATAATAACTTGTGCAGCATTTATTTATTTTAGCCTTTCTAATGCTGTTAATACAGCTATAACTTCTACATATTGAGTTGTACTCAGGACTAAGCCCCTGTCTCTTATTTCTTCACACTTTTTATGTTTAATAATTTACACCCAGTGAGCATTATACTCTTCAAGAGTCTTTGATCTATCCGTACATACTATCATATCTTTAAATATTTCTTCTGTCGCATTTTACACTCTTTATTTAATATCCTCACATTTGGATCTAAGAGTGTATTGCATTTTATACTTATCTTTAGTTTAATGCCCCTTTATTGTTTTATCGGTATTAATTAGTTGATTCCTTTATGTATTTTATTTATTTTCTCTTGCAAGATATCGCAATTCTTCATATCTTTTACTAATATCTGCTAGTTTCTTCTCTACAGAAAGAAATTTCTTTTCTGGATTTTCCCAGCTTAAACACATTATTCATATTGGTATATTGCTCTTCTTATTCCGTGCTATTAATTGATAACCAGTTAAATCTATATCTATAGCTCAACCTCAAGAGCCTTCTCCTCATCTCTTCCTTCTAAGAGCTTAAAATTGCTTTTTTCACTCTTGAAGTGTTTTTTTTCTGCCTATTATTGATATAATTCCTGAATTTAGTCAGAAAGTCACTAATGCATGCTACTCTCATATAATTCATAAGCCCCTTTACTTTTTGTATCTTTCTAACTCTCTGGGAGTTTTAGATCTGTCTCTTTCATGGATTGCTTTATTCTTTTGTTCCCTACAGATACCTAAGATCCTAACTTAACCATATCTGCCATTACTTTTATATATTGTATATTCACTCACATATACAGGTGCTGGTCATATAATTAGAATATCATGAAAAAGTTGATTTATTTCAGTAATTCCAATCAAAAAGTGAAACTTGTATATTATATTCATTCATTACACACAGACAGATATATTTCAAATGTTTATTTCTTTTAATTTTGATGATTATAACTGACAACTAATGAAAATCCCAAATTCAGTATCTCAGAAAATTAGAATATTACTAAAGACCAATACAAAAAAAGGATTTTTAGAAATGCTGGCCAACTGAAAAGTATGAACATGAAAAGTATGAGCATGTACAGCACTCAATACTTAGTTGGGGCTCCTTTTGCCTGAATTACTGCAGAAATGCGGCGTGGCATGGAGTCAATCAGTCTGTGGCACTGCTCAGGTGTTATGAGAGCCCAGGTTGCTCTGATAGTGGCCTTCAGCTCTTCTGCATTGTTGGGTCTGGTGTATCGCATCTTCCTCTTCACAATACCCCATAGATTTTCTATAGGGTTAAGGTCAGGCGAGTCTGCTGGCCAATTAAGAACAGGGATACCATGGTCCTTAAACCAGGTACTCTTAGCTTTGGCAGTGTGTGCAGGTGCCAAGTCCTGTTGGAAAATGAAATCTGCATCTCCATAAAGTTGGTCAGCAGCAGGAAGCATGAAGTGCTCTAAAACTTCCTGGTAGACGGCTGCGTTGACCTTGGACCTCAGAAAACACAGTGGACCAACACCAGCCGATGACATGGCACCCCAAACCATCACTGACTGTGGAAACTTCACACTGGACTTCAAGCATCTTGGATTGTGTGCCTCTCCATTCTTCCTCCAGACTCTGGGACCTTGGTTTCCAAATGAGATGCAAAATTTGCTCTCATCAGAAAAGAGGACTTTGGTCCACTGTGCTTTATTAAATCCAGAGTCAACGCAGCCGTCTACCAGGACATTTCCCGAGCACTTCATGCTTCCTTCATTTTCCAGCAGGATTTGCACCTGCCCACACTGCCAAAAGAACCAAAACCTGGTTCAATGACCATGGTATTACTGTGTAATTACTGTGTGATTTCATGTAATATTCTAATTTTCTGGGATTTTGATTTCGTGGGTTTCATAAGCTGTAAGCCATAATAATCAAAATTTTAACAAATAAAGGCTTGAAATATCTCACTTTGCATGTAATGAGTCTATATAATATATTAGTTTCACCTGTTAAGTTGAATTCTTGAAATAAATCAACTTTTTGATGATATTCTAATTATATGACCAGCACCTGTAAATTAATTTTTAATCCAGCCTCGGCAAGCCAATTAACTTAAAACCTTTTATTATTATTTATATCATCAATATTAACTTCCACGGGTAATTCTTTAATCGAAATGCTGCTGAGGAATTTACATATCCCTTTGGTAATCTCTGGTATATGTAATGTTTGTTATTTATGTTACAAACTTAGTAGAATAAGTCTTTTCTTGACTAACCTCTGTTAATGGAGTTGACCAAAAGCCATTAGCCAAATCCAATATTAAGAGAAAATGAACCTTCCCTTAACCTTAACCTTTAATGCTTTATTTGTTACTTATCTAAAAGTTTCATCTATTGTTGGTATTTATTGTACAGGACTGTTTTCTTATTGCAGAAGTAATCTTCCTTAACTCAAATAACTCCTGTATTGCCTTATTTAATTATTCTGTACCCATTATATTAATTGGATATTATCGTGGTAGTTTATGTATCTCACATAAAGTTTTTATATGAGCATATTCTTCACTAATCACTAATAGTCTTTACTCCACAATCATTTTTATATTTTCCATATAAGGAATTTCTCATAAAGCTCATAGTAATTCCTCTTTTAATTCTATTATTTTACTCCATATTCATTTTTATTCTTGTTCAATATTTACTTTTAATCTTTAAGTCTCTTCCTGCGTGTAAAATTGTCTGCACCTTTTTTCATTTTAATGCTGCATTTCTCTCCTACTCATTCACTTTTATTGTCTTAATAAAAATATAATCTGTAAATTTCATTGGCTCTGTTGTTGAGGACACATGAGCACCTTTATCTAAAATAAATTCTATTTTTTCATTAATAGGAGTTTCCATCTTTTTTAATGATTATTATACCATTAGATTTATGTTATCTGTAATCTAATCTTTAAAACCATATCTTTAAAATTCAATTTAATTATACCATTTGGTCACAAATGTTTCTTTTCAACAGGCCAAGCATTTTTCAATGTATCCTTTCCATCTTTTTATCTATTGCTCTTTATATTCATCGAGCTGTATTTCTTTTCTAATGATGTTTTTATTCTGTTTACATCTTTTTATTTTCGAGTTTTCTATTTTACTCATGACCTGACTTCTTTGCTCTGGGATCATCTTTCCCCATTTATCATATTAAATATAACTTGTCTTTTGTATACTATTTTAATTTTCATCCTCTCAAATTCCTGCATTATGTTCTGTCAGGCCTTTATATTCTATCCTTCTGTTTTCAGTCAAGTCATCTTCATTTATACAGCGCTGTTAACAATGTAGATTGTTCCAAAGCGTCTTTACAGTGACAACAGGGAATTAAAGTATGCTAAGTGTTTTAAGTATACTAAACTCATTTCCATCTCTCTGTTTCACTTGAAAACGAGTATTATATGTCCTTATTTCATTCATCTTGACACTTTGTGCTATCAAAGGTTTAATTTTTGTTTCTATATTAATTTATTCTGTTTTCCTCACTATTCTCACATGCTGAGACATTAAATCATACTCAGCTATATTTTCCTCTATTTGTTTTTTAGTTACAGTATTCAGGATCGTTACTAATTTATCCACTTGGGATTTTCAGACCTTCTTCTCTTAGTAACCTTACTCTATCTGTCATAGGCATTTCATCCTCTATTAATAACCATACACTTAATAGTGGAATTTGGTCTTTAGATGCATTAACTAACATCTCCTTTCATTGTGAATATTTCGCCTTTGTCCCTGTTAAACTTCTCACATTGTCAATAGCTTTTAGCTTTTGTTATAGCTATACCAACTTAATCAATGTCATAGCTTCTCAACTTAAATTCACATTTTTAGATGTTTTAATTATACGATTATAAGATATATGCTGTGGTCTTCTCTTCTATCTGTTTTCTGGCCGCATCTGTTAACTACGACTCCAATCATTTCTCTTTGTGTTTCTGAACTGCAGCTGTCTGACTGGATTCCTCTCCTAACAGAAGTCAAAGGTCTCCTTCTATCATCCTTCCTCTGCTTTGCTTCTACACTCTCCTAGTTCTCAGATATCTCTGAGTTTAAGAGCTTTATTGCTCGCTGACCTTTTTATTGTTTCTAGCATACTTTAGTCTCTTTATTTCTGATGTTTAATGGTTTTATTTTTATTTTTTCTCTCTCACTATTCTTCTCTTAAATTCATAACCTTCTTAAAATATGATTGTTTCATATGATTGTTTTCCTGACTTTAAACATCCCTCTTTTCTTTAGCTATTTTTGAAGCAGGAGTGATCGGCTGTTTTCACTTGCCCATAAGTCAAGTCTCTGTCAGGAACTATCTCCTTATCCCAGTTTCTTATCAGCGCTCTTTACACTGCTAGGATTCCTATGTAGTTCCTTTAACTTCTGCTTTTGATTTTTTTTTTTTTTAGTTATTCTTTTCAACTGCAATTTTTCTTCTTTTTTATTTCGTAGTCTTTTTCATATCCCTAACTTTGTTTGACTATTTTCACCTTCTGTATTTATTATAGATGAATATAACTCATCATTTTCCTGCTCTCCGTCTGAGCTGTTTTAAAACTCCCTAGACCTGTGTCTGTCTCTCTATAACGTAGAGACTGCTGTTACGGCAGTCATTGTTGTTACTTTTATTTTATTATACGTTTGCTTAAACTCCTCTCTATTTCTATTATTCAACAGGTTTATTTAAAAAGATTCCTCTTCTGAATTCTCTATTATTCCTGTTATTATTCCATTAATCACAGTTGTTACTGAATGTTCAAACTGTCCAGTCCCCATTAAGGTTAAATTCATTATTATAACCTTTCTACTAATGTCATTTTGAATTAAGGGGGACATTATTAAAGGACAATTTCGGTGAAAAATGAACCTAGGGGTAATTAACACATGGCTACCGAGTCGATCGTTCTCTGGGATGCGTTTTCATGATAATCAAATGTAAAGAGTTTTATCTCTAAAAACAGATTAGCTTATAACGCTAGTATATGGGGCATAGAATAACTAAAAGTAAATCGCTAGTTAATACCACTAACAAGGCTAAAAATAGCCTCACACTAACACGGTAACATAATGAGGGTCCTTACATGCAAACCGAAGCATTGAGAACTTGTAAGTGTATAGACAGTTTAATAAGAAGATACTTTATAAAGACAGTACATTACGCATTTACATGCAGCAGGCATCTTGGAAAACAGTCTCGACTAGTCGAGCCACGAATGCCGTGCTAAGTGAGATGAACTGTGACTTGGAATCTCATATGGTCCGTTGTTTCCGGAAGAAAGCACTGAACGCAACAGAGAAAATGAATAAATATTTAATAATAATTAATAATTCCTATCGACCAGCTCACGGCGTTCGTGACTCGACTAGTCAGAGAATGGCACAGATGTGTATTAGAGGTGTAAGACAAACATCAGTCCTCAATCTGCATAATGACGATTCCCTCGCATCTGATTAGCATACTGTGATGATGAGGCCATTGACCCTCATTTAATTCACATGAATACTTTTAAAGTGACAACGGCTGTACTAGGGCAGTAAATGGGCTAGTTTTACCCATATTTCACGTCAAAAGTTCCTGTTTTCACCTCATTTAATATGCTGATGCCTTCAGATCTCCTGTAAATTGCCACTTAAAGCTCATTTCATTGGCGTCAACAGGCTGAGGTATTTTTTTTCCAACCCCTTAAGACTTTCATTCATCTTTGGAACACAAATTAAGATATTTTTTGATTAAATCTGAGAGCTGGATCACTCCTCCATAGGCTTCTATTGTAATTGAAACTTGCCGGCCCAGAAAGTTAGCAAAGAAATTGTTAAAATAGTCAAAGTGACTACAGTGGCTCAACCATAAATTTATTGACTGACGAGAATACTTTTTGTGCGCAAAACCCCCCCAAAAAACAGTTGTGTATTAGCATCAGTTACTTCACAGACAAACTGAAATAAATGCTTATATGTGATATTAAGTATAAAAACAATCTCAGTAACTGATATATTTTATTTTTATTTTGGGCAGATCAGCTCCTCCCACTAAAATGTACTATAATTGAAGCCCCTCCCACTTCAATTACATCATCAGTGAAGCTCCTCCCACTGCAATTAACCCATAAATGCTGTAAATTCCCATCAGCTGCAAGTGAAGACGAGCATCAGAGCATCAGGAAGAGCTGAAATCTGCAAAGACTGAGTTTATTAAAGAGGACAGTGAGAACATGAGTGATCCAGAACCCTGCAGAATGAAACACACTGAAGATCCTGAAGAACAAAGAGGTTGGTGTTTATTCTTCATTCATTCATAATGCTGAAGAACATTCATGTTAGAAACATTCAAGCACTTCATCACTTTTAGATAAACAGTTAAACTGTGAAATGGGTCAAAATGTTCTTGTTTGTTGGTTTTCAACAAATGGTCAGTAATGGGAGGTTTATACACTTTTATACTGTTTGTCAACATCAGGTCAAACTAAATATTCTAGCTATGCAACATTTATTTGCAACAACGTTGCCAATATTTTTGACATTTTTCAATATAGTTATCATTATAATTACATTAGCAATTAACAGAGTAAACGACAAACTATATCAAGTAAATTAACTTTCCAGAATGGCTGACAGGGTTGTAAGCATAACTTAAGCAAAACTTGATTTATAGTAACTGTAAGGGGGGTACAGTTGTCAGACCCAGGATCAGATATGATGAAAGAAGACCAGGAGTCGTGAAGTTCAATCAAATAAGTACAAATTTACTGAAGATTAGTTTGCAGTTAAATTGGTAGAGCCAGCGTCAAAGTCTCACGAGGAGGTCGCAAGCCAACTCTACCTTACACAAAATCTCACACCAATTATACCATTTCCAAGGGCATTCATTACATCATCGTTTCTTCTGATTGGCTAAGAGAACATAAAATCTAAACAACTGTAAAGACATAGATAGACAGTAGGGTACGTTGACATTAATCAGGATTGGTCATCCGAGTCCCTTTTGGTCCCATGTTGTTCCCCCCTTGGAGGTGGTTGTCGAAAGGGTCCCAAGATCTGCTGCTACATACCACGAGACCTGCACAGAACATTCAATGCGTACAAAGAAGTACAAAGAGAACAACGATTCTACCAAGGTTGTAGAGAGCCTGAGCTCATTATTATCAGGAAAGACTACCCAAAACATACTGATAACACCTTCCCTCCTCAGAGAGAAGTACAGATAATATTCACTTTATTCTCTAGAGAAATACACATGAAAGAAATACAATTCTGTGAACTAGATCATGTAAGGCACGTAGAGGTTGACCCCTGTAACCTTAACTTGGTCAACAAAGGAAAGACACAGAGCCATCTAATGAGTCTTCAGGCTTGCTGTCGTATATTAGTAATTAACTGTTTTTCCCAATACAAAGAACCTGTTCTCAAGGTTCTCATCCAGGGCCATAAAAATTGGTCACACACATTTGCATCTTAAAAATATAGCAAAATATAGGCAGAACTGCTGACAGCAAAATAGGATTAAAACTATATATGGATCACTCGTCAGTTAATGATTATAATGACTATGATTTGATTATTACATGTTATGACGTAAAACTCAAAAGGATATATAGATATAGTGAAGAGACAAGGGATTCTGACCCCAACCCTTCGGTACTGATAAGGTTGTATTTCTTATAAATAATAGAAGTGTCATATTTATTGAGATAATTCTTCTTATAATAGCTTTGGTAACAGAGTCGATGAATGTGATCAACACTGTACAGTTTGTGTAAAAACTGAGACAATGGATTGAGATTATTTTCTTGTCCTCCCATCATGCAGTAGAAAGAGCCCAGATGATGTCACTTCCTGTGTCACAATTTGAAGAAATGCTCTGCTTTTAAAATGAGGAAAATCATGTCAGGAGCAACAGGGTTGAGTAAAACATGTAGGACACAGTTAAAGGTGCACTAAGTAACTTTTTTACCTTAACCGAACAGCTTCGGAGTCATTGGAATAGTTATATGACTTGTTTCGGGTTGAATGGTGGTCGTCGCGCATCCCCCGAGCGCCTGTGAGCGGAAAAACCACCCTTGCAACTTTGGGGCGGCGGGTCGTGTCAGGAAGTATCGCGTGATATCAGGTCTCGCGATGTAACAAATTGCTTTACGGCACTGCACACAAAGCTAGGAAAGCTTTATCGGAGGACGAAAGAACGGAAACGGCAGACTGACCGAGCAAGGAGTCAGACTCAAGTAAATATCGTTCTTATTGATGGACTAGTAGACATCTTCAGAGGTTATCTGTGCCTGTTCGATGTCCGACGCTTTGTAACGCGTTCTGTCAGGAGGAGAAATAGGGATAGCTCACAGATGAAGTTATTACAGAGGCCAGACAGACTCACGGAGGCGATTGGCATCTCACAACTTGCACTTTATTCCCCAGTCGAACTCGTGTAACTGTCTGTCACCCGTTCTACCATCCACATCTTTACTTGATAAACAAAAGTAGGATAAGAATGAGCATCAAACTGAAGGGATCAGGCCGTGAGTGCAGAGACGGCTCTGCGCGAGTGCTATTTACGACAGTAACGTTAAATACAAGTACTCCACAGCGACTCTAGGGGTCGCTGTTTGACAAAAACGGAAAGCTGCATAGTGTGCCTTTAATGCTAATAAAAATTGCTAATTTAAAACTAGTTAAAGCTGCGGTCACTCTTGACTTTCAGTATGTGAAATTTCTATGGACACTGTAAACTTAAAAGGATAGTTCACCGATTAGCATTCAGCTTTGTATCAGTAGAAAACCTGTAGTATTTTCAAATTACCATGCTTCCTCCCCTCATGTCCCCGAGACAAGAGATTTATGTATATTTTTTGTCTAGAAACAATCTTCCAATGATGCAAAAATCGTCATTTTGCATCATCTGTATATTTCCTGGCCAGAGGCTAAAGACTACAGCCAGTAGAAGGAACTAGATCTGCATGTTTTCAACCCGCCCATAGAGGGTGGGATCTCACTCACAGAATCTACAAACAGTGTCAGCCATCTTTTTTTTAAGCTAAGCGAACAGTCTCTTGCTCTGTGGAGAAAGCTGAGTAGTAGGGGTGACCATAGATATCATATAATAAAGGCTAGATGTCTCGTCCGCACACGGCGGCCATCTTGCCACAGGGAGCTCGCTCACTCGTAACATTGTGTTTTAATGGTGTATGTACTTTTAAATAACCATAACTTGCTCAATTTTCTACCGATTTTCAAACGGTTTGGTTTGTTATAATCGTCAGAGATGTAGTTATGACACTGCATACATATGAATAATTTAAAAAATCAGAAATTTCAACATGTTCCAGCGTTCAGAATTATAGCCACGTTAATAACATTTGTAAGAAACCAAACCGTTTGTAAATCCGTCAAGATTTCAGCGAGATAAGAGGATTTGTGTTCGTGCTGATCACTCACCTTACTTCAGATACAACAGAGCTCGCCAGAAAGCTTCCCTGTAGCAAGATGGCCGCCGGTGATGCCGGAAGAGACTCTGCCTTAAGACATCTAGCCTTATATGGATATCTATGGGGGTGACCATACGTCCTATTTTTCCCGGACATGTCCGGCCGGGACTGCCCAAGCTCTTCCTCCTGACCGCCGGACAGGATTTACGATAAAACGGCGTCTTTTCAGTTTTTAGTCAACTAGTAACTTATTTGAATCATTTCTTCTGATACTGCCCTCTGTAACCGGTAGGCGTGGCTTGGGAGTGTCCTCGTAGGGCAGCGAAGCAAGGGCATTCTGGGAGTTGTTGTCTTTCATCCACATAAGCCAAAAATACATTTTCTGCCTTTTCTCAGTCTAGAAAGCTCCAAATTCAAAAATAATTTCACATTTCTACTACATAAATGACCCAATTTAAATATTCATCATTGTTATTCACTTGATCTTGTGTTTCTGGTGTCCCACATTCACATGCGTATGAATGGAAGTCGGAGGAACAAAAAAGTCTAGTGTGACCGGCCCTCAGTAATTTAATTAAAAGTCTTAAGTAAAATAAATTAAATATCTAAAAGTTGGTGTGAAAATATGGAAGTATTGTATATTTTAATTGTTTCATTGATCAAATGTCATTAATAGTTCTCACTACAGAAACATGGGATTTGTCTATAATGTTTTAAAAAATAAAAATGTCAAGATTGGTGTACCTCATTCATGATATTATGTAGCAGTTGTCTTACATCATTTTTATGTCCTTTCACTTCATATTTCACTTTTTGAATTAATTGAATTGAATAAAATTGATTTCTTTCATGTCAGACCTGATGGAAGAGAGCGAGGAGAGTGAAGAACTGAGTGAAGTGGAGGAGGAACATCATGTCAAACCTGGAGAAAAACCTTTGAGTCGCTCAAAGACTAAAAAGACATTTTTAAAGAAAACAAAAGCCAAGAAATCTTTCACCTGCACTCAGTGTGGAAAGAGTTTCACAACCAAACATAATCTTGAGTGTCACATGCGAATCCACACTGGAGAGAAGCCATTCACGTGTGATCAGTGTGGGACTAGTTTCACACAATCAGCACACCTGGAAAGTCACCTGAGGATCCACACCGGAGAAAAGCCATTCATGTGTGATCAGTGTGAAAAGAGATTCTCCCACAAACAAAATCTTACGCTTCACATGAGAGTCCACACCGGAGAGAAGCCGTTCACATGTGATCAGTGTGAAAAGAGTTTCACATACAAACAAAATCTTAAGCTTCACATCAGAGTTCACACCGGAAAGAAGCCGTTCATGTGTGATCAGTGTGAACAGAGATTCTCAAACAAACGATGTCTCGATCATCACTTGAGAGTTCACACCGGAGTGAAGCCGTACGCATGCCATCAATGTGGGAAGAGTTTCACACAATCAGCACACCTGGAAAGTCACATGAGGATCCACACCGGAGAAAAGCCATTCATGTGTGATCAGTGTGAAAAGAGATTCTCCCACAAACAAAATCTTAAGCTTCACATGAGAAGCCACACTGGAGAGAAGCCGTTCATGTGTGATCAGTGTGAAAAGAGATTCTCAAACAAACAAAGTCTTAAGCTTCACATGAGGATCCACACCGGAGAGAAGCCGTTCACATGTGATCAGTGTGGGAAGAGTTTCACAAACAAAAAAAATCTTAAGCTTCACATGAGAGTTCACACTGGAGAGAAACCATTCTCGTGTGATCAGTGTGAAAAGAGATTCTCAAACAAACAAAGTCTTAATGTTCACATGAGGATCCACACTGGAGAGAAGCCGTTCACATGTGATCAATGCGGCAAAACATTTCTCTGTGTATCAAAACTGAAGGCACACCTGACAGTTCATATGAAGGAGAAGCCGCATTCATGTTCTGAATGTGGAAAGAGTTTTTCACTGCTGCTATATTTACATACACATCAGAAAAGTCATGCTGATGTGAGAGAGTACATGTGCTTTGAGTGTGAGAAGACTTTTACTACAGCTGAACAATTAAAACGGCACCAGAGAATTCACACTGGAGAAAAACCTTACAAGTGTTCACACTGTGACAAGAGATTCAGTCAGTCATCACATCTGAAAACACATGAGAGGATCCACAGCAGAGAGAAGTTGCACACGTGTGATCAGTGCGGAAAGAGTTTCTCTATTAAATGTCACCTGAAGCGACACATGAAGAACCATGTGTAACATGTGTAACCATCCAACACAGTCTGAGATCACGGTAAGTAGTTCATCTTTATGTGCTGAGAAACAAGTCTGTGTAAGTTAGTTTCCCAACAGCCACGATGAGCGAGAGCACATTTTGTTGGTTGATTGGTATCTACTAACTCATGTTCACACCAACACGAAAGTTCAGTCTGATTTTCACATGCAATTTGTCTGTTCAGACCAATGCAAAAAATAGCAGTAGATGCAAATTCACTCTCTCACTGTAGGTGGCGCTCCTGGAAAAGCAAGAAATAAAGCACTATACGAAGCAGCGCAGCGCAACTTTCTGTTCCTGACAATAGCTGTGTCCCAATGTGAAGGCTGCATCCTTCAAAGGACTGAAGACTTCAAGGATGCAGCCTATGCATCCTCCGAAGGACGCACCATGTAGCCTCCATAGGATTTCCTAATTGCGCAACCAGGTGTTCCCGATTACCGCTCCAGGCGCCAAGCAGCGGTGCGAGAGTATGCTGCCATCCTGACAATTCATTTGATATAATTGAGTAAACAGCTATGGAGCCAGAATTGGCTATTGTCATTTTTATGTTTTATATTTTACTGGAGGACATGGTATTAAGGATGTTTCAGGTCATACTTTCGGCTTAGCCGAAGATTCAAATGTTCATTTAGCCTAATTACCTTGATGCGATTTTGTAGGCTAGTGTATTATTTTTATTATGCACATAAATAAACCATAGTAAATATATTTACACAGGTTTTCAACCCTATTTGAATATAAAACTCAGTTGAATATAAAAAGTCCAGTGCGAATGTTACTCCCGCTCTTCATCGGTGTAATAAGAGGTCCACTGGAGGCAAGTTGAAAGATGAAAACCCATTTGCAGTTTATTATAACTAAAACAAAACATGAAACAAAAACATGGCGTGGCATGAAAACAAAAACCAAAGCATGAACTTGAACTATGCACAACAGCAGACTTACAGGAAACAATACTTGACAAAGACACATGGCAAACATGAGGGTTTAAATACATAGACTAATAACAAAACAAGGGACACCTGTGAACAATAATCAGACAATTAACAAATGACAAGACATGGCAGGATCACATGACAAACAGGGAATCACATGACAGACATGGAAACAAGACATGACACAGAAACATGACAATAACAAACCCAAAACGTGACAATCGGCAGCTGTCAGTCACTGTTGCTAGGCGACAAGAACAATCCTCTGTAGGCTAGACCGGTTCGAGCGCTTCAGATGCTCCCTTTGAAATGGGACGGAGCTGTAGTTAGCAACAATTTGTTAATATTGTGACAATAGGCCTACATTTTGTTACTTTAATTTTCAAAATAACCAGTGGTGGTATGTAAGGAACTACATAGGCTACTTCTTTAATACTCTAAGTAATTTTCCCACACGGGACAGCAACACTACAAAACTGTTATTTTACAACATGATGCATTGTTTTACATTAAACTACACAAAAGTATATAGTTTAAATGTATCAACCTTGAAAATATTCTGAAGTAAAATGCAACATGCAGTAATATAAAAGCAGAATTCCTTTACTTTTACTCTTGATACCATAAGTACATTAGAGTATGCAAGATAATGAAAAAATAAAAATAAAAAAATTGCTTAACTAAGGTTTAAAATATATGACTAGTAGTTTTTCACCAATGTGGTATTAGTGGTTATTAAAAGTACTTTAGTGTAATAAAGTATCTCAATATTTATTCCATGAGTCAGCCCTGCAAACCTGTTGGTAGACAACTTAGTGGATAGTGGAAATATGCAGTCAAACACTCTGGAGACCATCCCAGATGATGTCCCACCAGCAGGAGGCCTTACCAGGGTCTCTATTGTGGAGCCCATCCCGGTCCAGCAGCAACACCAGGGACTCCCACTCAGCTGAATAAAAGTCTACATCATTTTTCTTATTTTATGTACTGTAAATTTAAATGTTTATGTTGAATTTGATATGTTTAACGTATGTTGTAAATAGTTGGGGGGAAATAGGTATAGAAGAATTTGTTTCATGTAGAAATTATGACTATCATTACAAAAATAAACAATGTCCAGAGCAATGAATTCTCTTTTATTTACACATTTAAAGTTGCATAAAAATAAATAAATGTACATATTTTTTTATATTTTTCCTTTTAAAAAATATAGGTGAAAAAAAGTTAAAGAATATATATATATATATATATATATATATTTCTCAATAATTCTTTCAAGAAGAGAAAACAGTCTGTCCATCCTCTCCCTACTCTCCAGTGCTCTCCTTGCCTCTGCAGTCCCATGTCTTCTCTAATCAAGTCATCCTCTCTGTCTCGCCTTCTTCATGGTGCTGGTGCTGATGCTGATGCTGTTGCGGGTGCTGGTGCTGGTGCTGGTGCTGGTGCTGGTCTTGCCTCCTCCTCTTCTTGGGCACCCACTGCTGAACTCGGCCCTGATCTGTCCTCAGGGATTGAGGCAATGAGGACAGGGGGTTGGTGCAATGCCTCTGTCCCAACACCTCATCCATGAGGACAAACCAGGGCCAAGTTTCAGCAGTGGGTTTCCCACTCACACCCTCTCCTGTCCCAGGACACATGCAATCTAAGGCAGAGCAAATTAACCATGGCTTGTTAATAACAACAGCACAATACATTTCAGCAAAGATGTGTGTATTAATTTTCTTATATATATAAAATTATATACCCATATAAAAATGGGTCTGGGGAATGTAACTCCCATACAGGCAAAAAATAATATATATTTTATATATTTTGTGCCTGTATGGGAGTTACATACCCCAGACCCATTTTTCCCTGAATTGTTCTAAAAAAGCAGAAAAGGGTACTTAAAGGAGAACTCGGTAAACTCGGTAAAAAACTCACTTGCGTTGGCCTCCTCCCCTTCTCTACCGCTGCTCATGTGCGTTTGTTTTGATCGGAGCAAGCCAACTGTATCGCGTGGAGCTATGTCTACCGAGGTGGGTAATCTGGTAATACATCATACATGCGTGTGTTTATGTCGAATTGCCGTAAAGCAATTTGTGTTTCACGCTCGTTCTCGTTCTAGTTCTTGCTTCTCACGAGACTTCCAATTTCTATCTTGCCGGGACGGTAGTGGACAAGTTGCAAGGTTGGTTTTCCGCCTGGGAACGCTGGGGGGAGCGGGGAAAGTCACCAATATCACCAAAACAGGTTGTTTAACCATCCAAATGATTTCTAGACAGTTTTATTAAGTTAAAAAAGTTACCAAGTTCTCCTTTAACACAGTGGTGCAATCTTAACACTGCAAAATATGACACATCAAGACCAATTTAGACCAACATTAAAAACCAAATTTGGGAGTTGGTTGTTTTAGGCTTTAGGATGAGTGATATTTCTTATAATACACAAGTGAGATAAACAAGTGCAAATATTACAAATAGGTTGTTAAACTAATAACTTTATTAGCACAAGTTTTGCCTAAAACTACCTGACAAATGAAGCCATGCAATGATGACGAAGGAGTTAAGATAAAGTTTATAATAAACTTTAACTGTGGTTTCGCTAGCTATTTGAGTAAATGAAAACATAATAGGCTACTTACATTTAAATGTGAATTTGCTGTCCACCACCGATCTCTCGGCCGCTGGCCTGTCGTCAACGGCACGCAATGACGTATGGGGTAGGATAGGCCGCTAAGTGTCCATTTATGTATCGGGGAAACGAAGGGCGCATTTGGCGTCGCTTTTGAATCAGGGTAGCCTTCGTCGCGGCGCGATGACACAACCGTCCTTCGAACACGGCCTTCGGAGGATGCAGAATTGAATTGGGACAGCCTTCATCGAGCCGCGGTGACGCAATCGGCCTTCAAATGCGACCTTCCAAGGATGCAGCCTTTGAATTGGGACGTCCTTCGTCGCGCCGCTGTGACGTTTCGTCTCGCCGCGGTGAAGCAATCGGCCTTCAAATACGGCCATCCGGCCTTCAAATATGGCATTCGAAGGACGCAGCCTTCACTTTGGGACACAGCTATTAGACTTACAGCTATAGAAGAACGTCAAACAGTGTTTTCATGTTTTCAAACAGCCGTTCAGAATTTTGTATTTGCTATGGGGATTATTAAGATACAGAGATGAGAGAGACGCTTCAAGATTATTTCTGTTAATCAAGTATATTTTGGTTTTATGTGTACACAAGGGTCCGCATACAGTGCATGTGATACAAAATCAATCAGTATAGAACGTGCGCCACCTGATTTAACATTGCCACGCAGGTCGCACATTGAATTGCATTGTTTTGCAGTAATCAGTTGTTCCACAAGGTGGCAGCACTGGCCTGGGCTGTTTATTCCCAGTATAATACCAAGAGGGTAATCCAGCATCCGGAAAGCGTACCTTCTATATTATAACTTTACATCTGAGGCGTTTAAAGACTCTATTTGTCCATTGTTTATTTCTAAAGAAACACGACAATGTATAAACGGCTCCATTACCTTGTATCTTACGCTATGGCCCCGTAGAAGCCGGTTTTTGTAAAAATAGGCTAACGATTGCGTCATAACCACGCGACTCTCTGTCGCACAGTAGAGAAATTACCGTATAGACAGGAGGAGAAGCTCGCAGGCAATCGGGGGGACGTGGAGGCAAAATAATTCATCAGAATACTTACCAAAAGTAGCTCATGGACAGCTCCTACTCACACTCGCCGTCTCTGTGAGATTCGGAGGGAATGATTCAGATTTCTCTCGGCACAGCTACTAGAAGACTTACAACTGTCAGACGGGTTACTCACGTCACATCTACGTCATCAAGCTCAGTTTGAGTCTGCGCAGTATGCTCGGCCATCAGGAAGTGAGTGCTTCTAATGGACTTCACTTTTCTCCGTTGAAGGGTTAGGGTTAGGGTTAGGGTTAGACGCCTGCATTGACAAGCGAGGGGGTCAAGAGATAGGTGTAACTTTAGTTTAAAAGATTACAAAACATGGTTTCACTTTATTTTGATGGTCCCTTTAACACATTCTGTTGAGTATAAGTAAAGTTGCACCTTCATGTCTTACTAACTCTCATTAGAGTGTTAGTAGAGTATTGGTAGAGTCAGGAGAATGTCTAGAACGTCACTTTAAACTGCACGAGTAAGCCATGATTAGCTGGTTGTTTGCATAAAATAGTCCATAGAAACTCACTTGATTTAATTTGTCTTTTAGACCTGATGGATGTGATCAAGAAAGAAAAATCTGTGTCCTGCCCTAAATCAAGGCTGAAGATTCACATGAGAATGCACAGCGGAGCAAAACTTTACACATGTGATCACTGCAGGAGCTGAAGAAGAGTCTGTAACACCTTTAAGAGAGACATGAATTTAATATGAATTTTTTACTCGTTCTTCATTGTTTTTCTTTAGAACATCTAGTTTCTCTTACACTTCTATTCTTCCATGCAAACGCAGTATATACTTTCATGTATCATTTAAGCTGGACACTTCTCTGGACACTTCTCTCTCATGCAAAATGGGAGAGGGACGATTTAATGTTAATAAAATTCCCAGTTATTCATTTTATGTGTCAGAATGTGTGTTTCTTGTCTTTAATTTCACCACTGTAAGTTTAACCACCGTGCACCTCTTCCCTTGATGTGCTGGATCCGCGAGTCTGAGGGGATAGAGAAGGTGAGGTGGAAGCAAATGCATAGACAGAGACTTGTGCCTCCATTGGTAAAATAATTAGCCAATCACCATTGAGTATTTCACTTTCAGCAATTAGGTGTATTGAGAAAAGTAAATTTGTTTGCAATCAAATATTAAATATCTCTACTATCCATGGTTACATCAAGGGTAGAAGTTCAAACTAATATCATGTAATTTATGCCTCGTCAATGATTGGTTGATATACCAAGGGAGACTAGCCTCCTCTGCCATGTTACTAAACAACCATTGAAACAACAATTAAGAATGAAGGAAGACCCCATGCCTAAGTTGGATAAAGGCTAGAGCAATCAGCTTCGCTAAACGACTGAACGTTGTCTTTCAACACAGACATTTAAAAGGACAGAAGGATTTTTGCTTCAAGTTATAGGCAAGGACTAGGTGAGTGAACTTATATTTATTATTGTCTCGATGCATGTTTCATTTTCTATAAATATTCTGTCAATAAGTGACCAAAAAAAGCATTTTAAAGCTGTTAAAAAATCAGGCCGCTAAAATGTTGTGTGCCTCTTTGATTTTAAAACCTACCAGTCACCACTGCTTAATGTTTGTATTTGCTTCAACTAATCATTGATTAAAATCAAGCATTGTGTTAGTTCAGGCAGGCCAACAAAACAACTCCTCTGCTCGTTATAGCTGACTGGCCTGCTGAAAAAATTCTCGCGACGCTGTACAGCCACAACATCCAGTCTCCTCTCTGAATCAGCCACGAAGAACTCTTTCAATTCTTCCTGGAAAACATCCCAGAAACGCCCGCAACTCCATCGACTCCAACACCATCCGGATCCAGGAAAGCCACTGCCAAACGAAAGCACTTCTCCATTTCGTCTCATGGAACGATCCGGTAACATCGCACCGCTCCAGTCTACAGAGGATCCTGTTCTGTCAGCCCTTTAGAACATTCAATTTCCTTTAACCAGCTTAGACGCTAGGATCAAAGTCTTGGAAAATCAGCCTTCTTCCCAATCAACTTCGTCGACGCCTGCTCCCATGGCTCCCGTTGCTGCTCCCTCCACATCATTCATCATGGGACCCAGGGACGGACTGACAATCTGTGCGTTCTGGAAAAGTCCAGAACGGCCGTCCAACCAAGGGCCGTCGGCACAAAAAAAAAAAAAAAAAGTCTAATAAAGCAATATGAACAGCCAACAGCAGGGGCACTAATATGATCACTTATATGCTACGTGTAAAAAAACAACAACTGAGGAAGAAGAGTCGGCCTATAGCCACTGACAGAAAGTTAGTTTTATAAGGCTGCACTTTTAAATTTGCTTACATTATATTTGAATAGCAGTGGTCTCCAACGTGGTGCCTGTGAGTTGCCCGCTAAACACATTCTATAAATAGCCCCAACTTGCCGTCGGGGTTCCAGACTTCGAATAAATGGTATAATTTTGCGACCTTTTCAAACGTTTCAATTTGAACTTTTGCCTCTACAAAATTACCCAACTCTCTTTGATTATACGCTGTCATTTGCGTTGCGTATGAGAAACATCTAATGGCAAACGCTCAAAAAGCGGAACAAAACATGTTTGATCTGAGCAGCGCATTATCAGCTCGGCCCAAAAACAGCGATCGCGGCCAAAGCTGATCTCGATCACGCGAACATTATTACACAGAGCTGCGCGATCCACTGAGAAGAAGCATTTAAATTCAGCGCAGAATTATCTATCTCTATTATAAACCCACAAATGACTATGTGATTTAAGCTTGTAAAAAGCCAGATGAAAGAGCGCTGATATTCTCAACATATTGACGAAAAAAAAAAAACAAAAAAAAAAAAAAAAAACAAAAAAAACAGGCGAAACATTGTTCCGAGAACAAACCAGCTAGAAGACATTTCACACCAAAACTTATGAATTAACTTTAGTAAAACAAACTTTTTTGGCAGAAATGTGCCTGTATTCATATTTAAAATGCTGTTATATTAATATAGTCATGTATAAATGTATTAAATGTAGCCTAATGCAGTAATGTTTTGTTTAGAAGTTATGGCAGTTTATTTTTATTTTTTATTTATTTATTTTTTTAATTTATATTTGTACTAAATGTTTGGGATACTGTTTTTGATAACACATACAATAGGTTTATAGAAAATCAACAAAAAAATCAATAAATATTTTCATAATTTTTCAGGAATTGTAAGTCTGAACCAGAATATATGATATTTTATTAGATAGCCTACTAGATTTTATCTAGTATCTAATAAAATCTAGTATCTTTATCTAGTATCTAATAAAATCTAATATCTAGATTTTAGATATTAGATTTTATTTACAAGATATTTTATTATTTCCCATATGATGGTGAAAAGTAAAAAAGCTTCACCATGTTATGTATAATAAATATTGGAGTATAACAAATAAAAATTCCTTCTAGATTATTTTATCCCTTGAGGTAGCCCTCGCACAAAAAAAGGTTGGAGACCCCTGGTATAGTAATATGTTTTATAATTAAAAGTTTGTGTAATTTGGGGTTTCTGTAGCCAGTGACATTTCATTATTTGTATTTTATGGCATTGTACATTTTTTGTTTTTATTTGAAGGCTGAGGCTTCATTAATAAACACAACCCCAACTATCATCATTGGTTTTGAGATGTTACTTGCTGTGAATACCTTGTCTGATAGGCTACAGTATTGTGGCATATAGTATCAGGACATCCTGGCTAGTGTCTGTCGCACACGGCTAGGCGAATGGCCGGATGATGGGCCTATTTGGGAGAAAGTCCAGGGCTGTTTTTTAGCCCCAGTCCGTCCCTGATGGGACCTGCTGACCTTCTACCGCGCAGATCCTTAGCCACGGCTCTCCCAGTGTCCACCACCGGAGCCCCTTTTTTTCCACCAGCCGCTGCTATCTCTTCCCAGCTGCGCGCCCAGATCCTCGCAGGTAACAATATTAATCTGGTAAAAATCCTGCTGTGCTCAGAGAGCCAAGATAAATGCATAGTTGACTGTGGAGACATATTTGTCATGTTAAAAGACAATGATCAACGGCTGTCTAATTGTCTAACCATGCCCAAGTTTAACGTGGCTTTCTGAGTCTTCAGAGACATAATCTGTGAAGTCTATCTATTGGACACCTAATAGACACCTATTTAGCCATTATCTCAGACCTTGCCATGACTTATGGTGGGACTCTTTTCTACCAGTACCATAAATCTTTCTTGGCTAAGACAGCCATGTATATTCAACGGATTAACCAAAGACTGGACTGGCTGGTAGTAGATTTGGCTTTAATAAGCAGACATTTTACCGGTCATCACGCTTTGTCTTGCTCTTTGTGTGTTTTTTCTGCACATACTCCTTCTCTGTGCCCGAGAAGTGCTAAACCTCCGGCAGGCCGTTTACCTAAAGATGAAGCAGCAGAAAAGGTTATCCCCGTGATTCATACTCCAATGTGTTTTAACTTTAACGAAAATGTGTGTAGGTTTTCTAATTGTAAATTTATTCACGCTTGCAGTTATTGCGGAGACGGACATCCCAAGTCCGTGTGTCCTCGGAGAACGCAAACAAATAAAATAAAGCCTTCTACACCTGTCAATGTTCCTGAACTTGACAAAGCTTTGAGAAAGCATCCCGATTGCTGTTTTGTGCATTATTTGATAACTGGACTTTTTTGGCTGGTTTAACACTTCTCCAAAAAACATATTTCTTCATCAAAGAGCCCAAAGTAGTTGATAGTTTATTGGCAAAAGAGGTAAAGAAAGGTTAATTGATTGGTCCTTTCGATAGTTCCCCCTTTCCAGTTTTTCGCATTAATCCTTTAGGTGTAGCTACAAGGAAATATTTAAAAATGTTTAATAATAGTTTCTTCAGCTCCTCGTGACAACATTAATGTACCTAGCATTAACAGTTTGATTCCTCTTCCCAGTTTTTCTTTGTTTTATGCTTCAGTAGATCATGCCATTCAGTTCATTAAATCAGCTGGTAAAGGCACTTGGCTGGGCAAAGCCGACATCATTAATGCTTTTAAAATCATACCACTTCACCCATCTCAGTGGCACCTTTTGGAGTTCAATGGCGTAAAAAAATGTTTTATTCTGTTAGGCTTACTTTCGGCTGCCGCAGCAGCCCTCGTATTTTCGATATTTTATGTTGGATCCTTTTAAATGAATATAAGCTGCCTTTCGTGCTTCATTTGTAAGACGATTTCTTGGTCGTGGACTATCCAAAATCTAAACCCGAAAGATGTCTTAATATTCTGATAGAAACCTTAATTGTCACAGTTCATGAATGCATTGTTTCCTGCTTGTCTCGTGTTTATGGTGTTACATGTGTGTGGGTGTGTGTGAATGGGCGTGACCGGCCATCATTGCTTATCAGCGGCCAGCTTATCACACTTACGGCGCCAGCTGCAGTTAATCTAATCATCATTAAATACTCACTCAATTCTCATCTCCTTTGTCAGATCGTTGTTGAAGTCTTCCGTGTTGTCTGTCTGTCTGTCTGTCTGTCTGTCTGTCTGTCTGTCTGTCTGTCTGTCTGTCTGTCTGTCTATCTGTTTCCCGGTCTTGTGATACGTCTCCAGTTTATGCCTCCTTCTTCCTGTTCGGTGTTCCTGTGGATTCCGTGTTATGTCTGGATTCTGTCATCACTATCAACGCACTCAAAACACTTCACCTCATCTGCACTGCTGTTAACCATCAAAGTCCCTGCGCCACCCATCAGCTGCCTCATCTTATCTACCTGAATAATTGTCTTCAATAAACAAGTTTACTTGCTATTGCTTCCTGTCGTCAGTCATGACATTAATACACTAGGTATACCTCTCTCAGAAGAAAAAACAGTGGGGCCTTTAAATTCAATCGAATTTCTTGGCATCATCCTAGACAGCAATCTCATGCAAGCTTCCTTACTTTTTAATAAACTTGATCGTATTAGGGAGGTTATTAAAACATTTTTAAACAACGATTCCATCACTAAAAAGAATTACTCTTTCTGTTAGGGCATTTTAATTTTGCTTCCTAATGATATCAATACCTGGCTCTAGGCAAGCTAACATTAAGGGCGAGGCCACACACAAATTAGGATGACCCATAGAAAAGTATATATTTATTATACTTTTATTATAAAGTAACAAGTTAAAGAGTACCTCAACATTAATTACACAAAATATTGGTCTGGCCTGGCAGCATAATACAGCGGTTTTAGTTGTTTTCGCGGATCCGTATAAATGGGGTTTATTTTGACAATGGTGTCGTCTGAATTCAGAAATCAAAGTTTCTGTTACAATATCTTCTAAGTTCTTCTAAGCTATCTGGGATGCTTAGATGATGAAACTTATCAGAAAGATTATCAAAAAGCAATCTTTAGTGGCAGAAGTGATAAGTCTAACATTTGTAACACGGAGTCGGCTTTGGAGCCTTGGCTAAATGTAATTTACATGAGACTATAATGATCTTAGATGTCATCGCTCTGCTGCAGAATTTCAATGGCTTCAACATTTATTCTGTGTGATAATATTAGATCCAGAGTATGATTATGACAATGAGTGGGTCCTGACACATATAATTTGAAGGGATAAGGTTTAATGCGTATTTGGCGTGCTGTCCGGAGGGAGGGCTCCGAGCTCGGAGTTCGGCCCGAACCCAGAGTACTCCCCCCGTATGTAAGTGTTTAGGACTAGCATGGAGAAGGGGTGGTGGAGGGATGCTGCAAAACTGTCAATGGAATGAGGTGAGACTGCTGAGTATTTATACACCTTTTACCATTGATTGCTGAGTGCTCTCCACTTGTGTTAATTATCTGAACGTGCTCCTCCCGAACCTTGTTAATAAAACATCATTCAGAATGTATTTAAAGGCCAATCCCAATGCATCTTTTTCATTATCTACATGTATATTAAAATTACCAACAATTAGGGCTTGATCTGCAGCCAGTACTAACTCTGATAGAAAATCAGCAAATTCTTTGATAAAGTCTGTATGGTGCCCTGGTGGCCTGTGTACAGTAGCCAGCACAAATCTCAAACGTGATTTATCATTTACACTAGATCTTGTTATATTAAGCACCAACACTTCAAAAAGAATTATATTTGAAACTAGACTTCTTAGTAATTCTGAAAATATTACTATAAATTACAGCAACACCTCCACCTTTGCCTTTCAGACGAGGTTCATGTTTATAACCATAATCTTGGGGGGTGAACTCATTTAAAGTAATTGTTTGGTTTTAGTTGTTTTCGCGGATCCGTATAAATGGGGTTTATTTTGACAATGGTGTCATCTGAGTTCAGAAATCAAAGTTTCTGTTGCAATATGCAGTGCAGGTCTGCCCCAAAAACTTTTCCAATTGTCTATGAATTCTATATTATTTTGCGGACACCACGTAAACAGCCAGCCATTGAGTGATGACAATCTGCTAACTATCTCATCACTCCTGCGAACAGGAATAATAACACACCCACTGAGAATCCTGTTGAATGTGACCTAGTTATTAGCGATTATATTACACGGAACGTGAAAATAGAGACACCAGCCACCAAAGTCACATGTTTGCCGGGAGCCAGAGCGCCTGACATCAAAGCAAATTTAAAAGTGCTGGCTAATGCTAATCGTAAATTCTCTACGATTATTATTCATGTCGGCACTAATGATGTTTGACTCCGCCAGTTGCAGATCACTAAAATTAACGTTAAAGAGGTGTGTGAACTCGCAAGTATGATGTCAGGCACTGTAATTTGCTCTGGCCCCCTTCCTGCTCGCAGGAGTGATGAGATAGTTAGTAAATTGTGTTCACTCAATGGCTGGCTGTCGAGGTGGTGTCCGCAAAATAATATAGAATTCATAGACAATAGGAAAAGTTTTTTGGGCAGACCTGACCTGTTGAAAAGAGATGGTATTCATCCCTCCTGGGATGGTGCTGCTCTTCTCTCTAGTAATATTGCACATAGTCTTAGAGCTCAAACATGAATTGGGGCTCAGGTCAGGAAGCAGACAGACTGGCTAAACCGACCGTCTGCTAGCGGCCTCACGTCACCAAGGTCAGATAAATCCCATCACATAGAGCCTCTTTCACCTAGAAATCATAACATAGAGACTCTTTCACCTATATAGAGATTATGTCTGTTCCTCGAATTAGGAAATACAAAACATTTCCAAACCCATCTAAGGGTAAAATTTTAATTTAATTGATGCTCTGTTTGTAGCAGTAAATGAAGAGATGTCTTATCGATCAAAAGTTCAGTATGGCGTACCACAAGGCTCGGTACTAGGACCGTTGCTGTTCACTCTGTACATGCTACCATTAGGAGATATCATTAGGAAGCATGGCATTAGCTTTCACTGTTATACTGATGATACTCAGCTCTATATTTCTTCACGCCCGGATGAAACTTACCAATTCACTAAATTAACGGAATGCATAGCAGATATAAAAAACTAGATGACTAGCAATTTCCAACTACTAAATTCTGAAAAAGCAAAGACTCTAATTATTGGACAAAAAACTTCATCACGTAATAACCTAGAATACTGTCTAACACTCGATGGCTGCTCTGTCAAGTCCTCGTCGCTCTTTGATACAAATCTTTCATTTGAAAGTCACGTGTCTAGTATCTGTAAAGCCACATTTTTACATCTTAAAAATATATCTAAATTACATCATATGCTCTCAATGAAAAATGCAGAACAATTAGTTCATGACATCAAGGCTAGATTATTGTAATGCTCTACTGGGAGGTTGCTCGACACGCTTAATAAACAAACTACAGCTGGCCCAAAATGCAGCAGCTCGAGTTCTTACCAGAACCAGGAAGTATTATCATATTAGCCCAGTTCTGTCAACACTGCACTGGCTGCCTTTTAAACATTGTATACATTTTATCCTCGCTCCCCTCAGGTACATTCTGGATGCGCAGATTAGATCGGCGCGGTCTATTCTCCAGGTCGTCCAGACGCTCCAGTAGCAGAGGGAGCTGATTGTAGATTCCGCTGTCACAAGACGCTCAAAGTTTTCACCTGCAATGGTTTCTGTTGGTGTCAGTCAACTCTGAAAGGAGTTTACAGTCTCGTGTAACGCATCCACCATGGTTTGGAGTGGTTTTACAGAGTTTAGTATCAGGGAAGCCATGTCCTCCTTGATAACTTCCCGTTATTTGGCTAGATCAGCAATAAGTTGTGTCATGGACAGAGAGTCGTCCATGTTTCCATCTTCCATCTGTTTGGTTTTCATCTTGAGACGACACAGTTACCATGCTCGCTAGTTTGCTAGCTATGCTAGCCCTTTTCGACTGCGACGCTGTACTTCTCTGTTTAGGATTAAAATTACTCATTGTGCACCGTTTCGTTTGTAAACTCTTCCTTAGTTGTTTAATCAGTGAAATTCACTGCAAAAAGTGTGTATGAAAAGGAAAAAATCGGGAGACCGTCCGTTCTGCTGCGTTCTCCTTCTTCGCCACACCGGAAGTCAGGAATCTGTTTTTAATGGTCAAACATTCAGAATAAAGTGAGATGTTCTGCTGATGATCCTGAATGGCTTGTTGAATGAGTGTTGATAGTCTGAGGCTCATCAATATTAACAGATCTGCTGAAAACATTCTTTATTTTGTAAGTCTTGGAGGTTTCGGTGCTATTGCGTTGCAAAAAGAACAAAAAGCAGTTGAAGTAGAATGAGCAGAATTTAGTTATTTATCTGACTCCATTAAAATTATTGCTAATCTTTTACCTCTTACTTAATACTACTAAACTAAATGTAGTGGGACGTACTGCTGCGTCTAATTAACCTAATGCGTTCGGCCATGAGTTCAATCATAACGATGCGGGACCATATAAAAAGGGTTTCGAGTCACTGTTTACCTGTGGCTGTCGTCTGCGTGGTGCGTCATTGCCCGGGCACTGCCCCTCCTGGTTCCTCATCCGTCCTCGCTTGGAGGTATGTGTTTGGCTGACTAGTTAAACAGATGCGTGATGTCATGTAAACAATTGTTCCGTTTTAGCTTCGAGGATAAATCGCGGCTGTGGGCTGTTGGCAGCTGCTACTCTCCTTTGGCGTTCCTCTTGCGCGGTTCCGCGTCTGGTGATGCGTTGAGCTTGAGGATAAATCGCAACTGTGGGCTGTTGGCAGTTGTTACACTCCTTTGGCGTTCCTCATGGTGTTGTCTTGTGTGCGCGTGACGTGGACGGGCGACTGTTATGAAATGAAGGTACGTAAAACCTTCATTATAGTGTGGCGCTCCCTTTTTTAGACTGCAAGTATATGTTTTGTTTATATTTTAGGAGGAATAGACTGTCAGTGACACCTGTGGGGCAACGCTGCTTGACGCTGCTGCTTTATAAACTCGGATTCCTGCTGTTTGTACGTCCGGATTCTTCCCGGCAATAACATTTCTCATCAACACGTGCGCTCGATTTATGCGTCTTGTGTGACGCCTGCTCTCCAGCGCGCCTCCTCGTGATCGTTGGGTTGTTTCTCCAACTAGTCTTTTAAATTGTGATTTGTAGTTTATATATATTTTTCTGTTTATTTGTTTATGAATGTTTTGGTTTTGTTTATGTCTTTTGTTTTTGAAAGTATTGTTAGAAGAATAGTTTTGTACTACAAACACCCTGTGTTGGTACCAAACCTTGAACATCATCCTTTGTGTTATTGTTTCCTGGTTTGTTGATTTTTAAATGTTCATTATTTGTGTTTTCTTTTGTAGTTAGTGTCTCTGTTGTATGTTGAGACCAGTGCAGTAATTTTGGCTCTCATTATAGGAACCGAGGCTTCAAGGCAGGCCGCTAGTAGGCCCTTACGTGCTGTGGTGGAGGTTTTGTCACCGAGTGCTGTGCGTTCATGCTTGACCGTATTGAGTGTGTGTGTGATATCTGTGCACAGGGTGGTAAGAGTGATTATAGGAGCCTTGTGCTCACTAAAGTAGTGTACCTGCCATTGTTAAGCCTCGGCTTCCTCCTTGATTTCTTGAGTGTTGCATGATGACCCAGTCTTTTAATGTCTTAAGATTGTTGCTGACTACAATAAAACTTTTGTATTTTTGTATCCACGTCTCCGGCCCTTCCTCGATAACAACGTTCCTGTGTGTCCTTTCGTAGGAAGTTAAATTTATTAATATTTCCCTGTTAAACAGGGTGGCGTAGTCGTGCATATGTAGAGGTAGTAGAGGATTGCCTCCCCTTGAGCGGCGCCCCGCTACATAAAGTTACTAAATAACTAAAACATAGGATTTAACCAGAATAATGTAAGTTATAATTACTGAAGCTTTTAACATTATCATTAATAAAAGGGAAGATTCTCAAAGCCTTTAAAGCAAGCTAAGATGTTTATTACGGCACATTTAAATATACCGACAGTAGAATGGGACAACATACTGTATAGAAAAATGTTCCTTTTCTCATTATACCCTGAGCAAGGGATTGATAAACATGAGTGCAATATCAATACCAAAACCTAAAGACCATAAACCTGAAGGCAAATGGCTGGTGATCAAGAGAAGGAGAAGTACATTAACATAATCTCCTCAGTGCATGTTTCAGCAGCTGTGCCTAGACTATACATTACGATACTTTAATATCTCTATTAAGTTAAACACAATTCTGTTCAGTTTATAAGCTGTCAGATGAGAACAAACATGTTAGGACACATCTATAGTATGTTGTGGGAAGAAGTGTGTTTGTCCTGTGAAGCAAATGGCACACATGTGTGTTAGAGGTGTAAGAGACACATCAGTCCTCAATCTGCATAATGACGATTCCCTCGCATCAGATTCACAGCATTAGCATACTGTGATGATGAGGCCATTGACCCTCATTTAATTCACATGAATACTTTTAAAGTGACAACTGCTGTACCAGGGCAGTAAATGGGCTAGTTTTACCCATATTTCACGTCAAAAGTTCCTGTTTTCACCTCATTTATTATGCTGATGTTTTCAGATCTCCAGTAAATTGCCACTTAAAGCTCATTCCATTGGCGTCAACAGGCTGAGGAATTTATTTATTAAAGGGTTAGCTTACCCAAAAATGAAAAGTATGTCAGTAATTACTCTCCCTAATGTTGTTCCAACCCCTTAAGACTTTTGTTCATTTTCGGAACACAAATTAAGATATTTTTGATTAAAGGGGTGGTTGAATATGATTTCACTTTTTTAACTTTTAACAACATCTGCAAAGTTACAATGCTCAAAGTTCAAAGCAAAGGGAGATGTTTGCTTTTAAAGAAATTGTTTTTTAAGGACTACAACAAACGGCTGGTAGGGACTACACGACATTCCACACGGGCATGTGCGCATCTCACATTTGAGCAATTTATAGATTATCATGACAGAATATCTTAATTGAAGATAGTTAACTCCACATCAGGAACATAAATTCATCAACTAACCATTCAGAGACGTCTTGTTGCATTCTACATGTTGTCACTTCTTCTTGAGTCTCTCCATCTTTGTCTGACTCTGTTTAAACATAAAAGGCAGAACTGTTTCTGTCATTTTAGTGTGTAGTCCACCATAGGCTTCTATTGTAATTGAAACTTGCCGGCCCAGAAAGTTCATAAAGACATCATTAAAATAGTCAAAGTGACTACAGTGGCTCAACCATACGTTTATTGAGAGACGAGAATACTTTTTGTGCGCAAAAAAAACAAAAACAAAAAAAAACAGTTATGTATTAGAATCAGTTACTTTAGAGACAAACTGAAATAAATGCTTATATGTGATATTAAGTATAAAAACAAACTCAGTAACTGATATATTTTATTTTTATTTTGGGCAGATCAGCTCCTCCCACTAAAATTTACTATAATTGAAGCCCCTCCCACATCAATCACATCATCAGTGAAGCTCCTCCCACTGCAATTCACCCATAAATGCTGTAAATTCCCATCAGCTACAAGAGAAGACGAGCATCAGAGCATCAGGAAGAGCTGAAATCTGCAAAGACTGAGTTTATTAAAGAGGACAGTGAGAACATGAGTGATCCAGAACCCTGCAGAATGAAACACACTGAAGATCCTGAAGAACAAAGAGGTTGGTGTTTATTCTTCATTCATGATGCTGAAGAACATTCATGCTAGAAACATTCAAACACTTCATCACAGTTAGATATGCAGTTAAACTGTGAAATTGGTAAAATGTTATTGTTTGTTAGTTTTCAACAAATGGTCAGTAATGGGAGGTTTATACACTTTTATACTGTTTGTCAACATCAGGTCAGACTAAATATTCTAGCTATGTAACATTTATTTGCAATATATTGATATTTTAAATAGTTAAAGGGATAGTTCTCTTTGAAATTAATTTTTGATATGTTTTAGCTTACCTCAAGGGCATCCAAGATGTAGGTGTCTTTGTTTCTGCAGTAGTTTCAATTTTGATATTTTTAGGTCAAACCGTTCTTGTCTGTCAGTCATATAATGCAGGTCTATGGTCACTGTCTCAAAGAGCATGCACAAAGTCCAAATTAAAACAATTCCCCATCGTCCAAATTAAACAATTCCCCATCGTAAGTACACATTGATGGCCTAAGAAACGAAAGGAGCGGTTTGTGTGAGAAAACGAACAGTATTTATATTGTTGTTATCTCTTGAAAACAGCACACGTCCAAATGATCTGACGGCGCGGGCGGGTATAGATATATACACTAGACGTCACCTTGGCTACTGCAGTTCATTGGAACGAAACCGTAGCCAAGGCGGAATCTATGTATATATCTATACCCGCCCGCGCCGTCAGATCATTTGGACGTGTGCTGTTTTCAAGAGATAACAACGATATAAATACTGTTCGTTTTCTCACACAAACCGCTCGTTTCGTGTCTTAGGCCATCAATGTGTACTTATGATGGGGAATTGTTTCATTTGGACGATGGGGAATTGTTTTAATTTGGACTCTGTGTTTGTGTTTTGAGACAGTGACCATCGACCTGCATTATATGACTGACAGACAAGAACGGTTTGACCTAAAAATATCAAAATTGAAACTACTGCGGAAACAAAGACACCTACATCTTGGATGCCCTTGAGGTAAGCTAAAACATATCAAAAATTAATTTCAAAGTGAACTATCCCTTTAAATCTAAATATTAAATGTTACACCTAAATGTTAAATCTACTGTAAATGCTAAATCTAAATGTTAAATCTAAATCTAAATGTTAAATCTAAATGTTAAATCTAAATCTAAATGTTAAATCTAAATCTAAATCTAAATATTAAATCTAAATCTTAATCTAAATGTTAAATCTAAATGTTAAATCTAAATGTTGAATCTAAATGTTAAATCTAAATCTAAATGTTGAATCTAAATGTTTCGGGTGAAACTAAATATTTAACAAATATGTAAATTCAAAATGGCGGTAATCGGATTTAGATTCAACATTTAGATTTAGATTTAGATTTAACATTTAGATTTAACATTTAGATTTAGATTTAACATTTAGATTTAGATTTAGGTGTAACATTTAATATTTAGATTTAACTATTTAAAATATCTCTAAGTTGACAAATATTGTTGTAAATGTGCTAAAATGTGACCGTCAAAAATTCATACCAGTTTTTTTAAACATTGTTTGAAGCTAAATGTAATAAAATGTTGCTGTTATTTTCAGCGTGAGTCGCTTTACAAACGGCGCCCCATAGGCACCAACTTCTAAAATAATTTCACATTTCTACTACATACATGACCCAATTTAAATACACATTCATCGTTGTTATTCACTTGATCTTGTGTTTCTGGTGTCCCACATTTATATGCATATGAATGGAAGTCGGTGGAACAAAAGTCTAGTGTGACCGGCCCTCAGTAATTTAATTAAAAGTCTTAAGTAAAATAAATTCAATATCTAAAAGTTGGTGTGGAAATATGGAAGTATTGTATGTTTTAATTGTTTCATTGATCAAATGTAATTAATAGTTCTCACTACAGAAACATGGGATTTTTCTATATTGTTTTAAAAAATAAAAATTTCAAGATCGGTGTACCTCATACATGATAATATTATGTAGCAGTTGTCTTACATCATTTTTATGTCCTTTTGATGTACTGAAAATAAAAATTCAATTTTCTTTTTCATGTCAGACCTGATGGAAGAGAGCGAGGAGAGTGAAGAACTAAGTGAAGTGAAGGAGGAGAGTGAAGAACTGAGAGAAGTGGAGGAGGAACATCATGTCAAACCTGGAGAAAAACCTTTGAGTCGCTCAAAGACTAAAAAGACATTTTCAAAGAAAAGAAGAGCCAAGAAATCTTTCACCTGCACTCAGTGTGGAAAGAGTTTCCCAAGCAAACATAAACTTGAGTGTCACATGAGAGTTCATACTGGAGAGAAGCCGTTCACATGTGATCAATGTGAACAGAGATTCTCAAACAAACGACGTCTCGATCATCACTTGAGAGTTCACACCGGAGTGAAGCCGTATGCATGCCATCAATGTGGGAAGAGTTTCACACAACTATCACACCTTAAAGAACACATGAGGATCCACACCGGAGTGAAGCCGTACGCATGCCATCAATGTGGGAAGAGTTTCACACAACTATCACACCTTAAAGAACACATTAGGATCCACACCGGAGAGAAGCCGTTCACATGCACTCAGTGCGGGAAGAGTTTCATAAACAAACAATGTCTTAAGCTTCACATGAGAGTTCACACCGGAGAGAAGCCATTCATGTGTGATCAATGTGAAAAGAGTTTCCCATACAAACAAAGTCTTAAATTTCACATGAGGATCCACACCGGAGAGAAGCCGTTCTCATGTGATCAGTGTGGAAAAACATTTCCCTCTGCATCAAACCTGAAGAGACACCTGACAGTTCATACGAAGGAGAAGCCACATTCATGTTCTGTGTGTGGAAAGAGTTTTTCACAGCTGCTATATTTACATACACATCAGAAAAGTCATGCTGATGTGAGAGAGTACATGTGCTTTGAGTGTGAGAAGACTTTTACTACAGCAAACCATTTAAAAGTGCACCAGAGAATTCACACTGGAGAAAAACCTTACAAGTGTTCACACTGTGACAAGAGATTCAATGTGTCATCAAATCGGAAAACACATGAGAAGATCCACAGCAGAGAGAAGTTGCACACGTGTGATCAGTGCGGAAAGAGTTTCTCTTTTAAATGTTACCTGAAGCAACACATGAAGATCCATGTGTAACGTGTGTAACCATCCAACACAGTCTGAGATCACGGTAAGTAGTTCATCTTTATGTGCTGAGAAACAATTCTGTGTAAGTTAGTTTCCCAACAGCCACGATGAGCGAGAGCACATTTTGTTGGTTGATTGGTATCTACTAACTCATGTTCACACCAACACGAAAGTTCAGTCTGATTTTCACATGCAATTTGTCCGTTCAGACCAATGCAAAAAATAGCAGTAGATGCAAATTCACTCTCTCACTGTAGGTGGCGCTCCTGGAAAAGCAGAAATAAAGCACTATACGAAGCAGCGCAGCACAACTTTATGTTTCTGACATTGACTTGTGGAGAAGAATGTCAAACAGTGTTTTCATGTTTTCAAACAGCCGTTCAGAATGTTGTATTTGCTATGGGGATTATTAAGATACAGAGATGAGAGAGACGCTTCAAGATTATTTCTGTTAATCAAGTATATTTTGGTTTTTATGTGTACACAAGGGTCCGCATACAGTGCATGTGATACAAAATCAATCAGTAAAGAACGTGCGCCACCTGATTTAACGTTGCCATGCAGGTCGCACATTGAATTGCATTGTTTTGCAGTATTCAGTTGTTCCACAAGGTGGCGGCACTGGTCTGGGCTGTTTATTCCCAGTATAAAACCAAGGGGGTAATCCAGCATCCGGAAAGCGTACCTTCTATATTATAACTTTACATCTGAGGCGTTTAAAGACTCTATTTGTCCATTGTTTATTTCTAAAGAAACACGACAATGTATAAAAGGCTCCATTACCTTGTATCTTACGCTATGGCCCCGTAGAAGCCGGTTTTTGTAAAAATAGGCTAGTGATTGCGTCATAACCATGCGACTCTCTGTCGCACAGTAGAGAAATTACCGTATAGACAGGAGGAGAAGCTCGCAGGCAATCGGGGGGACGTGGAGGCAAAATAATTAATCAGAATACTTACCAAAAGTAGCTCATGGACAGCTCCTACTTACACTCGCCGTCTCTGCAAGATTCGGAGGGAATGATTCAGATTTCTCTCGGCACAGCTACTAGAAGACTTACAACTGTCAGACAGGCTGCTCACGACACATCTATGTCGTCAAGCTCAGTTTGAGTCTGCGCAGTACGCTCGGCCATCAGGAAGTGAGTGCTTCTAATGGACTTCACTTTTCTCCGTTGAAGTCAATGGGGTCGCTGTGTCCATTTCTTTTACTGTCTATGTATAAAACCAAACTAAAGGGAGGGAACAACAACAGACGCCTGCATTGACAAGCGAGGGGGTCAAGAGATAGGTGTAACTTTAGTTTAAAAGATTACAAAACATGGTTTCACTTTATTTTGATGGTCCCTTTAACAGATTCTGTTGAGTATAAGTAACGTTGCACCTTCATGTCTTGCTAACTCTCATTAGAGTGTTAGTAGAGTATTGGTCAGGAGAATGTCTAGAACGTCACTATAAACTGCACGAGTAAGCCATGATTAGCTGGTTGTTTGCATAAAATAGTCCATAGAAGCTCACTTGATTTAATTTGTCTTTTAGACCTGATGGATGTGATCAAGAAAGAAAAATCTGTCTCCTGCCCTAAATTCACAAGATTCAAGATTCACATGAGGATCCACAGTGGAGGAAAACCTTACACATGTGATCACTGCAGGAGCTGAAGAAGAGGCTGTAACACCTTTAAGAGAGACATGAATCTAATATTCATTTTTAACTCGTTCTTCATTGTGGGAGAGGGACGATTTAACCCTCTGAGGTCGACAAACGCGCGGGCGCGTTTTTCTGGATTTTCTCCACATTGTAGCACTATAAACTTAAATTACTCCGTCATTTATGGTCATACAGAAAAAAGAAATATAAAAAAAGAATCTGTGATATTTCTACTTTTGTATGTGTCCACTTACAATCAAATCAAAACATTGTGCTTTTGTAAAATAAAGAAAATAAACAGGGTGTGCGTTCTGCCTCTGCGTTCGCGGTGAACTTTTTTTTCTTGACCACGTCTATAAACTGAAACAAAACTCAGCGAATACTTGTCACACATTTATGAGCCATATACCTTTATAAACATTTAAGTGTGTACTTTTAAATGATCGGATTCAAACTGAAAACAAATATTCTCTGTTTAAGTCATTTGTATAAAACCAACAAGATGTCCAGCTTCTCAAACGCTTGCTCATTATTTTTTTAATTTACCACGCCCACTTGCGCAAAAGATATTCACATGCAAATCTCCACATGGAATGCGATCGCGCTCATTAGGCCTACCTCAAAAACAAAACACCAAAACACTTTACAAGTCTCTGCTTTCTGATGCGCCTGAGCTTACATTGGATTTACATCATCAGAAGAAGAACGCGATTTGTAGACAAGAAAGGTGTAAGGTAAGAAATTCTTACATATTAGTTTGCTATTGTTGCATAAATTTCACATTGCAGTTGAACTGTTGCTAGATATATGCTGAATATTATAATATTTAGACCCGTGTACTGTTACTGTGTTTGTGGATATCTGCTCAAACGTAGATATGTATATGGTAACCATAATGTTTTATATTTGAGCGCGATCTCGCTTGAATGTATCATATTTTGCAGCGCGATCGCGTTTGAATGTATCATATTTTGCAGCGCAATCGCGTTTGAATGTATCATATTTTGCAGCGCAATCGCGTTTGAATGTATCATATTTTGCAGCGCAATCGCGTTTGAATGTATCATATTTTACAGCGCAATCGCGTTTGAATGTATCATATTTTGCAGCGCGATTCATGTTTTTACTATTATCTCATTTCATATCATCATAACGAATGGAAACATTTTAAGTAACATGATAATCAATATATTTTTCTCTAGCTTAGTTGTTACTGAAATCTTTTGGAAGATTTATACTGCTATAGGTTTTTGATATTATTATTTTATCCAGCACTGTGCATAGCTTATGCCTACAAGGCACAACAAACCTGGTGTTTATTATATTATTGTTGGAAACATTTGTGTGTGTGTGTGTGTGTGTGTGTGTGTGTGTGTATTCTGTGAATTTTAAAAAGCAATTTTAACCAGAAAAATCTAAAAATTATTCCCAAAATCGTGCAGGCCTTTCTCTTGATATCAGTATGTTCACTTTTTTTTTCAGGGCCCAGATGCCACTGAGGACTTCAGTGAACATGAACATGGTAAAGTGAAAATCAAACACCTTGGAAATGAAAGGTATGTACAATGTTTTTAGGAATGGCACAAAGGTCTCTGTCTTTGGATCATTGTTTTCAATAAGTGCTTTTTTGGCATTTGTTGTGTGTATCTTTGGACTATGTTGTGTTGTAAATAAATCCAAACAATTTAAAAGCCATTCTTTTTTAAATCTCCTCATTTACAGTATTGTGCAAGGTTGCTCAGAATCACAGGGCCTGATAGCTCCTAATATGGCCGTTAGGGGAGGGTCTTTGTCTTTCTCAGGTGTGAAAAGCTTACATATTAATGAGCTCCGCATAAAGCTTTTTCACACAAAACTGGGTGATTTTCACATAGTTTTAGAGCAAATATTCTAGGCTACGTGATACAATTTTCAAAAGTCTTGTGACGAAATAATCAGTATGGGTTTCATGGCCTTATTTCAGTGAGAATTTTTTTTTTTTTTTTTTGTATTTTCACAAACCACGCATAAATGTCATTATCTCAAAACTACAAACTTTTACATACATGATGCTGATATATTATCGTAGCAGAGTTTGTGCTGAATACAGTGTAATTAGACTTTAGTCATGAAAATGTCACAAGTAACAGAAATAACCAGAAATGTCAGAGCATGTCAGAACACCTCCAGGGCCCAGAAAACAGCTCAGACCTCAGAGGGTTAATGTTAATAAAACCCCCAGTTATTCATTTTATGTGTGTTTCTTGTTTTTAATTTCACCACTGTAAGTTTAACCACCGTGCGCCTCTTCCCTGGATGTGCTGGATCTGTGAAACGCGAGTCTGAGGGGATAGAGAAGGGGAGGTGGAAGCAAATGCATAGGCAGAGACTTGTGGTTTCATTGGTAAAAGAATTAGCCAATCACCATTGAGTATTTCACTTTCAGCAATTAGGTGTATTGAGAAAAGTAACATGAGGAGGCTAGTCTCCCTTGGTTTATCAACCAATCACTGACGAGACGTAAATTAAATGATATTAGTTTGAACTTCTACCCCTGATGTAACCATGGAGAGTAGAGATATTTAATATTTGATCGCAAACAAATTTACCAAACAACCATTGAAACAACAATTAAGAATGAAGGAAGACCCCATGCCTAAGATGGATAAAGGCTACACAGGGTTCCTGCAGGTTTCAGTAAGTCAAATTTAAGACATTTTAAGACCATAAAGATTGAAATTTAAGACCTACACGACGCATTGCCAAAAAAATATTCAAATCAAAGAATTCATTTTATTTCAATGAATTCAGTAATTGAAAAAGAATGAACTTAATTTACAGATAAAGCAATCACATAACCTTCCACACCCAACAAGGTGTGTCAGAGAAAAGAACATAATCAGATATCATTTTTTATAGAAAATTGTACTTTGCATATTATAGGCCTACTGTAAAAAACACATAATTAGTTGATTTTAGTTGATCATAGTTGATCATAACTAGAGATGAAATGGCATGAACATTTCATTTAATTATTATAGTGCCAAAATGATCACTGTTATCACAGAATCCTGTTCAAAAAGTTCTAATACTAGAACACAATAAAATCAATTCACCATGTTTTATGTCGAAAAACAGCAAATAACAAATAAAATTAGCATCAATACACACTAACATAAACATTAAAATAATACGATTAAAAATGATAGCCAGATTTTAAAAGTGTCTTGCAACATGTTATATACTAACATGTACAAGTTCAAATAAAGTTGACAAAAAAGGTTTTTATAAAATGATAAACCTCACATATTTCAGACTCTATTTTTTTTGACTCATTCTTTTTATAAATAATGATTTACTGACATGTACAATACACTTTAGCTTATCTTTTATTATTAATAGTAAAATTCTGTCCGATTTTCACGTGGCGTAGGTCGTTGCTATGCAACAATGGCCTGAAAAAAGGTTTTAGTGGCTAATAGATTTCCACCGCCGAAAAACGCTTGCATTTGAATAAACTTGAGCGCGAAAAAGACGAGCGACTTCGATACTATTTTGCTACTTTGTAATAACTTTCTGCGGCCAGCGTTTCTGGAAATGAACGAGGGTAAAATCTTTTTTAAGACCTGACTAAATGAAATTTAAGACCGCGGATGAAAATCTGCCTGTTTTTAAGACGTTTTAAGGCCATAAGTTTAAAGTTCAGAATTTAAGACTTTTTAAGACTTTTAAAAACCTGCGGGAACCCTGCTAGAGCAATCAGCTTTGCTAAACTGAACGTTGTCTTTCAACACAGACATTTAAAAGGACAGATTTTTGCTTCAAGTTATAGGCTAGGACTAGGTGAGTGAACTTATATTTATATTGTCTTGATATCTGATTTTTTATAAATATGTAAAGCATTTAAAGCAAAAAAGCATTTTAAAGCTGTTAAAAAATCAGACCGCTATTGTGTGCCTCCTCGATTTTAAAACCTACCAACCACCACTGCTTAATGTTTGTATTTGCTTCAACTAATCATTGATTAAAATCAAGCATCGCGTTAGTTCAGGCAGGCCACGTCAGCCAAGTTCGCATCAGCTGTTCATGACGTGTTCCAATCCAGTGTCGACATCTATCACAGCGGCACATATAAACTCCCATTCTTTCAGCAATTTCTCCATAACATTGCTGCTCGCATTAAACTATTGTATGGCTGCAAGTTAATTCAACATCGGCAATGAGGAAACTGCTATTCTTAGCGCAAGTCATTATTACATTACTCACCGTGTCTGATCTGGATTCAGACGAAGAACAAGTTCAGCTTTTCTTAGAAAACGCCGGCGAGAATTTTGATCCGGACAATGCTCCAAGTGTGCACAGAAGTTCGCGACTGGCCAACAAAACAACTCCTCTGCTCGTTATAGCTGACTGGCCTGCTGAAAAAATTCTTGTGACGCTGTACAGCCACACCATCCAGTCTCCTCTCGGAATCAGCCATGAAGAACTCTTTCAATTCTTCCTGGAAAACATCCCAGAAACGCCCGCAACTCCATCGACTCCAACACCATCCGGATCCAGGAAAGCCACTGCCAAACAAAAGCACTCCTCCATTTCCACCAACCTACCAGCTCCAAAGAAAAGGACGGAACGATCCGGTAACATCGCACCGCTCCAGTCTACAGAGGATCCTGTGCTGTCAGCCCTTCAGAACATTCAATTTTCCTTAACCAGCTTAGACGCTAGGATCAAAGTCTTGGAGAATCAACTTCATCGACGCCTGCTCCCATGACTCCCGTTGCTGCTGCAGATGCTGCTCCCTCCACATCATTCATCATGGGACCTGCTGACCTTCTACGGCGCAGATCCTTAGCCACGGCTCTCCCAGTGTCCACCACCGGAGCCCCTTTTTTTCCACCAGCCGCTGCTATCTCTTCCCAGCTGTGCGCCCAGATCCTCGCAGGTAACAATATTAATCTGGTAAAAATCCTGCTGTGCTCAGAGAGCCAAGATAAACGCATAGTTGACTGTGGAGGCATATCTGTCATGTTAAAAGATAACGATCAACGGCCTTCTAATTGTCTAACCATGCCCAAGTTTAATGTGGCTTTCTGAGTCTTCAGAGACATAATCTGTGAAGTCTATCCGGAGCACAGATCAGAATTAGACACCTATTTAGCCATTATCTCAGACCTCGCCATGACTTACGGAGGGACTCTTTTCTACCAGTACCATAAATCTTTCTTGGCTAAGGCAGCTATGTACATTCAACGGTTTAACCAAAGACTGGACTGGTCTGTAGTAGATTTGGCTTTAATAAGCAGACATTTCTCTTTTTGTGTTTTTTTTTTTTTCTGCACATACTCCTTCTCTGTGCCCGAGAAGTGCTAAACCTCCGGCAGGCCGTTTACCTAAAGATGAAGCAGCAGAAAAGGTTACCCCCGTGATTCATACTCCAATGTGTTTTAACTTTAACTAAAATGTGTGTAGGTTTTCTAATTGTAAATTTATTCACGCTTGCAGTTATTGCGGAGACGGACATCCCAAGTCCATGTGTCCTCGGAGAACGCAAAAAATAAATAATAACAAAGTCTTCTACACCTGTCAATGTTCCTGAACTTGACAAAGCTTTGAGAAAGCATCATATCTGCTGTTTTGTGCATTATTTGATAACTGGACTTATTCCAGGTTTTTTGGCTGGTTTAACACTTCTCCCAAACACATATTTCTTTTACAATAATCTTCAGTCAGCCATCAAAGAGCCTGAAGTAGTTGATAGTTTATTGGCAAAAGAGGTAAAGAAAGGTTATTTGATTGGTCCTTTCAATAGTTTCCAGTTTTTCACATTAATCCTTTTAAAAAAACGTTTAATAATAGTTTCTTCAGCTCCTCATGACAACATTAATGTACCTAGCATTAACAGTTTGATTCCTCTTCCCAGTTTTTCTTTGTTTTATGCTTCAGTAGATCACGCCATTCAGTTCATTAAATCAGCTGGTAAAGGTGCTTGGTTGGGCAAAGCCGACATCATTGATGCTTTTAAAATCATGCCACTTCACCCATCTCAGTGGCACCTTTTTGGAGTTCAATGGCGTAAAACTTTTTTTTATTCTGTTAGACTTACCTTTCGGCTGCCGCAGCAGCCCTCGTATTTTCGATACTTTATCGGAAGTGCTCTGTTGGATCCTTTTAAATAAATATAAGCTGCCTTTCGTGCTTCATTTGTTAGACGATTTCTTGGTCGTGGACTATCCAAAATCTAAACCCGAACGATGTATTAATATTCTGAAAGAAACCTTAATACACTAGGTATACCTCTCTCAGAAGAAAAAAACAGTGGGGCCTTTATCGAATTTCTTGGCATCATCCTAGACAGCAATCTCATGCAAGCTTCCTTACTTTTTTAATAAACTTGATCGCATTAGGGAGGTTGTTAAAACATTTTTAAACCGCAATTCCATCACTAAAAAGAATTACTCTTTCTGTTAGGGCATTTTAATTTTGCTTCCTAATGATATCAATACCTGGCTCTAGGCAAGCTAACATTAAGGGCGAGGCCACACGCAAATTAGGATGACCCATAGAAAAGTATATATTTATTAAAGTAACAAGTTAAAGAGTACCTCAACATTAATTACACAAAATAGTGTATTAGGCATTCAAAAGAAGAGTAGACAGGCAGGGACAGGGGGGACAACTCAAAATCTACCCGGTGCACAACGGCAAGGCCACCACCGCGGCCAGTGGTGCGGGCCTTGCTTAGGTAGGTATAGCCGGGGGACAGGCTTCATTTAAACTAGAGTAAACTTCTGGTTGTTGCCAGTTTTCAACTAGGCACATGAAGTGTATATGCTCATTGATGATGTGGTCATGAATAAAAGATGCCTTATTATTAAGGGATTGTGTATTTAAAAGTTCAATTTTGACTGGGGGTGCTGGGTTGACGGTAGCAGAGTGTCTCTGTAGGGGCCGAAGTAGGCTATGATCCACTCCACGTTTTCTGTCCTGCTTTGAATGAAATAGCCTCTTGGTGGCAGCGCTCTGATGACGTGTCAGTTGTACGACGGGCGTCCAGATTGAAGGAATGTACTGCTCAGCCTGCCGATGGTGAACAAAGCATCTGCGTGTACTCCGGTGGACATAACGGGAGCGGCGCAAAATTCTGAGTTCATTTATAATGGTCCGTATGTTGCCCTGGTGGGCTGTATACAGTAGCCAGCACAAATCTCAAACGTGATTTATTGTTCACCAACACTTATATCACACATATTACTATAAATACAGCAACACCTCCACCTTTGCCTTTCAGACGAGGTTCATGTTTATAACCGTAATCTTGGGGGGTGAACTCATTTAAAGTAATGTAATTATTTGGTTTTAGCCAGGTTTCTGTCAAACACAGCACATCTAGGTTATGGTCTGTAATCATATCATTAACAATAAGTGCTTTTGAAGTAAGGGATCGAATATTCAGCAACCCAAGCTTTATCATTTGTTTATTTGTATTATATCTGTTTTTTATTTGTTGAACATCAATTAAATTTTTACCGTTAGATGGGTTTGGAATTTTTTTGTATTTCCTAATTCAGGAACAGACACAGTCTCTATATGATAATATCTAGGTGAAAGATTCTCTATGTGATGGGATTGATCTAACCTCGGTGAGGTGAGACAGCTAGCAGATGGTCGGTTTTACCAGTCTGTCTGCTTCCTGACCTGAGGGAGGGATGAATACCATCTCTTTTCAACAGATTAGGTCTGCCCGAAAAACTTTTCCAATTGTCTATGAATTCTATATTATTTTGCAGACACCACATAGACAGACAGTCATTGAGTAATGACAATCTGCTAACTATCGCATCACTCCTGCGAACAGGAATAATAACACACCCACTGGGAATCCTGTTGAATGTGACCTAGTTATTAGCGATTATATTACACGGAAAGTGAAAATAGAGACACCAGCCACCATAGTCACATGTTTGCCGGGAGCCAGAGCGCCTGACATCAAAGCAAATTTAAAAGTGCTGGCTAATGCTAATCGTAAATTCTCTAAGATTATTATTCATGTCGGCACTAATGATGTTTGACTCCGCCAGTCAGAGATCACTAAAATTAACGTTAAAGAGGTGTGTGAACTCGCAAGTACGATGTCAGGCACTGTAATTTGCTCTGGCCCCCTTCCTGTTCACAGGAGTGATGAGATAGTTAGTAGATTGTGTTCACTCAGTGGCTGGCTGTCGCGGTGGTGTCCGCAAAATAATATAGAATTCATAGACAATAGGAAAAGTTTTTGGGGCAGACCTGACCTGTTGAAAAGAGATGGTATTCATCCCTCCTGGGATGGTGCTGCTCTTCTCTCTAGTAATACGGCACATAGTCTTAAAGCTCAAACATGAATTGGGGCTGTAACGATATTAGCTAAAAGGGGAAATATTAATAATAATCCATAATTACTAATTATGATTAAGTAAGGAATAATTGACGACAGGCTGTTGAATTATTAGAAAAATAATGCACACCCGAGGTGGTAATGCGGTCACGACGCGAAGCGGAGTAATTCAAGGAGCATGAGCAGATTTAGTTATGTATCTGACTCCATTAAAATTATTGCTAATCTTTAACCTCTTACTTAATACTACTAAACTAAAGTTACTAAATAACTAAAACATAGGATTTAACCAGAAAAAATTAAGTTAGAATTACTTAAGCTTTTAACATTATAATTAATAAAAGGGAAGATTTTCAAAGCCTTTAAAGCAAGCTAAGTTGTTTATTACGGCACGTTTAAATATACCAACAGTAGAATGGGATAACATAATGTATAGAAAAACATTCCTTTTCTCATTATACCCTGAGCAAGGGATTGTTAAACATGATTGCAATATCAACACCAAAACCTAAAGACCATAAACCTAAAGGCCAATGGCTTTTGATCAAGAGAAGGAGAAGTACATTAACACTGCAAAGTACAATTTGCTACAATTAAAATAGCCCCACATCATCACATAGCCTTCACCATACCTAGAGATTGGCATGGGGTACTTTCCATAAGATCATCTCTCAATGCAAATCAAACTAGCTATTAGGCTAACTGAAATAAAACCATGCCAATATCTAGGTATGGTGAAGGCTATGTGATGATGTGGGGCTATTTTAATTCCAAAGGCCAAGGGAACTTTATCAGGATGCATAGTATCCTAAAAAAAAAAAAAAAAAAAAAATACATAAAAATAAAAATCTGCCTCCCTCTATGGGAATTTAACATAGGGGTGTCCAAACTTATGCACCCTGTATTTTAAGGAAGAACATTTATTTATTTACGATACATTATTCATTCACAAAGAAAATTGGTGTCCTTAAAGGTTGGATTTTTCCTAATTTAGACATTAAGTTCAGTTTCCAAAAGATGATTTTTTTATTCCTCTTTTTAGTCAACTTTAGTATGGGTGTCTAAACTTATGCATAGCACTGTATATTCCATTTATAATGCTTTTTTTAAACTCTTAAGGTGAAGTGTTTCTGTATGTAACGCTTAATTTCATATTCTCAGATGAGCCATAAGAGCCAGTTGTCATCAGGCAGAGACGGCTGTGCTGCTCTGACTGTGGGACTAGACAAGGTAAGTGAGAGTTGTGCTGGAAGAGAATGAGCAAACGAAGCAGAGACATCTGTGAGATCTAGTGTTCACTCATTTACACCACTGTTTCATGTCTAATGTTATGTTTTGTAGACTCTCAGTGAGGTTGAACCCTCCACTCTCGAAATGAAGAGTCCGTCCCCGTCCCAGTCAGAAGTCAGAAATGTACAGAAGGTATTGTTTTTTTGGAAATCAAATTAGGGATACAGCGATATGAACATTTGGGCCGATTTCGATAACTGATCATTCTTTATATTCGAAAGCCGATATCTGATATATTAGCCGATGAATCTAAATCCAAAATTTGATATACTTTGAAAGCCTGATTACAAAAACGAAACGCACATCATTTAAAGCCAATGTCCCAAACACTGCATAGAAAATAATAAATTGCAAGCAGAGATAAAAAAAATTAACAAAGATGTGAAATAAACAATGCGTCTCGGTTTTCACCCTACTTAAACAAATACAGCCAAACCTGCAGCTTATTCGCTGTGTTTGCCATTCACTTGACATTGTTGCAAATAAAGCAATGCAGCTTCTTCCGAGCAACACAGAATACATGGTTATAGAGAAACCTACAAATGGTTGCTCATTCAGCAAAGCGGCAGTATGAATACAAGAACATATACGAGACTATTAATAACGGGGGCTGCCCCTTGAAATGAATAAGTCCAAGCTGTTGGCTTGTGATGGCTGACTGCATTAACCGCGTTGTGGATCAAAAAGATGCCCTCACATTGCACTTTAACATGGCTTCAAGTACAGAACACTGTTATACTGCTCGGCTTTTAAAGGAAATGTACAATGACAAAAGTAATCTCCTTTACATCAACCTGTTCTGATGGAAATCAAAGCTGTAAATAAATGCTTTCAATTAGAAACAGGAAACATTCTCTGTGTGTTTAGAGACTTGGAAAGGCTGTACATGACAACTGTTCGACGCATTCTCAAACCGAGCGTCTTGCGTAAATACAAGCAGCTCCGTGTACTTGACCTCACACAGTCTGGCATATTCCTATCCCCTCTGGATGCGGACCTGGGTACCACATTTATGGACAAACTGGAGGAAAGTAGGTTAGCCCCAGACATGAAGGAGAGAATTGCTTCGTGTTGTATGGATTTTCTGAAAGAACTTGTAAAGCAGTACCAATTGCGTTTACCTGCTTCAATGGAATTCCTGCGCAAACTGGAGCTCATCTGCCCGAAATCTGTTATGTCTACTATAAATAGGCCTGGAGTAAAGGACTTGCCAGCTGATCTTTTCTCGTGCCCCATTGGTACATTAGAATCGCAGTGGAGGAATGTGACAACCGCAAGCTTCTCTGATGATCAGGACATTGACAAGTTTTGGCTCGAAGCTGAAGCGTTTAAAGATGCAGGGGGGCACAAGTGTTTCCAGGAATTGGCACAAGGTGCCATAAGACTTCTTGTTCTGCCTGTTTCCAATGCCCATGTTGAGCGAGCATTTTCCCTCGTCTCGCTTTTAAAAGATGACACTAGGAATCGTATGGGACTACCGCTACTCTCCAGCATCATGGATGTGCGCACTGGCCTGGTCAGAAATGGCTTTACCACGGCAACGTTCAAACCTCCCAGGCAGTTGCTGGAGAGATTTGAGTCAACGATTTATTAATCTATCTGGTTGTGACTGTACAAAGTTGGTTCTATAATTTCATAGTTCTATAATTGTTCTATAATAGAGACGTTTTCATCAGTGATGCGGAGATTCTCTACGTTAACTCCATATTAAAAAGCGTAGATAAGCGTGTTTATGCTATTATAGCACACATTTATTTTGCTGTACAATTCTGATGTCATGTTTGATCATTTCTTAAACCTAATAACATATAGGCTACAGGTAGCTGATGTAGTGTCTAGTGACGATTCAGTGTATCATTCAGTCGTTATTTTATTTAAAATTAAAAGAAGGGAAAAAACGAGAATTCATCTTGATTCGCCCAGTGGTCTATAAGTTAAATAATAATAATAATAATTTTAATAATAATATAAAAAATGTAATTAGTTGTAAATAAAGCACACATTTTTAAGCACTAATACAAAAAGTAAAGTGTAATGAAATGATTTGAGAATTGGCCTATTAGAGAATAAAAAATTTTGTCCCCTTCTGAGGTTTCTGATGTAGACCTTGTGTTTTATTAAAATTATTATATTTAAAAAAATATGCACTGGAAATATGGCACGAGCATGGTGCTCTGCGATTTGTTAGTCTGGTTGTTTAATAAGAAAATAAATTCTGTGTGTTTTATTGTATAACAGTTTTAATAACAGTATATTTTGGGCTGGTATTTTTTTAAATGGGCGCGTTTTAAGCTGTAGTTGGGCTGGAAATCTTTAGTCGTAGATCTAGCTTAAACACCGATTTTTGTTGTTGTTCTCTGTACTGACAGCACTCCAAATTTACAAAAAAATGAGCTCAATGTTAAAATTGACTAGCCTGACTTCGTCATACTCATATTCTAGTCAGAATGTGAGTCTGATACTGCTTCATAAGGCTTTGATTATACTGCACTCAATTGGATAGACCTACAACCAATCAGAGCAACGGAGTAAATGACGCATGTTCTTCATTCATATTTTCAACCAACAAAATGTCGCGGCTCTCTGTTCCTCTTTTAAAATGAATGCGCTGTGGATATCTTCTATAACAGACATGATGGCGGAATCTACACATGAATCTACACTTGTCATCAAACAATACCATGTCTAACGTTACTGAGGAAGCATATTCACTCTGTCAACTTACCTTACTCTCCTCGGACAGCACGTCATATACGCATTTATTCCTTTTGGGAGCCGAGCATAATTACTCCTCAACGGATCGAGTCCAGACCGTACTTCCCAACCAAAAAATGTTGTGGGCGGGGTTCGGGCTGGCACCCAGGCTAAAAATTGACCGGAGTTCTCCTTTAAACTTCCTTTCCAATATGCGCTTCACACTCCATTTCAGTAGGTGGCGGGAATGCACCTTTTAAGTTGGTTTGCCAACCGCCATAAAATCCTAGAAGAAGAAGAAGAAGACGAAATCTTAGTCCAATCTGGCAACACTGAGCGCAACGGGCGGTCAGTAGAGACCGGCAGACCGGAAACACACGGCACAGTCTGCTGGAGACGCGGGACGATTTTTTCGGAGTTGACTGCGGTTGGCATAAACTGGTTTGTGACTGGATTGAGATGAATTCTGAGATAGTTAATGAAGAAGATATGGAGTTTGATGATTGGAATTTAGTAGGGAGTCGGAAAAGTCAAGAAAACAGGAAAAAAGGACGAAATGAAGGGAATCTGGTAGCAAGCCAATCCAGTAAACGGGGATTAGTTCAGATGAGGATAATAGGGCTGTTCGCAAAAAGATTGTAAGAGAGGAATTTAAAATAATTCTTAAATTCAGAAAGGAAGATGAGAATGTTAATCTTAGTCCAATGGCGTTGTCTAAAGAGTTGAAAAAAAAGTTAGGAGAAGTGGATATGGCTAAAATTTTGAGAGACGGAAGTCTGCTGATAATATGTAAAACAGAAGAACAAAAAAACAAAGCGTTCAAAATTGACAATATGTGGCATATTCCAATCGAAGAAGATCTAGAAAAACTCACTCAAAGTATTTCTGGAGGGGAAGTGAGTAGAATAAAAAGGTTGCAAAAAACAATGAATGGGGAAAGGATTGATAGCTTGTCAGTTCTTTTGGAGTTTCAGGATTCAGTGCTTCCGGAAAGAGTTAAAATTGGATACATGAGTTTCGTAGTGAGGCCATATATTCCTCCCCCATTCTGCTGTTATAGATGTCAGAGATATGGACATATAGCAGCGGTGTGCAAAGGAAAACAAAGATGTCCCAAGTGTGGAGGTGAGCATAGAATTGAAAACTGTGGAGAGGGTGTACAGGATAAATGCTGTAATTGTGGTGGGCAACACAGGGTAACGTACAGTGGATGTGATGCAAGGAAGAGAGCAGTGGAAATTGAAAAAGTGAAAGCGGTAAACAACATAAGTTACTCAGAGGCAGTGAAGAAGGTTCAAGAGCAAATGAGAAGTGATGATACTGTTAAACATATCATGAGACATGAGGTTGGTCAAGCAGAGGAAAACAATACAGTGGAAATTATCTTGAGACAAGAGGTTGGTCAAGCAGAGGAAAGCAGCACAGCACTGACAGTGGATAAGTTGATTTTGTTCATTGCTTATGTAATTAATTGTACTGATCAAGTTAAACAAAAAACAGAGAAAATTAAAATAATTGTGAAAGGAGCTGAAAGGTTTTTGGGTATAGATAATATATCATGGGAAAATATAAAAAAAGACTGGAAGATGGTGGAAAGACAGGAGGCGCAAGTGATAAGTCAACTTGAATATTGTACAATGGAATGCAAGAAGTTTGTTAGCTAATGGTCAAGAGTTTAAAGGATTTATAAAAGGGCTTAGAAAGAAACCAGATATCATATGTATCCAGGAAACCTGGCTTAAGCCAGTATTAGATTTTAATATTAAAGGGTATGATGGTATACGCAGAGATAGAGAGGAGGATATTGGGGGAGGGTGTATCATATTTGTAAAAAATGGAATACAATATAGGGTTATTGGGAAAGGTAATGAGTTGGAATTTATAGTATTAGAAGTTTTGTTTAAAGAAGGAAATGTTAAAATTATTATTTTTTATAATACATGTAAAAGATTATCACTAGAGTTAATGGATGAACTTACCGTACATTTAGAAGGAAAAATTATATGTTGTGGAGATTTTAATGCCCATAGCACTTTATGGGATAATTGCAATGATGGGAATGGAACAGTGATTGAAGAGTTAATGGAGATTAAAGATCTAGTATGTTTAAATGATGGAAGGGGTACAAGGATTAATGTCAGAACAGGCACAGAATCAGCTATTGATCTTACACTTGTATCAAATTCACTTGCGGGGGTATGTTTATGGGATGTAAATGGAGAAATGACTATAGGAAGTGATCATTACCCTATAGTAGTGGAAGTTAATTTAAGTATAGAAGAAGGTAATACAGGAGGAGTGGACAAATGTTTTTTTTGAAAATGCTGATTGGGAGACATTTAGGTATATTAGTGAGCAAGAAATGAAAAAAAAAAATAATATTGAAGAAGGTGTTGTTAATGTTAATAATTATATTTGTAATGCGATATTATTAGCGGCAAGTCAGACTATACCGAAGAAAGGAGGTTAAAAAGAAGAAGATTGTACCATGGTGGACAAATGAATGTGATAAAGCAATTAAATCTAGAAATAAAGCTTTTAAAATGTTAAAAAAGAATCACAGTTTTCAGAATTTTATTGAATATAAAAGGAGTCAAGCAAATGTAAGGAGAATAATAAAAAATACAAAGAAGGATTTTTGGAGGAAATTTTGTAACACAGTGGGAAGGGAAACAGAAATTGGTAAAGTATGGGGAATGATAAAAAGAATGAATGGGATAAAAAGAGAATTTGGGTATCCAATATTAAGGGATGGAGAAACAACAGCAGTAAGAGATGAGGAGAAAGCAGAAATGCTGGTTAAAAATTTTGTTAAAATTCATAACTCAAATAATATTAGTGAAGAGGGAAAAAGAGGAAGGGAAAGTACATTAGAGGAGTATAAAGAACTATTACAGAATGAGGAATACACTAATGACCAATTAAATATGTTGTTTATAAAGACAGAGTTAAATCGTGCTCTCAGAAAAAACAAGAAATCAGCTCCAGGCATGGATCAGATTTGCTATATAATGATAAATCAGCTCAGTGAATCATCCAAGGATGTTTTATTAAAAATGTACAATAAAATTTGGGAGGAAGGAAAATTACCACAAAGTTCACTCTTAAAAAAAAGGGTTCCTCGAGGTTCTATATAGAACCTTTTACCAAAAAAATGGTTCTATGTAGAACCCTTGCATAGCAAAGAACCTTTTTTATTAAAATGGTTCATGTTTTATGACTGAAGTGTAAACTAAAGACTACACAATAATTATAGGCCTACACAACACATTCACAAAGCTTTTTGAGTCAAGACCCATGAGAATGACTGTTGTAGTCAAAAACAAGTCAACAAATATTAATATCTAGTCAATATATGGTTTGAGCTGTACATTAGCATGAAACTTATATTTCCTAATACATTATAGTTACCTTTTTGAAAAATCATTTTGTGAAGAAAAAAATAAACTAACCATTATTTATTTTATATACCACATTGTGATGGTTTTAATCTAATAATCGTATAATAATAGTCAAATAATCGTAAAAATGCCCCCTGGTGACGTATATGCGTTGCATCATCCTTGAATTCCTATTGGTGGATTGGCGAAGATGAACCTCGAGAGTCGAGACAAGTGACAGTTAATTTTTCAAACTGAGGAGTCCGCCATTTCTGCCCGCTCATGCACTCAGGTAAGTTAAGTTTTTACATTTTTGAAATGATTTTATTTAAATATTTAGTATTGGAGTTAATATTTATATTGGTTAGAGCAGTCCTTGTGTTAAATACAGATACTAGAAGCAAAATTTAGAAGTAAAAGCACTGCTGTTGTGACGGGCTTCGTCAGCCGTCGGTTCAGAAAGCCCTGTTAAATAGATTTTTCTCCGTTTTTTTAATTAATTAAGATACAATCTCCCTTTATTTCCTTGTTAATGTTAATGAAATTGTCAACTACAATAAGATAGCTGTGTTATAAGGAGACGAGCTTCGAGTCAGAAGCGTGAATTTAATTTAAATGAAGCGCGCGCTCGTTGTTCAAATAAACGGCGCCGATTCAAATTAAAGCGAACCGAGTGGAAGACGGAGGTGTATGATATGTGAATGTGTGTCGCAGTTTCACACATACTCAGTTTGCGGCGAGTATTTTTCCCAGGCCTATATTAACAGGTGTAGGTTAACTGTTAACTTTGGTGTAACTTTGGCCCGCGAGCTCTACTTTCGTGCAGTTTTTAGCTCCAACCCAGAACAAACGAAGATCTTGATTAGCTTGGTCAGGTGCGTTTTATCAGGGTTGGAGCTAAACTCAACAGGAAGGTGGACACTGCTACAGTTGAAAACTTCCGGCCGGTCTGCATTAAAACTGTGCACAGTTGCAGTGTTCGTCTATGTTTACTGTTACGCATGCAGCTGGATTAAAGTGATGATAGCACATGGTTAAATTTAGCATTCAAATGTTCTAAAGCCATAAATGTTTAGGTGTGTTTAATGCATAGTTGGTTTGTGAAGTGTTATTTATGTTCTGTTTTCTTTTATCCCCAGATAACCATGGTTGATAAATGGTCAGTAGATGACACGTGCCATTGGCTTCAAACTATAAACCTCATTGATGCAAAACAGTATTCAGAGACAAGTCTCACATCCGTGCATTACTGATTCAAGTGTTGTTTGACAGCATCACTAAGCACACCTGGTACAGTATTGTATTTCATTGTATTTTATAACAGTTAAATGTATTTTATGTTAAATTTGGTGGTTGTTGGGGTACTGAAATAATATATTTAATTATGTTTCTTAGGTACCCAAATCATAAAACGTATGGAGATGTTCTGGGGATTTTGATCACCCGCTTTCCATGTTTGAAGGATGGCAGCTCCTCTGGTTATGTATGAATATATTGCAGTTCTTTTAATATTGTGAAAATATTGAGATCATTGCTCATTAAAAAATCTCACACAGAAAAAATTTATTTGAAAAAGAAAGTATAAATGTGTCTACAGGATACCTTGTTGGAATACCTTAGAAACAAATTTTTAAAAGAAAGGATTCCCTTGGTTAGCTCATCGATCATCCTGCATATGAAGAAGTATGGGATTAAAAGGAAGTGTGCTGGACAAACATATTCTGAGGGACTTAGTCAACAACAAGAGGCAAGTTCAGTTCAATAAATCTGATGTCGAAGGCAGATTAAATTTGTATTAACATGAAACACATGTTGACAATTATTTCAGAGTGCAAAATGTAGAAGAGAACCATGCATATAACCCAGATAGCAACATTATTTCGGCCCGGATCCGGCCCACATCCGGCACTTGTGGAATACGGATCTGGCCCACATGCAGCGTGGAATGACGGCACTTGTGTGGCCCACTACTATTTGCCAGATCTGGGCCAGAAGCAGGCCATAGCAATGCCACATGTCAGCCAAGAGCAAAGAAATAAACCAGAACTGGACCTTATCTGAGCCACAAAACCTGTGTATATTAAATATGGAGTCATCTCAGCCTTAATAAGCCTGTTAACAAGCAGAATCACTGAAGGAAAGAAGAGAACAGAAAAAGAGACGAGCAGAAACACAAGAACTACAACTGACTTCAGACACAGCCTTAGATGAAATCAACTGAAGAGAAAAGAAGACATTAAATCTGTGAAGATCTCAGCAGAGGAGGATTAAACAACTCCACAAACAGCATTACCAGCTTCACTTATTACTAACCAGACTGACTTTATTTCTGTCAGACGCCAACAGAAGTTCTTATTGAGAATTAACAGAGGTTTAACTCTAATGCGTTTCATTTAAAGTCACCATAAGAGTGATTGGTGTTTCCATTACTTAGGCTCTTAACTCTTAATATATCTTAACTCTTAGTCTTTTTTAGCTGCTGTGACAGTGTGTTTGTCAAACACATTTGCAGCAGCAAAGAAATCTAAAGTGAAATGAGATCAGGTGGTGATGTTTACCTGTTGATGGTTTTATAATCATCGTTAAATAACCTCATTCACTGATGTCTTTGGAATCTAACAATTGTGTTGATCCATTAATATTTTCACATCACAAACCCTGTGTTACTGCAACATGAGAACCAGCAATATTATAACAATCAGTTTAAAGCTTTTAACAAACATTAGATCAAAATATTAGCTTATGCCGACACACACAGACATCAACAATCAGCGTATGAATCTCAACAATGGTGACAATCAAAAGTACTTTGCTGCAATGCATGCTGGGTACCAGCATAGTACAAAATTCCCAGCATGCATTGCAACATGAATAAATGATGCAGCTGAATTGTCCTATAATTTTGTTTGATTCTAAATATTTGCTTTTATTTTTTGCTGTTGTTTTTGTTGTGAATTAGTAGCTTTTCAGTGATGTTCTGAATTAATCTATCAAAATATTTGTGATTGTCACCATTGTTGAGATTCATACGCTTATTGTTGATATCTGTGTGTGTCAGCATAATCTAATATTTTGATCTCATGTTTGTTAAAAGCTTTAAACTGATTGTTATAATATTGCTGGATCTCATGCTGCAGTAACACAGGGTTTGTGATGTGAAAGTATTAACGGATCAACACAATTGTTAGATTCCAAAGACATCAGTGAACGAGGTTATTTAATGATGATTATAAAACCATCAACAGGTAACCATCATTACCTGATCACATTTCACTTTAGCTTTCTTTGCTGCTGCAAATGTGTTTGACAAACACAGTCACAGCAGCCAAAAAAGACTAAAAGTTAAGATATGCTAAGAGTTAAGAGCCCAACTAAAGGAAACACCAATCACTCTTATGGTGACTTTAAATGAAACGCATTAGAGTTAAACCTCTGTTAATTCTCAATAAGAACTTCTGTAGACGTCTGACAGAACTAAAGTCAGTCTGGTTAATAATAAGTGAAGCTGGTAATGCTGTTTGTGGAGTTGTTTAATCCTCCTCTGCTGAGATCTTCACAGATTTAATGTCTTCTTTTCTCTTCAGTTGATTTCATCTAAGGCTGTGTCTGAAGTCAGTTGTAGTTCTTGTGTTTCTGCTTGTCTCTTTTTTCTGTTCTCTTCTTTCCTTCAGTGATTCTGCTTGTTAACAGGCTTATTAAGGCTGAGATGACTCCATATTTAATATACACAGACTTTGTGGCTCAGATAAGGTCCAGTTCTGGTTTATTTCTTTGCTCTTGGCTGACATGTGGCATTGCTATGGCCTGCTTCTGGCCCAGATCTGGCAAACAGTAGTGGGCCACACAAGTGCCGTCATTCCACGCTGCATGTGGGCCGGATCCGGGCCGAAATAATGTTGCTATCTGGGAAAGATTCTGCTTGTTCACAGGTGGTATTTGGTTAAGTGTTCCTTAAGTGATACATCAGTTTTTAAGATTGATGTTTCAATCAAATTCAACGCCTGTAGTCATTTTGATTACTTTACCACAGCCACTATTTTTCTTATTGAACATTCTGTCTCGGAAAAACATCACTATATAGTAGTCAGTTGCAACCTCCAGTCCATGCTGACCATGGAACTTGTTTGGCTGAAATTTGGAAATAAGCACCTGAAGTAAACAAATGTTTTGGTTTTAAGATGCTGCATGAACTGACACTGAGGTTTGGAACAGACTTGGCGAATAACATGGAAACATCTCTGAATGAAATGGCCCCACACATCATCAGGAGTGCAAAAGAAGGAAGTAAAAAAAAACTCTACGCCAATCTCATTAGACCAGCAGAGGAAACCACAGAAGGTAACAACACCATATATTTTCCCCCATCCAACCTATCTGTTCCATGCCCAGTGTAAAGTTGCATTGTTTGCATTGTCAATGAAAAGGTTGTAGCTCCTATAAATTGTATGAGTGAAAACATGTATTAAAATAATGCAAATATTAAAGGAATAGTTTACCCAAAAATAAAAATTGTCATCATTTTTACTCACCTCTTGTCATTTAAAATCTTTATGACTTTCTTCTTCAGAACACAGAAGAAGATATTTTGAAGAAGGATGGTAACCGAACAACGGCGGTGCCCATTGACCTGCATTGGTTTGGTGTCCATGTAATAGAATTGAATGGGTACCAGCATGGTTCGGTTACCAACATTCTTCAAAATATATATTTTTGTGTTATGCTGAAGAAGGAAAGCTATATAGGTTTAAAATGACAAGAGTGAGTGAATGATGACAGAATTTTCATTTTTGGGTAAACTATCCCTTTAATTGATTTCTGTACCTAATAAACAAAAATTTGTATCTGTTTGTAGGTCCCGTTAGGAATGCTGCACTCATTTTATTGCCAGCACTAAAGAAAACGCCAGCTTCCTCTACTGTGTAGATAGTGTAAGTATAGTTTTCTGTAGTTACATTAACATTTGATGCACTTGACTTGAATTAAAGGAACTGGTCATGCAAGTATAGAAATATTAGTCAGTTTACTCACCCTTATGCCAAATTTGTAACATTTAAAAAAAAAAAAAAAAAAAATTACCCTATAATTTACTCACTCTCTTCCTTTGTTTGTTTTACAGGAACCCAAAGGTCCTACACCACGTCCTACTGTTTACCGGCTCTCCTGATCCCCTCAAGGCTGAAAGTGTCAGCATTATAATGGACAATGTGAACATCATAAGGGAGACTGACATTGACATGACACAGGCAGTGGAATGCCTGTTTGCAGTCTATTTTCTTTTTCAATGACATTAAGCACACAATGACTTTTATTCAAAAATATATGCTTAAACTTACACGAGCATGACACAAGAACACCAATACCTGTACTGAAAATGTACAGTCAACTTGTGTAAATTGTAGTGCTATTTAATAGATGTTTTAATTGTTCATGTATTGATTTTTTTATCTGCATTGTCAAATATCAAAAATTGTGTTTTTCCTCATTTCAGAGATAAATGTAAAAGTTAAGTACTGTATATGTACATAAACAAGCTTATGTATGTTTATTGCAAAGTGAAAATGCTTAAAATAAATAATTAAAACTGAATGGTTAAATGTAATTAAACATCTTAAATGTAAATGTTAAATTTGCTTGTCTAATACAGAGTATATAGAGGTGCAATTTTAAATATGACATTAATATTTTTGTATAATCAATTGAATAAATTTAAACTTTTTTGAATTTTCTGGATTGGTTATATTTTCTTATTCAATAATAATTAACTCCTTTAATAATAAAGAACCCTTACATGGTTCTATATAGAACCATCTAACTTGGATTCAAAGAACCATTTGGGGTTCTTTTTATGGAACCCATTAAAGTGGTTCTATATAGAACCATTTTGGAGTTCCATATATGAAGCGGGTGATAGAACCATTTCTGGTTCTAAATAGAACCATTTCTTTTAAGAGTGTTGGAAGGAGGCGGTGATTGTTCCAATACTCAAACCAGGGTCAAACGGCGCCGTCAAAGATTGCACAAATCCAGGAAATTATAGACCAATAGCTTTGACATCTAATGTCTGTAAAATAATGGAAACAATGATAAATGAAAGGTTAATGTATTATGTGGAAAATAATAAATATTTATCCAAATATCAGAGTGGTTTTAGGAGAGGGAGAAATACCATGGATCCAGCTGTATGTTTAAAACATGATAAGAAAAGCACAAATAAATAGAGAGAGTGTTGTGGCTGTTTTCTTTGATATAGAGAAAGCATACGACATGATGTGGAGAGAAGGGCTGTTAATCAAATTAGGTACAGTAAGTTAGGTATTAAAGGTCAAATGTATAGATGGATTAAGGATTTTTTTATTAGGGAGAGCAATCAAAGTTAGAATAGGAAACAGTTATTCAGAGAAATTTATGATAGAAAATGGAACTCCTCAAGGAAGTATAGTTAGTCCTTTATTATTTTCGATAATGATAAATGATGTGTTTGAGGATCTGGAGAATGGGTTGGGGTTCTCGCTTTTTGCTGATTATGGGGCAATCTGGAAAAGGGGAAGGAACATTGATTTTATTGTTAGAAAAGTACAGGAGGCTATTAAATAGTTGAAGAATGGTCATATAGGTGGGGTTTTAAATTTTCAGTAGACTAGACAAAGATAATGTTTTTTACAAGGAAAAAAGTTGGAGGTGAGGTAAATTTAAAATGATATAATCAAGAACTGGAAAGAGTGAAAATTTTTTAGTTTTTAGGGTTGTGGTTTGACGAAAAAGTTACATGGGTGATGCATATCCAGAAAATATTGGACAAATGTAAGTAGTGTTAGTAGGAAGTGAATGGGGGGCTGATAGGAAGGCATTAAAAGCCATATATAGTGGGCTGATTAGATCTGTATTTGATTATGGTTGTGTGGTGTATGGATCAGCAGCAGATACATCGCTTAGAAAGTTAGACAGTATTCAGCATCAGGTATTGAGATTATGTACAGGAGCTGTAAAAACTACACCAATCGTAGCACTACAGGTAGAAATGGGGGAAATGTCATTAGAAATGAGAAGGATACAGTTATCTCTGAGTTATTGGGCTAATTTACAAGGCCATAGTCAAGAGCATCCTACACAAGACACTTTAAAGCCCTGTTGGGAAAAAGAGAGGAGAAAAACTAAAAGTTTCGGATGGACAGTAATACAGAAAGCAATAGAATTCAAAGCTAATCAATTAATAGTTAGTCCAACTATTCCGCTACCAGTAATAAAACCTTGGTTACTCTCAGATGCTACAGTATATTTTACATTGCTAGAAAAGAAAAACAGGGATAAGGAATGTAATTCATGTAATGTGCAGAAATATATTAATGATTACCATAGCTATTCAGATATATACAGATGCATCAAAGAATATAGACAATAGGATAGGAGTCGCTTTTACTGTTCCAGAATTTCAGTTAGCAATAAGGAAAAGGATTAGTGATGAGTTATCGGTTTATACAGGGGAAATGAGTGCAATATTATTAGCAATACAGTGGATAGAGGAGAGAAGACCTTTAAAATCAGTTGTTTGTTCAGACTCGAGTTCGTCATTGGCTAGCTTACATTACAGTCATTCGGAAAGTAGACCAGATATTTTAATAGAAATACAGCAAAGATTACACGGAATACAAAGGATGGGACTTACCGTGATTTTTTTTATGGGTACCTGCACATATTGGTATCCAAGGAAATGAAATGGCAGATAAGGCAGCAAAGGAAGCCATTAAAAAAAATGAAATTAACTTAAGTGTTAGTATAAGTAAGAATGAAATCAAGAATATTATTAAGGAAAGGTTGAAGGTAAGGTGGCAAAAACAATGGGATATGGAGAAGAAAGGTAGATGGTTTTACAGAATTCAAAGGAAAGTGGGAGAGATGAGAAGTGCAGGAAAAAACAGGAGAGATGAGATAGTAATATCAAGGATGAGATTTGGACATACAAGATTAAACGGTACACTTTATAAAATGGGTAAACATGATACGGGAAGGTGTAAATTTTGTGGGCAAGAAGAAACTGTGGAACATGTTATGATATACTGTCAGAAATACAAGCTTGAAAGAAGGATTTTAATAAAAAAATTAAGAAAAATAAAAATGCAATTTATACTAGGGGATATTTTACAAAATGACTCTGGAAATGAATGTTATAGTTTTATTTTTCAGTATCTTAGAATAAATAATTTGTATGAGAGGATATAAAATGTCATTTTGATCCAGACTCCATACCAGTTGGTGGCGGTAATACACCATTTTGTTGTTTGTCAACCGCCAATAAAACCTTAAGAAGAAGAAGTAGACTGAGCGCAACCCGAGTCAGCAGCGTCGAGTCTTCTGAGATGAGGAGAGCAGTTAATGGTATTTCTCACACTTACACAACCATCACACACACTTTATACAGTTTGATTAAGCGACAGGCTCATTTCTGTGTTGTTTTCATCGATCACAGCGATACTTGTGCGTCTTTTCTGGCGTCTTCCTACTGAAATAAACATTTAGTGCAGCAGCAGCGAGCATGAGGAGAATATGTGGAGTTCATTCAGACCTGAGCGATTTTGTGTTCGTTTGTGTGATTGTCTCGATGTTTGCGTGAGAACTGTTACTGAATGACAAGACAAAAGTTAAAGTTTGAGATCCTTGAGGGGAATTGATCTCACGTATTGCTGCCACTTTATTTCTACCCTTTTAACATCTTTGACATGACACATCAAATTTGTTACTTTACATTATTGAAATTTATTGAAACAGATTTACATTCAGCCTCTTACAAGCCACATAAGCTATTTTAAATCTATACATTAATATTAATTAAAGTAGAACTATATTTAGATTCATATGGACTTATTATTCTTTTGTTTTATATAATATTTAGTGTTATTAATGTTTTTGTATTATTGATGTTTTACGTCATATTGTGAGAAATAACAGTATCATCTTTCATTAGAGCAGTTTTACAGGCTTTTATCATGTATCCTGACTCAAATAATGTGTTTCTAACAGCAAACACTCAGAATAAAGTGAGATGATCTGCTGATGATCCTGAATGAGTGTTGAGAATATACGAGTAGTTTTCACCACAAGGTTCGCACTAGAACTGTTGAAAGTCTCACAATTTATACCCTTTAGAGATCACAGGGTTTTCCGTAAGCACAAAGCATCTGCATACATTTAATGAATGCCAAATACTGCATTTGGCAAGACAGTTATACAGCAAACAGTCAGTTTATGCCCCTCTGCTTCCTGGAACTCCTCGCAGATCTTTTGCAATTCTCGCTTTCCCATAGCTGAACTTTTTCTGCTGACCTCTTCCTTCTGCAAGTCTCATAGCAACGTTTTTTACCTTAACACTTTCTTCAATATGTCATAGCAAAGCAGAAGTAATGTGTGCCTCGGTTTCTCCATATGCCCCTTGACCTACATGCACTAAGGCCTAAAAAAGAATTTGTTTGGTTCCGGTTTCCGACCGACCCTGTCAATTTATGTGCGACCCAAATTTATTTTATGAGCTTGGGGAAGAACGGTCGTTCACACATCGTTGTCGTCACTTACAATTTCCCTTAAATGCTTTTTTTTCACTTAATTAATCCCTTAAAAAGCATTAAGTATTGCATAAAACCCCTTAACGGACATTTCCCTAAGTAAGTTATAATTTAAAGTTTGGAAATCGTAACCTTAAGAGCACTAGCGGCGCCAGGATTTATTGTAGTTGGGCCTCCAGAAAACTGGATGGGCCAGTTAAAATAAGAATACAAAATAATAAATAATAAAAAAACATGTTCCCCTTCATCTCCGTTTCAGCGCTTTTCTGCGGCCTACCTGAATTTAATGCGTAATTAGCATAGGTTAAAAAAAAAACTTAAACTAAAACTTTTTCTTGCTTTTTTTTAATACAATTACAATTTCATTTATTTTTTGTTTAATAAAATTATAGGCCTATTATTTTTAGTTTATTAACAGCAAAAACAGCTGTAAAGATGAAGTTGACGATCGCCATCTCCGTAGTGAACGCGCCTATAGAGAGAAATGCACATCATGGATTACATAATCAGAGAGTAGCCTATTTCTTTTCATTTTAAATTGTTAAAAAGACATTTCAAGCTTTATTATGATATATTTCATTTCTGTGAGGCATACGCTGAGTTTCGTTAAGTTAGGATGAGATGCGCTCCAGTGCACGAGCAATGCAAGTTGCTGCACATTCATTTTATTCTGAATTTTGCACACATAAGTTGAAAGGCATTTGTTTGTGCATAAAACATATCTGCAACATTTATCAAGTTCACTGTTAATTATGCGTGCATTTATTAATGATTATCTTAAATGACTAATGTAACAAGGACGAAGCATGTAAACTGCGTTGTTTGTTTAGAATGGAATGGATCGCAAATAGATCCGAATGAAGAAATGTACAAAACTATAGTAGAAAATGGGTGGGCCCGGACCTAAAATTTCGGGCGAGGGGGGCTGGTTTTTTAAGACATGATTTTGACCACTTTATTGAGTTTTGTTTTGTAGAAAGACTCTTTTTAAAAGATTTTCGTTTTGTATAAATTGTATCTTAATTTTGATAATTTTTTGATAATTGCCTGTATTTATTAAATAAGAAGCAAATAGCAGACAATGTAATAAGGCGCCAGCACAATCACTTGCATGAACTGGAGGGTGCCGAAACTCAGCTTGTGCCTCTCAGATTTTAAATAACAGGAAATATTTAGCCTATTATAGAAAGTTTGAAATGTCTACTTGTAAACAAAACTATTAAAAACAAAAAAAAATAGGCTATAGGCCACTCTCTGATTATGTGATCTAGCGTATGAAATGTGCATTTCTCTGAATCGTCAACTTCATCTTTGCAGCGACAGAGAAAACACCAGTTTATGAATAAACAATTAAAGGTCTCCTTGCCATTTTAGACCCATTCATAATAATAACTTTGCCGGTTCTTTGTGGCAACCTTTATGCGTGCGGTCATGCGCTTGAGTGCGGCTATAGTAAACACTCATTATCCTATACAGCATATTTAAGTAATTAAATTAATATAAAGGGGAGCTTTGTCCATTAATGGCTTAAATGAACTACTTGTCGACTAGAAAAAAAAAAAAACTTTAGTCGGAGGCAGCCCCAATTCCACATATTTTCAAACCAGCAGGCCATATGGGTTGAGCGAGCGACCCTGAGCGCACCATGAGTGGAGCCGCAAGCGCAGCGGAATATTCAGAAATGCGCTCTCCGCTCACATGCTCTGATCGGAACAAAGCATGACAAATTCATACTTTATTTTATTTTCGTATAATCATTAGTTTATATCTTATAAACTGCGCATCAACATTTAATTTCACGTTTTTAAGTACAATATTAGTCCACAGGCACAGCCCCCCACCATAGAGGCTGATGCTATGACGAGGGGGGCTGCAGCCCCCGCAGCACTCCCCTTCCCGCACTGCGAAGGCTTTTTTGTGTGTTTTGCGTATCTATGGCAACAACAGAACAGAATTTATACAGAAACAACAGAAACAGATTTATAACGTGATTCCAGGATAGCTGTATGAAAATTAGAATCGCCCGCGTGAATTAGTAATATACAGTACAGTAGCCTAAGTTTAGCCCAGTCCGTATCAACATCATAATTATTTCTTTTGCAATAGACATGTGTAATGTTTTGATTATTTGTCCATGCAACAGTAGCATGACAAACAAAATAGTAAAATTGGGTTTAAAATCATTCGAAACTGTACTTCAAGAAGTAAAAAAGTGCTCTTGTAAATTCGTATCAGCTGCGGGCAAAATTGACAGAGCTGACAAATGGACAGACATAGCCAGCGATGTGGTGTCGACTCCCACTGACCAGCTTGGTTCGGTTGTGAGTTGTGACGTCCTTTTTTCAGTTCAGATATTTAGCACTGAAGTGCGCCCCAGAATCTCTGCCCTCCGTGGCTCAAAGTAACGTTACCCCGACTCCGTCCGCATTCGAGATGCTGTTTTGGGCACAGCAACATACTCATTTGCCCCCACCAAAGGTTGTTCAGACCAAAAAAGACGAGCTGAACAATGCCATTCTGGGGAGCCTGTGGACCTGGGGAGTGGGCTTCTCTCTTCCAGAGAGCACAAACCAAGGCTCATTTTTGCTGACGGTAAGTGAATTATAATATTTGAATTATATGGTATTATGGCATTTGTGAGTTCCACTTTTCTACTTTAGCCACAGGCTCTTGTAAGGAATTTTTTCATATCATAATCAATTTGTATGCATATAGGCTACACATAAAGGCCCGCGACCCGCGGTGACGGATTAAAATGTCTATGGCTGGAACCTGCTTACGTCACCTGCCACTGCGAACATCCAATAGAAAAATTCAACTGCAGTAGCCACCGTTCAACCTGAAGAGGGCAGCACTCAGATGTTTTTACACCATATATTGTAGAATTAAAATACTTTATACCCAAATGTCAAAAAAGTTACTTGAATCAATGAACAGCACTAATAAAGCCCCATTCTTACAGATCATTAACTAAAAAAATTCACAATGTTAACTTGAATGTGTTAGTCACAATGTTAACTTGAATAGGTTTTCACACATGCATCAAATCAGCAGGATGATTTCTGAAGGGTCATGTGACACTGAAGACTAGTCACAGGAATCATATGCATTTTTTTTATAGAAAAGTTATTTTGAATTATGTTATTACTGTTTGTACAGTTTTTTTTTTTTATCAAATAAATGCAGCCTATGTGTGCTTTTGTACAGAAGTATGCATAAATTAACAAATAAAATATGTATTTAATCTACCAACTCACTTTGGTTGTATTGAAATTATATAGAGAAATACAATCATGTACCCTGAGACTCTCAAACAAATGTGACTGCTTGTAATTTTTCTGTGATAAACAAGTGCTGGGTTATATCTATGCACTGCACCTGTTTAACATCAGCCGAGCCTAAAGTTTCAATGTGGAACATTTAGCTGAGTCTGAGATTCTGAAATATATATATATATATATTTATAACTACATATCTGTGCAATATACACTTTTGTTGTATTTGTACTAAAATTAAATGTATAAAAGAGTCGTATTAAAAAACAACTTTAATATTAAATTCCTGACACCATTTTGTTTCTTTGTATTTTCAGACTCTAACAAATTGCCTTTGGTACATCACAAACCAGCAGACTGTGATACGTGATGCGTCTCACCATGACAGAGATGTGATTCCTGTTCCGTCATGCTGGAGCTTAGAAGGATACAATGAAGTGAAGAGAAAGAAAATGAAGGAGCAACCCATGTGTGCTGCCTTTCTGAAGAGTCACTACCAAGCCCTGTTATCTTTGTGTGAACGACCATACATGTCCTCAACTGATGCTTGGAGAGCACTGAAGGAGGACCTTTTCAGACTTGCCACCTGCCTTCGCTACTATGTGGAGAGGAAGAGTGATACTACATCTGCAAATCATAGCTCAAGTAAACCTGTCAGAGTTGTATCTGAAAACATTTCCGTGACACACCACAAAAACACCCTTGAGGTGGCTGCAAGGTACCAGTTGCTGGACAATGTTATGTGTCAAACAGACCCTCTAACGCCTGTGCTCCTGGATGAGACTGTACACCCGAAGGAACCGTTTGCAAGTTCATGGCACAGATTTGACTTCATCAACAGAATCCAGCTGTCTGTACCTGTCGATGTGCTGAAATACCAACCTGGGGGCAGCAAGACTGGCATCACCTTTCTGTGGAAAGTGGAAAGGACCAGAACACAGGACGAGCAGCTAACCCAGACCATTCGAGTTGTCAGTTCTTTGCAGCCATTTTTCCCACAGTACCACACCAGGTACATGAAGAAAGAATTCAAGAGGAAGGTAGCAAACGTGGCTAGGGTGACACCAAGCATCGTAGAGGCAATCTATCAGGAAATCTCCCATGATTCTTCAGCCCCATCGAATCCTCTCATGAATCAGCGCATCCAAGTGGCTCTCCTGGGAGAGCCTGGCATTATTGTCGACTTGCGCACCCTTAACAGAGGTCGTCCTGGTGACAACTTTGAGGAATTCTTCTCTAATATGGAAGAAGCAGTCAATGAAGTCACTGCAGCAGATGATCGGAGACATGGCACTGCCCCACCTGTCACAGTGGTTGTCACTTGAGGATCTCACTGAACAGGTGAAGTCCAAATGCGCTGAAGGAACCAGGGTGCCCAGCAAAGCCTTGTGAGATTGCAATTTGCACCACAGAATCCCTACACCCAGAGAGCCTTGAACTTCACTTCACGCTTTGAACTCAAGTACAAGATCCAGCGAAGACAGCTCCGAGCATCTCACCCTGATGCACACTTCTGTGCTGCACTCTTCAAGTTCTTGCGTCTATGCATGTATCAGCTGCGTTCAGACATATTTGTCTTATTCATCGACGATAAGGCCAAGATTCCGGTTGGAGAACCAGGGGAGCCTGTGTCCGAGGTCGACACTCAATCGCGCCTTCAACCAGCCAACTAGCAGCACTGGACCATGACATGACGAGCAAGGGATCCATCACATCCACAGTATACATGCAACCCAATGCCCCTAGTCAGCCAGAGGGTTCATGGTACAGTGGCAAGGTAAAGATCATTGTGCAGGACTCCGTCTTCCAAAAGTCTACAGCATACAGAAATGCAGCAGCAACAGTAAGGCTCGCACAGGAAGACCCTTCAGGATGGAAACCAATCCATGTCAAGTACAGTGATGGTGGAACAGAACATCGCACCCTACTGGTCAAAGTTCAGCTCAGTCTGATCGCAATATTTAAGATGCTAGAACTGGACATGCTCATTGCCTGCAGAGCAGTTCCAGGCAAGAGCTGGCAGAATCCAGTTGAGAGGGTGATGGCTATACTCAACATCGGCCTGCAGAACTGTGCATTGGAGAGAGACAAGACAGCAGAGGACATGGAAAACCTGCTGAAGAGGTGCAGTTCTATGGCAGAGATCCGCAAAGCTGGCGAGAAAAACCCACAGCTTGCTGAGGCTTGGAGCACTTCAGTTGCGCCAGTGCTGGACACAGTGGCAGGACGCTACAGTCGGCTGTCGATAAAGGGAGAGCCAATCACGATCATAGATGCGGTCACAGATGCAGAGGAAGATTCTGTCATGCAGGTTATCTCCACACTCTTCCCAGCAATCAATCCTGCAACAGTGACCAAGCAACAAGCAGACAAGGATCCAGCATTCACTGAGTGGGTGCAGAAACACTGCCGGCAACGCCAGTATCTGTTTCAGGTATTTTCACTGTGTTTTTCTGTATAACTCGTAATGTTTCCTTTATTATGTTGGCTGTAAAGAACTTCATGTATGAAAAATGCAATATAGCTAAATAAGTCTCTTTCTTTCTTTCTTTCTTTCTTTCTTTCTTTCAGCTACGCAAATGTGATGACACTGAATGCTGTTCAGTACCAGTCCTCCCGCCTGAAAGGATGATCTGGCTTCCTGACCCAATGCCTGATGCTTCTGGTAAGAATTTTACTTTAACATTCAATACACTGTAAAGTAAGCAAACTTTGTGGATTATCCACTTAACATGCTTTAGCCTAATATTACACCTGTTCACATTCATATTACGCCCACAGCTGAAACCAAAATAATTTAACCCCCTGAGGTCGGCTATCGCGCCGGCGCGATAGGCTCGTTTTTTTCCTTATCAGTGAAAAAAATAAATAAAATAAAAATATTACTTTTTATCTTATATGCTTGTTATACATCAATCTATCCTGTTAAGTGTGTATTATTTTTGTGTATACTCACAATAAAAACAAAGTGTTGTGCTTTTCGCCAAATAAAGAAAAATAAACATGATGCGAGTTCTGCCTCCTCTCTGTCAGTTAAGTCCATTCTGAAACACGTCCGAAAATGAACCATAACTCAGCGAATACTCAGTCAAACAGGCATACAGACACACAGGCATGAAGCTTGAATTCTCTTCTTTTAAATGAAGTAATTTTTATTATAAAAAATATTCTCTGTTTATGTAATCTTTATGAAAAGAGAGAGATTTCAGTCATTCTCATCTCAGCTCATTACGTTGTAATCTGCCCCGCCCACGGAGAGCGCGCGCTATTCAAATGCAAATTAATGAGGCAATCCATGCAAACTGTGAACGCCCCCCATATCAGCTCGAGAAAACACATCAAGCTTATTCAGATCATTGTACTTGTTGACACTCTCGCAGCGCTGTGAGGAATAATAATAATGGAAAATGTAACTCAGAAGTGCTGGTATTTCGAGGAGCAATGGATGGAATACTGTAGTAAGTTTTTTTCATTCTCAAGTAAATCGCGTTTCTGTGTGAATGAATGAACGGCAGAGATGCGCTGTTTACCACAACTCGCAAAAAGACGGTTTAAATTTGAATCGCATTTCTGTGTGAATGAATGAACGGCAGAGATGCGCTGTTTACCACAACTCGCAAAAAAGACGGTTTAAATTTGAATTGTGTTTCTGTGTGTGAATGAATGATCCACTTTTAGCAAACTATTTTGCTATACTGAGTAAAAATCGACTGAAATATGTTGAAATAAAATGTATTTGTATAAGCAACGTATTAAACTGCAAATTAACATTTATATTCCTTATAATAAAAACGAAAGACCTATGTTACAGACATATGAAAGACAACATTTCGTTGACTAGTTTTGGATAGATTACACATTTTTTATGTAAAATATCTGCCACCTCAAATAAGCTTTTGTTTGCCAATTTTTGCTAATATGTTAAATATAGTATGTTTTGTCAATGTAGGCTATATTCAAAGTAATGAATCCTTAACTTTGAAATATGTATGATAAAATGTATACTTTATTTTTTACAAAGAAAGATTACACTAGAATTGTTTTTGTAATTGTAACCTTTTTAATAAAAAAATACATTTACAAGGTAGCTGTAAACAAATTTTAAAAGGTAAATAGAAGCCTTTTCTTTAAATAATTTTTATTGTGTTTTATTATTGACAAATTTGGGGAGAGGATACATATTCCAAAACTGAAAATACAGTATGAGAACTGCACAATTACTAGACATGTTTCCTTGGATATTGTACAATTTGAAAGGACAATTTGTGGAAAAAATAAAAAAAATTTGAGGTGCTTCCAACTGTGAACCAATTTGGTAGAATATATATATATATATATATATATATATATATATATATATATATATATATATATATGTATATATATTGCTCTTGCATTCTTTCTTGTGGCTATAGGTGACACACCTGAATGAATGGCTCATTAAGTATGTGGGCCCCATTGTCTCTTCAGGTGTGAATCACTAAATATGCATGATGGTGTTGGATTGTTGACGCCCCTTGCGCATATGGCCTTTCCAAACAAAAAGTGTTTTACAAGATTTAAATCAATGTATTGTTTTATGTGAATGATTAGGCAGGATGATTTTCACATCATTTTGAAGAAAAAACCCTAGGCAACGAAATCCATTAGTCAAAAGTCTTATTGAAACATATTTAATATGTGTTTTGTGGCCTTATTTCAGAAACTTTAGTTTTTTTGTTTTTTTCAAAAACCATGCATAAACATTCTCTCAAAAAGACAAACATGTACATGCATGTTGTTTACATATTATGGTAGCCCCGTTTGTGCTAAATAGAGTGTAATTACACCTTTGCCATTAATATGTTTATAAGCAACTGAAAAAAGCACAAATGTCAGGGCATGTCAGAACATCTCAAGGACCCCAAAAACCCCTCAGACCCCAGAGGGTTAATGCATGTTTGTGTTGTGCTTTATTGAAATAGGTGACCATTACTTGACTCTGGCTGAGGTTATGGGCAAAGACACAGTTGACGCCCATTGACCTTCTGCCCAACAGTCTCACAAGAACAAGCATACTGTGTGTGTTGACGACTTCATGTCGGACGCACTGGAGAAGCAGCAGAAGGAGTCCGGACTGTTTACTGGCCAACATGCACGGGCAGTAGTTGACTGAATGGAATGTACCAAACCACGAGTTATCTACTCAATGCGGCTCCTCTCGCCACCAGGCCATACTAGCAGAGGCACTCTCAGATGACAGCATGGACTATACCTGTGGGAGTCACATCCTGGAGCCAAGACATGTTCTTGCATCAACTGTCCAGGTCAGGCTGGCTCTCTCATGTGGGGATCCCATAGAGCTGGCCTTGCACCTTTTGGGAGGCAGGATCTATGCGCACACTGTGGTGAGCCTCAAGGCAACACCTTGCCCTCGCTGTTGGAAAAATTCAAAACTGTCTTACCCTCCTGCCAAGTTTGTATTGGAGCTGGCAAGAAGCACATTGTGGCCAGACCATACGGGAAGCAAAAGTGAGCAGTGTCAATGGCTGCCATAAGTTTCCTTTCATGCCTCAGTGGTACGGCTTAAGTTCAATGTTTTAAACTGTTACATTTTATTTTGAAGGTTTTTCTGAGAAGGTTTGGATTGAGGTTAATACTATTAAATGTATTATATGAAACATTGCTTGATGTCTGTTTTTTAGTAGAAAAAAGTACACACATTTAAAATCAGTGTGTGTGTGTAAAACTGCCACTAAAAAAAAAAAAAAAAAAACCCTACCGACCCATGACCTCAACTGACAACCAACCGGAACCAAACTTTTTTTTTTTTTTTAGGCCCAACAGCTAACTGCAGTTTTGTAAGCTTCATATCTCTGAAGCAACAGGATATATGTAAAATACGTTGCCCTATACCTATTCTTACATATATAAGTTACACGGGGTAACTTGAGTTACGTAATCAGATTACTTTTTCAAGTAACTAGTAAAGTAACTCATTCATTTTAAAATGTACAACAGAATATCTGAGTTACTGTTTCAAATAAGTAACGCAAGTTACATTGTTTTCCCATTTATTTACTGACAGTTCTCCTGTCCCCATGTTGAAAGAAAATTGTTATAGATTATTTTTTTTATTGAAGTAATTCAACAAAGAGATTGGTAAACGAATGTTACTCAGTCAACCAGTAAAATAAAATGACAATTAATGTTTAAACTGGAGAGAAAGCACGTGCAGTAAATGAAGAGAGAAACAAATCCACTAATTAATGATTTCTGTGCTTTTCGCATTCACATTATAATGCATTTTGATGGATCGAATTGCTACATTTTATTAAATGCAGTATTAAGATAGTTTCAGAGCTCTGTACAGGTCATTATATAAAAACATCTGCAATGTTTTAATTGGAAGGTTACATGCAGTATGTGCAATTTAACACTTTTGAAGGCTAAAATTAAATGTATAAAAATGTATAAAAGAGTTGTATTAAAAAACATTTAATTTACTTTTTATAACTTTAATATTAAATTCCTGACACCATTTTGTTTCTTTGTATTTTCAGACTCTAACAAATTGCCTTTGGTACATCACAAACCAGCAGACTGTGATACGTGATGCGTCTCACCATGACAGAGATGTGATTCCTGTTCCGTCATGCTGGAGCTTTGAAGGATACAATGAAGTGAAGAGAAAGAAAATGAAGGAGCAACCCATGTGTGCTGCCTTTCTGAAGAGTCACTACCAAGCCCTGTTGTCTTTGTGTGAACGACCATACATGTCCTCAACTGATGCTTGGAGAGCACTGAAGGAGGACCTTTTCAGACTTGCCACCTGCCTTCGCTACTATGTGGAGAGGAAGAGTGATACTACATCTGCAAATCATAGCTCAAGTAAACCTGTCAGAGTTGTATCTGAAAACATTTCCGTGACACACCACAAAAACACCCTTGAGGTGGCTGCAAGGTACCAGTTGCTGGACAATGTTATGTGTCAAACAGACCCTCTAACGCCTGTGCTCCTGGATGAGACTGTACACCCGAAGGAACCGTTTGCAAGTTCATGGCACAGATTTGACTTCATCAACAGAATCCAGCTTGTCTGTACCTGTCGATGTGCTGAAATACCAACCTGGGGGCAGCAAGACTGGCATCACCTTTCTGTGGAAAGTGGAAAGGACCAGAACACAGGACGAGCAGCTAACCCAGACCATTCGAGTTGTCAGTTCTTTGCAGAACATTTCTCCCACAGTACCACACCAGGTACATGAAGAAAGAATTCAAGATGAAGGTAGCGAACGTGGCTAGGGTGACACCAAGCATCGTAGAGGCAATCTATCAGGAAATCTCCCATGATTCTTCAGCCCCATCGAATCCTCTCATGAATCAGCGCATCCAAGTGGCTCTCCTGGGAGAGCCTGGCATTATTGTCGACTTGCGCACCCTTAACAGAGGTCATCCTGCTGACAACTTTGAGGAATTCTTCTCTAAGATGGAAGAAGCAGTCAATGAAGTCACTGCAGCAGATGATCGGAGACATGGCACTGCCCCACCTGTCACAGTGGTTGTCACTTGAGGATCTCATTGAACAGGTGAAGTCCAAATGCGCTGAAGGAACCAGGGTGCCCAGCAAAGCCCTTGTGAGATTGCAATTTGCACCACAGAATCCCTACACCCGGAGAGCCTTGAACTTCACTTCACGCTTTGAACTCAAGTACAAGAATATTAAATTCCTGGTTACATACAGTATGTGCAATATAACACTTTTGAAGGCCAAAAAAAATGGATAAGAAATACTTTAAAACCATGTCAGTGGGCATTAGATTATTTGTCAATACATGTTTTTTCCTCATCTTCATCTCCATCTTTCTTTTTTCTCTGTCTCCTTATCCTGCCCTATTTCTTCCCCTCCTGAAGCTGAACTTTGACTGATAGTCTTTTCATTTTTGTCTGTGTCAATGAAGAAAGTAAACAAAGCCTCAACTGATATTTATACGTTTTATGAATCATTTCTTAGACAAGTTAATTTACTCAAGGCTACCAGGAAATCTGTAGCCTAAGTCAGTATTGCCAAAAGGAACCTTCTACAAGCTTTGAAATTTGAAGACGTCTGTTTTTAAATGTTAAAAGTTATTTTAAATAATACAAATTATAGGCTACGTTTACCACAGTTGGTGTAATTGTCAAACGTTCCCTTAGACATGCACTGTGGAAACGCGTCAAAGGATTCTCAGGTATAAATATGCAGCTATAACGCACATAGGTGATTTGGTCACATAATGTTAATACTAATCCTGCTATTGATATCTTTGTAAGACTGCCGACCCTATAGAAAAGGGCAAGGGCAAACAAATGTCTGGCGAATATCGAACCTAAAACTAACTTTACCGCGCTCAAACACCGTGAATTCACGCATTTGTAATCGCTGGCGTTCAGCAGAGAGGAGAGGAAGGACTTTGTCTGCATGTGTGAACCTGTGTGTGAAGCGTGTTTGCCTACCATCAATACCATTGCACTATCATTGATTTTAATTAATCTATTTATTTATTAATTTATCTGAGGTGCCAGAACACTTTAACCCCTGTACACAACCCATCACACACACTTTATACAGTTCGATTCAGCGACAGACTCATTTCTGTATTGTTTTTATCGATTACAGCGATACTTGTGCGTCTTTTCTGGCGTCTTCCTACTGAAATAAACATTTAGTGCAGCAGCAGCGAGCATGAGGAGAATATGTTGAGTAGTTCATTCAGACCTGAGCGATTTTGTGTTCGTTTGTGTGATTGTCTCGATGTTTGGAGTGAGAACTGTTAATTGAGAAATCAAATCAAATCAAATCAAGTATATTTGTATAGCGCTTTTCACAATACAGATTGTATCAAAGCAGCTTCACAGTATTAAATTAAAATAAAATAATACAACAAAGTTTGTTTCTAGTGGAATTTATTGGTCCCTGGAAATGGTCCCTTAAACTATAGACTTCAATGACCCCTATATGTTTTAACACATTGAAGACCTTTCTCAAACACAAAACATGTCCCCATTTCATTTCTGGAAGCCGGGCTAAATATCCAAGCTGCATTCAGATAT